>NW_017728926.1:10280729-10373526 GCF_001723895.1 Crocodylus porosus | reverse complement strand
CCTCACTTCTGGGCCCCTTGGCTCGCTCTCTGCGTGCACGCGCTGGCCCCACGGCAAGGGCAGTCCTGCACGGCCGCGGCCTCACGGCCTGGTGGCCAAGGCCCCGCGCTGCCAGGCAGGGCCTGGGGGTTTGACCCTGCGCAGGGGCGGCATGCCCCGGGCCCGGCTTTTCCTCTTGCTTTGCCCAGCCGCTGCGGGCCGAGGGCCATCGTATTTGCCGTGCCCGAGAGGACTTGTTCCAGCCGCCCGTGCGCCAGTCCAGAGCCGTCGGGCTGGAGGCCGGGACGTTTGTTTGCGGCCACGGAGCTTCCTGGAAGGAGCGATGCCGCGTGGCTTGTCCCCCGTGGGCTGCGGGCACCGGTCATGTCCGGCTGCTCGGCAGGGCCCGCTGCGGGGCCCCAGCTCCCGCACGACCCCAGCCCGGGGTGCAGAGAAGGGGGCGCGGAGGCCTCCAGCCACAAGGGAATCGGGACCCCGAGCCTGTGCTTCCCAGCACCGGGCCCCAACCCCGGCTCTGGGGGAGACCTGGGCTTGGGGGGGAGCAGCAGCCTCAGGCTGCGCTCAGGGAGCTGAACAGCTGTGTCCTGCACAGCTCAGATACGTGGGGACCCAAGGAAGACCACCTACCCAAACACCCTCCCTAGGGCCTGGCTCAGACCGAGGCTGAGCTGTGGAGCTGCCTCTGGGGCCCCAAAAGGCAAAGGACTGTGAGCTGGGCAGCCAAACCTGGATCTGCACCCCAGGGCCTGCTGTCCTCCTGGAGGGGCCCAACGCTGCACCCAGGAATTTCTGCCATGCAAAGGCACAGGAGCTGCGCAAGGGGCAGGCTGCGGGGCGACTCTGCTTCACCCTGCGCTGGGAGGCAGAGCCCTGCTCTGGCTGTGGGGGGCCTGCTGAGGTTCCGGGGTCCGGCGCTTCCTGTCCAAGGCTGCACAGCAGCTCCTCTGCCCTCGTGGCAGGTCCCCTGCCCTGTGCTGGGTCATGACCACCCATGGCTGCGGGCTGGATGCAGGCCCACATGCAGCATCACCTCCGCCAGCCCCGACCCTGTCCCTGGGCAGCTTTGCCCATGTGGGGTTTTACCGTTGTAAAAGATTTACCTTCTTTCCGCGGAGAACTAGGAAGAATCTGCCGAGACCCGCGGGTGCCCTTGCATGCGTCTTTGCGCATGTCTAGCTCAGCCGTCTTGGACCTGTTGAGACTACAGGGAGCCCCGGGGGAGGCTGGCACGGTGGGCAGCCCCCTTGGAAAAGCCATGCCGAGCTCTCGCTTGACTGGGGCAGCTCCGGGGAGCACCCCAGAGCTGGCAGGTTAAAGCCTGACTTTGTCTTGTGCATCCCGGATCCACATGGATGTGGCATGGATGCTGCGGCCCTGGGTGGAGAAGCACTGTGCAAAGCAAACAGTTCCAGGCCACTCGTGCACGCGCGCTCACACACACACACGCACGCACACACACACACACACACACACTTTCAAGCATGCGCACGCAGACGCACACATGCACCCATGTACTTGTGCTCATGCACACACATATATGCACACTCATACCCATGCATGCATGTGCTCAAGCATGCGCACATATACACACATACACATACTCTCACACACACACACTCACACTCTCTGCAGGCACAGCTCACTCCTGCCCCATCCCCAGCATGTGCTGCCTTCCAGCCCCTTCCCAGCCCCTGAACACCGGGGAGCAGGGGGCGTGAGGCTGATCCAACTACACGTGGACACCTCTGTCCCACAGTCTAGCCACATGGGGGGATCCCCAAAATCCAGCCATATTAAAGGGGGGGGAGGGGGCTTATCCAGCCACATTAAAAGGAGAGCCACACCTCTCCCCCGATCAACACCCCTATAATTCAGCCATGCCGGTGCAGGGGTTACCCTCCCTTAAAGCAGCCACTGTGGGGGAACGGTGATGCTATAATGCAGACACGAGGTGGGCACGCCATAATGCAGCCACCTTAAGCGGGGGGATGGGTCGCCCCCACTCCAGCAAGCTTGGGGGTGACTCTCAACCAGCCACATGGGGGAACCCCATATCTACCTGCATTAATGAGGGTTGGGGGGGGCCCAGGGCCAGTGTTGCAGGGGTAAGCACCCCATAAATCCAGCCATGTGGGGGGAATGCCCCCTCCCCCAAAATAGCCACATCTGGGGGAGGGGACCTAGAATCCAGACACTTTTTGTGAGGTACCCTGTAATGTTAAGGGTTTTTTGGAAGGGGGATGGGAGTTAATCCACCCACATTAAACTGTGTGTTGGGGGGAGGTCATCCCCATAACCAGCCCCACTGCTGGCAGGGATTAACCCATAATCCAGCCAGATTCTGTGGGGGGCACCCCCTAATCCAGCTTCATTAAGGGGTCTTGGGAGGGGTGTTAGGGGTGGGGGGAATGGTCCTGATCCAGCCCCTTTTGGTGTGGGGCTGGAGCCAGGCCCCCAGCACTCAGCCTCCCAGTGCAGCCAGGACCAGCTGGTTTTCTCTCCAGCTCTGCCACAGCCACGCTGCCGTCCCTAGTCATATCCCTTTGCCAAGCTGCACAGCTGTCTCTCCGGCCCACCAGCCCATGGGAACCCGGTTTCCAGCCCATGTTTCTCCTGGTGCTTCTAACTCAGTAGCAGCGGAGCCAGGAAGGGGATGGCTCCCTCTGTAGCTACCCAGGTCTGTGCTGTCCTGCTATAGCAGCCCCTGAGACAGGACCTGGCTCAGTGGGCCGTGGGTCTGACCCTGCCGACAAGTGAGCGGACGCCAGGGACCGGCAGCTGCTGCCATAATGGGGCCCCTGGTCCCAGCAGAGTGCAAGACCCCTGCAACGAGGACTGACAGCCACCGGGAGCTGCCCCAAGCCCCTGGCTCTCAGGAAACCTGGGTTTGGGGGTAACAGCAGCGTCAGGCTGTGCTCATGTGAGTTGTAGGGAGGCCAAACACATCCCCCCTTTTTAAAATAAAAATCCTTCCCTGCAAGATGCAGCCACTCCCCTCCGCTGTCCCACTCACCAGGGGCTTGCTACTGCGGTCTTTTCCAGCCATCCTTCTCTATACAGTAAGCGTGTGCGCGTGGAGCGTGCTTGAGATGGGCCGCAGCACGGCAGCAAGTAGGAGCCTTCCTTTAAGGCTTATTTAAAGGTTTGAGCGGCTGTGGCTATGAACAGCCCCCGGTGCAACAGGATGATGACAGGTAGCCTTGCAGAGCTCCGTCCCTGTCGTTGGTTCCCCAGCCCCCGCCCTGTTTGCTTTCTCCAGGTCCCACCACCTGGCAGATGCTCAGTCCCACGGCTCCTGCTGTATTGCCAGGCGCAAGTCAGTGTGGATCTCGTACATGGGGGGCAGGGAGATAAAACCAATAAAGCCCCCAAAAAAGAATCGAGTCACTGAAAAGGCCCCCAAATCATCCAGGGGGAATGGGGGACGCCAGCATGATCTCTCATTTTTAAAATACAAACCACCCAACTTTGTCGGTTGTGCCGTTTTTCAGAGGTTCTCTGGATTTCCAGGTATGCGACTGCTCTTTCAATCATCCCCGGCTGCTCAAGATCTCCCCGGGAACGCCTCCACTCTGGAAACGTGGCAGTTTTGCATATTTTTTAGAGAGCCACAGAGCAAAACCCAAAATGGGGATTACGGGGAAGTGCAGCAGGTCCTAAAGCAGTTACACCAGCCGGGTTGGGAGCGGGGATTCGGGTTAGATCAGGCCCTTGAAGAAGCCTGCCCGCATCTTTGTTGCGCTGAGCCAGCTTCGGGTGCTCGGAGCAGCTGTTCTGGGTGTACATCAGTCTTGCCCGGGGTGCGCTCCCAGGAATATCCCAGAATGCACCACTGGGGGGCACCTGCAAATAAGCTCCATATTTCTGACACAAGAAACGGTGCAACAGCTCTGCAGGCGCAGGCCCATTTGGCAGCCTGTGAGCGCCTGAAGTGGGACAAGCAGAGTCGTTTGAGCCCCGTTTCACTCAGCATTCATGTTGGAGCCGTTCACACGTGAGCAAATGCAACAGCTAGAGCAGAGCAGCGAACATGTGCTCCAGAGCACTGAATCCCCCTCCCCATTGCACAGGCACGATGTGGCGCCTGCCCTGCAGTGCCAACTCTTCCCTGTACCGAGGGGCTTTCAGATCACCGTGGCCCCGTGGCTCCTGGAGGTCCAAATGGGGAACAAGCCGTGTTCCCTCTCCAGGCTGCAGGCCGTGAAGGTTGGCAGCTGCAATGCCCCGCTTTCCCGGAGTCCCTGAGGGCTGACCACTTCCATGCTGGTCCGTCCTGGTCTGCTTGAGGCTGGGGAGGAACAGACGGTCTCCCAGGAGAAGCCAGGCCTGACTCCTCAGCTATGTCGGCTCTCCGGGAGGGCCGCGCTGGGTTTGCAATAGGGTTTCTAGGCTCCCTCCTGCAGTGCATTAGCAGGACTGTCTCTGCGCTCTCAGGAGCCAGCCGTCACTTTGCCCATTGCGTTCCTGAGTCCTTGGATCATGTGAAATTCAAGCCAGCGGCTCTCACCAAGCCCCCGCGGGCGCCCAGTCGGAACCATCACTCCAGTGCCAGCCTCCATTTCTGCTTCTAGGCATCATCCAAACCCAAGAGCCTCTTGCGCTCCAGAGGAACAGATTCCCTGTTCAGCCCAGCCAGGCCAAGCAAGTGGGTGCAGCCAAGGTGGGGAGGAAGCCACCAAGACCCCCCTAAGCACTGCATCCTTCCTCGGGCCTGGGGGGTCCTGAAGCCTCCGTCGGTGGGATGTGCCGGGTCCTTCGCTGGATCCTGATGGATCAGCTCTGTGCAGATGCTGATGGCAGACGGGGCAGCAACCCACATGCAGGCGCTCCACAGGCGAGATGTGGACGAGAGAACTGTCCGGCCTCCTCCTCTGCCGTGCTGCTCCGAGAGCGAGCAGAGACACAACTGATGGCTTCGGTTTGAGAGAGAAAGTAGACCCTTAGGCCCTCGAGGTGGAAGAACCAGGAACGCAAGGAGGAAAGGCAAACTTGTGGCCACATGTATTTTCTTTCCTTCCTCTTCACTGTGGTTTTGCTGGTGTGGTTCGGTATCGCACCCCGTAGCTATGGAGGCAAAGCAAAAGCCAACAGGCTCTTTCATCGAGAAGGCTGTACCTTCCCTCAGTTCTCTTTCTACTGAGGGAGGTGGGTGCAGGTCCAAAGCAACAGACCTGTGGGTTTCACATCTGAAACCAAAGCTCCTATGTCCACCGCAGAGGCAGGGAACTGAGGCCCAGACAGATGAAGTAGCCTGGCAGTTTTGGCAGAGCCGGAGATAGAGCCGACATCTCCAGTCTTCCACGAATGCTCCAAGTACCCTCCTCCCCGCTCCAGTGGCCCAAGTGGTAGCAAACACAAGAGGCTTTTTGGAGTCAGAAAAAAGTCCGTTTAAAAAAAGAAAAGGAAAGAGCTTGGTTAAAACTTTTGTGCCCTGAACACTCAACATTCACCACAGAGATCTATGCTGAATGCAAAGGCAAAGACAGTTCAGTTTGCATTTGTGGCCTGGCTTCTTTCTCATCCTCATGACAGCACTGCACACAACACCTACCGATTTTGTTTTTTAAGCTTACAGCATAATTGATGCTTTTATTTATACCATCAATTAGCCCCCCATCCCATCAAAATGAAAACTCAATTTTAATACCTTAGAGAGCTCCAGAAACATTCACAGACGTTTGCAAAACTGCTTTCCCGTTCCTCTGTTCCTGCTTCTGTATCTCTTTTTAGTGGAGCTGGCGTCTCTCTCACATGGGGACATAATAACACTTCCCAGATGGAAAAGGCAAAGCAGGAGCCAGGGAAGCAACTGGCCCAATTAGAAAAGCACTGATAATTAAAGAGGTTCAACACAGTTGTGATTCAGGTTCCCTACTCTCCAAAGCTTTTAGAGAAACTTAATCGCTGTTAAACCAGCTGGTTTAAAATGATCTGGTTTAAATTAACAGCTGGTTTTAAAAACTGCTGAATACAGAATGTCACACTTTGCAAATCATTATAGCTAGCTACACACATTTAAAAAAAACAGTAGCATCAAATTGGCAAGATGGCGACTTCCCTGTCTGATGGGTAATTGCATTTTGGCAGTTTTTCTTTTGGCACTTTCTTCTTAATTACATACAGGGATAAAATGTTTATATATGTGTGTATAGATATGTGTATATGTGTGCGCACACAGGCATGCATATATGGGTATGTGTGTATAGTATGTATTCAATTTGCATTTATATAATGCGTGTTTGTGTGTATACAGTGTGTGTATATATGTGTACACATGTATCGAGTACATATATAATTGCGCATTTATATAATGCATGTGTATATATATGCGTATTTGCGTGTGTGTATATAAAATGCGTGTGTATATATACGTTCGTGGGGGGGGGTGTATGCATGTATGTATATGTATGTGGGTGGGTGTATACACACACACACGCATACACAATTGCAGTGCACTGGCGTTTCCCTTAACCAACCACACCAGTTCAGCTGTGGATCGCCACACTGGAAAGAACCCGAATGGAGAGTTTCTTGCAGCTGGGTGCCAGACTCCTTCCCAAGGAGGAAGCCCCATAACATTTTCATAGCGGATATCCATTATCCCTGCAGCCACCTTCCACTTCAGCCCTACTCCTGCAGCTGATACACTGATGAATCCTGCAGAGCAAATCCTGATCACACGCAAGTGTCAGTCATAAGGACTTCCTACAACTCTTGCTACAAAAGCCTTTTTACTGATTTCAGCGATTTGGGGTCTTTACTGATATAAGATGGAGTTTCTTAAAATAATAAACAATTTGTTTCTTCAAACGTGCTCTTTCTTGTTTAAGTTGCTATTGTTTATTCCGTGTATCAAAATTCAAAGTTACCCAGGAAAGAACCAGTATTTTGGAGTTTTACAAATATTTACACCACAAAAAGACAAAGGTGAAGCCTTGATCTGATCCTGGATGAAAACTTGGATGAAACAAGTCAAACTCACCAAGAAAAAAACCCGGCAAAAGCTCCTACGCACAATCACCTGGGAAACAGCAAGCATCCAGCGCAGCGGACGTGGCTTCTTAGTAATGCCGACTGGCCCAAACTTGCACGAGATCTCAATCTGCTTTTAGTCTCCCCCCCATGGAGCAGCTGATGGATCACATCCAGACTCAACATGTTTTGTATTTTTTAATAAAGTTTGTAATCCAATGGACACACAAAACAAAACTGCGCTGAGAAAACAGTTCCATAAATTAATAAGTGTTAGGGCAGGTGAGGAAGAGGGAGGAAGGCGGGTAAAAAGTCTTTGTACAAGTGTATAACACTTCCACATATTGTGAGACGAGGGACGGGGCAGGTAATGTTTAAATGAAGCGCACTTACAAATGAGTGACAATACAAAGTCTGAGTATGAAAATAAGATTTTCTCTGAAAACACATTTTTGGCACAGATTAAAAAAAAATGTATGTTGTGGGGATCTGATTTTTTTAAAGTCAGTATTATATATATTTATATATATTATATATATATTTATATATACACACACCCACTGAGTTCTGCATATCCCACCAGGAAGGAAAATAGCGCTCCCTTTTGTTTTGTTTTTTCAGTGTAAACTGTACATCCCAGATGAAGAGAAGACAACTGCAGCAAGGGAAGTGGAGGAGAGGAAGGGTCACATCCAGAAGAAGAAGAAGAAAAAAAAAAGATACTGTGTGAAATGATCCTTGACCCACAAATTTCAGCAGAAGTTCCCAGGTCCTGCGTTTGATCCACAACGCATGTTAATGTGTGTCAAGACATCCAGAACGTCACAGCATGTCTTCAACTGTGCAAAGGTCCAAGTCACTAATTTAGTGCAAAGGCAGTTCAGGTTCTTTTTTAAATTTTTTGTTAAAAAAAATAGCCATCCTTATTTTCCCCAAAAGGAGGCACAGAAACCCAATACCAGTCCGCCTGCTGAGTGCATCAGTTGTCCGTAAGCTAAAGCAATATGTAAACATACAAGGTAGCAGAACCACTACCCAGCAACAGTTTGATCAGGGCCTGTTAGGGCAGGAGGCTGGTAGTCTGGCAGCATTTTCTTGGTTCATTCGTCTCTCTCTCTCTCTCTTTTTCCTTTATTTTTTTCCTCTTTTTTTGTTTTTTGTTGGGTTTTTTTGCTGCAGGGCCTTGGAAAAGTCAGTAACCAGTAAACAGCTCATACCGATGCGATGACAATCATAAGGTGAGGAGAGATGTTGGAGATGCTGGCTAGGAGGTCTGGAGCTAGACGGGACAGGTGGTTTTCAGAGAATTCACAGGGTGGGAATATCTGCAGAACGTAGGCAGGCTGTGAAGGGAGGGAAAAAAAAACAAAGCATGAAAAGAGGGGCTGGGAACCTCTATATATTACTGGTTTTGCATGTACAAATCTGACAAGAATGGGAGCCCAGACCTGGATAACGCACATGGTGCCACAATAAAGAAGTTCACCTTGACACTGCTAAATTGAACTGTGAAGCAAATGCTGATGGAGAAAGACCACTGACAAAAGCTTCTTTAAAAAAAAAAGGAATAAAAGCCACATACGATGCAGCCCTCACTCCCTCCTCTTTTACTAGGGAACCTACGCGAGATGTCATGAGCAGCAGGCAACCACAAAATCAATCTTTCTCACCAGCTTTGGCTGGGAGACGGGAGATGCTAGTGCCGGTTACAGCCTCGAGTAGCAGGAAGATAAGGTTCAAAAATCGAAAAAGCGGGATGTGCACTGGGGGCAACGCTATTTAGCACTGGTACACAAGGGCACTTTTTCAAATATGTATTGAGGTTGCTTTACTGATTCAGCAGCAACACACGTCTGCTTCTCAGAGCAAAGGATTTCTGCCCCTTGGTATCTAAGCACGTGAACGGGTTTATCACGAAACACAGAACAATAGCTGTTAATAATCTTTTTGAGCGAAGGAACAGCTTTCATAGCACTGGAGAGCTGAGCAGGGTGGAAAGTCATTCCAGCGAATTATTTGTTCCTGGTAAAAACAGAGCAGATTGGACTTGGTGCAGCAGTGCATCCAGGACAAATATTCCGGTGTTATAGAAAAAACCCCACACATTTGGGGAGATGTAATGTTCTGAGATATTTCAGGTGCCCTGGGAAAAAGCTCTTGGACAGCATATAAAAAAACCCCCAAGGATATAAAAGAAGGGCAGGTGTGGAATGCTACTTGCTTTTTATCTTTAAAGGCAAAAATGTATACAGCACAAATATGGAAAGGAGAAAACAAAGATGCTCCCTTTGACTTTTCAGTTCACCTTTGAGATTCCTATTTGGTTTATTTTCACCATGGAAACAACCAGCTACCCCTACACATGCTAAATGTCTCGAAGAGACAAGCATGGACCTCGATCCTAGCCACGCACGAGGGATGCTGGATGGGGTTCCACGCCCCACCTCTACAGCAGTTGTCTACTTAACTTTAGCTTTATCTACAAAGTTTTGCTGTTTCCTTCCCAATACCTGATTAGAGCCGGGGTTGGGAACATTGATGATTCCTGCAGCTTGTTTAGCCTGCAGGTAGCTAATGAATGCAGCCTTAAGTGACTCCGTCTGACTCACTACATCTTCCTGGTCTCGTCCACAAGGCAAGGCCAGTAACAGGCAGTAATCACTCTCCACCTGGAAAGAAATTATAACAATTATCAGTCAAGCACTTGTCAAGAATAGGCTGGCTCCTGATATCTAATCATCCTAAACCCTTTGCTGGAAAATCCAGCTTCCTGCAAACTGTGCACGAGTGCTGTTGGAAAACAGCTGCCGAAATCTCAGCCATTTCCAAAGAAGGTGAAGAAACCTATCAAGATTTTTTAACCTCCAGTTTTCTACGGACTTCTGTTTCCTGCGTTGCTCAGACACTTTGGAGATAACAGAAGTCTGTTCCACGGACAAAAGTGCTTTTTAAGGCACTAACTAACCCCTCTGCTGTTCTCGATTCTAAGGGTAGCATGCAGAATGAAACTGGGCATTAACTTCTGCACTTAAGCCTTAGGTAAAATCTGGGGGCTGGACCCGATGATCTTGCCAGGTCCCTTCAAGCCCTAATGTCTATGAAATCTGTGAAATGAGACATATCTGATGCCTGTGACAATATTTCCGAGGCTCTATGGCCCCAAGCAGCAAAGACGTCAGCCGTACCATCATTCTGCGTGCTACACCCTCCAACTGTGAAGCCTCTAGACGCATGCGCTGAGCAATTCTCAGCGGAGGGCCTCCTTCGGGTGCTGGCAGGGACCGGTGTGCCAAGACGTTGTTACCGGAGACAAAGTGGAGCTGAACCGCAGCGGTGTCGTTCTTCAGCGCCAGGAGGCCCTGCCACACAATTGGGTATTTCTGAAAATAAACAGGAGAAGAGACCTTAATACATATCAAGAAAGAAGGGAAATAAAAGACCTAGGGAAATGCTTGCAGTGAAGAGCTCCCATGTGTACGCTTCTGAGATTCACAGGTCATACTGGCATCACTGCACTGGTTCTTCACCCATGCAGGACACATGACAGACACGCAGGCTACGCCATGCCACAATTAATAGTGCAACCCTTTTTCTTCATGGTAGTCACCTGTCTTGGGTACTTCCCTGGTCCTTTCCTCATGTCTGAGCACATCATAATGTCTAATGCACATATCCTCCGAAAGGCCAGGCAATGCTATTAGTCAAATTTTACAGATGGGAAGCTGAGGAGAGAAACAAAGAGACTTGCCCAGGGTCACACAAGGAACATCGGGCAGAGGAGGGAACTGAACGTGTCACAGATGCCAGACTAGTGCTCTCACCACTGGACCATCCTTCCTCTATCATTTCTCTCAACTCCTTATGCTCCAGTATCTAAGTTTTTTTAAAAAAGGAAAAACCAGCCTTGCAAAGATAACCTTCCCCAGGGAAAGAATGTCTAATAATGCAGTGATTTCTGGCTCAGTGTCTAATAATGAGGGATGTGGATAACCTGGAGAAGGTCCAGAGGAGGGCCACTCATATAGTTAAGGGCTTGCAGGCCAAGCCCTACGAGGAGAGACTAGGGCACCTGGACCTCTTCAGCCTTCGCAAGAGAAGGTTGAGAGGCAACCACCTTGTGGCTGCCTATAAATTCATCATGGGGGCGCAGAAGGGAATTGGTGAGGCTCTAATCACCAAGGCGCCCCTGGGGGTCACAAGAAAGAATGGCCATAAGCTAGCAGAGAGCAGATTTAGACTGGACATTAGAAGGAACTTCTTCACAGTAAGAGTGGCCAAAATTTGGAATGGGGTCCCATGGGAGGTGGTGCTCCCCCCTACCCTGGGGGTCTTCAAGAGGAGGTTGGATGGGCATCTGGATGGGGTCATCTGAACCCAGCACTCTTTCCTGCCTATGCAGGGGGCTGGACTCGATGATCTGTTGAGGTCCCTTCCAACCCTAACATCTATGAATGCAGTGATTTCTGGCTAAGTCTGAAGAGAGCCTGAAACATTAGCACATCTAGAGTGTTCTCACTCTTGCCATATAAATGTGACTATCACCAACTATTCTCTGGTGACAAAAGCATCCAAGAAAGCAGAGGGACGGCTATGTTCTGAAGATGTGTGGTATTTAATGTGAGTGGCAGTACGTTTTGGCGTCACAAGTGGGAAGATCACAGTCAAGTGCCACCATCTATCTCCTCTCCCTTAGTCCCTGCTTGACAGGCATAACAAAGCATGAAGATGACAGCAGCTCAGGAAGGACAGGGAAGATAAAGCTTACCGTTAAGAGCTGAACCATATCCACAGGTCTCTGAGAAACTGGGTGAAGAGAAGGATCCTGTTTCAGAGCTGACTGGGGTTCAGGGCGGGTCAGCGGCAGGCCTGGTGGGGCTCCAGGGCCTGAAGTTGTAGGGATGAACAAAGACTGCTTCGGAACTGCCTGAGGCTGGTGCGGTGATGGAAGCTCCTGTTTCAATGAAATGGCAACAGGTGAAGGGTAGGAGGTCTGGCCTGTATCTGCCTGTGCCCTCTGAAGATGTATGTGAGGATCTATCTGTGCTGCATGCCTATTTACAGTGGTGTGGTGGGTCTGCTCAGGTCCGGCTGCCTGTGGCCCCTTGGAGTCCTGGGAAATCTGAGGAGTTTTGCTGCGCACTGGCTGACCGGGGTGCGAGTGCTCACCTTCCGAGAGACCCTATAAAGCGGAGGGGGGCAGGGGGAGAAAGAAGGCAAGGGTTGAAGAATGCACTTAAGGCACAGAGCGTTCTCATTTACCAAGACTTCTAGAAAATAGACTGGAATCCACCTAGGTGTTCATGTGGCTCCTATGACAGCAGCATCTAAGAACTTCACAGCATCACTGTGAGTCATCATCACTCCCCCAGGAAAAAACCTGTTCAACCTCATGCAGGGAGCCGGCAGCAGAGTTGGAAACTGAACCATGATCCCCCAACACCTTGTAAACTGCCTAATCCACAAGGCCCTACTTAACTGTGCCATCTATCCGACATATAACACCCATTCACCTGCACAAAACAGTACCTGCTTACAGTAACAGGGAAAACAGCTGTAAGTGAGCAGGATTACACCAAGACACCATCTGGGCTACAATGGAAACTTTCCTTCTCTCACATCCTTAAACCTAGGAACCTGAAAGCAGGTTTCATACCCTCACTGGACTGGACTGTAATGAAAAAGAGGAGGCCCTCCCCATCAGCAAGGGAAGCTGAGGTTAGATATTAGGAAAAACTCTCTCACTAGAAGGGTGGTGAAACACTGGAACAGGCCACCCCAGGGAGGTGGTGGCATCTCCATCCTTGGAGGTTTTGAAGTAGAGCTGTGGCTGGGATGATATAGTTGGGGCTGGTCCTGCTTTGAGCAGGGGGCTGGACCAGATGTGACCTCTCAAGCCCCCTTCTAACCCTCGTTTTCTATGAGTCTGTGATCAGTTCTTTTCCAGCCAGATTAGAAAGGTTCGTATTCATTCCACGTTTCCCAACCGAAAATAACCGAGTTCTAGCACCGTAAAACACAACCTTAAAGAAAGGACCTAATGGAACACCTGTGGAAGGACATGAGGATGATCACGTTTCTCACCTGAGATGGGGTCATGCTCCGAGAAGGCAGCCCAATTGGCGAGGCACCGGGGAACTGAGGATGACCGAGCTGGGCTGCTGTATGGTAGTTCCTCATGTCACCATATACCGGTCGGTAATCATGAAAGGAACTTCCCGTTGGGTGCATGATCTGTACACCATGAGGTACCACCACCGGCTGCGTCAACAGCTGGCTGCTGGGAGGGACGCTGAGAAGGCGAGGCTCGTTGTGTGGAGAGTGAGCCATTTTCACATCAGACGTCTTGGGCGCGTCTTTTCCAGGCTGTGGAGTCTTGCTTACCGGCGGAGTTTTCACAGAGCCGTCCGGCGTTCTCGACTGTCTCGTTTCGGGGTGGTGGTCGCCCACTGCCGCCATGTGCGAGTGCATCATCATTCTCACGTCGCGAGCCACGTTGTACTGGTCAAGTCGAATACTTGTCGGATGCATGCGGTAGTCCGGCTGCATGACGAGCACATCGGACTGCACGGGGGCAGACCCTCGGCACACGCTGTGATGGAAGTGCATCTCATCTTCCGGGGAATGTTGAGAAGACAGTGGAGGCATGACTATGTCTCTTATCGGAGCTGGCTGAGGTGTGCTGGATCGCTGAGGTCTGATTTCCATCTGAGACTGCAGAGCTGCTCTGGGAGAGTGGAGTGTTTCTGGGCGGATGCCGTAAGATATACCAGGCAGAGGAGGGGTGTTCATTCTCACTTCACCTTGGGACAGATGGCCAAGGGATACAGTCTGCGTTACACTGTGAGGGGGCATTATAACAGATTGCTCAGGGTGCATACTGGATATGTATTGAGGCACAGGAATTCCTGGAGCCAGCATGACGGAGGTACCGCTAGATAAAGCAGGAGAGGATGTACTGCCAGGATGACAGGCCCGCGGAAATGGAGAAGGAGAATGTCCGCTGGTACGCGGGGAATGGGGCTCTTGTTTCGCAACCCCCAAATGAGAAATGGCCCTATCTGTTGGGGTGCTGGGTCCTGAGCTGACATGGTTGGCCTCTGAATGCATTTTACTAGACAGGGAAGGATGATGAGGACTAACCCCAGGGCTCAAGTTGGATGACTGAAGAGATTTAGTCTCCACTTTCAGAGCAGTTGGATCAGAAAGCTTTTTGTTGGTGGAAGCTACGTTTTGTGAGAGTCCCATCTGATTGTGAACCAGTACAGGCGGAGTGTTTACGGTCTGGGAGAGGACTTTCACTGGCCCCGACTGAGAAGCTGGAGCCTGCACAGAAAGGTGGCCCGATTCAGATTTCTCCAAGGTACCGCGTTCTTGCTTAACAGAGGAGATCACAGGGGATGTATTATATGCCTGCGTTCCTAGTACCAAAGAAGAGTGGGTGGAGACATTTCCATACCCTGTAGGAGTTTGGGAACCTTTCGGTGTGGGCTGAGATGGAGTAATAGGCTCTTGTTTAATCTGCGACTTGGATACAGACTGCTGAAATTCTATATCCACCGCGCTGGCTGGGGGGATCTGACTGATCTTTGCGCTAATCCGCTGGGGGCCTTCGGTCTTCTGTCCTGAATAACTGAGAAGTACAACACCCTCTGACGTGTTCACTCGCAGACCGGGGCTGGATCCAGTCTCTACTGGCCTGTCCTCAATAACAGACATAGAACCCGGATGAAACCTGTTGTCATTTGTGCTTATCTTCTGCTTGTACTTTGGAGAAGGGGCATTGACTAGACACGTCTGGGTTTGGGGGGCTTGTTTCATCAACGTGATCCTCGGAGTCTCCTCTAGATCAACACTATGCGGCATTCTGCTTATAACGGAAGTAGCTTTGGGAGCAATTACAGTACTTATCTTTTCTTTCTCACTAAAAACTGGTGCCTCTGCTACCGGGGGATCCAACGCGTTGGTGACAGGAACCGCCGGTTTTTCTTCTGACACTGGTTTTATGGCCTCTACTGCGGGATGAGGAGGTGCCTCCTCCAAACGCGATGTGCTCACTGGCTCCACAATAGAGGTTGTGACGTGGGTAGAAGTGATGCTTGCTGCCGAGGAGTACTTTGGCTCCATGAGTATCTTCCTCAAAGTGCTTGAACTGGTGTCGATATCAGATGCTTTAGTATCAGGGGGGAGAGCTGGCGGTGGGGTGGAACGAGCACGGGTATCGTCATGCCTGACGATCCATTCTGACACCTTGCTGGGAGTGGAATGGAGAGGAACTACCCCAGCCGGTACAGGGGTCGGTATTTTTGCTGCAGGGACAGGCGGCACTGGAGGAACGGCTGGGTTTGGAGCACTGCGGGAAGCCGGGGGTGGGTTTTCAGCAGCTGACCGTAGCTTGAAGCCAGTTTGACTCACATCATCCACAGGGCCAGGCGGAGAGGGCAGGTCTAGAGGAGCAGCAGCAGCAGCAGGAGCTTTAGGTGGGGCACTGCTCTCCGTTACGGTTTCGTGTGCAATTACATCCCCGGCCGCAGGTTTGGCAGCATCGGAAGCACTTGGGTCTGCAGGAATCTGAACGGAGGTCTTTGTTTGCTTTTCATCTTTCAAGATTTCCTCAGGTATTGCCTTAACTTCATTGGCAATGGGAGATTTACTTGCTACCCGCTCAGGCTCAAAAACGTTGACTTCAGCCGTATCCCCCTTTTTGCTCGTGCTCCTTTTACGTCTCTGCCGAGTGGCCTTTTGACGACCTCTGTCCTTCCGAGAAACCTCAGCTTCCTGCAGCGTTTCAGCTTCCTGGGCAGAATTGGAAGATTCACTGAAGCTCACTTCCGGCTCCTTGCTGTCTGCGTCCGCTGCGGACGGCGTGGAGCCAGGGACCGGCTGCGCAGGGGGCTCAACAGCAGCTTCGGTTTCCAAGATATTGTTCACTGCCAGATCCGTTTCTGGCTCCATTTCTCCCCGAGACAGCGGTAGCACCAAGGGCTCTGCAGCTATCTCAGACTCTGATTCAGCAGGGTAAGTTGGGGGGGCAGGAAAGTTTTCTGTCTCTCCAGAAAAATCATTGATGATGGATCCAATAGCAGCTGCTAGTTCTGTTTCACTCGCCTGATGTGCAGGCTTATCACCTTCCTCCTCCTGACGGACTTCAGACACGTCAGCTGCCTGTTCTTTGTAGGCAGCAATGGTTGGTGTTTCGGTGAGCTTTGCAATGTGCTCCACTGCTTGCTCGAGTTCAATCTGCTTTGCCAACTGAGCAGCCTCTGGCGAATGCTTTGGCTCTCGCACAGCTTCTGTTTCCGCTTCTGGGAATGGATTTTCTAGCTCACTCTTTACAAAATGGGGTGACACATTTTCCTCCTTTGGCGGGCTCTTGATTTTTGTGGGCGACACCACTGGAGGCTCTGCCTCCTCTTCGCTTGGCCGCAAGGCACCTTTGACTTCATCGATGTTGAGGCGGATTTCTACATTCTTCAGACACAAAGGCGCTTTATCT
Source organism: Crocodylus porosus (assembly GCF_001723895.1). Taxonomy (NCBI): domain Eukaryota; kingdom Metazoa; phylum Chordata; order Crocodylia; family Crocodylidae; genus Crocodylus; species Crocodylus porosus. The sequence continues at coordinate 10,357,061 of NW_017728926.1, read as the reverse complement.
ACGGTCTTGGCATTTCTAGATCTTCCCCTTTTGGATTTAGGAGCCTTTTCGGCAACAGGCTTTTTCTCTACAATCTCAACGGTGGGGGTTTCTACTGGATTTTTATCTGCTTCAAGTTCTTTTCTGTCCCGCTTCTGGTCACTTGCTGCTACTTCTTTGTCCGCTGTTTTGGATTTATTGCTGCTTTCACTAGCGTTGGATTCCTGACCAGCTGTTTCGGCAGCATCTTCCGGTTCTACCACAATATCAGCCTTGGGTTCATTCTTCCCTTTTTTCCCTTGCTGACCGCTCGCCGCCGTGGAGTGACCATGTGCAAGTTTCTGGGACCGAGGGGACCTCCATCCTTCTGCCGGCTTAGGGGTTTCTACAGTCTCCTTAGTTTCATTCTCATCTGCCTCTTGCTGTACCGGTTCCACCTTGATTGGAGAGATGTCTTCTTCAGGCTTGCGGCGTGATTTTGGAGGCCTTCCCCTTCTGGGCGTCGTAGGAACAGTCGTGACAGTTTCCTGTGGTTCCTTTTCCACTCTTTTTCTGGTAGACCTAGTTACTTCTACCGAATCCTTCACTGGGGATGGCCCTTCGTTGTCTCCCGTGGTAGCATAAACTGATCTGACATTTCTGCGTCTAGTCCGACCTACAGGCAAGCTTGGCTCTACATTTTCTGGCTCGGCAGCAGCACTGGGAGATTTAGCAGCATTCCTAGAAGCTTTTTCTGGCTCGGCTTTAATTTCTAAATGTTTCTGCGCTTCCCCACGAGGAGAGGTTGATCTTTTGAGTTTTTCACGGTCTATCCTTTCACTTTTCCTTGTGACCGGCTTTTCCATGACATTAGCTGCGGCTGACTGCACCGGAGTCTTAGAGCGTTTACTTTTGTAGGATTTTTTATCTTTTACCACAACCGGGGGTTCAACTTCCATGTCATTGTCAGAGACCACCGAGGGCACGGCCTCCACAACTACCTCTACTTTCTGGCTGGCGGGAGGGTCGGTGTTAGCAGCAGGGAGAGCATTTTCCTCTTTAGGTTCACTAGACTCTTCAGACTTCTGAAGGACTTTGGGAGGCGGTGGTGGAACCGACTGTGGAGTTTCAGGTTCTGGGTCTATACTGATGTCTGCTTGTGAAAATGAAGCGCCTGGTGTCGGAGGTTTTGTATCCAAATATGACGGATGCTCTGTAGATACAGCATCTTCCTCAGAAGCTAGAGCCGTAGGAACAACATCTTTATTAACCTCCACGGCAGGCGGAGGCTCGGTTTGCTCGGGTGGTTCAGTTTTGACGGGTGCAGTCAGTTCAGGAAGAGGTTTGGGTTCTTCTGCTGCAGGTGTAGGTTCAGCTGGCCTTTCTTCTCTCGCAGAGGTAATATCCACCACTATTTTCTCATTTGCTGCCTTCTCGGGTACAGCTGGGGCTGGTTCCTGGGGTACAGTTGTGACTGAAGAAGGTCCCACTACGGATGAAGGCTTCAGCTCTGATTCTTTATCATCAGGGACAGTTTCTGGTGTCTTGGGCCGGTTTTCTTTATCCTCCTGCTTTTCTGCTTCTTTCGGTTTTTGATCTTTCTCCTTTTCCTTCTGCTGCATTCGGGTGAGCTCAATAAATCGACTGTGGAAAAGAACCACAGGCTCTTGGACCATATCAGAGCCGCTATTAGTCCCATCCAAAGACGTCTGTCTCCCATACAATCGAATAAAGTCAAAATCATCGTCTTTTCTTTCCAAATGCTGCAGGCGCTTCGAATCTTGTTCAAAGATTGAGCTATGTAAAAACCTAGAAGCAAACAATTCTTGCCTCTCCTGCTCCTCTTCTTTGTGATCCTCTTTTTTATCATCCAGTTTTCCTTCTGAATCAGTCCTAATTTTTTTCTTTTTCATATACCATGATGGAATAGGCCGTGGAGCAGAGTCAACTTTCTCTTTGTCTTTATTGTTTCTAAAACTAGCAAATCTTGAGTCCCAGTCTAGAAAAGACCAGTTTTCTTCTCTAGATGAAGAGAGAGATTTAGCTCTTTCGAGTAAGGCTTTTGTATCTGGCGTGATTGTCTTGTCCAATGCAAAGGAATAAAATTTGTTTCTTTCTAAAGACGTTGACAACCTTTCCTCTCTTTCACGTATTTTCTCTTCTCTGTCTCTCAATAAAGAAGATAACCTGGAGCTCTCCAATAATGACGAGGCTTTAGGAGACCGGGGCTTATTTTCGCTGTCTTCATCTGAATCCGAAGGGACCTCCCCTGGCTCCAGGTCCCGTACGGATCGCTTTCGTATGCTGTCTCTTTTAACTATGCTGCTTGGGAAACTGATATCGACTCTTGTTCCTGGCTCTTGTTTCACTTGCGATTCCCATCGATTTGATTCATCTTCAGCACTCAGTACAGATAGCTTTATTTTAGCCATTTCTGTCATCTGCTCCCTTCTGCTGGAATCATGGGGATTAAATTTTAGGGAATCTTCCCTCACTGTCATATTAGCATACGAAAGACCCTTCTCTTCTATTTTAGGTGACTCTTTGGTTTCTTTTAATGGCATTAGCCTTGGGGAATCTAATATGTCATCATCCTCATGAAGAGGAAAGTGTCGGATGCTAGGAGAACATGCAGTCCTTTCCGAATCTTCGCTCACCTGACGAGAGCTTCTGTAATTCCTCTCTCTTTTAGTGCTAATTTCAAAGTCAAAGTGATCAGTCTTTTTTCTTTTACTTGGCGGAGAGTCATCTGTGACATCTTGTGGGGGTTTGCCCACCTCATGGACCAGGCTACGCCTTTCATATTCATCTATATCTTTCTTTGGACTGCCAAACTTCTCAGAATTTGCCATCTCCATTTCCTTCTGCTGTTTTAACCTGCGGCTTTGCTCCATCTGTTTTCTGTAACTTTGTGTGTGATCAATATCAATGCCGATTTTTTCCTCCGACTCAGCCGACTGTAGTTTTTCTTGGCCGAGTTTATGGTCCGGTATCTCTTCAGGAAGACAATAGTTTTTCCTCATGTCCTCTCTCTCTGTTCCTTGGTCATCTAATAGGTGTATTTGCTTGTGTTGTTTTATCAGATTAAACTTTTTCAAAGAGATGTCTTGCGTTTCCATCAGTTCATCAACTGGTTCTCCTAGCCTTGCCTGTAGATCTGAACTGGGACGCGAGCCAATCCCCACTGAAATGTTAGCAGGCTCCTGAGTATCTTTGGGACTGGTAACAGTAATAAGTCTTTCCAGTTTTATTTTTTTAGATTCCCTTTTCAGTATCTCTTTCCTCAAGGGCTTTCTTTCCAGCTCTCCTTCCCTTAACACCGTAACTTCTCTAGATGAAGCTGTCGTATCAGTTTGCTTTTTCAAGACCATGCGGGCATCTTCCTCATCTTGGCTGCTTCTTTTAACTTCCAGTTTTTGCCTGTCAGGTTTCATGTTTCCATCAGCAAAACGTCTCTTACGAGCCTCTAATTTGTCTAGATCTACTGCATTTGCCCCTTCAGACGTCTGCTCTGTCTTCAGGTGTTTCTTGGGCTTTAGTTTTCCCTCCTTGTCAACCACTTCTACATGGCTGGCAAGCACCTTTTCTTTTGGCACTTTAGTTCTGACAGGCTCCAGTTTAGACTGGTCAGACTTTGTTTGCTCAACTTGAGATGTCTGGATTTTTTGTTCAAGTGGAGACTTGATAGTGTCATTATCAAGCTTTGCTCTCGGTTTCTCTAGAGGCTGATCAATAACTTTCCCTTCCTTTTCTTTCACTCGGGTCAACACAACGCACGGCATTAGTTCCAGACGGTTTTTAGCTGTCCCTTCTTTGTCAGCTCTCTCTTTACTCTGTTTAGTATTGCCCTTCAGTTTTTCAGGGCTTGGCTCTCTCTCATTTTCCGGATCTGTTTCAGAAGACTGAGAGCTTGGCGAATGGTTTTTTGGTTTTCGTTTTTGCTTCTCTGTTTTATCTTTTTCTAGTTTTTCTGGTTTCTCCTTCCTCACCAAGCGTTTGTCTTTGTCAACTCTCTCTTGGTCAAAAGCACGCTCTTTATCAGGTTTCTCATTTTTTGCATAACGTTCTACACGGGCTTTGTCAAGTTTATCGTATCTTGGAGGAGAAAGCGAGCTACAGCTCCCGCTGCGGTCTGAAGATCTGCTGTAGATCCTCCTTTCAGAATCACTCTGAAGCCTTTCTGACTGGGAGGGAGACGCTCCAGGGCTCTGCGGACGCCTGGAATGAGTTGGACTTTGGCTGCGCTCTATTGGCCTCCTTTCATGATCTCTGTCCCGATCAGATTCAAATCGCTCCCGCTCCCTCTCCCGTTCTCGTTGTCTATAACTGTACTCCCTTATATCCTGTTCATAAGGATCTCCTCTGTATTCCCTGTATTCTCGTGGATCATCATAATATCGTGGGTCGTAGTAGTCTCCTTGATAAGGATCCCATTCTGCATAAAATTCTCGGCCTCGTGCTGGGTATTCTCTCCGAGGATCTTCGGGATATGTCCCTGGAGTTCTAACAGTCTCATAGTAAGTACGATCAGGGGCATATTCGTAAGATCCTCTTCTTTCATCTCTAGCAAAAAACAAGAACAGTACTGGGATTAGCTTTTCCAGTTAACCAAGGGGTTTAATTATAAAAACTGTTCTACATAAAGAATCATTTTATGGTAGTTTCTTTATTTAGAATTACTCAGTGTATGATAGCTGCTATTTGTAGCGGCATACATAGAATTTAACAACAATGAAGTAGCGCATAGTGGATGAGCTGCTTTGTTCGTTTCAAATATCTAGCTAATCACTTTGTTCATGAGGCTGCTTTAATGAATACTTTTGATTCTGTCCTGTTATTCCATCTTTTGCCAAACATGAGTTCAGCTGTGACTTAGAAAGTATTTCCAGTTTCAAGCAGGGAGTAAGTAAAAAATCTGTGGGGCAAAAAAGCGTTATGTATGTATAAAGACTACCCAATTTGAGGCAACTGCTACGCATGCTGAAGCATTTAGTTAGCTCCCGAAATAGACACTTTATTTAAGGTTTGATTAGGCACCTGATATAAACTGTGCTTATCTTACCAGTGAGCAAGATGGTGTGCTTTTCCTTATTCTAACAGAGCAATAATTTTCACAGAGTACTAATAGCTCCTCCATTGAACACAGTGCACTGCCATTACCTATTCACATTGCAAGTCAACAAAATAGTGCACTATAAAGTCAGAAACAGAGCAGGTGGATTTCATCTGAAGCGTTCAGCGGCAGAAACCAAGTGATTGCCCCACTACCTTAACACTTCCAAGACTACAAATGAATCAAAAAGCAGTTGCAATGGCAGATAAGTGGGGGGGGTTTAATTTCTCATACTGAAAGTATATATGGTGCTCCAGTTCCCTAAATAGTTTAAACTATGCTTTGCACACTATTTCACACATTCAGACTTCATACAAAATGTGAAATGTTTCTACCTTGTAAGAAACATATAACATTTTTTTTAAATCTAAAATGAAGGGTTTACTACAAAAGGGCTGCAAAAAATCAGCAAATCTCAGGAGACATCTGATGAGAACAAGAGGAATCATGCAAATACATTTCTCAGTCTACCAACAGAAATTTACGCTCAAGTCAAAAGGACCAAGATCTGCCTCATATTTCAAAAGCAAAAAAAGTTAACAAGAAGAAAACTGGCTACTCTCTCCATCCACATGGACTTATCTGAAAAAATAGGTTATAAATAATAAATTGGTGAGTAGTATGATTTACCATGCACCTTTCCTGCTCACATGCTCTGCCCTACCACAGGCTGGAATAACTGCAAAGCCCTGGGTAGGTTTGAACAGCTGTTGTGCTCTATAAATTAACCCCACACACAAATATTTCCTTCTGTCCTATCCTGCCCTTGTCCCGAATAGCTCTACGCGTGCTCAGGGCCCAGAATGTGCAAACCACTATCTGAGATGCAAGTCCAGTGTCAAGTATCGACCCCTGAGGGGCCCGGAAATGGTGGTGTGTGCGCCTGGTAAAAAAGGATGCTCAGGTTTGCAATGGTACACATCACACTTGTTTCTAGTCTCAAAGTGCTGAAACCTGTAGGACCTTAACAGTGTGACATTTTTAAGCAAAATTATCAGACAGCTTTTTAATAGGCTTACTAAATGTATTACTTCTAATATATTTAGTCTCTCCTCCTAAGACCTGTTTAGCTGAATTCATAAAGAGCTATGACTTTACAGATGAAAGAATAGAAAAAAATAAAATGTTTAAAAATCCTCTGTAAGATTTCAAAAATAACTTTTCTCAAAATGCTGTCACATGCAGGTTTGTATAAGTATGGCCTAAAAATGGAACAGACATCCATTTACAGTGTCCTGAATAATTAAGTTGCAGTTTCACGATTCATAAATACAGTAAGTATCTCAGGCTCCTGCCAACGTATCTATATACCAGCCTACCCCCCACGCAGTCTGTTCAAATTACCTTTCTTTTTAAAAGATATACATACAATACAGAGAGTTCATTTTGATTCCACAACCAATTAACTTTACTGAATTATTTTCCTCATCTCTTGGATACACGGAGAGAATCCTGGTTTGCGCAGCCTCCTTAGCATCACTACTAGGGACATTTTACAGCTGACGCTTGTTTGCAGCAACACCTTATAACAGCAACAACCTCTTACCAGCAACATTTCACCTTGGAAAATTTTCCATACCACGGATACAGCTGACACTTCCTATAGCAACAATAGCCATTAAAGAAACAACACAGCACAAAGGTGCAGTCATGTTGCTATTAATAGGGTCTGGAAGCCCTGGATTCCAAATATTCACATGAATAGGGCAGGCTGGGAAGCAAAAAGACTAACAGGTGCTGGACTATAAGATCCAGAACAGAGTTCACCTTTAGTTATGCAAATTGCTCCATGATTAATTATTCTTCACTAGTTAGTAGAGATGCAAACATAATGATGGATTAGAAGGGGAAAAAAAGAGAAAAAGAAAAACAAGACTTCACATGCATCCAAGTATCATCTTGTTCTAGAAATCAGTGTTCTAGTCAGAAGAATTTCGCAGGGAAGACAGGCCCAGATGCCTTGTGTGTGCTAGGAGACATCAGACAAACTCATTTCTCCCTTTTTAAATCAGTCAGAGGAAACTGTCACAGTCTGCCTGTTGGCAGATCGCAGTCCTTGGCAAGGATATGGGAACACACACATTCATTCCCATTATGCCAATTATAATTTCCAAACCAATCTTCACTTTTTTTTTATCTGGCAATGCTACGTATGTTATGTCAACATACTTTGATCTAAAATGGAAAAGTGGGTAGCTCGTAGTTGCAAATAATGTCAGACTCGTTTCATTCTCAGATCATTCAAAACCTCAAAAATTAAGCCAGCCTTTAATTTCTGTCATAGTAACGTATCAATCTATAGAGAAAACTAGCTTGCCCATTCTCCATAACAATCATTAGTAATGAATTTTATCCAGAAAGTGTTCTTAAGTAAGGCTGCATTAAACCAGTCTGGAAAAGTGACCTTTCTGGACAGAACAAACTGTCTTTTGCAACCCATATATAATAGTTACAGGATGATGAGAAGTGAAGCAATGAATCTAGAGAGAACGCACTTTTTCATGTTAGATAACAAGCAAAAAATGTAAGTCGTCCTCAGAGTTCTTATTATTCAGTCAAGCCAGGGAGGAAAGATGGGTCTGCATGGAAACTTTGTATCATCAGTTCAAGAGTTGGAAAATATGTGACTGTTGTAATGGGATCAGCTGATCTGTTAATCTGCAAACTACTATGAGGGAAGGGAAAGGAATTAAAAATAAAGCACTTCACACCATTAAGTCAGCTGAGTATTTAGACTGCATAGTGGAGCAAAGGACTTCAGTTAAGTCTTTGACACACACAGATTTTTTGGTACTATGGATATGGAAACTGTAAGACACTGGCTTTTTCCAGACAATCGAACCATTTCAATCTGTAGAAAGGTTTAAGAATTAACACGAGGAAACTACAATCTATAACTAACCATTAATACACTTGTCTTTTCAGTACACCACTGGTTCAGTGTATGAGCATTAAAAGTTCTCTGCCCTGAGTTCAAAGTGGAACGGCGACTTCTTCAAGTATACTCGCATCTCAGAAGTGCAGAGGCAGCAGACAAAATGACTGAGTTTGGCTACGTGTGTGGCCTTCATTTTAAAAGTTCCTTTAATTTAATTTTGTCCTCCGGTCTTAACTAGATTTAAAATTGCATTAGAAAAGCAAGGGAAAGGAATAGGTGTATTAGATACATGCCTTCTTTCTGCCAGCATTTCATAAAAGTCTCTGATATCTTGACCTGTTTTCTCCATGGAATGATAAAATGCCAACTGACTCTCTCGGTTTGCAAAATCCACCTGAAAAACAAAGGGTAAAGCATGTTCAATAAAGGAAACATCCCATTCTGACACAATTTGAGAGTCTGCTACAGAACCTGAATATATGAACAGAAGGGAGTGTGGGTGGGATCCAGTTAAAAAAAAAAAAAAAAAACAATCTTCAGGACTGGCAATTAATCCTGCCAAGATGAAAGGCCTTCCTCTCATTATAAATGTGCTGCAAAGCACAGCGTAATTGGATGGAGCTTTACCAATTCTGATTGGGATGTGTTATTCCAGCTAAGGAAGAAACGGCAACTGAGAAGCTCTTGTTCCGAGAAACTGAAAAATGTATGAGCACCCTTTACCGTCATAAAGCAGCTTTCATCTCAGAATGTCAAAAATGGGTCAATGCTATTAATCTGTTCTACAGATGAGAGTTCAAAAAATCTACCCCCTCCCCCCGCAACTCCAGGTTACACAGCCAGGCAATGGCACAGATGAGCAAAGAACCCAAGAACTCTGACTGCCAGCTCCAAGTTCTAACCACTAAGCACTTTCTATTTCCCTCCCAACGGCCTGCTACAAACTTAAGAAAATAAAGACATAACTGAAGCCAGAAATTAAGGTTCCAATTGGGTTCGTCTAAACGCATTCCACATAAGGCAACAGTTTTTACATTTTTACATGAAGTACTTGCTCTAAAAGAAATCTGTAATGGAACTCACACACAGATAATAAAAGCGTGCTGAATGTTCCAAAGTCACTTAGTTGTAAGACCCACAAACACAAAACACAAAACCTTTAAATAACCATAACCTTGTGTTCTACATAAAGGCTGCTTATTATATTCAACTCCTTTGAAAAATATTCAGCTCCTAACCGCGACAACATCAAAGTTTCAGATGTCTTCGGCAGGTGAAACATCATGCTTGAAGTGATGACCCACTCTTTAGGAGAGAAGGAAGGAGGAGGAGAAAGGTAACTCAGAAATTGGGCTGACACTCTAAATTCCTGGATTAGCGTGGTGCCTTTGTAATACTGCTGGACGGTAAAAACACGTATTGACAACAGGGACACCAATGTCCAGGAGCTTAGGGTGGCAAGAGCGGTGAAACAAATGAGAGGACACTAAAGAAGGCTTTCTGAGCAAGAGTGCAAAATGCCCTAACACCTTACTAAGCCGAGTTGAAAAAATTAGTTGAACCCTGCAGAGATCTGGGACATATATGTCCCACTAAGTATTCCTCTGACTGGCAGTCTGCAAATGCCAGCAAGTTAAGGGCTAAGACCTAAATAACATTTTTTTTTTCTCTTTTGGAGGTCATTTCTGCACACCTTAATTTTATTCCCACCGATTTTCCTCCCCTTGGTCTCTTTTACAGCTGCTTGTGCATATTCAATTTCATTGTAGAGAACCAGGGCCATGCCTTTTAAGCGGTCAAACACCACCTGTAAAAAACAAAAAAACAAAACAAAAACCAAATAAGAGCCTCATCCACAGGACTTAATGTCAGTCCCAACAAATTCCTAAATCATGAGGATACAAGAAAATTTTTATCAAAGTAAATTTTCAGGCTTTTCTGATGAGGCTTATTGGAATAAAGAAACAATAAAAGGACAAGGGACTGGATATTGTGGCTTGAGGTATATTATTGCCTTTATTTTGTTTTTCTGTATTTTACTTTTAGCATTTTCTTGGTGACTGAATACTGTCATTTTTGTTATTGTTTGTAGTTGTGTTTTTGAAAATTCCCAATAAATTTTAGGGGGGAAAAAAGGTAAAAGGAACATTTAACCACAAAACAGAATAAACTTTTGTTACAAACTGCAGCGCCATTCTTTGGTTGCTAAATATGCGATTTACAAAAGACACCTTGGCATAGCAATGTATATGTATTACTCACGCAAACAAAGGATACATTCAAAATGTTAAAGTTGCAACACAAACCCATAACCAGGTTAAGGAAGTAGGTCCCTGACCCTGCAAAGATTTACACACACGCTTAACTTTAAGCACGCATATAATCCGACTGAAACCAACGTGACCACTCAGCATCAGGATGAGTTAAGGATGTGCATAATTATTTGCAAGATTGCAACATTCATCTCTAATACCTACACAAAATGGATCTTGGAAGCTGAGTGTCCCGTTGTGTGACATGGGTGTGATGCACAACTGTAACACTCTTTGGATGTACCTTTTCCATTGTGAATTTCCTGCAGGATTTTTAAAAGTCATTTTTGGTCTATTTGCCAAAATATAATTATATCCAATTATGCAATTAGCATGCATAAATATAATCACATAATTAGAGTATGTTTCTCCTACGTGAAACAACATGAGAATTCTAAAGAAATTTTGTTGGGAAAGAGGCTGTACTGCACAGGAGCAGCAGACAGGATCTATTCTTTATCTCGGCTCATTCAAAATACTTGTTTTCAAACACAGAAAGTAACTGCACTATGTATTGGATCAACAGGCTGCAAAACTATAGACCCCTATAGGCCAAATTTCAACCCAGAGAGAATTTCTCTGTCTGAGCTATGAAACCCTAGAAAGTTGGGGTTGAAAGGACAGGATGTAAAGAAAGAAAGACAGTAACAACTTCAAACCACATACCAAAGCCTCCCACCTACCTTTACCACAGGCCCGTATCGGCAGAAATGTCGGGTTAAATACTGATCCGTAACGTTTGTAGAAAGACCATCTAACCACACGCAGTTTGTAGGCATGCTCTTTCCAAAACCCAGCTGGACACAAAAGGGCAAAACTTCCATCAGTTCACACGTATTTGCTATTCACGCGTATAAAACCAATTTTAACTGAGCACACCTCATTTAGAGTTATCTGAAGAAATCTAGTCATTTGTACAGATTTTCTAAAATTAGCATCTCATGCAGGTGCACGCAAGTCGTAATCAAATAGTAATTAATAAAAATAATCCTGCAGACTTAAACAAATACAGCTGTTTGAAAATATTTGCTTTTGTGTGAATTTAGGCCTTGTGAAAGGTGCTGGATTGATAGCTTTTGGGACAGAAATCCTCTATTTATCCTCAGAATCAGTTCAGCACTGGTTGGAGCAGTTCAATCTTCTTAGCACTGTCCCACCAAACACTGACCTGGAGGAACTACCTTTAAAAGGTAAGAGGATAAATCAGTCTCCATGTCCATTCAATCTTTGGCCTCTCTGCTGAGACTGCAAAGAGAGTTGCCAATTAATTCCAATTCTGCTTGCTGTTGAAAATGTTATCACTACCTAACCTGATCTACAAAATACAAAGAAATATCAAAAAAAGTACAAACAATCATCTTCCCTTTCACAGACTAAACATTCGCAAAAAATACGTAACGCTCAAAACAAAACTGACCCGGAATAGGATGAGCTGACCGGAGAATTTCTTTACCTTGAGTCGGTTATTTCCAAGGTATTCTCCATCCATCTTCTTAATTGCTTTACACACACTTGCAATATCACAGTACTGCAGGAATGCATATTGAGGAACTCCATTTACTTTCTTGATGTCGATATCCTGGAAAAAAAGCAGGCCACATTCAGCAATATGCCAACCAAGAGAGATTCAGCTGTATAAACTAGATCTAAATGGATTTTTTTTTAACCAGCACTGCTTAACTAATATTTGTATTGCAGGGGGGATTTAAACATTAGCAGACAGCGAGAAGGTGCACTGGTCTGCTGCTTTTCATTCCCATGGTAAAACTGGACCCTAAGGACTCAACAAAAGCTCTTCACAGTGAAGATTTAAAAATGGAAAATGATGTTGGTGAACACCCAGAAAAACTAACCTGACCCATTCACAATAAACAATAGCTTTGTTTGACACTGTGTTAAATAAACCAAGACAGCTCAGCACCATAAAACAGTTTTTTCACCAATAAAGGTGGAAGGGAAGATAAATGGCCCCAAAACAAAGCTTGTTTGGGAGTCAAGAGCCAAATTAGCTTACTTTTCCAAATAAACTCAATTCATCCTGTTTCTAGAAATAGAGGGAGATGCTGGGCTCTTCTCTTGACCCAAATTGGTGCTGATGAGGCAAAGCAAAAAAGATTAGGAACTCCTGACATGTGACCCCAAGAGGCCTGAGGCTTGTTCAGAGACTCACAAATGCAGTAAGAGGAGAACAATTAATGTATACTAAAACCTGGCTTTAATCTATTTTTAAAAACAGCAAGTCCAGAGTTGACATGTGGTCAACACTCAGGCTTACTACTAGTACTGGCATACATGCTGGAAGTCTCTGAACAAACCCACAATATTATGATTCATTCCAAGCTGAAAATAGAAGGTAGAGGGTTGTTGTTTTTTTAAATAGCACAAGCTTCCTCGGAGAACTATGTGCCAATGCTAGCACACTAATTTGAGCCTAAATGTTTAAATATTCAACGTAGGTTAATAAATTTAGGGAGAAGGCACTAGTTTAATACAGGGCTCAGCCTGGAGCTCTTTATCAAAAAAAACAAAAAACTACAGGTAAGCAGGGAGAGAACTATTGGACTTTGACAGCCCAAACCTAATGACTTCAGCATCATACTAATAAAGGGCTACGTCTTCAAAAGTCTGAAGCAGCATTTCTGCAACCTTGGCAAACTGTATTTGTCCAACTCACCCTGGGCAAGCAATTTCTTTTGACAGGCAAATGGAGTATCATTACTTTGTCCATTACCCTCTCAAAAAAGGAAACAAAATAAAAATCTACCTTGTGCCTGACCTGTTAACGCTTTCATGGGAACGCTGCGCTGCTGCTTCAATTCAGACCTATTAACTATTTTAACAGCACAGAAGTAGTTCACATAAAACCAGCTTGCAACACACTGGACTATCCTCATCATCTGGTACTGGTACAAACTGGTATCAGCGCAGCTCAGCTGGCATAAGATGAAAAAAGGGTTTGAGCCATATTCAGCGTGCAGAGTGCAGACTCACCAATTAGCACGGATTTCAGTTACAAAGGTGTTGTGATATACAGAGCTGACAGACAGTTTCGCAATAAAATGGAAGTCGTATGTTTGCCAGCACTGAATGTGCAAGGATGTCATGACCATTTTTAGCTAGAGGTGGCACCCCTTCTCAACTGAAAGGCAATACCTCAGATGCCAACAACTGAAAGGTCTAAACAGAGTGAAAATAGTGCCGAGTAGCCATGGTTACTATTATTACTAGACTAACAGCGTACTCAAAGCAAGCTATCACTGCAGAAAGTCAGATATGGTAGAAGGTATAGTACTGTACAAAGTTATTTTATTCTTCTGGAAAACTTCTCTTAAATCCTAAAGGTGGTATTATTCAAAAGGGAGTGTGAAATAAGGGGAGAGAAGGGAATTAATCCTCTGTAACTATTTCAGTTGAATAAGCTTGTTCAACTGAGAAGCCAGACTTCTTTGTGTCATCACTAACCATTCTGCTTATTGTCTTGTTCTGTCCCATTGTTACTGAACAGGCTGTCAGAGCTGATTGCTACTTGCACAAGCAAGCAAGCAAAGTCTTTGTTTCAAAAATCAACAGGAAGCTTGGATTTCGCAACAGTAACAATGACTAAACATGAAAATAGAATTAAGCACATTTACATCCATGATGGATGCTAATGACTTCTCTGCAACTCTCCTCTCTTGCAAAAAATCCTTAAGTTTCTCATAACTGCACACAAGTGAGGCCTACTTCCATTCCAAAGTTACTTCCCTGCAATGCTGGTATGCTAAAACATCATTTGAAACTCAAAGCAATGTTTCTGGGTGTATCAGGGCAAGGCAAATTACTTGGATCGTGGAAGAACGCAAAAGGCTAAATTAATTGTATTCACAGACTCAGAGTGATCAATATTACATTTCACTCTCCCTCTCATTTAGTTTTTTGCCATGCACATTTTACACTGAGATCAAAGTCAGAAGTAGTATGTGTGCCAAAAAATAATTAACGTACCACTATCCCACCAAAGCGCTGAAATATGTTGCGAAGGTCATGATAGGTTGTGGTTTTTTCCAGGTTCCCAATGAAGAGAGTTCGTGTTGCTTTGGGGTGGAATTCATCTATCCTTTCATCCAAAGGGCGAAATTCATTCTCACTTTCTGTTTCTAAAGACAGGAGAGATGGGAAAAACCTTTAAAATATACTGAGGTGTTTTCAGTTTCTTCTAAACCCTGTTTTTGGAATAGCAGAAATGGTTTAATCACTATCTTTAACAAAGACACAGCAGGGCACTGGACATTTAGCAGACCTCTACCACCACCACGAGTTATAAATCTGTCTCAGGCCACTATACGAATGCCAAGGAATCTGGACCTTTGGGTGCCACTCACTGAAAAAAGAGGTACGTTCCACATCAGCTGTTCTGGAAAACATACCTTTAAACAAGAATAAAGTATTCTATTGCCAGGAATTAATTCAATAGGCTTCATTGTATTCACGTGAGTGCTGATTTGGTGCATGGAAAATGTACTCTCTAACTGGTCTGTTTAACAGATAATTATGTACAATAGGTTCCATTATGCTCACCGAAGATCAATTGAGAAAAGCTTAACTTGAGTGCCCAAAGTTAAGGCTTTCCCTACACATTTACTTCACATAGCCCAGGCCCTAAAGAAGGCTGTCCCCCCTTCCGACAACACTTTGACAGGATTCAGTGCCACATCTAGACCCTGTTCCCTCTATTTCACTGGAGCGAAGCACATCAACAAAATGAAATCTGGTGGCCACAAGGAACAGGATGGGAGATGATGGAAGGCTTCCTTCACTGACGGCTTGTGCCTGGAATGCTTTTCCTGTCTGGCCTGCCTAGCAGCAGACCAGTGGCATCCACTGTCCCTGTTCTGGGATTTATTCTGGCACATTTCCTAGCTCTTTTAAATTATGATTTTTTTATTTCTTTTTTTTTTTTAAAACCAAAGTGGAGTCATTTTAACATTCCTTTTATTCATTTGCTGCCTCTTATGAGAGTTCCTATAATCTTAAAATGGCAACACGTTTAGAGGGAAGTATGAAAATCAGTGTCATCTTTTGTGCTCACCTGGTCCTACCCAGGCTGTCACTTCGATCTGCATGCCAAAGAACAGCTTTCCTTTTGATGCGTTCAGTGCTTTTTCCTGGTCCTCCTGTTGGCGGAAGAACACCAGTCCATACCGCTCCTCAGAGGCCCCGTGAATCTGTACGGATGTCACCTTCCCGTATTTCTTGAACTCGTGAAAAAGTCCATCCTTAAGGCTTGTGTCTAAACCACAACATAAGCATTAGTAAAATGCAATAATTATTTTCTAATGCTATTAAAGTAATGAAAGATACAGAAGTAAATACACTGAAAGAGCAGTAAGGTTGCAACGTCAATGAATCAAAAGTTAAAAGTAGCCCGTGCAGCCAGACTCAAAAGTTGCCCACACCTCCCCTTTGCATATGCATTATATGAAAATCTAATACATGCATTATCTAGTAATACTTTACTATGTGATCCCATACTACTTTTTCCACAGGAACTCTATGCTTCATTCAGTACAGGATGAATGGTGATCACCTAAGGTGCAACTACTTCATTTTGCCTTCACTTTCGAGGTGTAACTCACTGACTTATTTCTGAACAATACTCAAACCTCGCACTGAATTATTATTAATTTCTTTGTGAGTCTTTTTATGGCACTCATCACTGCAGCTATCACATCCAAACATTAGCAAACATATTTCCATACCCACTTTGGAAAATGAAGGGATATATGTTCATTTCACAGATGAGAAACTGAGGCAGAGAGGTTATTTTGAGTGCCCAAACTGAAATGGCTATGGCTTGACATTTTAGAGCACTTTTTATTTTGTATGTCCAAAGCACCATTCCCTGTGACTACAATGGCAGGTGTGAGCGCTGAACCCAACAGTCTCCTGTTGAACAATCCTGAATCAAGAAAGCCAGAAGCACTGGTCACCTGTGAAATCTAGATCTCGTCTCCCTTTGCTTCCTAATCAGCTTGCTTCTTCCTCCTCCTCCTCCTTGCTGCCAGCAGCAGAACTGAGAGCACTGAAGACCCCTGTCCTCAGGGCTGGGGCCACAGCACCGCTCAGTAGCAACTGCAGACAGTTCTGTTCAGCCCAGATAGGCCTGGGCTGGTACACACTCAATACCTATGAAATCTCTACAGAACTGTGCAGCCAAACTCAAGCAAGGCTCTACTGAGCACACACAAACCAAGATTTTTCAAGGGTTTATCATTTGGCCAAATCTTGGCAGTTTTTTCCCCTGGAAAGAAGACAAAAGGCATATGACCTGATACAAGGCAACGTTCCTGCCAAACTTCAAGGCTCTCATCCAAAATATGGAAATGTTACAGGCTCTCAGGCAAAGTGACTGAAAACATCTTTTTATACATGGAGAAAATTGATTTCTCCTTGATCATGTTCTTGAAAATGGCTAAACCATTTTTTGCTGAACTTTTCCAAGAGTTCAGGCAGAGGCAAACACCTGGCTTAAACACAGCAGCTAACATTACGGTTGGTAAAGTTAAAACCAACTGAAAGCAAGGATTTATAAAGATGTTATTGGGCAACTTTAACAAAAAGCTGTGCTGTGCTGCCAGCTACATAAATACTATGTGAGGGCCTGGACATGACATGTTAACAGCAACATAATTTACATCAGTTTTATACATCGGTCTAAATTAGAGCTACGGAGCTAACGGACAACTGGTTATACTGGGTAGGCGCTATGATAGCACCGCACCCCTAGATGGCAGAGGAGCATGCAATGGGCCCGGCTGCACTGAGCCAATGGCTAATCTGAGATACTAGTGAATACACAGTTACACCAGTGTGTTTTTACTGCTGTTTTTTTCCCCCAGGGTAACTCTACACCATATTCCACACCAATGTAGCTGTGTCATGTGTCTAGCCCTTGGCTTCATTTTCAATGGTGCAAGGAGAAGAGAGACTCCCGGTGACTGTTGTAAAGGAAAGGTGCTCAAGCTGCAAGGCCAGAAGCACTCAGAGGTTTATTAAACTTCTGAAATTTTTGTCCTGTAGTAGTGCTGCAGTTTCCTTGTATCCTTCTTCAAACCTAAATGCTCTTCACATGTAATCGGACCCTTTCATTACAACATTATGACAGCAGTAACCTTGTGACTAAGTTTCGTAAATGATGGCTCATTAACCTGCACTTACACTTCCCTATCCAATAAAAAAATGATACTGGCAAATACTTTTAAAGGGACAGATCTATTTAAATATTAGGTAAACATGATGGAGACTACAGATCTATTCAATTCCTTCCATTAGTCTCTCTTTTTCGATTACAACACCTCTTTCCCACATGGATTTTACCTGTTGAGCGTACTGGAAGATTTTGAACCTTGATCCCAAAACTTTTACGGGGCTCATCTTTCTCCAGAGATGGAAGCAGCTGGGATGTGGGTGCTGGAACTGCTGTAGACTGAACTGACCGTGCTGGGGACTCATCACTTGAACTGCTGCTGGAGTCACTACTGTAAAAGAAAAAATCAAAAGGCCACTCAGCAGGAAAAGAAACAAGTGTGACTGGAGACTAGTGAGTGTTTTTAAATATTAAAATCATAAAAAGGCAAGAGGATTTTATTCTACCAAGCAAGAGTCAGATACGTTGACTATAAATGGTAATAACTGGACTAAAATATGGCTCACATCCCCATGTCTATCTCACCGCAGCAGCAAAACCACAAGAGACGGCAAGTTCTGTCTGTAAGTTAAAATACCTGTCCTCAAAATACCAATAAAACCGTGTTAATGAAGAAAACTATTTGAAAAGGATTCTTTCAAAGCATTTCCTTTTTCCATTCTCAAATGCCGAGAATCCAGTTTCCGTAACACACCCCAGCCTATACAATGGAATTCATAATCATCCTACAAATATTCTCTTACAAAATCCTCGGAGGAGACAGTCAAGGAAACAGAATATGGGTAAAATGTCAAACAGCTCCTGTTACATTCTGTGACAATGGAGGAGATTTAATTAAGTGTAATACAGTGCTTCATCAACTTCGGAGCTGTGTGGGAAGACTGAAAAAAATATACAGGGTACACAGGTCTACTGAGGCCTTAAAATCCCTTTCAGCGTTCTCACACATAAAAGGAAATGTTATGGCAATCCCAGGTGCTGCTGTCAATCTGGAAATTGGCTCCACAGTTTCTCCCTAATGTGGCAGCTATATCTTTAAAAGAAGATTCCCACCTCTAAATAGATGACACTGGAAACTAATGTCCCTTGTGAGAAAACCAAGACAAGTTTTTGCCAACTGCTCGATAATTACCTAAACGTCTGTGAGTCATCAAACACTGTTTACAGACTGAGTCTCAACAGGGAACTTCAGACTGAAGGGTTATGGTCCTAAGAACACTTTTGCATGATGCAGCTACTCCAGAATAAGGACCGTCTGCCGGATCAAACCAGTAATCAGTCTAGTCCAGTCTGGCTGGACAGTGGGGCTGCTGCCAGCTACTTCCTAAAAGGTGAAAAAAATTCCCTACCGTGAATAATTATCACAGGCTTGCCCTTTTGGAAAACTGTCTATACAGTCCTTACCAGTCATCCTTTCCCTCACGCGGTATGAGAGTTTACCCCACTTGTAAAAATACCTTTTTTAATGTAACTGAATATCCTCATTCTCCAATAAATAAGTCTCTTGAATTGTGCTAAACATCTAGGCAAAGTGGTAGCTTGAACTTAAAACTGTTTTGTATAAAAAAAGTCTTAAATTTCTTGCTTTTCAATTTCTCCTAATGTTCCTTCAATGCCATGAAAGCAAAAATAATAAATGTATACATACTTAAGTGCCATAACAACAACAACAACAACAACAACAACAATAATAATAATAATAATAACGGGGCCAGACTTGATGATCTTGCAGGTCCCTTCTGGCCTTTGAGTCTATGGGTTTAATAATAATAAGGGGCAGCTAATTTATCTTCGCTGTGCCATTATTCTACATATCTATTATGCCCCCTCCCTACATTAAGCAATATCTCCCTAGGGAATCTATTTAGACCGCTAATCATTTTTGCTCCCCCATTCTAGATATATTTCACTTTGACTATATCATTTTTGACACAATATTCCAGATGAGGGTATATACAAGGTGTTTTAATACTGATGGCAATATTTCTTCCCCCCAGCCTTCCTGCAGCGGCATTTTTATATTCATTTTTTATATAGCTTGAGCAGCAGCAGTAATAGAAAGACCCCGGTCAAAGTGCAGGCTGCACTGTCCTAGACCTGTGACTCTCAACATGGCACCCTCGGGTGTCTTGAGAGCCTTTCAAGGGTGCTGCTGCAGGGTGCTACACAAGGTTAGTGCTGCTATGTGTGCAAACTTGAATCCCAAATAAACCCAGAGATTTTAAATGGGAATAGACAGCATTAAAAACATTCTGGCTTGTTGAAGGCTCTGAGTTCTTGGCAACAGAAGTATTTTACCGTAGCCAAAAACTGAGTGAAAACGAAGCGCTGACATTTTCCAAGGGGTGCCCCAAGCCTACTGAGGGGTGCCTTGAGCCTAAAAAAGGTTATGAACCACTCTCCTAGATACCGTGCAAACCATCCTAGTAAGCACTGTCGCTATCTGAAAGCACTTTCATTATGTTTAGAAGACAAGACAGAAAGAAACAAAAATAAGAAAAACACTTGCCAAAAGCAGAATACAATTTTTTCCTTACAAAACAACCAACCAAGCTGTTTTATTAGCTGTGGTTTGTATTCTGAATAGATTCTAAACCTGTACCGCCCCAAAGATATGTCTGCCATTAGGAAAAAAGGCAAGCTCCATCACTCCTCAGGAGTCTTGGCAGTGAATTAAATGAGGCAATATTAACAAAAGGAGAGAACAGGAGTATTGGGAGAATTCAAGGCATTACTAGTTAATAGAGAAGTAAATATCTAGTACAGGGGTATGGAGCAAAAAGGACTTTTTCCAAAGTGGGGACTGTGCCCACACCTCCACAGATTTCCCTGGGAGTTGTGGGTGCACCTTTCCCACTGCAAATCATGTCTCAGGTCTTTTAGAATTAGTTGAAAAAGATCCACCCATTCCGCGACATTCCAGAGAAATGAAGTTTTACCAAACTTCCTCTCTAGGCTTTTCCAGAAAAAACAAGACTGATAGACCAGCTCCACAGGCAAGTTACTTTCCTTTCACTTTTTGTTATCTTTTTAAAAGAGAAAGTTCATTTTTTCAGCTGAAGAAACACACTTGGAGAACTTTTGCAAGCCTGAGTTTTCAGCTTCTGTGGATGGGTGTAAAAAATGGTGTGTTTAATTTTCCCTATGCTACAACTAGAAGCATTGCCTTCTACATAGCTGCAAAAAAGTAAGAGGCACTTTAAGTCATATGCAGTTTTTAAAGCACAAAAAAATAAAATTCACAAGCTATAGAAAAATGTCCCATGTAAGTAGAATGAGAACTTGTAAACAATACTGAAAATACTTTCCTGCTGTCAATGCGTAGAAAATAAAGGCATTTTACTAATTTTTTCTGCTAACAAGAGCTAAGCAGTCTTTCCTGCCCAAGTGCAGGGGAGCTGAACCCAATCATTGGTCCTTTCCAGCCCCTAATAACTATGACACTGCAGTAATTCATAAAATGTTTAGAAAGACCAACATTTAAGAAGGTAAAAAGTTTAATACGGGAAGACAACAGATGACCTTAAACCAGGGGTGGGCAAAATGCAGCCCACGGGCCAGATGTGGCTCGCCAGGCCATTGTATCTGACCAGCAGGGCCCATAAAAAATTTAGAAAATTAATATTTATCTGTCCCTGGCTGCCTGTCATACAGCCCGTGATGGCTTGCCAAAACTCAGTAAGCAGCCCTCCGCCCAAAATAATCGTCTGCCCCTGCCTTCAACTGTACCACTCACCATCACGTTCCCTGACAATTTTTATAGGTAATCAGTATGGGTGGTGCCAAGCCAGAAAGCAACATAAAGGAATTGCTTACAGAATCTATACATTTATTTTCCATGTCAAGCTGTAACGTAAAAATCAGGAGGCATTGGCTTAATTTTTTCACAACCAAACCATGCCCAGGCACACAGCTTATCCCCAGAAAGGGCCACCTTGCTCTCCACCACACGTGCATACTTACTGGATCAAAATGTCAGGCAACAGGAACGGGCAAGCTCCTGACCTGCCGTAACATATATGGACTGTACAGACAGAAGGTGGAGCAGAGTGGCCCTATAGAGACCGACTGGTTCAGCGAAGCATAAGCTTTCGTAGGCATCAACCTACTTCTTCATTAGCACCCGACAAAGCAGGCTCTGCCTTCTGCCCATCTCCAGACTAACACAGCTCGCTCCCTCTCTCTGAACCATACGGGAAGGTGTGGCTGTACTGGCAAAATTTTCTAGTATCAGATCACACCTACAGCTTTACTCACATGTTATGTGTTTCTCATAAATGTCTTATTTTGTATGCAAATATATCAGGAAGCTGATGTTTAAACAAGGACCTATTTTTAGCCTGTCACTGCCTGTCTTTTATCCAGCTGGGTCGCACATAAACTTCTGAGAGTGAATTGCTGTTATCCCAGTTTTCATCATAGCATCCTACTAATATCCAACACGAATGACTTCACTGTAGGTCCAAGCAGAAGGACAACGGGGGCTACTGAGGAAAGTATTTTTATTTTAATAAAATTAGCTACAGAATGAAGAAAAGTGCATGTTATCTTCAAGTTGGCTCCAATGCAAAAGGCCTTCTATTAAAAAATAAAATACCAATAAAATACTGTATAGCTAGTGCTATACAATAATGCTAGTGCTAGTTAGACTAGTACTATACGCAGGAGTACTGGTTTTCTCTGATAAAAAAAAAATCCCCAATTTTCAGGTTAAAAAAAGTAACCCCCAAAAGCTTGCTAAGAACTTTTTTCCAACTACTCAGTTGGTCTAATAAAAGATATCACATCTAAAGAACCTCGCCTACCCAAAATCTACATTTTTTCTGTGATTAAAATAAAACGCCTCCAATACACAGATGTGTGTATAGCGGTGTTTCATTCTGATGATGGAACAATGTGAATTTTGGGTTACTTTTTTAACCCAAAAATTGAGGATTTTTTTTTTTAATCAAAGAAAACCAGGATCCCTGGCTATAAGTAATACTGTGTAAGATGTATGCATTTTTAGTAAGCTAGACAAGTTTTTCTCTCTCCCTTTTTTTTTTTTTTTTTAATCAAGGTATAATTAACGAGTACTAGATCTGGCGATCTGAGTAAGGTGAGCCCCTACTCCCGGACAGAGCCCCAGAGACTTCTGCGTGACTCCACTTGTATGTAAGGGTCGGGCCAAGGGGATCAGACTGCAGAAATGGAGCCAAAATCTGTTGTGTTTCACAGAAAAGGAGCAAAAGTCATACCAAAGAGTTTTGTATCAGGTATATTCAGTTCTCTCTGTATTTGACTAATGGCCTCTGAATAAAGCGTTTACACCTTTCCTTCCACAGAAATAGCCTGTCATCAAGTAATTGCATTTTTCAGTTCTAGCAACTGACCTATAAAGGTATTTTTATACATGGAAAATGAAAGAGAAAGAATACAAAGTGAGCTCCTTGCTTTGTTCCCCAGCAAAATGAGATAAAAGTGAGACTCCAAACCAGTCAATGTACCGGGATACCTGCTGCTCCTTGTCAATGGCAGGCTGTGCTGAATCAAGGGATCTCACAGCCTACCTTAGACTTCTGCAATTTTAAAAAGTGGGACAATTGTCGTTTCTGAGAATTGATTTCAGAACTGAGTCAGCTGTAATTGCGGCAGCTGCCGTTATTATAGCAACAGCAATGAGGAAACACTGTAGCCATTCATGTAAAATAAATTACAAAGGAGCATTAATGCACGCTGAGGGCAATGTGCTGCCAAACTTCAGGTTTTAAAAAGCAAGCCCCTTGTAGTCAAACTGGGCAAAAAAAGCATATGAAACCCTTGTGATTTGTCAAGGGGTAAATTTTTGCCAGATTTTCAACATAATAAATATTAATATATATTTATTTTAAAGTGGCTTAGTTATAACCCCCTTCAAAAAGAGCTTAAGCAGAATTGGTAACTGATCCTAAATTCTTGTAGCAGTACTCCATCCCAGACATTCATTTTTCTCCACATATAACTGAACTCAGGAACTCTGCCTCCATCAGTTTTGATTCAATCCACAGTTGCGGTAATTGCTAAGAAAAGATCATTTTCTACATAGATGCTGTAACATGGGACAACCTTCTCAGCAGGAATCCCAGTGGACAGAGGAGGCTGTTCACTCAGCTCGTCAGCAGAAGATACCAATCCAGCCAGGAAATCACAAGCTAACATGCAGTGCAGTAGTATCTCTAATAGGAAAAAAAACCACTTTCCTTACTGCACGAATGGTAAATTATAGCAGATCATTTGTATGCAAAATATCAGCTATGGGTATCAGTTAATGATCTAGCTATATAGTGCTGACTTCAATGCTAAAGTTAACCCCTTTAATGCCTTCGATTTACACAAGATAGTTCTGAAACAATTCTCTGTAAGCTCCAAGGACCTAGTGTGGCAGACGGTAAAAACACTGTCATAAAACTTATCACAGAGCTCTGGAAATACCAATACACTGATTATAAAACAGATACACCTACTGCTAAAGGAGAGAGAAAAAATTATAGTGGAGGGGAGGGAAGCAGAGAGGGAGCATGTTTCCAACTGTCTAGTATCGCTGCCTCAAAAACATATACCCTATCCCATGCCAAAAGTAGTGTAAGTGATGTAACCTGTGAAGTATCTGAAGATCTTTTCTGGATGAAAAGCAATATATCGAAGTATTGCATATAAAGTTGCATTACCAAATGCTATCTCTATAGTACCGTACACCTAGTAGTATAGGTAAATGTTATTTAGATTTTGGTATCTTTTAAATATACCAGAATGGGCCAAATTCCCTAGAAATGCAATTTACAATGATGCACACATTAAAATGCAAGGGGGCTGGACCAGATGATCTGTAAGGTCCCTTCCAGCCTCAAACATTTGTGAAACTACGAAATATTTAACCATAGTAAGTAATCCACCAGCATCAGATCTTAAGCCCCTCCTCATCGGACTCGATGATCTATTGAGGTCCCTTCCTACCCTAGTATCTATGAATCTATGAATCACCAACCCCAGCTCTTGTCACATTCCTCCCTCCCCAAAAGCCAGAACAAAGAGGTAATAAGCCTTGCTGGATTCCCTGAAGGTCAACAAATTCAGGTTATTTCATACCAAAATAGGTACTGCGTTCCCAAGATGAGAGCCCTTGTCTACTTCACATGTCTGCGTTGATTATAAATGTGATATAGTGTTACAGATATAAATATCTTTGCGCATCTCCTGTACAAGTATACTATGAGCCAAAGCCTATTTATAAGCTTCTGACCCCTTGAAACTCAACTGACCTCAAACCTGCTGTTCTAGTTAAGCATCTTTCCAATAAACTATAAGCTGTTTAGTGCACAACTTACAAGACAAACTCTGTCACCAGGAGCCCCAAATAGTCCATTATCTGTTTTGATGCATAGAGACAGGAATAGTTACAGCAAGGTTTCACCTGTTCAAAAGAGCAGGTCCTGTAAACTCAAGAGGCAGGGTGTGAAGGTTTAACATGCATCTTCCTCAGAGCTGATTCACTTTGAGCACTGACCTAAACAGGGAAGAGATTAACAGACAGCAGCTCTAGATCTTTTAAGTGCCTTGGAAGGCAACACAACACATCCCTGTCTTTTTCCTGGTTAATGTAAGGAACTGACTACCCACAACTGAAAGACACCAATAAAGCAGGCAAAAAAAACTAAAGCTTCTCTTAATAGACTGAAATATTACAATTCTTTACTTTATTTTCAGACAAAAGGTTAATAGTTAAAGTTCAAGCACTATGAAGCACAAGCACACCATGGTGAGCATGAACCCTGATCTCCCACTCCATGACAAAATATTAACATAGGCATAGAAGCAGATCCCAGGTGTACAAATATATACTGGACCTTGGATTTGAAGTGTAGGGAGGTGGGAGGGGGGTGAAGAGCGCCTCTAATTCTTTCACTATATTATACCATGTCTGCAACACTGGCTTCACAGTGCTTTGTGTTGAAAAGCAAGTTGGGATGCAAATATAAGAGCATTCTTGGCATTTTCTCAAGCCACTGAAAACTTGCCACCCTAGAAACTTTGGTTTGTAAATGTCCCATTTGTGTTCTTTAGAAGTAATAACAGAGCGCAGATGTGAAAAATCTTCATCCATGAACAAAAGCGTATCGTGCACAAAGCTGAGACCAAGCCACAAGACACTTGGGCACGTTAAAAAAAAACAAACCATATGCTGCTCCAGAGAAAGATCATTAAACCAAAACTATGAGACACGACGACCATCAGAAACAAGGATATCCTCTTTCCCTTCATTTTCCTGTCTTAACTAACCAGAAGATATTATGGGAGGAGTCCTATGCTGGAATGCTTTACAATTCCAGATCAAGTCATGCTGTGCCTTGCCTCATACTATCCCCTGCCATGCTCGCAGTTTTCCCCAGCCAGTGGGAAAACCACCTTTCATGTCAGGAACTGGACATGTTGATCTCTAGGTAAATCTGAATTTCATGATGTATTCGTGGGCATAGAGCCTGTCATGTTCTCCACAGCCTGTTTGAGGGATGGGGACTGAGGTACACTTCCCAAGATGATAGCTACAATATTTTACCCACAATGAGATTATCAGGTTTTACAATGTTATCTTTTTAATTTCAGTCTGAGACCACATGAAGGTCCACTTGACTGATTTTATTGCCTTGCCTAAGAGACACAAAACCCTTGATGAGAAATGACTTGCTGAAGCTAATCACAGAAAAGATCGAGATGCTGCCAGTGGGCACGGGGAATCACTTCAAAGAACCTGCCTCCAACAAAACATCTCTTCCACTTACAACGTGTGCCCTTAGGGTTCCAGGGCAGCTGGGGGGTGCCGCTTTATTCCTTGCAGCTATTGAATATCCAATTAGCTATACAAAAAAAAAATATCCTGTTCTGACTACGGCTGGCCACAGAACTGCAACCAATCCAGGCAAAATTACCTCCTGCCTACATGATCCACATATGCTTGACCTCAAGGCTTGATTATCACAATGCACCACAGCCAGGAATGAAAACATTAACCCAGAAAATTGTTCCAACTGGTTTGAATGCAGAAACTTAGCTATTCAGCCAGACATATTGCTGAAAAGACATTATTCCAGGACTCTGCTCTCTATACTGGCTCTCTGTTAACTGCAGTCAAGGTCAAGGTTTTGGTATTGATCTTCAAAGCCCTTCACCAATGGCTCAAGGTACCTTAGAGACCACCTCTGCAACCAGGACCTGTAAAGCATGTATGGTTCTTGGGAACAATGGGATTATAAGGCTCAAGAATGAAATTCATGCAAGCAAGACAAAGATTTCTCAGCCCCAGAACTCTTTGCTGGGAAAGATTAAAGTGATCACAGCCTTCAGAGTGAAGCATAACCTTAGTTGTTGGCGCAGCTTTCCCACAATTAAATTCCCACCAATACAAAGGCAGAAGAGAGAGGGCAAGAGAAGGAAGGTGGGGAGGGATAAAAACCCAAAACCAAAGGTCCTCTATTTTTACCATTAACTTCAGTGAGGGGTGAGCTAAGCAAGGGTGAGGTCCTCTGAAAACACTTTAAAAAGATAAGCTTACCTTTATGTATCTATGGTTCTTAGATATTATAATACAAAAGATGAGACAGCTATAAAAAGGTAAGGATAGATTTTTTTATATATATATATATTAATCAGGTGTGGGTAGCTTTTAATGATTTTTCATTCAAGAAAAGGACCCTTTCTTTCCAATCTAACCATAAGAGAGCAAGTGAACCTATCCAAAAAGCAGCATGAGTGAGAGATCCACGGGGTGCTTACCTAGACTAAGTATTTCCAAGCATTGCCCTCCCACTGATGTCCCTTTACAGGTGTATCACCACTGGTGATTACAGTCATCCACAGACGCATGAGCTCAGTAATACAACTGGCATCTTAACCACTGTTTTTAAATCTGGTCCCAGCAGGTTTACATCACAGAAGGGTGAAAACAATGCCCAGTCTCACTGACTTCAACGGAGCTTGGATGTCAGCCAGCATGTTTACCGTGCTGCTGGGGCTGACCCACACTGGCACTCCCACTCGTGGCAGCTGACACCCGTGACAGCACAACGAAAGGAACTTTGGATGAAAAGCCTATTCAAGAGAGAGCCTAATTCACTAGAGGGAGTACTTGTTCAATGTAATCTTAATTGCTTCCAGTCCTGCTGGCCAAAGTTGTCACAAAAAGGACAAATAAACAACTTCCTCAACAATCTAGAATCCATTCTAAATTACATCCTGCGAACCCCATCAGGGTGGATAAAGCTTGAGTCCTTCTGAAGTTCACTGCTCAGGAGAGGTAGGTTGGTATTTCATTTCATCTCTGTTTCACAGGTGGAAAAACAGAGGTAGGGAGAGGCAGAGTGTCTTGCCCAGGGTCACTTGGTGACTCAGTGGCAGAGCAGGAAGAAAAACTTGATCTCCTGGCTCTTACTCACGGTCTCATCATCAGGCTGCAGGCCTTTCAAATGGAAAGAAAACAAATGTCTGAGACTATTTTCAAAACATTTCTGCTGGAGAGTCTCCATGAAAGGATTTATAAAGTTACTGTGAAAAGAAACTGGTGCTATTCAAAGAATTATCTCTAGATTAGGGTTTTGTTGCTTCACTTCTTAAAGGAACTGAAATAAACCCTGCTTCTGGGTATTTTATTGTACAGTACACCTACCTGAGTAATAGACGGAAGCTTTTCTTTGCATAACTATAAGCTCTGTTAGTCAGCTCTTTTGGAGCCAACATTTTTTATAACATTACTTCTAAACATATTTTTGCAGAACTATACCAATGATGTCAAGTACAGTATCCCAGTCGAGAGACGTGTGATGGTTATATTATAGAGAGAAAGCCTTTTTTCATAGTATACTAAAAATATGAAGTGATCAAAAATAGCTTTCACATATAGTGTCATTTTAAAAACACCCTAAGAATACAGGCTATAATCTGCTTCACTTGTACCCAGTGCAAATTCATTGCAATATAAAACTGGAGGAGAGCACTGCTGAATCAGGCCCCAACCCTGAAGAATAAGTCCCACCTAATTCTTATCGTCAAGGTGTTATTCAAACAATCATACAAAATGTCACTTGCTGAAATTCCACTTTGCTAGGTTGAAAATGATTTTGAAATCATGCATCTTCTCCAGCATAAACAGACGTAATTGTTCTGCATATGGGAGTTGCATTCAAACCCATGCCAAGACACACAGCTGATAAACAATGCCTCCTAAGCAAAATTTGGAACATGCACAGGCTTAATATAGAAATCCCATTTATAGCTGATAATACTCCGCGAAAGTTTAGTACTTCTAAAAATGGGCACCATTGTCCAAACATCAAAATGGAAAGGGAAAATGGACAAAGCAATTCCATTTTTTGAATCACGGTAAGAATGAACATGCACATAAAGGATATTTCAAACACAGAAGCATGGGGCCTGATTCCCCACTGCCCTGCACACTGGGCAGTCCCTTTAAGTAAATATAAAGCACTAACCCAGCTAATCTGAGAGTCTTGTTACCTCTGTTCTACATTAATGCGATGAACTAGCTAAGATGGGGAGTAACTGAGTAAAATGCCAGCTCCGTGATTTAAATCTGCATCAATAAAAAAGACAAGCAATTCAATGGACAATATGCTAGATATTACATTTCCATTTTAGGAATACAAAGAACTGATGGTCCTATTTGGTACTCTGTAAATCGACTTTTTTTTCTTTTCATTTTTTATTTCCAGGATGTTCACAGGCATTTTTCAAAGGCTATCAAGGGGAACTTTAGGTAAAATATCTAATGAAAAACTGTTTTCGTATATGTCACACACACAAAACGGTATTTTTAAAGTACTTGGAGATTCAAGTAATACAGGTGAAGTGTTACACTGTCAAAGTTGAAAGTCTATAGAGCAGGGGTGGGCAACTACTTTGGGCACAGGGCCGCTTACTGAGTTTTGGCAAGCCACCAAGGACCGCATGACAGGCAGCCAGGGGCAGATAACTATTAATTTTCTAAATTTTGGGGGGGGCTCCACAAGCTGGATGGAATGGCCTGGCGGGCCAAATCTGGCCCGCAGGCCACATTTTGCCCACCTCTGCTATAGAAGATAAAAAAAAGTCTTGTAAGGACTCCCTTTTCATTTGATTAAACACAGGGTTGATAAACCCAAATGTTCAAAAACAGGAAGTTCTTTGACAAATGAATGGAAAAATGATCTAATTTCACTGCAGTTACAAACTTCTTCACAACTTGTTTTATAACCTACTTCAGCAATATTTCTGCTGTGGTTCCCTGACACATCACCACACCTCTCTCACAACAGGGGAAAGGGAAGTTAGTGCTATACTAGGGTAGAAATCCTTTAAATTTAAGCGATACCTCAGACCCCTGACATTTAGAGCATGGATAGGAGAAATCACAAGTGGGGCTTACGCACCCACAAGTATACAGGTCCGCTGGCTTTTTACCATTATAATTCAACCCCCTCAATGAGTACCAGAGGAAATTGTAGCTCAGAAAAATGGAACAGTAGCCATGAAACAGCTATCACTATAGGCTAAAAGGATGGAGGAAGACTTCTCCAATTCCCAAGACATTCCCATGTACAAAGACCTGCTGCTCAGGCTGTATGCTGGCTATGGGATTTACAGCTTATGCAGAATAGACTTTAAAACCTTTAAACCATATCAAAGTAGGACACAATTTACAAGTAGCAGCAGTACTAGTAATAATAATGAATTTTACTTCAGCCTCCTTTACACATTATCTTCCTGGTTTTTCAGTACTTACGGGAAGAACATCTAAAAAAAAATCAACATTGAAGTCTAAGCTATCCTTAAATTCTAGTTAGCTTTTACTGTCCTAACACAGGCGATTCCTTCAGTGCTATCATACCCCATGCCAAAAAGTCACATGAAGTGTCACATTAAGACTCCACGAGCAGCTGGGGAAATGCGTGATGTATTCCCTGACTCTGAAATGGAGACAGACAGAACTTCATGGACATTCAGAAAGGGCAGAGGAATGGAATATTTGTACTAACCTGGTAGCTTCCTTTCTTTGGCAATTCATCCTTGACAATTCTCACAGCAGGGCATACCGAGTAGTAAACATTTTAAGGGAGGGACTAACTTCAAAGACGCTGCATACAAATCTTACATAATTTCAAGGCTTGAAATGTTGCAGCAACCTCCTCCTACCAATGATATAAAGGAGATCAAACCTGCAGGGCCTAGAATGCGTGGGTCACTTCACATCTCTCTTCAGATGCAAAGTAGGCACTGCTTGCTCATGACGGTTATATAAATAGTAATGACTAGGAAATAAGCTTTAAAAGGAGAACAGGACTCATATTTTATATTTTACGATTCAGTGAGCTATGAAAGTGTTGGGGGTCTTGTTTCTTTTTAGAAGGCAAGATAGATTTGCACCTTATAGACTCACCAGAGCAGAGGGAGAGAGATCTACATCAATATATGTAGCACATATAGATATAGCTATAGCTATCTATATTGATACCTATATCGATATAGATATCGATATATCTAGAGCAGCGGTTCCCGACATGGTGCCCGTGGGAGCCATGGATAAAACTTCAAAAGAATGCAAAGTAAAGGGAGGCTGCATTTTGAAGCTGCGGATCTAATGCAATTTTAAGTAATGGATGAGATGATCAGATGGTTCTAAATGCTAAACTTTAATATTCATATTAGCACCCGCTTTTCCTTTTAAATTCAAACGTGCCCTTGGGCACATAAACGTTGGGAACCCCTGATCTAGAGCATAAGCTTTCGTGAGCTGAAGTCCACTTCATTAGATGAGGTCACAGCATCCTAAGTGAGCTTCAGGTCAGGACAGCTTCACACTCTCTCTCAGGGAAAATCCATCCTGCTTTCTACTTGATTGCAAAGTAACCTCCCACCTACTTCACTTTGTTTCTTTTAACCATAGAACGATACTGTGGGTTTCTTTTTGCTCATTTCTGCTTGATATGCATCATCCAGGCTCTCCTTATATCCAGTAATTTGATCTCCTTTTAACATTTCAGTAAGATCCGAAGACTTCAACAAAGATTTCTGAGGATCCACAGAAACACAAATGATCTTTGAGAGTGATGGTGGGTCAAGTAATGGGGAACCCAGGAATTATTTTGTTAAAATCACTTATTTTTTATCACCCTGAAGCAGACTCCGCTTGCCAAAACCAGCACTTGGAGAGAAATTAAACAGTGGCACATTGAGCATAAAGATACTTTGCAAGGGAAACATCTGTGCCTGTATTTGCTTTTTAAAAAGAGCAAACCTGGAGCTCCTCTTCACTTCTTCCTCACTAAACTTGGGGAAGAAGTTTGGTGGGAAACTCAGTCTTTCTCAGTGTATACCAAGAAGCAAATTTACTCTCCTTGCTTTGCTGCAGACTTCCTTACAGGACTAGAGAATTTTTTCCTGGACAGCCATACTCCTAAATTTCAGTAGTTTAACAATGGTAATGCAGACTCTTTTTTTGGGGGGGGGGGGCACTAAGAAAACTACAGTGTATGATTTATTTGCATTCAAGTAGAGTTGATGCCTTTCTACTTCTCTTGCTCCTTTTTGGAAAAAATGAGTTTTTACTTCCTTCTAATGTTCCTGATTGGATTGTATTTTTGGCATCCAAAAAAGCTAGGAATATGCCCAGGAGCATACCATTTTTTTTCCACTCAGCACGATCCCGAAACGTTCCATTCTCCCTTCAGAACAGCTGCAACACAGGAGCATGATGTTTTGCAGGAAGATAGATATCTGGTAGCTCGGTAAAAAGCTCTCCTACTAAATACCTTGATGCAATCATTAGTAGTTTCATCACTTGAAAATGTGCATTCCAGGAACTAAGCCAGATAAGTCTTCTACAGACTATGCTCGATGCCTTGAAGTTAACAGCAAATCTGAGTGCGTCCAGTAAAACGTTCAGTTTGTGAGATGGGTTTCAGCTTCATTTGCCACTAAGGCTTTCTGCCATCAATGCGTTCCTCCCCCAGACCGGCTTGAGCACAAACCTGTGTAGCCAATGTTGCTTTTACATCAAACTGGTTGCAAAAAATGACCCCACCTTCCTGTCCCTTCGTTCTTTGAGAGTAACTCTCCTTTTTAAGGAATTAGTGTCTACATATAAAAACTTGGGAGAGACAAAAACTTTTTCTCTGAGGGCAACAAAGACTCTCTTAAATTCACATTTGTTAGCCTCTGCAGTTTACAGAGATATTCAGCATTTGTTTTAACTGCATCAGGTAAGACATGGTGAAGGGAGAGGTAGAATTTTTCTTTTGATTTTAATAGCTAACCTTTTCTGGGGAGTTTTCTGGTATGCTTTTTTTTCCTCTCCCTTTTCATTCATTCACATCAATATTCATTTAAAATTACTTTGCTGCCCATTCTTTCAAGGAACTTCACAGCCTACCCTGCACTTTCTACTCCAGCTTAGATTCACATTCAGTCTCTTCTCTTAGGAAGATTAAACAGTAAATGTTTTCTTTTCCCCTAACAGGATTTGTATTTCTTATCTTGGTCTTTAGGGGGAAAAGAGGACAAACAATTGGAGGCACTAGTAATCTTGATAGATTTTTTCACTATTAGTCCTGTTATCTCCACTTCTAAAAAGCAGCAGAAGAGCCACATGGATGTCCCAATTCAGTTAGTCCTGTCCTCTCTCCTGGACCAGGCAAGATGATCATTTGTGCAAAGCGCATTGGAGAGAAACTTGAAGCCTGGAAACTGAAGTCAAGAGCAGCTATTTGTTAACACGCACACAAATAAAACCAACCCAGGCCAAAATAACTGAGCAATACAAACAGACAGGCTCAAAAATTCAATTCTGGGAAATTTGTGTAAAGGTGGAAACTTTCATAGCTTTGATAGACAAAGGGGAAATTGGGAGCTGTTAATTAACTCACCACCAGTGCAGTTCTACTGATGACACTGCTAAGGGCTCAGATGCTTTTTACCATGATAGCAGTTACAGCCACCAAAAAGGTGGTAGCTAGCAGGTAAGACTGTAGGAAGGGGAAATTACTGCTTGTAAGAACCTGGAATCACAACATACAGAACTCCTTTGCTAGATACTAATTCCCAATCCCTTAGACATTGAGATTCCTCCCAACAGAGAAAGGAGACGACTAGAAAAGTTACAGGAAATTAACGTCCCGAGTACAGAGGACACGGCAGGGGCCCTACTTCACTGGCAGAAGCCCTAGATATGTAAACCAGGACCATGTTCTAGACAACCTGGTCATAAAATAGTCCTTGCAATGTTTCTCCCACGGTGGGTAAAGAACAATCCACAACAGCCCCCAATAGCTATAATGGTGACTTAGCCCATTCAAATACTTATAGTTTTAATGAGCTGCACAAATAAACTGGCACCTAGGCAATGCATTTTTTTAAAATCCCAGCCTGAAATTCAAACGGAAAAAAAATCTGTCTGCTCACAAATCTTTGGAGGCAAAGAATCTCGGGAATGGACAGTGGGAGACTGAGCCCCAAAAGAGCTCTCTGCTACCAACAAAGGAATTAGGGCACAAATCAGTGTGAAAACTAAGAGGCAAAAATAAGATGGATCTCTACATTTACACAATCTAGAAAGGATTTTTATCGGTCTCCTGATTTGTCAGTAAGAAGCCAGATTTTCTGCAAAGTGAAAGTGTTTATAGTAACCCTGCTTCTAATAACTATAGACAAGGTCTGGTACTTGTTCTGCAACCCCTTTAATGAAACTGGAACTCAGCTAGTTAAAGGAAAGAAAAACGATTTGGTTAGTGGAACTTCAAGACTGTTCAAAAGGTCTTGTTACAACTTGGTTTGCTTGTTAACACCTGTGGAGTGAAGAACCTGGGCCTTAGGTGACCCGCTCCCTCAGCTGCCTGGATAGCAATGCCACAGCCGCTGCAGAGTGAAGCAGGGATCAAAGCAGGGTGCTTCTATCCCAGGCCCAGAGTCAGCCTCCCTGCTTAATACAAAGACCCCAATGGGGGGGGGGGGGGGAACTGATTTGGGGGGAAAGGTGAGTGCTGTAGGCGAGAAAGTATGATACGTGGCATCATACAATACGATAGACGGAAAACTTCACAGTGAGGAAGAGCCCCTAATGTAATGACTTCACTTGAAAGAGAGGTGGAAGCGGATGAGCTGGGGAGGGAAGTTTTGAAGTTACTCCTGCTGAATCTGGTGTTTATCACCGCTGCATCTGAAGTGCCACCTTCCTGGTAATGTCTCCAGGTTAATTGGCTCCCACTTCACACTGGAGCGCTGGGAAGCTGGGCCCTTCCCCCACCAAGCTCAGCGCAGGCCTGCCCATCACATGGCTGGAACCCTGCTGGCTCCCTCCCCTCCCCTCCCCTCCCCCTCGCACAACAAGACGGGAGGAGGAAGCACAGCTCGCATTCAGCCTCTGGGAGGTGGCACGCAGCCAAACCAAACTGGATGATTCCAGTTCAGACTGGTTCGGGAGACACAAACAAGTAGTTCCTTGCTTTCCCCGCACTATTCAGATGCCACGAGCCCTCCTAGCATTCAATGCTCTCTCCTGCTCTGTGCGGAGCGCTGCAGTCTAGCTTGTTCTCATGTTAGCCCCAGAAATAGCACAGTATTTCAATCCTTGATTTGATCTAGTCGAGGAAAGCAGTTCCTTCCAGCACTCAGTGAGAATGGATCAGACCTAGCACGCCTTTTACCTCTCCACATGCTTCCTCCAAACACAGGCTGTAAAAGCAATCCTCCTAGCAAAGCTACCCATTGAAGTAGCAGGGGAAAGGAATCGCAAATAGCACCAGGCGTTTAAAACCAAGGGAAACCATTTCAAAGGATGCAGCCTTTGCAAATATTCATGGACAAATACAAACATGGTTAATGCCAGGTATCTACCCTGACGGTAACAAAGCCAGATCGCTGGTTCCCCAACACCTAGCTGGCCACAAGCTAATCACTGCAATGAGAGTGATTAACACAGCTGTATTTTTCACCAGAACCTGGCAAAAATACAGTATGTTGTTGAGCAGTCCCTAAAACACTGCAGTATCTCTGCAAAATATTAGCTAACTAGGAGCAGCTGCCTTTCAGACCAAAATGCGTTTATTTTTCAATATGCATTTTTAATGAATTACCCTATGAGGGATCCAGATGAACTAATCACTAAGTTCAGGTCCATCTCCCCAGCCCCCATATTAGACCGCCAACAATTTTAAATGTATACTTATGCATTTCAGAAGGAGAAAGAAAGAAATACTTGCATCATTTTCATAAAATGAAATGACTAATATGCTTTTACAGGTTTCCATCCCAGATGTCAACAAAGAAAAGTAGTTTACCAGCTGGCAAAGCATCCCAAATCCATGGCCATGTATTTTGCATATTTCTACGTGAACACTACTGACCATTTTGTGGAAATCAATCACATTAATTTATATGAATGTTATATAAAATATAAATTAAATAATGTTTTGCAATAATATAGTTGGCCTAATAAAAGGTATCACCTCTAGCATGAGTTCTGATATAAAATATACAATTTTTATATCAATGTTTTATATAATATATAAATCAAACACAGAGACAAGAATTCTTCAGATGGCGTTCAAGGAGGAAACATTTGTTCTGTGCACTTCAGCATCTTAAGAAGAAAACAGCTTTTCCTTGTTTAAAGCCATCTGAATTTTTTCTGCCTGCAGTCAATTTGAAGAAACTTGATATACTCCCAAGGGTAACATTTTTTAAGAGGATGGTCTAGGATATATTTAGATTAGACGTAGCACAGACAGAGACATGAACAAAAACACTAGGAAAAAACAAAACGAGAATGCTAAATGGTTATTATAAACCTGAACACGTTGAGAGTTGGATGTAGCGCTGTTCTTCGTATTTCCTTACATAATGCATGTTTCCCCAGTCTGAGATACCAGCTTTGTTCAGACTTTGAGAAAAAAAGTAAAGACTAGAAGTTTCACTTTAATGACAACATTTATTATTTATTATGAATTAAAAAGTGTTTTAACTTGTTTCCTCCCTCTAGTACAAACAGGAATTCTCCTCCACATGCACATATGCAAGTGCATTAATTTAAAATCCCATAACCACCCCCGTACAAGGATACCAAATTGTATTTGGGTGACGCTCTTTGCATTCTGTATGGAATGCTTTTATTCGACTTTCACAAAAAATCCCGCCTAAATATCTAAGTATCTGCATTTGTATTTAGCCTAAACTTAAATTATTTTCCAACTGTCCCCAGCCCAGGCATCTCCTAACCCACTCAAAACCCTAAAGCCCATTTTTAGTCAGTGATTCATCACTCACTGGCAGACAAACTAAACAGAAAAAAAGGAGGAGGGGAAAATGGTAGAGAGGTCGGTATTATGTAATGGGGAAACCAAATTCACTGTTTTCTACTTTCACTTCACCGATATGCAGATACTAAAACATCACCAAACAAAACAGATATATCATCTCCTCCTCCCACCCAAGAAAGATTTAACTTTGTGTTGCACACTTTTCCGGTGACAAAAATGCATTTGAGTTCTTTCTTCTA
Source organism: Crocodylus porosus (assembly GCF_001723895.1). Classification (NCBI taxonomy): domain Eukaryota; kingdom Metazoa; phylum Chordata; order Crocodylia; family Crocodylidae; genus Crocodylus; species Crocodylus porosus. The sequence goes on along the minus strand of NW_017728926.1, from coordinate 10,320,062 downwards.
AATCTTCTATTTTAAAAAGAAAGAAGTTACTTTAATGGTTTTATCTCCTACAGTTCCTTTGTTGCTTTAAAAGAGGAACTTCATTACACATTTAAACAAGGAAATCTTTTTTTTTTTTTTTTATAGTCTCTAATTACTCTCCAAATCTCCTGCCCATTTGTCACCATACTTTTGGGAACACTATGTAAGTGGCAATAACTGTACAACAAATTCCATTTTTAGATATCTGTGACTAGTTTCTTACCATACAATTGCTTCGAGGCTACAGAAATGACTAACCTCTGCCAAGAGTTGATGAAAATGAACAGAACTGCTTTGCATACCTGCTGAATCTGCTACTGTCATATTTGAACAGGAGCTTACTGCTGATGCTGCAAATTGCAGTTAACTGTGCTAGCTAGTACATGAAAAACCTCCAACCCTGAACTTGCACACCGGAAAAAAATTTTTGTTAGAAAAGTGGAACTCCAGGCTCACAAGTTATATTAATTTACGCGCAGACATGTACTCTCTGTGTCGATTCAGGACTGTTTCTACCACTATTTGCGGCTCTGCCATGAATGTTACTTCACCTACAGTATCATAGAAAATCTGTTATACCTCTACCACATGTTGGAAAGAAATCTTGAGACCCAGTTCAACAAGGAGCTTCAACGTGTGCATAAATTTAAGTATAAATAGTTCCACTGACTTCAGCATCATGTGCTTCAATGATGCTGAATCAAGGTCTTAAGAATAATCACAAAACACATCCAAAACAAATGTGCTAAACCATTTAAATTCATAAGACTAACTATATATAGAGAGAGCAAAGTTAAAACAGAAGATATTTAGCTTACTGAGACTCCCTCAAGAAGGAAGAAGAAAATTTGCCAGAACAAACCTGGTATTTTTTCAACAGGCTGGGCACGCTACAAACTAATATACAGCTTGTTGCAATGCCTATTGGGACAATGGCCTAGTTTTTGTTCACATTAAGTTTTTTCCATGACACAGTACAAAAAATATGTTTGCTAATATGTAATTTGTGGTGCATATGCAAAATCAAGAGAATGTGGAAAATAAGGCCACACTGGTCATTGGAAAAGCAAATGCAATTTTCCATTTTTCCCTTCAACTCTATCAGAAAACTTCTCCACGGTATAATTAGCTGCGTTTAAGAAAAAAGTGCCAAAGTCCTAAGGAAAACTTCAAAATACAAGTCTATTGTTCAAAGCATTCAAGCTATTCTTGCTGTGACATTCAAACAATGTGAACCACACAGCTGGCTTCATATAAGTGAGTTTTCCAATCTGCGCATTGTAAAAAGAATCCTTTTCTAGACTGTCGTTGTACGTGTTGTATCTTCTCAACACAAAACTCAATTCAAGCTTCCATAACGCGTATATAAAATGAGGCTCAAGCAAGATGAAATTCAACAAAGTTCGAACCTACGTAAAATAAAAGCTTTGTTCACTTTTCTGTAACCTCAGTACTTTTTTCCAAGAAAAATCTTTTATACTTCATATTTATTTTGGAAAGTCTCTGAGAATCACAAAAACATAGAAACAAGTGTATTCACATGCACAATAATTATTTCCATTTAACTTCCTTTCATGGTACCTGAAGACGTTACTAAAGGCCAGGTTCTCAGAAGTACTCAGCTTTCACAAGCACCCAAAATCTCTCTCTAAATACTTATTTATTTCACAACTGACAGTGAAAAAAAGTGAGAGACATGAAGAGAAGGCCTGAGGCAGAGGAAATCTCAGGCACGCCATTTGTCATTTTTACTAGTCAATATTTACTCAAACCACAGAAACTGCATTATGCTTTTTGTAAACTCTTAAATTATTTGTAAAGGCCTTAATTTAACTTTCGCTAATAACCAAACCATAAAAGGATCTGCAGCATTTGCCAAAAGCACTAAAGGAAATTATTGGTTTCACAAATAAGTAAATTTCTAAGTCCTCCAATGGCACCCCAGTTTACTGCAGCTCAATCATCCCGTATCTAATTTGATCTGTTTACAAGTAACAACACATTCTAACTGCCAGCACTGAAAACTCACCCAGACAACTGAAAGTCAAAGGGATGTTTTCTGACTTGCACTTTAGCACCACACCTCTGCTAGACAAATGTTGTCCTCAGTTGCACCCCTAAAATCTTAAATCCTTTGCCTGATGAAGGGTGCCTGTGCCCAAAAGCTTGCAAATAAAGACAGTGTTTTGCAAATATCTAGTGAGTAATAAAAGATACCACCTCTGCCACTAGTTTTGATTCCTTTTTAAACTTACTCATTCTTCAGACCAGCAACGCAATCCAAATAGCTGGAACAAAAATCTTAATAGGTTTATCTCAATGACATCAATGCACATTTTTACCATTACTACAAATACAGTCTAGCTCTAACTTTAATGCCCAATTGATGTTTCCAACGATGTAGAAAGGTTTCAAGATCTAGAAAGGCCATCTCGGCAACCAGAACCATAACAACTAAACAAGAAGTTCATCTCCGTATTGTCTGTAAAGCTTTCACTTTCGTTTGAATTGTGGTAACAGATTCCCAGCTACAGTGTGCATTTATTTACACACTGATTTCCAACTGTGTCTTGACAAAGATTTTAAGGCTTAATGATGCACAGGTTTTAATGGTCATCATACATTCCATCAATTTATAACATGTGAAAACCCACTGTGATTATCAGGGGCTATCCGTGCATTTATTTTCTGTGACTGACTTTACTGAGTTTGAACTTGCTACTGTAATTAATGGCACCAAGCACCAACATCTTTACTTTGCTAGTCTAAACCTTCATCTAAACTTAATCACAAGTCTAGAAAGTAAAGTTCCTAGGAAAAGGAATTGCGTATTTGATACTGATAACTTATTAAAAACATCACTTTGTTTCCCTGGGGTAGTATTTAGTGTTGTGAATTTTCTCAATGGTCACCCCAAAGGCACTGTCACAGTGTGGTAAAGGCATCTTGCTGTTGGTTCAGAGGCATGAATTCAAATCTCACAGAGACTTGAACTAAAGGCCTATCCCCAGATGACCTTATTGTTATTTGGTACCTGGTCACAGAGGCAGGGGCGACAGAGATGCACAGAAACAGGATGTCGCTTGCTCTTAACTACAGAAAACGATCTGCCATTATCACACTACCTCCATGTGCCACCTAGACTTGAGAAGACCTCTGGCTCTCTTGAATTCACCATCTCGGAAATGTTAGCATCCCAACTCTGGCATTCACCAAATACTAAGGTCACCTGGCTTCTGCCATTGTTTCTTCATGATGGACAAAGAAAGCCTGTGAACGCACCCTTTTCCTGCTTGTTTTTAACCTGAGAGAGAATCAGTTCAGCTGAGGACATCAGGGGCATCTTAAGAATGTTTCCATTCCAACTGGTGAAAATGTTAAATCTTTAACAAAAAGCTTCCTTCACCCAAAATGTTGCCTTGCCCTTGATAGACAGGTATTAAAACAAACAGATTCAAAGATTCTTAGAAACAGCCCGGATAACATCCTTTCTCAACTGTTCCTGCAATGTGCCCATTGCTACTTATCCAGACATTACAGTCTTCCCACCTAATCAGGACCTGAATTTCTAAAGGTCGAACTAGCAGAGTATGCACTGAACATAAGTAACTGAAATGCCATCATACAAATACCCAAAGGGAAAACCCATTTTTAACTCCACATTTTCAGGGTTCAGGGTCCTCCAAAATCAACCCACTTACCTATTTGGCCTGATTTTAAGATGTTAATTTGACGAGAATAATTATTTAGCTACAACTCAGTTATCAGCTGTAAAATTTCGTTCAAAGAGCTAATTAAGCCATTAAACTAATACTGCAGTTTGGCACTGGTTTCCTTAAAAATGAAGTATTTCAATATTTTTATTTTAGAAAGCAATTAGTTAGCCACAGCAATGTTTTCAACTTCTAAAACCTGCCCAACTTGTTCAGCAACTGAGCTCCTCACCAAACAGATCAGATGCAGTCTGAGTTACCACCATTACTTTTCTGTTGGCTCTCAGTCTGCAAACCTACTTACAATGTTTATCACAACCGAAGAAGGTGAAAATCTGGAAAAAAGCTTAATAGGATATTTCAGTCCATTGGGAGAAATGCAGCTCTTTGGTACGTTTGATTTTATTTTTCTATTTTGGACCACTTGCAGTTTACACTTCAATACTAAAATAGCAGAAATCCTGAAACAATCATGTAGTTAATAATACTACCATGTCACTAGGTGTTGAATAATCAGATTTTTTTCTTATTCTTAGAATTCTAGGATTATACTGTAAAGAAATGTGAAAGAGCTGACAATATACATCTTCCAAATATCAGAGCTGTTACCTTATTTTTCAAGAAAGCTGGACAGGATATTTGCTCTCTCATATAGACACTTAAAATCAAGTGTTCTTTAAAAATACAGTGGAACCTCAATAATTTGCTTATGCATAATCTGAATAACTAAAACTAATGGTCTATCCCCATTTCTCAATGTAGCAGTAGCAGAGGGTTTTAGTGAAGTCTTGTTTGTAAGATTTTTAATTACTGTTATGCAACATGTTACAGAAGATTGCCTTGCACACTACAGAATCATTCGTTATTGCGACGACACCACCACTTGTCTAATTAAACGAACAGTTCTCTTTTGTGCCACAGCATCCTTAGAATATTTCACGCTTGCTTACTTTTGCAGTTATGCAACAAAATTCAGAGCGATTTGCAGCAGCGTCCCATCCATCACTACACATTAGTTATTCAGCAACCACATTCTGAGGTTCCATTTCTTCATTTTTACTTACTACAGATGCCATCCAGAAAAAAGGACTGTACTGTGGCGATTATCTTCACGACCACTGCTTGGTTTCATTTACCAACACATTTGTCATAACCAAAAGTGACCTACCTGTCACTGCTGGTACTACTGCTGCTGCTGATTGAATCGCTACTTGAAGATCTACTCCTAGAACCGCTGCCGCTAGGGGACCTTGTGGGTCTAGATGCTTGGCTAGCCAATCTCTGAGGAGACTGGGTCCTAGATTGGGACGAATGTGGTGACCGACTCCTGCTGTGCTGGTAATTCCGTTCTGGCCTTCTGCCTCGTACCTCCCGTGTAATATCATCCCTGTAGATATCCCTGTGTACCACACTGGGCAATGTAAACTGCTCCCGGGCCCTAGGTTCGTAACGGGGGTCATGAGCGTCAAAACGGTTTGGACTTCGACTCCGAGAAGTATAATAGAGCCCGTGTTGTAAAGTCCGCTCTCGAGGATCTCTATAGTAATCCTGATCGTAATGTCTTGTCCGATCAAATCCTCCCGTCCCCCGTTCATGGTGTCCATAGGCACTATGTTCATAAGCACGCTCCCTGTTATCTGAAGCCCTGCATTTAGGAGGGGGGAAAAACATTTAATCAATCAGAAAATGGCAAGCACAACTAAAAGCAAATCATGCAAACATTCACTTCAGCACTGACTTTATTTTTTAAACTGTTTTCCACTAAACAGAAATAACTTATTAAGCAAACATTGACCAGCTTAAACGTTTACTTTAATCCAAAATTATATTTATATACGATAAAGCTGAGCAATCATTTTGTTTTAATTATTGGGCTTTCATGACCAGTGCAATGCATAGCAAAATACACTGATTTGTCCCATTCTAGTGCAGAAACTTTGTTCAACTTGTTTAAGTTCAATGAACAAGAAAATCCTCAGGCTTTTAAGTAACAGCATTAATTTTTTAATGCAGCCTTGATCTAAGTTTTTAAGAAATTTGTTTGTGAATATGTACGTTTATTTTCCATTTTAGAATTCTCCTTCTCCAGAAATAATACATCACAAATTTGGCTATAGCCATGAAAGCCTCAATGCAAAGCATGACCCAGAAGAAAGAAGCTGCTTTCAAAAGGGGTTATCATCACCCATAGAGAAGCCTAGAAAATTAACTTTTCTTTAAACTGTTCCCACCCTCTTTACAATGAGTTTCCATACCCGAATTCCTGGGTATATGGCTCCTCCTAAGAAAATATTTTAAACGCTAATATCAGAATCTTTAATTTGCAAATATCAGTAACTATCAAAGAGAACACAGTTCCCCAAAACCTACATGAAGAGGTATAAATTAACTTTTCTGTCCATGTTTAATTGCTGAGACTGTTTAATTTGTTACTGCAATCAGAGGATTTTATCCTCCCTATGCCACTGAAACATGCTGATTTAGAGCAGCTAAGGCTTATTCTGTTTCTCAATATTGAAAAACGTTTGCATGTAACTAAAGAAAAGTTTGGTGTTTTAAGAATGTTAGTGTGCTCTTTCAAATAAGGGTATAGCAAAATTGAAAGATGAAGTCAAGAGAACGCTGTAAATAGTTTAGTATTCTAATTTAGACAGATACCAGGATGGCATCTCTTGAAGATACGTCTAAAAAATTAAAGATCAAGAAAAAAAATGTTGAGTGTTTGAAAAAAATACTTGCATAATTAGAAAAATGCCAGTGTCGATAACATGTTCATTTCAAATTTTAATTATTGATTTAATGTTTTAACATGTACCTCTGCATTCTTACAGATTTTGTTTTTCCTGGAGAGCCAATTAATTATCAACCACTTCACTTCCCTAGCCCCTAATAACTCAATTCACTCCACAGTTCTTCCCCATCTGCTGTTTTATTCTATTAAAAGTGGTGGAAATATTTTAAATGTTTTTTTTCCAAATTGAAGAGGATTGGACTGGAATCATCTTTGATGAATACCCCAAAAAACTGCCTCAGTAACTACAAATGAGCCCAGAGACATCCTGGGCCCCTAATCCTCAGCGATATCCACCCTCTAACTTTTACACTGTGGCTCAATTTAAGGTTTCATACCAGTAATCTGCCTAGTCTGTATTTTTCCTCTCAATTCTCTTTAAGGAAGCCAGCCAGTGTAACAAAATGTAAAATAAAATTCCAATAACTTCTTTCCTACTTAAAATTCACTGCATAGCCGTCTACTCTGTTATCTGTTATTTGTAACAATGGCATTTAGAAAGATATTTCAAGGTCTAGCAAATAAGAGTGTTTCTTTTTTCCCCCCTTTTGAAGGAACAAGATCAACAATTTTATAAATGATTGCATTTAGCACCCTATCAAATGTTAATCAGTGAAAGCTGATTTAATGAAGTAACAGAAGAAGCATTATTTCTAGAAGGTTACTGCTATAGTTGACATAAAAGAACAAAAGTCCTTATCCATGAAAAGGACACAGAAGACAGACACAGGAGCTAGCAGAGCTGAAAATCTAATGGCTACAGTGCTTTTTTGATTTATCTATTAGTACTAAGTACTACTGGAGTTAGTGGAAAGAGAGGGTTTGACTTGGGTTAGGAGAGGGTCTAATATACACAGGGCAGGACATACCAACCTTTTCCAAGTGTGGAAACACGACCTATATTCCCAATTAAATCTAGGGAGAGAATTGTGAACATAACTTCCCCAATTTTGGCCCCTCTTATAGGGGTAATCCACCTTCTTAATGGGCAAGGGTGTCAAATGATATTTTAGATGAACCACAAGAAAAAAATCTTAGTGACAAGATAAAAAAAAAATTCCACTGGAAGGAAGTAGTCCCAGACTGAAACCATAACTCTGAAACCCCCAGACTTCGTTCTTGAGTGAGTAGGCACTTAAATACATCCATTATTTTAATTTCCAGCCCTATGTCTGAATCAAGCAGCTGGTAGAAGTAAACCCCGATGCATGACGGAATGCATCGCTGCTGGACAGCCGGCATCCTCTATCCACTTTTGTAACCATCCAGCCCAGTCAATTTTGATTGACGTATCCACAAACTGGTAATTGGTGCCATGTCCTTAAAACTAAAGTACCTTTAACTCTGGAGTAGCAAAGGGCTTTTAAAAAGCTAGATAGTAATCCACTCCCTTTGGCTATTGATGTCTTGACTGTATACCATCCAATAAATTCAAAGCAGTAGTTCTTATTCCAGCACATTTAAAATTACTATAATTTCCAAAATTTAGTAAAGTCCACCATCTCTTTTTTGCCAATACCATCAGGAAGAATAATCCAAATCACTTGGAAATGATGTAGATCCAAAATGGAAACATCAAAAGCTGCCTTCTCTCTTCTCCATCCAGTGCTTATTTCCATGGCTAACTGTTGTTTGTAGAATCCAAGACAGTGCATCACTACAGTCTACTAGACAATTTTTGGTGACAATCCAATTAATATACATAAACCGTATATAGTGAAAACTGAGAACTAGGCATCAAGCTTTCAAAGAATCCTAGGTTCTAGTATTCCGAGGTACTCCATACCAAACTTCAAACATGCTGCGGCAATATAGCTCCATCTGGTAGTATGGATACATCCAAATAAGGCCTTAGTATTATCCAAGAAATGGAATCATTACTTCTAAAAGAATAACTCCAATATCGAAGCTGGCCACAGGAAATCTTCCATCTTACGACCATCTTATTTCAAGTGTAGATATCCAACCAGCTGCAGAAAACATCCTCTACGGATCCACAAGATACCAGCCATTGGGATAGAAATCACTTCCGTTTCCAACCCAAAATAGGAAACATAGATAATTCCCAAAATTTTAAATCCATCTGGGGGCCCTATATTTGAGTTTGTGTTTCTCACCATATCAAATACAAAATACCTGCCTAGAGAAACCTTGGAACTTACCCATCAAGTCTCCGCTCATAACGTCCTTCCCGTGCATGAAGTGATGGTGGGGGGCCATAAGTCGGTCCCCCACCACCTCCTCTGAACCCAGAAACCTCTCTACTACGAGATGCTATGGAAACTGTATCATCCAATCCCCGAGCTGCACTCGGAATGGTTCCTGGTTCATTATAATCCGTCCGTAGGTCTCTATCTCCCATTTTGTTGACGGAGTTGTGTGCCTTCTGCGCACTTTTGATGTCCACAAAATCCACAAACGCTGCCACTCCACCTTCTGACCCCCTTTTAGGGAGTATTTTGACACTTTCAACACGTCCATATCTGGAAAAAAAACAAAGCAAAGCAGATATATTAATGCTAACACAAACGTATTTAAAAGATGTGAAAAACACAATGACAGTCTCAAATACTGTAGACATCTGAACAGTGAGCAAATTTATTGCAGGACCCTGGGGTCAGCTGTTTTTAACCTTCTACCCTGAATCAAAAAAATGCCATTTGGACTTTCAAGCCATATTTTTGTGTTTCTTTTCTTTCGTCAGAGAAGCATTCCTGGTTAAGCGACTATGAAACCCATCTTTTGTAACAACAGAACATACTCCCCAACAACTGCATCTTAAGAAATAAAAGGGTGTCTTTAGTTACAATGGAATTGCTTCTTTTTAAAAAAAGACTTTTGACAAGTTAGGCCTAATTAAATTAATAGAGCTGTGTCAAAACAAGTAAAAATAAAAATGTTGACACTTTGCTTAAGAAAAGACACCATGACATTGAGACAGCTTTTTCATCGCTATGATCTAAATTTAATTCATTCAGTGTTACAACAACGGTGTTCATTCTGATTTCGAATCTCAATCTTATTTATTTACAATAGTCTCTCGGTACACTTTTGAAGTGCGACCTACAAATGCACCTTTGGACTATGTTCTGGAGTTCAACGGTTCACTCCCCATTATGGAACAGGAATACACTGGTCACATTCATGAAAGCTTCAAGGAAGGTGACACCTCCCTGTTCAATATATGCTCTGAAGTTAAGTAACTGCAATGGCATAAACTAAGCATGGATGCAATTATAAATCAGTAAAAGTCCTTGCAAAAAATACAACACATATGCTCGTGTAAGAAAATACCTGTATGAGCACGTTCTGTAGACAACTTTCATAACCCGATACAGAAAAGGAAGGTCTAAATTATATGGAGTTAAACAGATTTTTTCTAAAAAGTTTAGGGGACTACATATGCCAAGCTCCGTATTCAAACTGTGAACTGCCAGTTCACTCAGTTATTTCTAAAAAGCAAAATGTAAACAAGCAGATTTCGGACAGAATACAAATATACAATAGAAAGTGCAAGACCTGGTTATAAATGTCTGTGAGGAGGAGAAAAATGTAGTTCGTTGATTCATGAGGCTAGAAAAAAATGGCATCTAAAGGCAAGAACAAGGTAAAAATCAGGCAAATTCCTCACTGCAATGCCTCAAAATTGCTCCCAGCGATGGCACAGAAAAAAGGGTCACATGAAATTAATTGTACTGCAGAGGGTAAAATTATTTCAGTACTGATGTCTGACTGCATTCTATACAAAACTTTCAATAAATTAAAAATTAGTTATGCCAATAAAGATATTTTAAATAAAAATTGCAAAAGTTGCCCAACTAACAGCCGACTTTCCATTCCCAAGCTACCTAGTGTATTATATACACAGAAGTCCTTCTTGATTTAAATTATGTCTTCCTGGGCTTCATACAGAAAACACGCTATTCACTAAATAATACACGAAGATAGAAAGCATATTTAAAATAGATGAAAAGGGCTAGGACATATATGAGATTCTCATCCATATATATTGTTGTGTGTGTGTGTGTGTGCGCGCTCGCATGCATGCGTGTGTGTGGGGGGGGTGTGGGGGTGTATACACATATATATAAAACTAGATAGATATGTTATTTATCTGTACAATGCATACAAAGCACAACAAAAAAACTGATTCTCCTTGGTTTCCTAACATTCAACACTAAATTAAAACAATGTATTAATAATTGTTATTGCTGATGATGATGCAGAGCAGCATGGAGGAAAAAGCAAGAGGATGAAAATAATGAGTGCGATATTAGCTGACACTTTGAAACAGAGATACCACCACTTGCCTTAAAAGTTCCCTCAGTGTTCTTAAAATCAATGTGACAACTGTACAGCGCATTATTGAACCTCTTGTGAAGCAACATCAAAATCACTAAAAAGACATTACAAAAGAAATTCTCCATTTCCACATTTTCCACTCTGCTACATACTGTCCTTCATTTGCAGATTATTCAGATGACTGTGCTTAGCAGAGCTACGGCTGTACTTCTGGAACCTCCTCCTTTTAGAAGGGGATACTCCCCAAAATGTCCTGTCAGCTCAGAGGAGGAGGTACACGGGGGGACAGCAGTATATCACGCCTTGCAATTTAAAGAAAATGGAGAAAAAGAAAGAGAAAAGGACATGATAGAGGAATAGTGCAGGATACAGAACAAAGATACAAATGCATGATGTGTAGGTCAGAAGAAGAAAAGGAGGGAGGAGGATGAAAGAAAAAAAGTGACCAAAGGCTTTTTATTTTTTTATTTGGGTAAAAATGAGACTGTTTTAAGCAAACATATGGGGGGGGGACGGGGGGGGGGGACAAGGCAGTAAGGTCCAATTCCTCCCAACCTCTTACATATTTTAAAGACTCATGCCTAGGAGACGCACAAAAAAGGAGAAAGATGAGACGGTAATGAATGTTACAGTTTTGTTTTCCTTTGATTTTGTCTTTATCAGTGCAGTAAGTGTTGTGCTTAGCTTATCAACTTGTTTTTACTTCCTCATTGTTTGCAAACCCAGTTTGACTGTATTTTTCCATGCTTTATCTGAAGTCTTCAGCAAGAAATTAGTCTAAATGTCATGCACTCCTCAGGAAAAATATAATCCTAGTGACCTTTATGTCTGCAATAATATACAGCCAAGTTAACAATGAAGCAGTGCCATCTGCCAGTTCCATGTGACACAGCCCCCCCCCCCAAAATGCTGCTTCCACTTTTTTTATCCACATCGTCTTTTCTTTTCCTATTTTCACTAGCTATAGCACCTGCAGGTCTTCAACAAATGAATAAAAGTGGCTCCCCGATTTTTATCTTTCTTATCATTATTGCTGAAATTGAGATCCAAGAATCCAGTAAATTGTTTCACCTATGCCTCTATATGGGAGAAGAGGAAATGCAGAAGATCAACAGAAGTTGATATTCATACATGAAGGTAACTGTCAAAAGCTCAACTTCAACCATCCTGTATTAAAAATGGTGTGCTCACACATTTCCTCTGCTTAATAAATGGTTTCCATTCTTGTTTAAAAAAGAACTCAGTCGGATACTGTTGGATGCAGAATAATTTCATTTGTATTAATTTCAAGCGGAGAATACCCCTCTGTATCTCTGACTACAGATCTTCAAGGGGTTTAGCGCAGCGCTTCGAAATGGTCTGATATACAGCCATTCTCCGCTGAATGCCAGAAATATTTTCCTTAATGGGCAGGGGACCACATATCCTCATCCTACCAAAAAACAAACAAACAACTGAACTGTGTTTTTTCCCTCTGCAGGCTGTTTGAGGCGTGCAAATGGACGAACATCTAAATTATTTCCGTGTCCTGCTTCTACTGCAGCCATGGTCCTAAATCATTCAGCTTGGAGAGGGCTCGTTTTAATCTATCTACTATTTAGATATTGCAATCTAGACTCTGCTTTGGTTTGCTGCCCTGTATCCTTGACAAACGGTGAGGACCATGTGTGACAATCGACTTTACTGGAATGGAGAGGGAAAGCGGGGGTAGGGGGGAGAAAGGAAAATCTCTGCGAAGACAGCTGCTTTAACAGGAAGATTTGCATTTTCCTTGCCCCAACATGGTCTCTGTCCTTTGATTACACACATCCTTTAGTCCCCCACCGTGAAGATTAATCTGTCTACTGATCCGACCCAGCCCCACCCGTTGGCTGCTCTCGGAGTTGCTCCCGTCTTGGCAGTTGCTGCTGGGAGGGGAACTGCATTGCTCCATGCTATCTGATCCTAAGGGGAGATCTGCAATGCTGCATCACAAGACAGGTTACTGCAGCAGAATAATACATTACAAGACACGGATACTTTCTCGAGGGCTGGGCAGAGGAGGAGCAGCACCAACGCAGTGTTGCACTATGGGGATCGCAAGTGCCAGCGAAATGGAGCAAGAGCAGAACAAACAGGCGCTTCGTGCGGTGTCACCTTTGTCCGCAATCCCCAGGGGTGGGAAGAGGGGACAAAAGGACGGCGAGACCTTCACGAGCGTGGAGAGAGCGGCTCCTCTGAAACCTTCATCTCATATCTTTATAGCGATGCGTCAGCCCTTTCCAAGAAGGCTGCATTTCACAATCGCTGGCAGGCAGACGAGACAACAAAGAGGAGCGTTAGCTGAGCTCGAGCTCCACGTACCCACAGGAAAACAAGGCTTTTATTTTATTATTTTTGAACAGCCTTTACCCAGGTCTGACGCCCGCCGCTTAATCGGGAACTCGCAATGCACAGACAGGGTGGTGGCGGTCTCGTGATAGGTGCAGGAAGCTGCAGCTCTAGGCACCGGGATTGCTCGCTTCCCGAGACTCGGCAGTGCCGTCACGGAGAATGCCGAGGCCATTTTTCTTTGGAGAGCACAACTCCACAAGTATCGCTGCACGAAGACAGGGGAAGACGCCATAGGGCACCCAGTCCATCTCTCTGCCAGTGCAGGGCTACAACTGAGAGCTGGAAACAGAAATCTCAGCCTCTTTTTTTAAGCGGCTAGATCCACGAGATTCAGGCGGACAAAGCTATGCTAATCCTGCCGTTCAGACGAGGAAGAGCAAATCCTCATTTGAACATTATCGGTTTGTACACTGCAGATCACACAGCCCCTATAATCAAGCAGCTGAAATGTCTCTGGGCTCTTGGCATGGCTGCTGCGTGTGCGCGTTTCTCTCCCCGCTCGACTCTTCCTCCCGTGGCGGCGAACAATGAACACAGGTTGGGAAACACTGCCCTCCGCCAATCCAGAGCGGCTTCTCTGCTCTTCCCTCGGGGCAGCGTGTCACGGAGACAAAGCCCTGCTGACTAGGGACGGAGGTGGCGGAGAAGAGCGGAGGCAGCAGTCTGCTGAAGTCATCCCTCCCTAAACAACTTCCTTTCAACAGCCCAGGAACAGGGAAATGCAAGACAGCCACAGGCTGCAGCCCCGGTTCGGTTACAGGGGGACCCTGCCACACTGGCGTTTTGCATTGCAATTGGCCATTTGCTTTCCCCGCAAATTAGACCTTTAACGCAACCATTAACGGTGGCTCTTTCACACCGCTTCAGCTATTCCCCACTAAATAATCTTTAAACAAAGGGCAGCCTTTGAAGGGGCTGAGTGGTAAGAGACCCCTAGACAAATATTTAAATTAGGTCTTATTGTTTTATAAATCGGTAGCTCTCTAAAGACCTTTTTCTCATCTGCTCTTTTTCAGAAGCGGAAAGGGACCATCAGCTTTTACCGGGCAGCGACATGTCCCTCATTTCCATATACTTCTTAAATTATCTGCCCTCGTGCTCCGTGAGAGCTCCCAACAACTCTGAGGAAAGCACTGCGCCTCTTAAGGCTGTGACTATGTAACTGCAAAATCGTGGGCTGCAATTCCACCCCGATGCCTCAAACCCTCTTTACACGTTCCCTTTAATGCCATTAGGGCATCGTGACACCCTACAGACCAACTCCTTCAGAGAGAGATGCACTTTCCTAAGCTACAGCCTACTTTTTACTAGGACAGCTCATAGGTCTCTGAATGAGTCAGATCTATATATTGATGCCACACCACCCTGGCTTCTTCCTAACTTCAGGCTGTTAGGACTAACACCTCTTGCCGTTTTTCGTAATGCTAAAATCCCATTTAGAGCTGACAATTTTTTCTTCTTTTGTTGCTGCAGCACTGGGTATCAACGGTGTTAACTTGACAAGAGATACAATTACAGCAGGACACTTCAACACCTGAGATGTCTTTGCGAGGCCCAAAGCCAAAAGCCGATACCTTTGGCAACCTAAGAAATGCAGCCTGCGCAATGCCTGGGCTGATTGGCCTTTTAAATTTATTATATAACTAACAAGCCAGGACCTGTGCCATGCAATAAAGCACCCAGAGAGTTGGAAGTTTTGTTCAGGAGTCTGAATTACAATTTTTTTTTTATGTTTATCTTTAAGCAACAAAACAATGGGACCTGAAATAACTTCCTATGCCCAGATGGCTAGGTCTGCCTTACATAATTTATAACTTTAAAGTAGTCCAAATATTTTATGTTAGATCCTGTGTTCTCTTTCATATTAACCAAAAAGTTAACAGTTACAGTCAGAGTAATGTAAGACACACTAGACTATAAAACAAGCTTATATAAAACTACTCCAATGGGGTTTTTTAGTACAGCTCCTTTAAGCTACAGTTTCTATTCATTTGAGTTCTGGGGGGTGCTTTGTTCAGCATGCGTTAGTGTTATAAACTAAAGTATGCTCATATTTTGACCAGCAAAACATGTAACTATTGTTGATCAATATAAAGTTCTTAATCACATGCCAGGAGAATAACCAAACCTCAAATAGAAGCACTGCCTCATAACCTCAACTACAGCTAAAAACAGGATCGCTGCTGACAACATGTTAGCAACCAAAGTAGCGCTTAAAAATTTTTAACTAGCAATGTAGGTAGGACATTCCCACCATCTGAAGCACACAAAAGTTTTATCCTCATACACCTCTAAATAGCTTCCATCACTCACTGCTTGAGCCTCACAAAACCTGGAGGGACTGCATCTTCCTCTGTGTTGCACAGCACCTGGCACACTACACTCCTCTTGATTATGAGCACAACTATCCAATAATAAATACAAAATATGCCATATTAAATATTTCAAAAGCTGCACATGTACTTGCCCTATAGATTTCAAACCATGTCATTTTACCTGATTTCATTTCTGCATCTGAAGTTTAAAAAGGGATTACTACACCAAAAGTGGAACAAAACATAAAAGGCAGACACAGTTCTTAGGGTAGATGTGATCTCTTTTATTCGACCAACTTTAGTTTATTAGATTTTATTAGACTAAAGCTGGTCTAATAAAAGGGATCACAACTACCCAAAGAACCTTCCCTGCCTATGTCCTTAGACTAACACAGCTAAAACCAACAACCCACAAAACATAAAAGGGTTTTTATACTTTCATTGTCACCTTGAGTCCAGAGTGGCACAAAATGCACTGTGTTGTGCATTACAGCTTCCTCAGACAAACACTCCCAATGGGATCACAGTTCAAAAACCCAACAAAATGTTCGGTGAGACACAAAATTTTGCAACGAGTAGGAAAGGACATGTGCACTTATGAAGAGCTATTTGTTACTGTAGCCCTGACGATCCAGAAAAAAAAAAGCTACTTGCTCACAGATTCATAAAAAGAAGGGAAAGAAAATCTAAAACAAACACGTGTGAGTCTCGAAGGTAGAAATTCTAACAAATATGGCTATCTATAAAGTAAATCAAGGATAAGGAGTAAATTATAAAAAGACTGGAAATGTGAAAGAAAAAAACAGCAGACTAAAAAGATTTAAAAAAACAATGGCTATAAATGGCTTTCAGAGAAAGGAGCAGCAAGGTAATATGTTAACAACAACCAAGCAGTCTTTTCCATCCCAGAGGTGGCTACATTCAGTGCTATGGAAGCAACTGCAACAGTAATAATAAAAAATAGATAAGCTATAAAGCACCAAGGGACTTTGAGATAAAAAATGGCATGAAAAAACACAAATTCAGTTGTCCATTAATATACTGTTACCCTTGGCTGAACTAAAAGGTTTCCCTTTAAGTTGCCTGAATTGCAAATGGTGAAACAAATACAGGACAGGTGTCAAGCAGAAGAAGCCATTCCCATTATCTTTTCTAACTTTTTGGACCAATGAAGTTTACTTCAGGCCCATGGGTCTCACTCGCTGATTCTTCTCTAGTTAAAAATGAGCTGAACGTCCCTTTAACATTGCAGAAAATTCTTTCCATATTATGAGTTTTTCTATACAAAGTATTGCACAGTTATTTTTCAAGCCTCTGTGTAACAATGTTTAAGTACTATTATGCAGTTCCTATTGGCCTGGAAAATATATTCCAACAGAAACCTCTGCGTTTTTGTACTGAGACCTCTGGTATTTCATGAAGGAGAAGGAAAAGGTTATGGTTTCTTTTACTGCTGTAAGACTCAGCTTTTCTTCAATTTCTAAATTAATCTCTAAATTGCTATTCTTACCATGAGCAATCTGAGCACTGTCAGATGTTATAAAAACAAAAATGCAGGATATGAAATACAAAGAGTGTGGAGTAATTTTTACAGTTAATGCCTGCATAAAACTTTAGTTGGCACTTTTATTAGCAAAACAGGATGTTTTAAAAATGTCTTTGTACCACACACATGCTGCCCCACTATTTTCAGAGACCCTCAAAACAAAGCCTGATTTCCCCCCCCTCATATTAAACTCTTCAGCCAAAAACATTTCCATGGAATTTCTACAAGGAAAAATCCCAACAAGTTAATTATAAAACTATATTTCCAAATACGTACAAAAAGAAATGTTAGCATTTCAACACTGCCTTTATCATCAGAGACCCAAATCTGAATTCCCTGCATCTTTGGAAAAGTATATTTCATACAAATGTCAAATAAATATTCAAGTAAATGTCATCTTCTGAATCCCATGGCTAAGCTATATAACACTGCTTCTCAGACTAATTTTGGAGTGGGTTATAATTTGTTAAATTAAAATTTACAATGTAAAATGTAAAATTAAATGTAAACTTGAAAATGTGTTTCAAATAACTATGCAGAACTGAACTGATCAGCTTAAGACAGTGTTGTAAAATAAGCAGTGATGTTGAAGAGCCAGCAACAAGCAAGGCGAATTTATCCTTCTGTTCTAAACACTGGACATTTGCCAAAAGCAAATGCAATCTGAAGCAAATTTCTGACGCATCTTGTCAAGGAAAACTTGAACATGTAAAACTAGTTTGTGGGTACAGATGCAGACAGCACCACTGTATAGTCATAGGAAAGTTGGGCTGGAAGGGACCTCATGAGGCCATCTAGTCTAGCCCCTGTTCAAGGCAGGATCATCCCTGATGAAAGCAAGCGTTTGTTCAACCTGCTCTTGAAAATTTCTAGAGATGGAGACTGATAACATCTTTAGCTAGTTTTTTCTGATGCTTGACCACTCTCAAAGAGTTCCTCCTAATCTCCAACCCAGATTTCCTCTGCTGCAGATAGAGGCCATTGCTCCTAGTCCCATCCCCTATGGCCACAGACAAAAGTGAATCTCCATCCTCTCCATAATCATCCTGCAGGTATTTGAAGACTGTTATCAAACCCCTCCCCCGGGTCTTCTCTTCTCCAGACTGAATAACCCTAGTTCTGTCACTGTTGTCAAAAGACATCTTCCCAGGCCTCTAATTAATGTCTGTCACCCTCCGATGGACTCTTTTTAATCGACGTATGGGGCTCAAAACTGGACACAGTAACTCCAGGTAAGGCCTCACCACTGCTGAACTGAGTGGAAGAATAAACTTCCTTTAATTTGCAAGTGATGCTTCTGTTAATACGACCCAGGATGCTGTTGGGTTTTTTCCTGCAACAAGAGCACATCATTGGCTCATTTAGCTTATGGTCCACAGCAACCCCTGGTGCCTTCCCTACTGTGGCCTAGCCAGTTATTCCCCAGCCTTCATATATTCCATCCCAAGTGTCACACTGCACTTGACCTTCCCAGGTTTGATCTGGTTGATTGTGGACCACTGTTCCAGTCTATCCAGGTCATGCTAGAACCTAGTCCTGCCCTCCAGCGCATCTGCACCTCCCCTCAACTCTGTGTCATGTATAAATATGCTAAGTGTACACTCAGTCCTAATACTGGACCCAGGAGACCCCTGGGGAAACCCCACTTGATTCATTGTGTTGGCTTGCCTCATTTCCAGCGGCTACAAAATACACTGAAGACAGCTAAAAATACACTCAATTCTTTTCTAATATTATCCATCCCTGTGAGCAATCCTTGCTGCCACAGCAACAGTAGGTAACCAAAGTAACCACATGTGGGAGTGGTGAGGAACTACACGGTCACCAAAGGAAAGGTCCCTCTCACTTTGGCTCATGCAATGTAAGGCTTTGATAAAACCCTGCTCTCATTTTGTCACCACACCACACAAGAAGTAAAGTTACTCATATTATGAGAACTTTATTGGTCAGGTTACGGTGTGTGATCAGACTGCATGACGGCAATGATTCTGAAAAGGGCCTTCATTGCCATGTTCCTATTAGTTTCCAACTATCAAGACTCCCAACCTAGCAATCTTCTTCCAACCCCTACTCCAAAATGTTCTTGAAGTGATCTTTATTGACTCCTCAACCTCTAGCAAAAACAAGTTTTTCCTCTGTTTTCCTCCCAGCAACAATGATGCTTCAGGGAGTCTTCAAACTTCAGCAACAATTATTATTATGAAAATAAATTAAGATGATTTGTGGGACAAGCTGAATCCTTCATGCAGCTTTCCCACTTCTTTCAACTTCCGTAAGTAGCCTTTACACACTTCCCAAAGTGCAGCATGGGTGCAAATGGTTGAGCAGACCCAGAGGAAGGATTTAGTAGAAGTCACTTCAGGTGGGCATAATAGAAATGTCTTGGGCAATTTCTCAGTTTACACTACTATGGAACGTGTCATTCTGGTAATCCACCTCCCAGCCCTTTACCTAGCCATTCCCCTATGCTAGCCTCTTGCAGGCAATAGCCCAACTAAAAGAAACTGTGCTAGTGACAGAGGACACCCATTTTTATCACATCACTGTAAACAGCGGTGTCCTGCCTACACCATAACATGTCCCATCAGAGGTGTGTTAGCGAAGCATTTAAAAAGAGCCAGCATAGATAAAGTCATTGATATCCTCGGCATCCACGTGGGACGTGCTAAA
The DNA here is from genome assembly GCF_001723895.1 of Crocodylus porosus. Classification (NCBI taxonomy): domain Eukaryota; kingdom Metazoa; phylum Chordata; order Crocodylia; family Crocodylidae; genus Crocodylus; species Crocodylus porosus. Next base: position 10,300,331 of record NW_017728926.1, on the reverse strand, counting down.
TACCTTTTTGGCAGTTAGAACATCTGTGCTGAACTCTGTTTTCACTTTTAGCTTTTCAAATCACTTTTAAGGCATCAATCCAGGACTTGTACTAGGAGTAGTGCTAAGTTGGCATTTGATGGGTTTTGGTTGTACTTGTGTTGCAAAGTCACCTTCTTGGTGGAATGGAAAGCTTTTAGAGATGTGATTATACATAAGAGGAGACAACTGATTACATCCATGGTTAGAATAGTAAAAGCTTTGATGCTGTTTGATCATAACAGGGTGGGGAGGGTGCCAAAAGATTTTTTTTCCAAGCCAAGAAATGCTGCTTTGCGTCACAAAAAAAAAATTGCTTTGGTGGACAACAGAAGGTGTGGAGGACACACTAAACTCTGTCATGCCTCTCTGCTAACTGCACTAAAATAAACCTCATGTGAAGCAAGACAATGAGAAAAGTTAACAGGCATCTAGGAGTAGGTTTCAGGTATTTAATTTTTGGATTCCTCTTCTCAAACAAAGACTATGTTGAATGCCTGCATTAAGAAATCTGCAGTTTCTTTTCAGAGGAGGCGCTGTAAATAAGTTATCAGAGCAAAGCAACCAACTCTCAGCTCTACTCCATTATGGGCTTGTCTATATTACTACAGCAGCAGATCCTAGCACTTAGTCAAGGGACTGGGATGGGAGTCCCCAGGCATGCTCCAAACCAGAAACACATGAAGGAGGCTGCCCGAGGGCTCACCCCTCTGTACTACTCTAGCCCTTGTTCTCTGGCAGTCCTGAAAGCAACTGCTGGGCACAAACCAAGAGCAGACGCTGTTCAACTTCCAGGTTTCCAGAACGTCTGCAGCCTTGATGGAATGCTTGGGTCCACCGGTACCACGACATGCTGCTACAGCAGCATAAGCCAACCCTCCATTTAAGTCACTTAAGGTCTCCATGCTGTAAAGGGAATAATGCTGCTTCTGTAGTTTTGTAATATGCTCAGGTTTTCAGTTAAAAGGCATTAAAAGAGTAGCCTTTTGGGCAAATGCAACAGCTGCAGTTCATGAACCCAAGTCCCTTACCCACAAAAAGAAACCTGTGCGCACACAGTTTGAGTATTAAAATTTATTTTACTGTTTTATAAATATGCTTTTCCTATATCAACAGCTTCCCCCCTCCCCCACACAGTCTCAGCCATAGGGACTGTCTTGTGACAACCCACATGACCTCTAGGATCAAAACACCCAGGTCAAGAAAGGCTAACACTGAATGGCAAGATAAGCATCTCCAATTCCCTGAATGGAAGGAGTGCTACCCTGAAAAGCTGGTTTGGTCTTTCTGGTCAGTGTTTTGCAATTAGATGCACTAACCTTTTTTAATTACATAAAGATTATAAGTTAGTTCACATGCTGGGACTACATCAAAACAGGAAACAGAAGATGAATTCTGATGCAATGAATTTAAGTGGAGATGCTAGTGCAGATGTACAGTAATAACTTCTCATAAGAATCCATGTGTTATGTACTGTAAACTTATGCAGTAAAGTTTTGACTGCATAGAATACACAGGTACACATCATCGCTACCTGTAACATCACAGGAGCTCAGCAAATGATAAATGCCCCAACACATCATTTTCTGCACGCACAGAAAATAGCGTGCCCATCTTTGTGTGTATACAAATCTCCATGACAGCAGGACTTCACATACAGGACAAGGTTCATAAAGTGTTAACACAAAACATACTTGAAAACACTGCAATATGGAAGTCTGTGAAGGTGCCTTGAAGCAAGTCAATTAATGCATGCATTTTAAAAGATTTTATCTGAACAAATAGGAGTCTTGGCAGATTTTCACTTGCCCTCAACACTTCACAAAAATATCTAATTTCAGAGTGTTTTGGGTCATTAAGTATATAACTACAATTTCACTGTTTCAGTCTTTTCAGAATAATTCACATTTGTAACAAAACACTGTGATTCCACAAAAGTCAAACTGCACTGCAAAAGTTTTGACTGCATTGTACAGACAAGCACAGATGGATAAAGCACAATAAACATAAAGCTGTAGATTTCTCTCCATTTTTTTTTTAAATGATTAGGTATGCTGGCGCTGCTGTAACCATCACAATTACACTGCATCAACCTGAATTAGCCTGAAATTTTAATTAAATAGCTATTCTTTACTTTCTAGCCTAAACATTTGTGTAGCTCATTTCATTGCCATGGTGACTCGAAAGAGTCACCACAGTGCTGTGCAGTGGCTTCATTGCAGTTTTTCAAATGGAGCCATATTAGTTTGGGGAAGCATAAATTGATTTAGTACATGAAAAACCATCTAAATGAAAGAAGCTAGGTAGAATTGTTTTTATTTTTTCTTTGTATGAGTTTTTTTTTTTTTTTTTTAAATTAAAGGCTACTTTCCATCATTCATAACAGTAGGGGAAGTACCTTTATGTGACAAATCGAGTTTTAATCACTGCCCTATATGACTGTTTCCTTGCTGAAATTAGCAGCTTCTTTGAACAGGTCAGTATAGGAATGGCTGTCAACGACTGCACGGGCACCAGGACAGTGTGGCAGTATGTCCTGTACCATTTCAGAGCATTTTCAGTGGTACTAGCAGCCATGAACACCAGGATTTGCAGACTTATTCCAGTCACCAGTTCTGAAAGTTCATCTGCGGACATTTCACTAATCTGAACTCAGACCGTTTCCCCAGTCCTCAGGAACAGTTCATAACCAACATGTACTCCTTCAAAGTACTACTTCCAAGCTAGGGTCGCTAGCCAGCTCTGATGCTGCTCCTACCAGCCCGTCATCCAAATACAGACAGGCCCAGCAGAGGATGTTGAGCTGCAGCTAACCAACTAGCAGGATATTATTGAAAATAACCCATCTGTCACTCCAAAGGACCAATTAAGCTCCTTCTATGTCTATTCAGATAGGATTTTTAAAAGCCCTTTGGTGGGCAAGTTCCAGTGATTTACAGCCATGCACATTGCTGGGGCAATACAGTCTGATCAACACTGCAGCTTTAGGGAGTTGTGGAAAGTCACTTAAATAAAAACTAGGTTCTTATGAAAATGTGTTTGTCTGTATTCTTCTCATTAAAAAAATGTTCACGTGGGCATAGAGTCATCTTTTCAGACAGAGACTGATTTGGGGAAAAAAATGGGGCTGAAAGATCAAAATGGTATCCAGTCCATCCCCCTGCTCAGTGCAGTGCGAGCATCTAAAATTTAGTGCAATTCCAGGCTTTATTACACACAATTTTCTGCCAACATTATTAGAAACTGTGTACAGCAGATATTTACATTTGCAAAAGAACAGATAAATAAAAAACTGAATTAAAATCTGATTTAACTAAGACATTATTACCATCAGCTTGCGTGCGATAAGAAACTATCTGATGAAAAGGACTTCTCCAGAGCCAATATCTGATATACAGAACACTAATTTTAAAATCATTGGTACAGTTTAAAGTAGTTGAAAGAGATTCCACTTTTGAAAGTGCAACTGATTTGACATCTATCATCCAAGTAATGAAAACCTGGTAGGAATCCAAGTCAGGTTCTTAATCGTGTGGCATACCACCATCCTCTGCAAAATTGAGGTAAAGAAGCCTCTAAAACAGAGTTTAGTAGTCTCAGTCTACAGGGACAAGTTCATGGGGATGGTTTTATGGATGATTTTATAGGATGATACTGGGGATCAACTATTATTACTGCCAAATAGCTCCATAAGCAATTAATCAACCTGTTTTGAAATGGGTTGGGCAGTTCCAACTCTTTGATCAGACTGGTGTTTTTGAGTAAGATATATTTAGCCCATCTCACAAAAAAGAAAGGAAAAAACGTAGGTTATAACGTGTACAAAAATATAATTATTTTAAGCAGTAGCAAAATGAAGGCAAATCAAGTGAATGAAAACATGTCTCTTCTGCTCTTGAAAGAAGTCTAGATCTTTCCACAGAAGCTACTAAAATAGGTGGCTTTCTCCTAGTTTATGGACGAGCGAGGTACATGCAACTCTTTGCAAATGCAAAAAAAAAAATCCAATTCAAATGGACTGTAGGTTGCAGGATTCCCCCAGTTCTGCACCAATCTGGAAAACCCAGCCCCAAGACAGTGCAGGAGTATGAGAAAGGAAAAAATTGGGTGCCTATAACCAAGTAGAAAGGCATAGGCCCAGGAGTTTTGGGAATGTATATTTCACTTCATTTCAGATACTGCCTTCATCCTTGTAATTTCATTCTGTTAACAGATTAATTTTCACTTGTCTTGCACTTTGGGTATGCTGTAAGTTTATTCTTTAATGTTGTGCCATCCGTTTTGAACCGCCACTAGGTCTTGCTTAGTCCCATGAATGTCTCTTTAATACTTTATTCCTTTATTGAGATGAGAATTCCATGTGACAAGATTTTCCATACCACAGGCTGCAGTTGCACAGTACGTATCACAAGTTTCAAAACGATTATTACACTGTTTATATAAAAAGTAGTAATTACACCTTAAAATATCAATGCAAAGCTGCATCAGTGAAGTTTGACTGAGGCTCACCAAAATCAACATTAACGAGGATCATCCACAGAGAGAAGACTGAGAACATTTCAAGAGAACAGGAAGGTGGAATGTATACAGCTCCGCCATTTTGTAGCATGATGTAAAACCGCAGCGGTGTTAACAGTAAAAGTTAGCAAGCTTTTTGTTAACCCAGTTTACAAACAAGAACTTTTGCCTAAATCCCAAGAACCCACAATCTATAACTATTCTGTGCAAGTAAGCCACCGAGCGGTTGCACAATGTCTGCTTTCCCATCTTCAAGATGGCACGTTTCCCTAGAATTATTTATTGGCCTTCTGAAAAGGCAGCTAAACTCAAATCATATTACAGCGATTAATCCCATTTTCTAGTTTACTCTTTTTCATTTAAAAAAATATTTTCCTATACTGTTTCTTCAGTTCTGGTCTGAGAACACTGAAAAAAAAAATCTCACAAGTAATCTCTCCCCAGTAATGAGCACACTGAGGATTCACCAGACTGTTTGGAAAAAAATGGATTATTTTGACTTTAGAAGTGGATTAATTAAAAATGAGTCCTAAATTGTTTTGGAAAAAGTGATGGTGCCAAGAGTTACGTGGTTGCATAATTATCCAAGTCCCTGATGGATGCAGCTTCTCTGACACATCAGTCTTTGGGAGCGTACTGCAACACTTGAGATGACTCAGATACAGATAGCCCTCTTCAAAGTGGATGAAAAACACTCTCGTACAGCCCAAAGTCACTAGAGTAACTGCTACATGCTCTGGTCCTCGAGCACAAAGTTACACGCATCACAACACAACGTTACAAGCTGGAATTTCAAATTAAAAAGCATACAGGTGCGTGATTACATATCTGGCCTTTTCCCCCTGTTATGCTGATACAGCTTAACCAGAAGGATTACTTGTAATGTAGTGCTAATAATTCAATATTTCTTGGGGTTATGTTTCTGCTTTTGCTGTTACGATTTCCAGTACTGCAGAAAGCCACTGAACAGATACCAACTCTCCCAATGTATGTATAACTAGAGATTACACCAGCTTTTATCACCGAGAGAAATAAGTGTCTTTTACTTGCACATAATTATTTTAACTAGTCTGATCTACCTCCCCTCCCCACCACAACCCTTGCCTTCAGTTTTTAAGTCCATGTGAATGTTACTGCTCCCCCTAGGTGCTCATGTCAAACGGCATTGTTTCAACACGTGTTCCTTCCTATTTATTACCACAAATATAGCTAACGCAACATCAAATCCTAGTGAAGACTATGCGGTTCATGGTTTCCACACATGAAAATCAGGCAGAACTAAACACTAGGGGGAGCCTACGATTTACCTTGACCTGCAAACTTGCAATTTTAATGCAAATTGCCTTGTCCTAACCAGCGGTTTACCTTGTGTGAACTAACACAAGAACCTACATTTTTCTTAAAAAAAAACAAAAACAAAAAACCTAAGAGCCTAGCCTGGCCACATCTTCAGACAGCAAGGCTATATGCAAAATAACTTTACACCAATTTACACCCAGTGGGAAAAACACAACAATATTTCACCATCTTAACTTGAAAAATTGTCTTAATATCTATACATTGCCCAAGAAATTTTAACTTGCGTTAAAGTATCTCCATAAACAAGTCATGACAAAAACCACAAAAGAACCCAAACGCTATAAGATTCCTACAACCCAACCAAGTATATCAGCATTTAGGAGTTTTGTCCTGTTTTGTCAAAAACATATCACTAAAACATGCGCCTTTCTTTTTAAATGCACCTTTCTTTTTAAATGACCAAGAAACACACATCAGTAATAACACAAAGTGTCTTGTAACCCTGTTTCCAAGAAACAAAGCACAGCAAAAATACTAAAATGAGAGTTAGAAACCATCATTGAAGTGATAACAAATCATGAAGTCATAAATGTGTGTAAAGAGGGCCTGTGAAAAAGCATGACTTAGGCAGCTCACTGGATTATAAGAGTAACCGTGGTTGCTCTACAAAAATTCTCTTACAACAGCCAAGGATATAAAAATGCTTTATGGGAGTTTAGTCCAGATTTGGTGTTCTTTGCAGCTTTTCATTACTTTGAAATAATAATTCATAGACACTTCTGTGGCCAAAGAGTTTGGAGTCCACATGTTGAAACCTCAACTGGATACTAAGCTCTAGAGCAGCCTGAGGATTCACGGACCCCAAGTAGTTGGGAAGCATTCCTCAAAATGAGCCCGTCTTGGGGAAGAAGCGGGTGGTTCCAGACAAAACTGCTCTATAGCATTCGCAACAGTCGGAAGAGAAGTTTAGAAATCTGTGAATAGATGCACAATGAAGAACAGTTTAGAAAGTGAAAGGTCATGTGTGAAACGGCACTGGAGCCAGTATGTTTCACAGTATTACATTCATACGAAGTTCCTGTTGATGAGGGAGGGGGAATGAGACACCTACTCACACAAGGGCTACTACTTCTTAAGGCCCTGGACTGAAACTCCGGGAAAAAGTCGGATTCAGCTCCTGCCTACCAGACTCCTGTGACTCACTAGGATATTCATGTCATCATCTGGCTGCACCAGCTCACCACCTGAAAAATAGGGATCATACTTCCTTTCTCCAATCTGGGCCTGTTTTCTATATTCACAATGTGGGTTCTCTGGAGCCAAGATTGTCTTGCTACGTAAACATACAGGGCTCATCATAACTATGCCTTGATATTGCCCCAGGATTTCAGGCATTAATGAAGTGAGGCATGGTTGTTGCACCCTTGGTCTTATTCCCTCCATACCAAGAAAGTCCCTGCTTAGAAAGTATAAACAAATGTATGACCATGCTTCATCAGTTTAAAAAATATATTATCCAAATATGAACATCATTAGAATTCACTATATAGCCTCATTTTTGTGCACTTCTTGGGTATTAATTCTGGATAAGAATGTTTCATTTTATTCTGAATGCAGAGTTCATTCAGTGGGAGGATTCCCAAGTTGCATTTGAATTTATAAACCCCAAACGACTCCTAATTATAAGCAACAAAGTTACTTTTGCAGACCTGGGAACATGCTTTTCCCAAGACTTCTACTAGAAAAATGTATTAAATCAAAGTATCATTAAGGGCTCTCTAAATGCAACTGCAGAAAATGTTATTTTCTTATTTAACCACTCTGAGCCAGTGTGCATGGGGACCAGATCTGCTTGCTTTCTACCAAAGCAAAATTCACACTTCTCCTAGCAGACTAGACCCCATACTGTGACTGGAGAGCTGGATTCTCCTCTGCCCCACGCACCATCCACTCAAATACCCACCAGCCTCTGACTGCATAACCAGCTTTGTTATTGGCTACAGTGCAGGAACCAGAAAGCACACAGCTTAATTTTAGGCTCCCAGAGTGAATTTCCACTGCTGGCCATTAGACAAAACATTCTGTTGTAAAATGAGCAAACACAATGTGGAAGTAACTGAAAAAAGTATGGCACCTCCACAGTGCCACTTTTACAAGCTGACTCCTAAGAAGGCAGCCATATTTTAAAAGGTATGAGATGTTACCATAATGGCTTCTACTGTGCTTTGTTCTAAAAATAAATTGGAGGAACACAAAGCCAAACATGTAGAGGAGTTATCTTGTTTGGCATTTTTAATTTTAATTTTTTAAAATTAGACCATCTTTATTCTTAAAACTCAGTCTTTTCTGTAAGAACCTCTTACCACTACAGAAGAGTAATACCCCCTTACCACTACAGAAGAGTAATACCCCTTCCCCCCAAAGATACCATAAGAAATCATGTGATAAATCCAGCCTTTTTTTTCTTCATAAGAAATCACATGATTTCTTATAAACAAAAAAGTCTGGATTTTTTTATTTTTTTTTAAATCTAAAGTGACAATTGTTAAAAGCCCAAGGAGGATCTGGATAAATGAATGGGGGTTGGGAAGGGATGGAAAGCTAGCACTTGTTCTTGGGATAAATGTTGCTATATTTAGTCTCCTCATTCTTTCTCCAAGCTGCTGAGCGTCTGTTTCAATAATGGTGAATGTTCCCCCCAATCATTGAAGATTACAATAATTAAAATGAACCCAAATTATTGCAATCAGGAAACACCTTCAATTGCAACTAAATACTGTTTTAATGAACATTAAGTTCTAACATCAAAGATCGTAACATGATAGATGAAGTAATACTATTTTAAGAATGAGTTTCCAATTCATTGTCCTAGTCGGATTAAAATGTTTCAGGATCTAATGCAGTTTTTAAAATAAGTCTGAGATGCAACAGAAAGCCTTTTTTTTTTTTAAACAAAAAAGTTTTTTACATCAATAGTTTGTATGTTTTTAAATCCTTAATCTACATGACAAGCAGATACTATACCGTCTCAACACACACAAGGACACCCACTTTTAAATCTGGGTGCAATTAATCATTCACCCACCTCTTGAGAGAGGCACAAAAACATGTACAGAAAAAAAGGCTTTCAAACCTGGGAAGTCTGCGGACACAATACATCCTGCACACGCAAGTCAGGCACACTTGATACCAACTCCGATATTCTCCTCCAATTAAAAAAAAAAAAGCCAACAGTATTTTTACCAAGTAATCTCACTTCAATTTACAGAAAACAAAACTGCATCTTAATTGAGTCACACAGACATGCCATAAGAAACAATTACTACAAAGCACTTTTGTCTTTCATCTGGGTAAACATCCCTTCCTACAACGTGAAGGAAGAGACTGCACCAAAGTGAGAAATTTCCCACAGTAACAAGTTAATAAAAATGAAAACATCTCCCACTCGGAGTACACTTATTGCGCCTTTAAGGCCTAACAGATTGCCTTTTTTCCCACAATTCAAAGTTTAAAGTTTTAATTTAGCACATGAGATGGCATCATAGCAAAGATTTTAACTGCACGTACACTAACATGGAAGCTGCAATATATTTCAGGTCTCAACCAAAAAAATACCATGCAGATTCAGGTTACCAACTGATACAACCAAAAGGTAGCAGGCATTCATGCTTTAAGGCTAGATTTTGAAAAATCTGCTTTTCTACTTGTATAATGCTGCTGGGTCACCCTCTTTGCATATCCTTTACCCAATTCTCAGATTGGGGGATGGGTGGGAACTTGATGTAGCCAAGATCAGCTAAATCTGAAAAGAGTTTTGCTCCAAACTAAAGAATTGTTCTTTCCAAGAAACCAACCTTATACATTACATATCCAAGCTCAGGCAGTTGCCTTTCATATGTATATGCCCAACACAGCTAAGCTCCTGCCACAATCAAACAGGACTGCAATACAATTATTGTGTAACTTGTCCCTTCCCCCACTCAACTACCCAACATACAAAGAAAGCTTTGCTCTATTGTCCACATACAGTACCTGCAATGATCCTTCCCTAAGTGAAACTTGATTCAACAGATACTTACTTAGCCATTTTAAACAACAAATATCTAGCAATTTAGACAGCTGGAAAAGCAGGAAAAATGCTGTTTTTACCTTTGTGTGCAATGTATTAGTACCTGGAGTCACAGCCAAACATTCAGATTTCTATACCCCTGATCACTACTACTAGTTTCTTGCATATGTACATTTAGAGGGGGGGGGGAAAAAAAAAAAAAAAAAAAAAGCTTTTTTTTTTTTTTAAGGAACCAGCAAAAGAAAAAACCTGACATTTTTTAAGCAGCAAGTGATGCAACCCCTTTCACATTCCCCTCAAAGCCAGCAATCAAGATCCAGAGTGGTAAAACAAAACAAAAAAAGGCAATGAACTGTTCAGATTCTACCATTTTCCTACATCATCTCTAAGCAACACTACCATGGCAACTTTTTTCCTGCTTTAAAAATGTCTTGGGGAAAAATGGGTGGCCATTAAAATAAATAAATAAATAGGTAAGTAAATAAATAAATAAATTCACTTTCATTTCATACTTCCTAGTTAAGTTCAATCATGTTTCAAACTAACAGGTTACTCTAGGGCATACATTCAAAAAAGAAAGGTGTGTGCATGTGTCTTTTATAATAATCTTTGATCACATATCTAAGATTACAGTTCACACAGAACCTTGTTACTTTGAGGAAGAGTAACCTTCTGTATCTACAGTTCGCTCCAAAAATAAATAAATAAATAAATAAAATAAACGTGTGATTAATATTAATCTATGTAATTAACGATCAAGTTCTCTCAGCCAGAAGGATGTATTCCCCTAGTTTACATAATGGTAACAGACCTGCATGGCTAAATTTCACTGCTACTCTGAGTAATTACCCTGCTTGTAACTAGTTTAACCTTTTTAAGATGCATTTACATAACACAGACAATTTGAATTTGACTGCAAGTCCACAATTCCCAGATATGTCTCGACCAATGGGTTTCGGAAAAAAAAAAAAAAAATTGGATCTAAAGTGGCTGTGCCTTTCTGCGTACGCTCACTACTCCCGGTTTCTTGACGTGCTTTCTTTCCACATTTCGGAGCACGCCTTTAACTCCCCATAGTTGGGATTTGGGAGCCTGGAGAACTCTTGCTACGCAGCTCCTGCTGCTGCCTGCCTTTGCCAAGCCTTCTCCTTTCCCCACCTCCCTCTGTGCAGGCAGATCTGCTCTGCTTTCCCACAAACTGGGTCCTAGCCGCCATTTTAGAAAGTCATTCACACAAGCCAGACCGCTGCACCCATCCACCACTTGAAACAGAAATCTCTCCTTGAATGCTTCCTCCTCCTTCCCTCCCCCAGCCTCAGGAGTACAAGAGGGCCCCACAAAAAAGCAGGCAAATGTCTCTTGGATCCAGAGCTGCCCAGGGACAAGCCTGGCTGCATGTCACCCACCCGCATATGCTGCAATGCACGCGTCTGCACATTTGTGCATGTGAATTTCCCAGCCCCTGAAGCCCATTGCAATGACAAGGCGCAGACACCCAGTAGGGGACTGAGGACGCTATGCTTGCCTGCACTTTTGCATTTTGCCTGCATCTACTCCAGGCGAAGGCATTCAAATGTACTCCTTCTCTTGCAAATGAGCAAAGGGTAGGACCAGACCCTTTCTTTAGTCCCCCCCGGCTCAACCTCAACAACCCCATGTGTGAGCCTGGGTTCAAGTCACGTACCCTTGCCTTACCCGCCACGGATGTGAAATAACGAGAGGCCCTTTACCAGTGGGGCTTCACCTCACTCCACCTAGCTTCTCCTGATTCCCTTGCCTTACTCACGACTGATGCGAAATAATGAGGCCCTTTACAGTGGGGCTTCACCCCACTCTGCCTAGCTTAAACGGGTGCAAATGAGCTTCCTATGCGCAACCCCCTGATCATAAGCAGGCAGGCTCTTTTCCAAGATGAAGATTGAATCTCTTTAGAGCAAGCAACCACCAAAATAATCAATGATCCTCCATTTATAAAGCCACAAGGCAGCTCTACTGCTCCTTCTTCCATTTCCTAGTCCAAGGTCCTCATGTCTTAGTAACTGAGTCTAATTTTTTTTTCCCATAATGACTCATTATTAAGGACGCTCCGTCATTTTCGTGCACGGCAGAAAGATTCAAAAGGAAGCCGAGCACAAGAGGCAATCCCGGCAGTTTAAAAATGCTCCCTTCAAACTTTTATTTCGTGCTTCCTGACACGTTCCCAATGTTTGTCAGTCTCAGTTCCCAAAAAATAAAAAAATGTTCAAAAAAAAAAAAAAAAAAGCAGCATTGAATTTCTCACCCAGTTTCATCTCCTCAGATAATTTAAAAAGGAAAAAAATTTTTTTTTTTAAAAATCAGGAAGACAGCAGGGGAACTAAAACCATGCAGAAGACAGGTGCGGAGGAGGGCAGGTGTTTTGTTTTTTTTTTTACAGACAAAAAATTAAAAAAACAAGGATCTCTCTCCCCCAGCGTGGAGTCCAGCAGGATAGGTCCCAAATGGCGCGTTTCTTAAGGCGGGGGATGCCAAACCAAGCGGTTTCCTTCCAGCCTGGTTTTTTCTGCCCCTCTCTCTGCTCCACAGCCAGCCCCACCACAACCTCCTTCCTTGCGAGACGCGCCGAGATAAACACATAGCTCGGCACAAGGACGAGAGACACGAGAGAGAGACGGGATGATCCGCAGCGAGGACGGCCGGGCCCGCGGGCAGAGGTGCGCTCCGGTCTGCGGGACGGCGACGGGGCCCCCCCGCCCTCACTCACCGCTTGAAGTGCTCGATGATCTTCTCCTCGCGCACATTCTCCGGTAAGTTGCCCACCCAGAGGTGCCTGGTTTCCCGGACCATGCTGCGTGCCCCGGACGGTGCCCTAGCGCCAGGAGCTGCCTCCCCCCGCGGTGGCGACGGGCACCATGCCTTGGGCCCTGCTCCGGGCTGCGGCTCCCCTCCCCTCCCCCCTCGCCTCTCCTCTGCTCTGCTCCGGCCGGCGGCTCCCCGGCAGCGGCAACGCGGCGCCCCTCGTCCGCCTCCTTCGCCCGCCCGCCCGCTCTGAGGCTGCTGCTGCCCTCGCCGCGCTCGCGGACCGGCCCGCGCATGCGCACGCGCACACCCGGGGGAGGAGACGAGAGCGAGGCCTGCTCCCGGCTCATGCGCACACGGGGGGAACGAGGCCTTCTCCCAACGCTGCCTGGGCTCCCCGCACATGCGCACACGGGGGCAGAGGGGACTACATGCGTGCGGCGAGCGCGGCTTGTTTTTCCACACGGCTCGCTTCCTCTGGCCGCTGCGCATGCGCACGCCCATTCGTCTCCCCCGCCCCCTCCCATGTTGCTTTCTGCTATTGGGGAGCACGTTGGTGGTGCAGGGGAGAGAGCCCCTGGCACACCTGGGGTGCCTGTCGTGGAGGGCTCGTCGTTGTCCTCTGTCCATACGAGGCCAGACGCCTTTAAATAAAAGGAAAACAAATACGTGCCCATGTCTACGGCTAATAATCTGAGCAGATCTAATCAAAGATCCCATTTATCCAAAGCACCTTGTCTGCCTACGTCTAAGATAGGGCGGCCGTCATAGAGGGTCTTCCCATTGTCCTCTGTCTGTACGAACCACAGCGCCTTTGTGTCTTCTGGTTTTCTCTTGAAGAAAGAGCACGTTTTTCTCTTTGAGAGAAAAAGAGAGGACATAAAAGGCACCCGCTTTCATGTCAATAGAGGCCAACTAGACTGTCCTCTATGACGGCCGCTCTACCTTAGACATAGGCAGACAAGGTGCTTTGGATAAATGGGATCTCTTTGATTAGACCAGCTCAAATTATTAGGTCACAGACGTAAGCAGACATGGTGCTTTGGATAAATGGGATATCTATTCATTAGACCAGCTCAAACAGTTGGAAAAATTCTCCTTAGCAAGCTTTCGGGTTTAAAAACCGTTTGCCAGGCTGAAGAAACGTCACCATGGCACGCCATCTGCGGAGGCCAAACGCAGGATGGTTTTTCAACCCAAAAGCTTGCTAAGAAAATGTTTTACAATTATTTAAGTGGGTCTAATGAAAAAATACCGGATTCACCCAAAGAACGTTGTCTGCCCCTATCCTTCAACCGACATGGCTACAACCTCCATACCTGTAGTCTTAGGCATGACATCTGACTCAACAACATGGACGGTCATGCACGTTAGAACGCAAAACACTGGCACGCTCTCCCTAGGCCTGAAGAAGGGTGTCTGTGCCTGAAGCTTAAAAAGCAGTGCCGGGTTTAGGTTTAAACTACTAAAGCTACAGTTTGGGGCCTCTAAATAAGAAAAACAAATGGACATTTTCATTGTAATAGAACAAAAATATACATATATATGGCTCCACAGTTGTTATTCATATTAAGTTCATAAATTTGTGCATAAATAACAATTCATCTCAAAAGATCATGGAAATCCATTTTCGTGGATTATTTTTATCATATGGGGCCTCTTAAACTGGGCATATTTTAGGGCCTCAGCATGTCATAATCCACTATGGCTGCAAAGAATAATTTTCCCAACGCCCACCTTGCTGGGGTCATCTGATCCCAGCAGCCTTCCCTGCCCAAGGGCAAGGGGGCTGGCCCCAATGAGCTGCAAGTGTCCGTTCCAGCTCCTAACAACTTTAGTTGGTCTAACAAAAGATACCACATTTACCCAAAGAACTTTATCTTCATGTTAGACAGACACTTGGCCGGGATGGTTTAGTCAGGGAAGATCCTGTCTGGGAGTCCTATGAACTCCGCCCTGGGGGATCCAGTGCGAGGGGAAATTTGGACCGCAGTGCATTTGCACTGGGGTCTGTCACTGAGGGATTTGGGATTCACAGCACTGCAACTGCCCTGTGCCCAGTGCTAGATTCCCTAGGCACAGGGCAATTCTCAGCCACACCACTGAAATAAGTTAGGGTTATGGGATGCTTCTGCATTCCAGTGATACAAGCCACAGAAATACAATGAGCAGCTTATATAAAGTACATCTACGCTAGATTCTCATGGCAGGCTTCATCCTCGTATTTATTTAGGAACAAAGGAATCCCCAGACTGGATCAGAGCCAAGGTCTGTACAGTCTGGTATCCTCTGTCACTGACCAGCAAAAGATGCTAAAAGAAACATTTAACAACCCCATTGTAGTCTATCTGCCTTCCTCACAAAGTGTGATCCTTATTTTTATTTTAATTGACTCAAAGCCTGAAACATAAGGTTTCAACAAAACATTTAAAACATACATAGGATCTTTCAGCTTCAAAGCCACCTGACCTGTAACAGTCTTGTGCAATATTAATTGCTGTTCATTCCACTGCTGTTGGGTTTGTTTTTCTTAAATCAAAAGTTATATTCGTGGGCCTGGTTTTAAGATTCCTACAGCCTTAGGCCCCATTTTGGATCCTTACAGATAAACCCTGTGCACCTGTACAAGCTTAAGGCTCCACCTCTGGACATGCTGATGGAGAATCAAAGCCCACCCTAACACTGATACAATCTTTCTAACCAAGAAATACACACACACACTGATACAATCTTTCTAACCAAGAAATACACACACACACACACACGGCACAATTAAAGCCTCAAATTTACTTGCATAAATTCCACGTGAAAGTGAGTAAGCATTCATCTTTTAAAATTAGTTAAGTGCCCACATTACATTGTATTTTACATTTCTATAGCTCTTTTTATCCCTAAGGATTCCAAAGTGCATCACATGCTATATGCAAACACCAGCACTACATGCAACCTCCTCTGGGGTTGGAGGTGGACGCGGACAACCAATCCCAACACCGTGCAGGGCAGGGAGGGAGGGAGGAAGAAGGTCACCAGAGCAAAGTCAGACTCTCTTACAAACTGGCTTTTACAAATCTTTACAGTCACCATCTGCAACACACTTGGAAAAAACTGATTCTCACACCTATTTGCTTAAGTTACAGATTTAAGACTCAGCCCACCGTGCCTACACATCTCAGACTTAAAGAAAAGTGAGAAAGAACAAAAAAAGTCTCAATCTAAAGAGTCAGGCAGGGTAAGTAACACGTACCTGATGTCCCGGTACGCAGAAGGACAAATTATTGAAGTGACCCTGCCAGAATATGAATCTCTGGTTCCACAGAGTCTAACTGCTTAACACTTGGTGCTTACCAGGCCACCCCCTCCAGCATCATATCCCAGCCCCTTCTTGGAAAGCAGCCTTCTCACAGCTGTGAAGAAAATTGGGTGCAATTTAGCACTGGGAGTGAGAAGGGTTATCCATTTTACAAAAAGCAAGCAGCACATTTAACAGCAGCACGACCCAGCCATCTTCCGCGTTGAGACATTCCTCTTCCCACACAGAACCAAATATTTCTCAGGAGTTTGGAAGAAAAAAAAGGCTCAAATTATTATTATTTTACATTTGTACCCCACCAAGTGAATGGTTTGAGGTTAGGGTAAAACTGGACACATACCCACAGCTAATATTTTCTGGTTCAGGAGCCATACAAGCCAGGCTGGGGCTTTCATCACAAAGAGAAGACAGTTCTTTCAATATTTTCCTTGGCTGAAGCTTTCTGTTTGCCGACAAGGCTTTTCTATTGATTAAAACCATATTCTTATGTGCTGGGATGAGCTGAGCTCAACGGCACTGTTCGCATTCAACCCACAGTAATTCATCTCCGCCAAGTGCACACAATGTGCTCAATCATGTCCTCAGCCACAGCACAGGGACCATGCCCCGGTGCTTTTATAAGCCTTGTCCTAATTTAAATCCACAAAGCTGCGTATTTCACGCCCTCAGTCCTACAGCACTCTGTTGGTTAAGCAAGGCCTCTCTACGTTGCACCAACCTGGGTCTCAGAAAACCTAGGTTTTACTCCAGCCTCCGCCATTTACCTGCTGGATGGCAGCCACTCCCTACGCCTTGGTTCTCCCACCTCTGGAACTGATATTCACCTCCTTTTGTGAAGCACTTGGAAATCTGCTGTTAAAAAACACTATATAAACAGCAAGGTCTGGCTTACAAGCATGCAATCGAGTCATTCACAAGCATTCAGAAGACATTACCATATCACTCTCCTGACAAACCAACACAGTGAGCATCTCCAGCCATGGAACTAGGCTTGAATTTGACCTAATGCTTGTAAAACAGAAAATCCATACGGGTACGAATTATAAACAAGAACATACTGTTAATAGTATCTTACACCTTTATAAAGACTCTGCAAGGATCTGTTAAAGGTAAAAACTCCACATTTTACGTAAGGCTGCCTTTTTCAAGGGCTTATTTCTTATGCAGAGTTGTCCCAAGTTGCGATTGTCACTTCCCAATTTAGCAGGCTGTTTTCAGATCAAACGTTTCCAAATCTTACTCCTCCACTACCTGCCTTTCACACTAGGACTTGCGAGAGATGACAGACACACATCAAATCCTATCTTTTTTTAATAGGTTTTGCTTAGGGCCAGTTTTCATTCTCTCCCGCACCCCCAAGCCCCCATATTCCTGCATACCGCAGGAAAGAAGGATGTTCTCAAGCTGGAAGTACATACACACAAAACCTAGCTCACTAGCAGAATTCAGGTCAGTAAGGAAAAGTGAAGTATCCCAGACGGTGCTACCCAAAAACTCCAATTACACTGCTAGCAGTGCATCATTCCAATCACATATCCATGGTTACGCCACAGCCGGTCCTGCACTTTAACCTGGTTAGGGGAAAACTTTTCCCCATTTACAGTAGGAGCGCAGTGGTATGACCACATTATAGCAAAAGCACTGTAACTAGATCCTCCATCTCCGTTAAGCAATTTAATGCATTCCTGATCATACAGGAGACTGGAAGAGGCTAAGAGTCAGAAATGGGTGTTGGGTCTTTGTTTCATAGAATTACTAAATGGCCCATCACATTCATCACCAGCACAACTCTACTGGCTTCAAAAGCAGGACCAGACTTGAATCTAACTAATTAAACCGAAGTCTGTCATATTCTCATGACAACTTTCACGGTTTACATTTAGCACAGTAATTGATGCCGACAAGACTGACCTGGTATCAGTTGTTCCAAACTTCCTGGAATGGCACACAAGTGAAAAGTCATGTACACTGGAAGGGACAATTTGAACTACTTCCACAGACAGATGGGTTTCAAATTACACCCAACCTCTTAAGATATGATGATCTAGGAATCCTTGAAGACCAGACAACTCAAGGAGATATTTGCTCAATGCACAGCAGCAGTCACTAGGGAATAAGAGATCAGGCCACATATCAACAAGGAGACATACTGCATAAACCAGTATTTTTATTTGCAACTTGAACATGTGTGATCAGCTTCCATCAAGAAGAAAGAAGCAGCAACAGAGGAAAGCAAAGAGAACAAGAAGGTGCTTCCATACCACAAGCTATGAAAAAGTTTGCAATACCGCTTGGAAAGCAAGAGAATAAAACAAATGGTCTTAGAGGTCTAAGTAACAAACCTAACAGGAGACCAACCGGGCATCTGTTTACCTTTGCCCAAAATCCAAGAAAGTCATTAGCAGGCAACATTTTTATGTAGCTATGAAGCTTATCCTTGTTATGCTACACATCAGCCAAACTGTGGAACACACAGCCACAAGTGATACGCATTGCTTGCTAAACTAATATTTCAGAAAAAGAGACTTTGAAGAAGAGGAGCAACTGTTATTACACTTGCTAACATCATACATTTCTCATAGCATTATTTCAGGTTTATCAGTCCCTGAACCCGCTCAGGGTACAGTACATACACAGTTAAATGTGTCAGGAGGGTATGCATTATACCACTCTCTGAAGCAAGATACTCTCTGCCATATGATCAATGTATAATAGTGTGATAATGACTGTATTTTAGCAGAAGTCACTGGATTCTGTGCTTTTTCCTTTCGTTTGTTTGTTGTCTTCTTGTTTTTAACACACAGGCACACTCTGTTGTGCTGACCAAGTACTCTCAAAAAGATTGCTGCAGAAATTATCAGAAGCCTTTACAAGTTTGGATTTAGCTCCACACCCAAAGCTTAGAGGTGCTAGATGCAGATTCCTTCCCTAACCAAACTCATGATTATTATTTTTATCACCAGTATCCAAGATGGGAACTACCAGCAGGTATTATCAATAGACAGTAATTTTTAAAGAAGTGCTACTGTTAATTAGTCTCTGGACAGGCTTCATATAAACCCATCTGTTTTCAGAACAGAGTACTGAATGGCAGTGAATGTTTCTGGTTTTTTGCAAGAAAGCACGGTGTTCCTTTGACACTACAGAGAGCACTACATCAACTCGGATAGTGCCAAAAGACTGCTCTTGAATGTTATTTATTAAAATGAATACCCTCAGACAATGGTCAAAGAAATAATGTTTCCTGAAACACTTACCATTGAATTATAGTCAGGAATGATATGGAATAAGTTGGGAAAATTTAATTACATTAAGAAACTGGGGGGCTGTGGAATCAACACCCGCACAGTCAAATGGGTCTCCAACTGGCTGGAGGGCCGCACGCAGAGAGCGGTGGTGGATGGGTCATTTTCGACCTGGAGGGACGTGGGCAGTGGGGTCCCGCAGGGCTCGGTCCTTGGGCCCGCACTGTTCAACATCTTCATCAGTGACTTGGACGAGGGGATAAAAAGCACCCTATACAAATTTGCTGATGGCACTAAGATGTGGGGGGACATGGGGAGGAATAGGCTGCAGTCAGACCTAGACAGGTTACAGGGGTGGGTGGATG
>NW_017728926.1:10260837-10280148 GCF_001723895.1 Crocodylus porosus | reverse complement strand
CACCTGGCCAGGGTCGTTTGACCCCAGTACTCTTTCCTGCCATGGCAGGGGGTCGGACTAAATGATCTGCTCAGGTCCCTTCCAACCCTACAAACTATGAAACTATGACATTCCCTTGGGATACCCCAATGGGACCTTTGCTAGAGGTGGCAGTTACATAGAGACTGGAATACTATACCTGCTCCTGATTGCAAGGGTAACTCCTCTTGACCGGGACCACGTCTCAGTGACTAGGCAGAGAACTTCAGTGCGCAGGAGCATGAAAGGCATCCTCTTTTCCAAATGCTAAAGGTGCTTTGAAAATAAAAAGATCAGTCAAAACAAGACCCCCTAGGGTGAACATTATTTGGGACCTGTGGAAACCCAACAGCTGCAGAACCCGTATGTTGTATTTTATAGTTTTCCTATGATTTATATAAATAAGCAAGCTGTCATACAAGACCCAGTTTGGGGCTTGTACCCCTTTTTACCACTCTTAGAGTAGTAAAAGTCAGCAGCTTTCCTCCTCTCTTCTCCTGCAGGAAAGGGGAGAGGGATGGAAGGAAATTTATGCCCTCCCCCAGCTGATTTTTGGCATGAAACATTCAGGTCCCATTTAGCCTGCAAAAAACTTCACAAGAACGGAAGAACCTTTTGAATGACATCACCACAGGAACTGGGATGGCAAAGGTTCAGCAATCAAAAGAGGAACTCTTACCCTTTTGTCCCAAACACTTAGTAAAATAATTACAAAAAAAGGTGGATCTTGCAGTTAGAAAGGAGAACTGATGGTCTAATCAGATCTTTCATTGAGGTACACCTGCTTTTTTACCAAGGGGAAAAACAATGAAAAGCACCATTTTCCATTTTGATTACCGATAGGAAGGACAAAACAGGGGAGAGTGTGTGCGTTCAGTCTCCAGACTTTCAGGCAGCACTCAGTGCCGCACACCTCCGCCCCCTCCCCTCTACTGTCCAGGCAATAGTTAGCAAAACCCCTCTGCCCAGATGCCTTTGTTTTGGGCAGTGACTCCTCCATAGGAGTGGAGTGGAGGCTGCTATTGTTTCATAAAGAAGCTTAACTATTTCTAAAAGGAAGAACAGCACTCACCCCACTACCCCTGAGGTCTCCATGGCAACCAACCCAACTCACTGCAGGATTTACACCTTGTTTAGTTTGGGGGTTTCCAACCACTGATGATGACCTGTTCCTGGAGCAGACACCAAGTACAGACAGATAAAAGACTGCTCTTTGTACCCGTAGAGCTTCACGCAGGGGTCATCTCCACTGGTACACACTGCAGTTTGCATTAGAGCCTTGCACTACTGAAGCTACATCATTGGCTGAGCACTAATCAGGACACACCTACAGCATGACTATTCATTAAGACCTAACCAGTTCTAAACAAACACATCTGGGAGTCCAATAGGCAATTCATCACTGAAAAAAAGGAAGCTTTTGTTAAAAAAATTAACAAATCATCATCCCAAAAGAAGCTCAAATGGCTCATAAGATACACCCTCTAGCACAATTTTTCCAACTATTTAGTTGGTTAAGATAGCACGTTTACCTAAGGAGCCTTGTCTGCCTGTCCTTTAACGCCGTGATTTTCAGATTTTGTTCCACAAACCCTGAGGTTCTGCAATTGCTCATCAAAGGTTGGGCAAAGAGACTGGGGGTAGCAGCAGAGCAACTACGGGGGCAGTTCACTGTCACTGCCAGGCCAGGCCACCTGGCTCACACCAGACTTTATTGTGATGGGGTAGGGGTCCCACAGCAGCCATACAAGAGAGCTCTGTGACCGCAGAAAGCTTGAAAACCACTGCTCTAGCAAAACCTGGCAAGTCAAAAAATTGATCCCTGGTGCCAAGCAATATCAAAATAAACACCCAGGAACAACAAAAATAAAAAAGCTTTAAAATCTTGTCAGATATTTTCTACACCACACTAAGAAGGAGGGCAAAGGGGCTAACAACTTACAAAGAACTGTTGACAGCCCAAAGCAGAAGGAACATGCAGTGCCAACCCTCGGGCCCGTTGAAAGCTGTACGGCTCTGTTGGCTGCAGCATCTACAACACTGCTGAAGGCCAAATAGGATAAAGTGAAAAAACATCACGTGGCATCCTGAGATGTTTGCCCTCCCTGGGTGGGTGAAGTTCTGGCCCTGTGAAACTGGTTGGAGTTTTGCCATTGACTTCAGCCAGGGCTCCAGGATATCTGCTGGGCATTTCTCTCATGCCCGGAGATCACACTCATGCTGGCAGAAGTGCATTACCTAGACACAGCTGCAGGGTTGTGCTTACCTTGGTGTATACAGGTACTCCCGGGATACACTCCCTAGGGTGTATATCCACATAGCTCCAATCTCCAAAAAAACCCCTCGCTCCAACTGCCATAATTTATACAGGTATAACTTAAGTGTAAGCCAGAACTTAAGACAGCTAGAACCATTTTAAGCAGCGTATTCACTTGACCCCCCTCGTTACACTCTAAAAAAACAAACCTATCTTCTAGTCAATTTGGAACAGATTTCTCATATTTTGGTCATATAACATGTGGCTGGAGAAAATAGCAAGTCATCTGTCACTATCTAACAAATCATTTCAGCAATGTGATTACATTGTTTCCCAACCCAAACATATTTCTTAATAGTTTTTTTTTTTTTTTTAAATAAACTAGTTCAAAAGTCTTTTCCTATATTTTCATGTCAAAAGCCCATACACTGCTTGCAAAAATCTCTGGGGGCAGAGTCTTATTTTCTTAATGCAGCATCTAACACAACAGAGCCCAAGCTGCTTGGATATTAAGTGTTCCTATGCAAAAAAAAAAAGCAAATATCTTTATTATTTCATCATATGCTGGCATTGCTTAGGCTGCTGTAATACTAAGGGGAATACCACCAAATTAAATTAGGTTCTGCCTGATACTGGTACAAAAGAAGCAAGACCAGAATCAGATGCTTTTTATTATTCCTTATGGAGTGTTTTTAAAACAAGAGAATAATGACATTTCTTTCCCAATCCCATTTGAGAAAACATTCGAATTTGGCCACAGCTCTGATGAACCATAAAGCAAAGCAGTAATCACTCAGGATCAAATTAAGCAGAAGAGTTGATGGGGGCTCTGGTACCTGTCAACATGATTTCATACAGCAGCATCCCGATATCATGATCCCTATTCAACAGGGTACTAAAGCAGGGGCGCTCTCCTCCTATTGAATTCACCTGCTTCACATTCAGCTGGTGCTCAGATCTGCTGTTACCTTTGGGTCTGCATCAGTCTGTTGAGGCCCCTACAGCTGCACTCCCCAAAGGCTCCAAATTTCTTTAATGTGGCACACTCAGCACTGTGCTGATAACTGTGTTTGCAAATTAACTGCTGCACAGGCAAAAATAAGAGAACAAAACACTGGATAATCTTTTTTAAGGGGAGATTTTTTTTTCTTTAAATTACGTGAGTTATTGCGCAGTTGCTTCAAGCACAACACTACTGGGTGAGAAGGGATACAAAAATCAAGTCGGAAAACAAGGGGGGGAATAAAAGCCATATGGAAGGTCTGTCTCTTCTTGCACGTTTTTTAAGAAGTTAGTTTGTATACAAGCTTCCCCTCTGAAGTCAGGAATGCTGTATGTAGGCTCCAACTGTTAAAAAAGAAAATTAACTTCTTAGTTCAATATTGAAATTCAGTTCTTGGAGAGTGTGAACCTGCATACTATTGCTATTGCCTGTTAGTTTCCACACCTGGTAATAAGTTAAAAGAAACCTGCATTTCACAATCATAGCAACCCTGGAAAAGCTTTGTACAAATTAATTGCTCACTGACGTACTGCTCAGCTTCAGTCTTGAAGATGCATTAGTGGAGCCCTGCTGGTTTTAATGGGACTGCACTGGTGAAAGGACAAACAGATCAGAGCCTTTATTTCACAGGTGATCACAAAATACAGCCAGCAGCCAATCTTAGGTGCGCCACAAAGCTAAGCGTATACATCCAGACCTGTGCTGTACCACAAACTCTCACGCTGTAATACTCTTTAAAAATATGCTATGGGCAAAAATGATTCATCCCAGGATAGCTCATCCTCATTCCTTTTTAAGATTCATGAGCTTGACTAAGCCAGCACTTCTCGCACAGACCCCAGACAATTTTAGCGTGTCTGTACTTTCTGATAACTGGCAGGAAGAAGGGTGGGGGGGGGGGAAAGAAAAAGCATTTTGTAGTCTGGATTACAGCAGTCACCTAAATATGATGGGTTCTTCCAGCCCCTGCAAAATGTACACCTATACAGTTAGGCAATCATTTGTTACAGATGCATTGGCAAGAGGAGACTTATTCAGACAATGATCGCCTAAATATACTGGAGGTCACTTTGTACCTCCAGCAGGCACAACTGCCACCCAGCTGAGGGGTGGCCCATACTCAGACAACCCCATGGAAAGCGCGCTGGCACCCCCTTAACCCGCTCTTGCATCAGGGAGGGAAAGAAACCCTGGAGTTGTATCCCCAAAACAGACGGCTTGCACTGGGTGAGCCCTGCCACGGGGAAGGTCATTCTGCAGTTGCACAGGAAAACATGGACACTGACAACAGGCTTCAGTGCAAAACAAAAATCACAGCAACTGCAAACAAACCAGCGTAGCGCAGTCAGGGGATGTTTTTGGAATGCAAATGGATGCTTATCTCCAGGCAGCCAATTACACATCTCTGCTTTATCAAAGAACAAGAAGGTAGGGTCATGGCATGGAACAAACAGAAATAACTCCCCAGCTCCCAGGATACAGAAACACAGAAGAGCCCTGCATGCCCCCTGACAGCAGGAAGCAGATTTACCATCCGTATCCCAACAGGCAACATGAAAGTCTCCCCTTCTTCATCTCCCGAGTGCCACATCCACCACTCAGACAAGGCCTGGATTTGGGCCTCATTTCCCTGCTCCACCAGAGCAGAGCAATGCTTACTCACTTCCCGTGCAAGGGCCCTGAATTTGGGCATGCTCGCCGAGTGCTTCACACACCTTCCAGGAAGGTGCCATGGGACTGGAGAGCGTCACCCTGTGCTTAGAATAAAACCAGGCTGTTGTCACAGCTCAAAGCAAGCTGGGCCACGTTACCTGTGATTCAACCCCAGCACCCAGATTAAGAAAGTCGCAAACCACATACTACAAAGGCGAGACAGCCTTTCTTTAAGACAGGAACAAAAGAAGCAAATAAACTATTTGCTATTTAAAAAATGCGTTAAAAAAACTAAAGCTATTTAAAAAAAAAAAAGCATCCTAAGGAAGAGGGAAAGCCTGCCCCTCTCCCCCTACACCCCCAGGAGCAGCCAAGTCGAGCGCACGGCTGCAAATCCAGCTTCCTCGATGCCCATGCTGCTTGGAGTTGAGGAGAAGCTTGCGAAGGGCAAGCAGCACCCCCAGCTGATGGGGAAAGCGCCCCAGCGGAGGGGAATGACGGGGGCTCGGAGCGGCTGAAACGAGAGCGCGGGGAGCATGCGTGGCAACGCCTGCTCCTCTCTGCGGCAAAGCTTCCGCAGTGCCCGGCTCCCTCCCTCCCTCCCTCCCTCCTTCCCGGGCCGCAGCTGCAGAGGCAGCCCGCGGGGGTTCAGGCGTTAGCAACTCCTGGCAGCGGCGGCAGCGGCCGAGGACAGACAGCGGGGGCAGGCCAGCGTGCTGCTCCCCGCCCCGGCGGGGCAGAGCCCGGAGCTGCACGCGGAGTCAGAGCAGCCGATTCCTCCTGCCGGACCTGCCACTGCACCTGCTCCACCTCCTCGGCCCCGTGTCCTCGCCTCGCACGACCGCGGGCTCGCTTGACCCGGACTATTTTTTTTCCTTGCGTTGGCAGCTTTGCTTTTTTTGTCTTTTTTTTTTTTTTTTTTTTTGGTTCTTTTGTGCTGTTGGGGTTTTTTCTTGTTGTTGGTTGCTTTGCTTTTTTTAATTAATTAAAAAAAATCCTCCCCCCGTCCCCCACATCCCCAGGAAAAAACCTGCGTCCTTGTGCAGCGGGTTGGGCACAAGCTGGCCGGGTGCGGGAGGCACTGTCGGAGGAAGGCCGCCGAGGAGCACACAGGCACTGTACAGACGGCGGGCGCGGGTCAAACTGCACCGGGAGCGAGACACGCAATGGAGGGGCGCCGGGGGGGCATGAGCAGTCCTGCAAGGAGGCAGAGATGGGGGTGAGCAACACGGAGGGGTCCAAGTAGACGCAGGTGCTGTGGACAGGTGTTATAGGTGCAGAGTAGATAGACACCCTACAGAGAGGTGATTGCTATATGGGGGGGGTAGATATCTATGTCAATCATGTCTATAAGCCATCGGATATCGGCAGTCAATAGCTATCAGCTATAGATCAATCCTCTGTGGACAGCATAGGGGATAGATGGCTATAGCTATGATGGAGACAAGCAATAGATCTAGGTGTCTATCACCCATCTGTGGCCATCCTCCATAGACAGATCTATAGATAGGTATATGATCTGTCTATCGCTCATCTATAGCTGACCTATAGCTACCTATCACTTGTCTATAGATCTAGACGATGGATACAGATGGGTGATTGACACCTACGTCTGTCTCGTGTGTAGGTGTCTGTCACCCATCTGTATCCATTACCTCCCTAGCTATCCACAGCAATCTCCTATAGGCAGCTCTATAGACCGGACAGGTAGCTATAAGTAGGCTATAAATGACAGATAGATAGATATCTGTATCCATAGCAATCCCCTATAGACAGGCGATAGGTAGCTATAGGTAAGATACAGATGATTGCTATGGATGAGAGATATAGGTGTCTGTTACCTATCTGTATCCATAGCAATCATGCGACAGACAGACTGTATAGGCAGGGGGTAGATCCCTATACACAGGCAATAGGGGATGGAAGATATAGATAGGGGATGGATCATATAGGTGCTAGACAGAAGTGGTAGGGGATGAACAATATAGCTGGGTTACAGATGGGGAGTAGATGCTATAGGTGATATGAACAGGGGATAGACATACGTGGTGAGGGAGGGATGCTATAGATGGGGGGAAGGGGATAGACAGACGCACACCCCGACGGGCAACAACCCCCCCCCTCACTGTCCTCCCGCCGGCCGCCATTTTGTCGCGTGCGGCAGGCGGCCATTTTGTGCGGGCGGCCAGGGTGCGGTTCCGCGCGCGGCCGCGAGGGGCTGGAGGCGCTGTGCGCTCGTTTCCTCCCGCCTCCCGCCCGCCCTCGCGCAGGCGCACAAGGGGCAAAGCAAGCCGTGAGGTGACTGGTGCCGAGTAGGGGAGCTGCCCGCCCGCCCCGGCCCGGCCCGCCCGGTGCTGGTTCCGCGCGCATTGTCCGCACTTTTGCATTCGTTACATAATAAATAAAGTATCTGAATTGCACCTGCCCCATTAAAATGAGAGCAGGAACAAAAATCTCCAATGTTTTTGCTTGTACCAGGTTCTCGTCGCTCCTCGTACGAGGCGTTTGGAAAAGGCCTGGGGCTTCGATGTCGCACCGGGCGGCTATTTTCGGGGAGGGGAGGGGGGGTTGTGTGCATGTGTGTGGGTTTTTGTTATAATCTAGCATATAATTTGCAGCTGGTAATACACTTGCGTGACAGCCCGTGTGCATTGAACCCTGCCTACTGCAAACGGTGCTTTAAAAATAAACGGCATCGCTGCGTACTGAGGGGACGTCCTCGTTCCCAGCCGGACCGCGTTTCCAGACCTCCGCAATAAACACGTTTCCAACCTTAAGGGGATTTTGCTGGTAAAAGAAAAAAAATCAAAGCAGGATTTTGGGGGTTTTTTTGGCATTGCCATTTGATACAAACCCACCAGCCAGGGAAATTCAGCAGGGGTGCAGTAGGGTTGTATAACTACCCCATGCTATTTGTGCTTTTTTTTGTTGCTCTCCACCAAGCCAGGCAGTGTTACTTCCCGTGTCTTCCCTCCCCCGATTTGTACTAAAGTGTGAACACACCTAAATGCATCCTAATGGCAGTGCGCTGAGAAGCAGTTAGCAATGGGAAAACCATGGGCGTGTGTAGACGAAAGAACATTTCCCATTTACGTTGGTGCAACTGTGTTCGTGTTTGCACGACACAGGATTTCCCACTGCTTTGAAGTCCATTTAGCACCTTAAACTAACATTACTCGGAGATGCTTTAATTTGTGGTGCTTTCCTGTTATGCTGTTCAAACTGTGGATTACTGTGTGACTACATTCAAGCTGATGACAGCTCAGAGAAAGTGGATCACGTGGAAAATGTTCAGACTAGATGCCTGTAGTTGTGCTCCAAGTTTGAGGCCCTTGCCACTGGAAAACCTTGCTGACGGAGATGCTGTTGAGATC
The DNA here is from genome assembly GCF_001723895.1 of Crocodylus porosus. Lineage (NCBI taxonomy): Eukaryota > Metazoa > Chordata > Crocodylia > Crocodylidae > Crocodylus > Crocodylus porosus. The sequence continues at coordinate 10,271,843 of NW_017728926.1, read as the reverse complement.
ATTTCAGCTTTCGAGATGAAGCTCTGTGGGAGCGAGACGAAGACTCGCATGCCAGATGGAGTAAAACTGGCACAGGGAGATGTCCCCATGAGGGTAACTGCACCTGTGGGAAAACGTACCCTTTGCACGCAAGATGGTATTTCTGCCTCTGTTCACCATCAGGTTTCCTCTGGCTTTAATTCCCACCATACATCATTAAAACTCCAATTGTGGGAATTTGTGCAGAGAGCAGCTAAGCTCAGCGGAGTCTCCTGGTGTTGCCAGCAACACGCCTTGTCGATGCCATATGACCGCCTTCGCCCCAGTCCTGCAAGCCCAGTAGCGGCCAGTTTGCGGTGGCTGCACACTGGCTGCGTTTTTCCTCCGGAGACCTGAATTACCAGTACTCTGGCATAAAGCCACCGGCAGATTTAGCTCCGTGCGGCATAATTGTTTTAAGCGGATTTCCATTACAACGGTACCTTCACGTAAATTATTAAAAGGGAAAGAATGTGAAGAATCTAATTTGCTTTTCAGAGTTTATTCTTTGTTTGCCTTTCACATTTCTCCCAGCTGATAGAAGCAGAGTAGGCAGTTTCTAGACAATTTCCCTTTCTGCTTTGTTAGCAGAATGCCAAAATGTTTGGGTTGCAGAAACAGCACAATCATTATTGTTAAAAAAGAATACTTCCCCCCCATGAGATTGTTTAAAACACAGCATTTTGTTTGAATCCTAACGATGGGCCCCTGCTTCGGCAGCTCTTTACGTGTCTCGCCTTCTGTCCCTCAAGCGATAGGAAAGCGACAGTCGTTATTTTGAAAGGCCACATCCTACAACTGGCACACCACCAGGAACAAGCGGGACGGTTTGTCAGGGCACGGTGTTGTTGATTCAGGTCTGTCTGCACAGGCACAGGTTTCCACGGTCAGCGCAGACCCTGATCCTGTCCCTGGGAAAGCCAGGGGACTTTTTTTTCATTGATTATTACAGTCTCAGTACTAGGGTGGAATTAAACATTACTGTTTCTTTCTCTCCAAGCGGAGGAAGATAAATATGGTTTATAGATAGGCCTCAGTCCTGATGCTGGCGTGCCTTCCTTTTGTGGCAATTCTAGCCATGGACTAAACAGCCTCGCAGACAAGAAGAGAGAAGGATTTTAACGGCTTCCCTTAGGAAACCATTCGCAGCGCCCCGAGGAACAGGAGAGGATGGGCAGGAAGGTTTCTTGGTGCTATAGTGGGGCCAAATGTGACTGCAGGATCAGCCTCCCTCTTCTGCAACACCAGTTATTTCTTCAAGCACCGTGAAATTCCCATCGCTCTTCTCCACATGAGCGCGTGCAGCTGGGGCTCAGCTGGAAACGCTCAGAGACGTGCAATTTGCAGCTTGGTTTCAACAATGACCATTTGCAAGGCTCAGTTCCCGTGCTGCGCTCTCAGGGCAGTCTCACTCCCCATCACACGTCTCAGCTCCACACTGCTCCCCCCGTATGTATGTATGTGCATGTATGTGTATGATGCATGTGCATCAAGGAAGGGGGAGTGTGTCGTTGGCTTCTGCAGCTTGCCTCCTGGACAGTCCGTGCCTGGCTTCTGCGTCTTGGTGACTGTCCTATTTCCTATCTGCTTATGGTGTTACCACCCCATCCTTCCTGGCTGTAAATTGAAATCCAGCTCACGCTTCCTAATCCTGGTAGTTCGGTTCCAGACTACGGGAGAGGGAGCATGCTCCAAAACCCAATCCATTTCCTTTCCTGTGCACTCAACAGCCACTGGCTGCACATCCTAGATGGTAGGGAGGCAAGGTAAAACGTTGGGGATTTGGTGCACCCAATTCCTCAGCAGAACTGCCGAATCAGGCGGCGTCCTGGAAAAGCGCTGTGTTCCCAACTTGCAGACTCACAGCATCCAGGAGGCCCGGTGGAGAGGAACGTGGTAGGGCTCTATACAGCTGTGGTTTCAGGCTCTCTGCAGACTCAGGCATCAAAACAGTGACTCACGATTGGCCCATGTTCCCAAGGTTATTCCCATGGGGATGTCATCAGGCTTTTCTTCGGCCGTGCGGATTGGCTCTGTCTGTTGACTGGCCGCTGGCTCCAACCTCCTTGCAGCGCAGTCACCGTCCTGGCAAAACAGCACTGTCCCTTTCCCATCCTACCCCTTCTCCATCTCTTGTCCATGGGGCTTGATGTAGGACCTGGCCTAATAGGGCTCCATTTTCATTCAGTGCCTAAGCTCTCCTCCTTCCTTCCCACATCAGCTTGGTCACACTGGTTGGAAACAGCTTTACTCTTAACCCCTGCAGTGTTAAGATCAACTGCTCTACCCTAGCCTGCCCCAAAGATACACCCTCAGGATTCCCAGGAGCACCCTGATATCTGTTTGCCAGTTGGTTTCCACTTGACTGCTTCACATGGGAGTCCTCGTTAGCGTTGCAGCACATGCCCCAAATATGCCTCGTGCTTCCTTCTGGGTCTAGTGACAACAAGCTGCTGGCTGGCCATATTCCCTAGGCACCACGTTGACACAAATAATCATCCAGGGCTTTTCTGAATCGGGGCGTAACTGGAGCAGCCAGATTTTCAGACACACTCAGCAGCTTCTATTGATCCTAATGCAAAGCCTGCTGGAGTCAATAGAAAGACTCCTATTGATTTACAAGAACAATGGGGACTGCTGTGTTGTAAGCATCATTGCAAATCCAGACGATTCCTATAGGTGCTGACCTAGGAGGCACAGAGAGCCCTGCTTTTGGAAGACAGGAGCAGATTTTCAAAGTTGTAATAAAATACCGTCCGGCTCTTTAAGCAAGCACCCTCTGAACACAACCAAACAACGTGGAGGAGGAGCTGTTGCAGGGAAGCAAATACATCTAGGGCTCGCAGCGATCACGTCCCGATCCACTGTGCTGACAGGCTTTCGCCTTCAAAGGTGCATCGCCCGTGCTTCGCACCGCCGGCTTTCATAGCAGCCTGAATGTCAAAGCATCCTTCAGCAGGATTAGAGCAAAACAATCAAGAAGATGAAAGAAAGTGCCGCAGAGCCAAGGTCCCTTTGGATGATTGGTGGTAATGCTCAATGCCGCTCAGGACCACTGGCAAGGCTTGCGCCCCTGGGGTTGTTTGTAGATCAAACGCAAATGGTTCGGTAGTCACCGTGACAGACAAGCGCAGGGTTGTCCGTTCTCTGGTAAAATATTTGCTAAACAATGTGCTCCGGTCTAGCACTCCGTTCTAATTATTGTGCCACGCTGGATGTATTTCCCTAACTAGTCCCCGGGGATTTCTTGCAGGCATGATGCAACGTGGAGCTGCTGTAAGTACTCCGCCTGGAGGGGTTTGCACATATGCAGGTTTGTTGTCATTTCGAATCTGTCGTCCCCATGCGCGATTCCAAGACGCATCAAAGGGCTCCTTCCCTTCGGACCCCGCGGCTTCAGGTTAACATTTCCATTCAGCGCTAGGCAGGGGCTGAGGTTTCCACCGGGAAGGCCTTTCCTCCTGACGTTTTCTGAATCTCCTATGGGGAGCGGGGCAGTGGGTCCTGCAGTCTTTCCAGTTCAAAAAGCAACATGACGCACAAAACCCCTATAGGGCAAAATGCTCACCCTGATGAAAACCAAGGGGATTTGGCCATTGACGTCACTGGGGCCAGGGTGGCACAGACTCATAGAAAATGAGGGTTGGAAGAGAGTCACATCTAGTCCAACCTCATGCTCAGGAGGTCACATCTAGTCCACCCCCCTGCTCAAAGCAGGACCAGCCCCAACTACATCATCTCAGCTGGGGCGTTGTCTAGCAAGGTCTTAAAAACCTTACAGGATGGAGATGCCACCACCTCTCTGGGCAGCCTGTCCCTGTGCTTTACTACCCTCCTAGTGAGAAAGTTTCCCTAATATCCAATCTCAACTTTCCCTACTGCAACCTAAGCCCATTGCTCCTTGTCCTGTCACCTGCCACTGCTGAGAACAGCCCAGCTTCATCATGTCACCCATAGGCTTCTCTTCCAGCTAAGAAAATTGGGACCCTGATTCTTTGTCACACCACACCTTGTACAGTTATTTACACCGCTGAACAACAACAGCAGAGCAAGTGCAAACTACTGCTGTATTTATCTGATAAAGCTTTCAGCCCATTCTTCCAGTAATATAAATGGCTTTGTCTGCAGGAAGTTGGCAGAAGTAAAGCCAGTCATTCAGTTGACCTCTGTGGTTTGGGAGGAGGTCACACTTTATACTGAAGCTACATTTATAACTAGTTTGTAGCTGGTGAATAGCTCATTAATAGCTCTTAGATGTACATCACAGATGGTTATAGATACATCCATAAGTGTTGCATAATTGCATATCTTTATAAATCTAGTTACAAGCAATTTACTAACCTGTTGGACCAGAGTACAGAACGGATTTACTAGGCACCCCTCTAGTAACATATTAGTTGTACACAATGCAGTGCTGATAAATATATACCTTATATGAAGCATGATCTAGAAATGGCCAGCTAAAGGAACTGTTTTAATCCCTAAAGAATTAAAAGTGGTTTCAGGGGCTACCACTGCCTTTATGTCCTACAATATTTACATTTTTATAATAATTTTTCAATTAAAAAAAAATACATCTCAATATTATTCTGTGAAAAATCCAGGGAGGCAAAGGAGGGGAACTTTTTGCACAAGGGGAAAAAGCCAAGGTAGATTTGCACCCTAAAAACTAACCAAATCACAGATGTACAGCATAAGCTTTGCACAGGGAGATGTGAATGCACGAAGGAAACTTGCTGGAGAAGAGAAACCATTCCCCCACCCCTAGTATTTTTTCCTGTTACTGTCATTTTGTTTCTCAGAACAACACAAGGCAAAAAGGTTCAGACAGAGGAAAGATAATATCTTTGATAATAAGCGGAAATCAAGCTGTCAGTTGTCTGTCTCCTATATAATTTGCTTCGGGGTACGTAACATGTAATAGAAAGGTGAGGCTGCTGGAGGAATCACACATCCAGAGTTTATCAGTATGTACGTTTGACCTGAGCAACTCATGCGTTTGCTGACCCCTGGCGGCTGTGAAATTTAGACAGGATGGATCAAAACAGGCAAATCTCATAGCAAAACGCACTTCCTAGTATCACCATTTAAATTGCACCTTTCACCTGAGAAGCTCACAGGGAGAGAGCTGTGTCAGATTCATCTAATTGCAGTGTCAGGAGCGCAGCCTGCGCTTTGGTTCCTCTCTCTCTCCTCATTACCCTAGTATTTACATACATCAGTGCCAGGTCTAACACGCGTCGTGTGTGGGACTCAACCCTCTCAAAATTCAGGGGTGCAGGGGGTGATGTGCGTGCATGCATGCACAGCACAGCCTTTTCTTTTGGCAGCTTCTTTAAATCCAGAAGCTGCTCCCCACCTGCCACCGCCCTGAGCCAGAATGATTGAATAAGGAATTTGTATGCAAATACTTACGGTTGTGTTTTCCCTTTAACCAGATTTTGAAAATACTGTTGTGTAAGCTCCTCAGGGCAGGGACTGCCTTCCGTTCTGTTTGCACAGCACCTTGCGCGAGTGCATTTGTGGCAATCCAAACCAAAATACGTTGGGATGTGTTTTACTTCAAATCACAAATAATATGCTTAACTTGTCAAAAAAACCAAAACTGTACGTGAAAACTGTAACACAGTTAAATCACAAAAAAAGGCAATGTTCATCACGTATACAAACGCCCTCAGCATCTGCAGAGCGTGCAACACAAAGGAGGCCACGGTCCCTGTGTACATACAGCACCTGCCGTTCAGAGAGGTTTCTCAGCACTAACCCAATACAATTATAATGATCCTTTCAAGCTGCTTACCTTTGACATGGCAGCTCTCATGATCACACCTGCCTGCATCCTACATGCTAATCTACACTCGTATTTTAGTTAGATGCATCTAGGTGCTTATTACTGGAGATAGGATCTATAAAACACAATTTCAAACTACAAACGCAGTAAGAAAGAGATGGTTTGATATCAACATCTCTGTACCAGTTGAAAGCAAAATAATTGGATCAGAATTAAACTTGTATCCAAACAAACACTTCAGCTAAGTCTATTTTTGGGTTAATTATAATGTCATAGAAAACACAGGCCCTTTTGAGGTCTAGTCCAATGGTGTCCAATGGTGAATCACCCAAATCATGCCTGACAGATAGCAAGTTAAAAGCCTCCAGTCATGAAGGCTTCACAGCCTCCCTGGATAGTCTATTCCAGGGCTTAACTGTTCTTACGCTTAGAAAGTTTCTCCCAAGATCCAGCCTCACCTACTGCCATGCAACAGAAGGTGCTTTAATTGTTGGTAGGTTGCGTGAAATACAGATGTCAGTGAAGAGAGGGCAGCATTCAGCATCATTATTAAAACAATTAGGGAGACCGTGCCCTTAGCCTCAGTGTGGGACAGCATACCTACATATTCCAGTACTGCTTGAGAGCAATGCTGTCTTTACATATTACTTGCATTATCATAGTGTTTAAAAGCCCTCATCCTAAACTAGGCACCTATCATGCTAGGTGCTGTACAAACACAAGGCAATGCCTGCCACAACAGAGCGCAGTCTCTGGGGAAGGCTGCATTACGCTTTGTTAGAGAAATCCACATCTCTAAACTCCTAAGACATGACAAAGAAAAATCTAAGGGAAATACTTTTTGAGCTGCCTACTGGGACTGATCCTCATCTGGTCTAAACTGACATTGCTCCAAATCTGCCTCAAGCACTAATACACAGTTAGACGTGGCCAGCCGAACTCAGGTTGGTGAGTACTTGCTCTTGGAAAATTCTTCTGAACCCTACGGGACTATACTCATGAAATAAATACTTACCTGTGTGAGTAAAGGATGTTGCCCAGTGTCTGGAATGGCTGTTAGAAGATTAAACAGGACCTGCTCATTAAATAAAAAATCAGGGTTTATGCAACAAAGCTACAAAATTGAAGCAATATGGTGTGTTAAGAGGGCCTCTAAAGCCAAATTTCAGCAAAGTCCAGGAAAACCTGTCTCAATGGCTTGATATTTCAAAGGAGAAATATCACAAGAAACATCTCTGTGTTCAAGAAATAATATCCAAGCATTTCTCAGCTGACTTTGAGCAGCTGAAGAAACCAGATTTGTTTTTCCTGGCAGGACAGCTCAATGTTTCAGCAAGCAGCATTCCTCCAGCAGCGCAAACCTTAAAGATAACTTCTTCATGACGCTCATCACCTTGGCAGGATCCTGGCCAGCATCTCCTGTAACACACGTGGGCCTTTCCCCCAGCGCTTCTAAGGCCAAGGCCGCTGGGTGCCTTCTGGCTGGGTCAGTAGCAACGGGGGGATTATGAAGTGAGAACAGGCAGCCGCTGGCATGTCCACCACTGGGCCGTCTGACCCCAGTCCTAGCAGGTTTAAGCACATCAACACAAGTGCCGAGCAGTCCTTGCAGCTCACGTAGCATAGGGCTATTGCCATTACATGGGTCAGGTCATTTTTTGCGGGCATAGCTGTGTCAGTGCAAGGCCTTCTGGGCTTCTGCCAGTTTGGCTAATATAGATCAGGGGGTGGGATGGATGCTGGCAGACCCCCCCCTCCCTTGCACTGACACATGCCACATTGCCACATCTGGGGAGGGGATCCATCCCACTGACTGACCCAGCTGGGGCAGCAGCACCTCCATCATGCGGACGAGCCCTTCCACTTCCTCAGATCTTTGCAAGGCTGGTTCAGTGGCTGATTTTACCATTAATGAAAAATCTCAGTGGCTCTTGAGGTCTGGGCAATGCATACTCTTTACAGACCCTACCATGGGTCCCTTTAAAGGGCTTGTGAAACGAAGGTGGGGCTCAGATGGGGGAGCTGCCTGCCAGCATGAAAAAGTCTGGAAACCTACTGAGAGCACTGCACCTACCGGACACTCATCAGTCTGCTCTGTTTGGTCCTGGCAGCGTAGACACATGCTGTTCAGGTGTCCTTGGCTTGAGTAGGCCCCAACGTTGGCCCTTTCCTTGGCTTCTCACCCCCCGGCCCCAAAAACCTGTGCAGACCATGCAAGCTCCCCACCTTCCCAGTCACTTGAGCACAGGCTTTCCCAGAGCTCTGTGTGCAGCTCCCCTCTGGAGGGGTGGGGGGATAATGGATGCAAACAGGACCCTCCACCCCTCTCAATTTGCTAAGTTGTCTTCAAGCTTTCACTCAGCCTGTATTTCAGCATGTGCACGAAATAGGCAGATATAGTCAAAGCAATGAAACACCGCAGCTTCCTTCCTTATCGCTGGCCAGTGTTCTTGGGGTGTAGGTCAGAGCCCTCAAAGAAGATGCATCTAGGTCCTCTTCTGAGCCCTGGCTCACTTGCTCTTGCCTCCTTGGTCAAAGCCAACCTCAGAGAAGGCTGGCTTTGACAGAGACAACCTCAGACATGCCGGGGAGAGGCTCCTTCCATCATCTCCAGGCCCCTTTCTCAGGTGAACGGTGATCCCAGAATGGTCCAGTGATCTCCTCCCCTTGAGTTGCTCTGGGTAGCAGTCGCGTCTCCTCTCTCCAGCTGCTAGCCTGCTGCCCCCAGAGCCAAGGGGCTTGGTCTCAGCCTGTGGGAAGGGGTGCGCTGCCCTGTTTTTGCCCAGGATAGATGCAGGAGCAAAGACCCTTCCTATTCTCACCACTTAGCATCAGACGGGGGCATTTAAAGGGCATGGCATGGCCCCTCCCTTCACTTACAAACAGATCATTGTTTCACAACCTACTTAACCTAAACACAAAAGCAGAAGCCTAAAAGACCCAAACAGGTGAAACCTTTGTGATGTCCATGTCCATGCTTTAGACACCCAAATCCATTTCTTTCCTGAATGCTCAGCTGGGCGCAGTCCAGTAGCTCCTGCCCCCTGCGCTTTTCATGCAGCTCAGATCTGCACCACAGGCCACGCTTATGGCTTCTCCTTTCACTGCCTCTGTAACCCATAGACTAGGGGCGGGGGTTGCTGCTAGTGCTAACCCGGCTCCATTCCCTCGGCAGGGAAGAACCCTTCTTTCTGCCTGTAGCCTGGAGGCTGTTACCCTGCAGAAGCACACTCCAGCAAGCAGTGAGCAGGGCATCCGCCAGTTCAGCTAAGGTTGCTCAGCAGGTGGTGGTATCTATCCCTCAATCAGGAGTGGGATCCTACTGTGTCAGACACCAAGCACACACGCTCTAAAACATGCTTCCTGCTCCAAACAACTTGCATAGAGCCACAGAGCTGCCAGTGGGAGGGAAATGCACTCAGGTAACCCAAGTGAAATGAAAGTGCATCTGCATTTTAGGTGGATCCACACCACCCATGCAAGGTTGCAAACTCTCTACTAATTGCTTAACTCCATTTCCCTGTCTTTTCTTTGCTTCTGCATTCCTGCCTTTCCCTAGCCTTGAACCAGGCCTGCCCAGGGGAATTTCACTGTTGTACTTTCACATTTTGCACCTTTATATTTTGCCTTTACTTTGCACAAGGAAACAGCAGCCTCTAGCGGGAAACTGCCGGCAGCTCAGCCCAGCCACCTGCACCTACCTGCAGCTGCAAATAGCCTCTCAAAGTAGCCTGAAGTTGTGGCTCTAGAAATAGCACTGCATGTGCTAGCATCCCTGAAACTTAGGGAGGAAAAGGCATGGGAGAAATTCTCTCTGTCAAGGAGCTGCTGCACAGTCCTGGTAACAGGCGGCTTAGTTCTGTCAGTGATGGGGAAAGACACTGGATGGAGTCAGGGGTCACAAGAGCTCAGCACAGCTCTTCACAGGCACAAGTGGCAGCAGTTCTGGACAGAGAAGGAACCCTGCAGGGTGAATATCCTCAAGACATGCACATCTGCAGCGCTGCGGCACTGCTGCGCAGTTTGCAATTCTTTCGTCAGTGCACAGGCATGGGCAAACTGGGCGGCCACCCAGGGTCCAGACAGAAAGAGGGCCCCAAAATGGTAATTTTAAAAGTATTATTATCATTATCTCTGGCAAAGGGGAGGCCCAATAATAAAAGTTGGCTGGGGGCTGCCAGGAGTCTACATATGGTGCTGCATCAGCACAGGGTACTTTGTGCACAGCTGCATGAAGACCATTTGGGCTCACAAGGTGAACTTAGATTCAGCCCAAAGTGACTGTCCCAAGATCACATGGGAAGCCAGAGACAGATCAGGGCACTAAAAACAAGTTAAAAACTGACACCCACCCCCATGGGCCATCCATCTAAAGCCAAACTAACTGGGGAAGCAACAATCACCTCAGATCATGAAAGAATAGTTTAAAAAATTTGGAGAATGAGGGAAAAAAGGATGGGGGGCGGGGCAGGGCAGGTTTTCCTTTAAGAGCCATTCAAGAGCCTTTGTATCTTGGATAAAAAGCTGTATAATGGGCCCATTCTCTGCACTTCCCATCTGATGAGTGTGCATCACAACAGTACCCACAAGTGTCTTCTTTCTTTCTTTGGTTTAATCCCAGGATGGAAACATGAGCAGCAAATACTAAGAGGGCACTGGAAAATATTTTTAACTGATGTGAGAACAATCCACTTCTCCAACATGTGTCATCACAGGTCAAATAAAACCTCAAACAACTCCTCTTTTTTTTTCTTTTTTTAGGGACTGAGAAAGAATGAAGGAGTGGCCAAAAATGAAAACCCACTGGAAGGGAGCAAAAATAGCAGAGCAAACCCAGAAACCCTAGTTTGTGCTGTGAATTATGTTCTTTTTATATTTGTAATTAGAGGGCAGAACAGATGGCAGAGATGTGGTTTAAAGGAATATGTCCATTTTGAAACCTGCTGTTGTACAGGCTGCCGGGTGGCTCCTGGCTATGACAGTATTTCTTCTGCCGAGATCTGGAAGCAGGAAACCCTCACCAGATGATCTGTTGCTAGAAGAAGCCCCTGGCTGACAGTGTGATGCTTAAAGCAGTTCGTTTCTCTGGAGGCCACCAAAATCACAGACACACACTCATTAGATGGCACAAAAGGTGTATTTGCAAATAGGGTCAGAGCAGAGTCAAAAACTCAGATTACTCTGAACCCACCAAGGA
>NW_017728926.1:10237603-10260607 GCF_001723895.1 Crocodylus porosus | reverse complement strand
TATGAGAAAGGCTAGGGAGAAGCTGGGGGAGAGTCTGCGATTTAGCATAAGAAAAGCTGTGGCAAGGCTGGGCAAGGAAAAAAGTCCTTGGCAGTGTTTCTTTCTTATCAGGTGCAAGATGCAAGCTGTGCATTTCTAACAATACTCCATTTCTAACAAGTGCTTGCTCAGGAATGAGAAGACAGACATGTTTTTAGCAAGGTCCAACAAGGAATTGGCTATTTCTATGGGAACAAAGAACAAATCTTGCAGGAGGGGGAATGTTCAACCTCATGCTTTGGGGCTTAGGTCGATCTGGATGAGACCAGGATGAGAGCTAATGTAAAGGCAGTTTATTGCACAGATGCAGCTGCAGGGTTCTTGCACCTTCCTCTGAAGCACCCAGGGCTGTCCACTGCCAGAGGCAGGAAAGGACAAGTCGGTGGGTCTGATCTAGCCTGGCAGCATGGCGTGTAACAGCTCTGGCTGCCAACATTATACATCATTAAGACATCAGACCTTGCAAACGGATCGACCTGCAGCTCCTGCAGCTGCATGGCACAGGCACAGGAAGGGGCCACACTCTCACTAAGCCAGGGGGAGAATAAAGCACTTCTCACTACTGCAAGGTTGCTTGCTGCGCTTGCAGCTTCTCTGCTGGTGCATCCTCAAAACAGGCGTGGCAGAGGGGCACATGGACAGTTCAGAAGCGCGCGCACTGGTTCCTGAACCTACTTTCTTTTAACTTCTGTGTGCTTGTCATGTGTAGGCATTGGCACCTTCATCCGGGAGAGGTGGGAAAGACAGAAAAGGAACCTGGAGGCCAGCTGGAAAGGAAGACATCGCAACCTGCAACAAGTGGCAACGCAGGCACCGTGTTAAGGCTCCCGCTGCTTCCCTTCCACAATGAAAGGGACCCAGTTAGGTCCAAGGGTAAAGCAAACCGGGGAAGGGCAGGGGCCTATCAGGGAGAGTGCTGGGGTTCCCATAAGGGAAAGCCAGCACGTTCTGCATCTAAGCCAAGCTGGACTTATGAGGCTGGACTCCACACCGGCTGAGGTTGCATTTCGAAGGGTAAATGGCAAAAATCCATATAATCCCCTGCGAGAGAGTTGCTCCATCTTTCTACCCTGCTGTGATGGTAGCTGTGTGGTTCATAGATTCATAGACTGAAGGCCAGAAGGGACCTTGGAAGATCATCAGGTCCAGCCCCCTGCACCAAGCAGGAAAGATGCTGGGATCAAGTGACCCTAGCAAGGTGACCGTCCAGCCTCCTCTTGAAGATCTCCAGGGTAGGCAACTGCACCACTGTTTGGTGCTCAGTGCCAAAGAGGCCAGGCCAGACCCCGTCTGCATCTCAGTCCAACGCAGCAGTGATGCTGTGCGGGAGGTGAAATGGGCTAGACAACCGCGCTCTCCCAGGCTGTCATGACCCAAAGGGCAGGGCAGAGAAACCTCCTTTCCTCACTGACTCGGGTCCTTTGAGCTGAGCCCTGACCTGTGGGAAGCTCAGGATCAAACCCTTTTACTCGTACCTCACATAACCCTCTGCCTATTATCATTAGCCTCTTGTCATCTTGCTTCTCTCCCTGCCCCGGGCTGAATGGAGGGTCCTCGAAGCTCTGTTACTGCTGGGCGGGTGTTGCTGAGAAAGGACAGGTTGAGGCAGCTCTGCACTATTTTGTGACAAAAGAGCAGGGAGTCAAGCCCATATCCTGGGTAAGTCAGGCCAGCATCTTTCCTTTTGAGCCAGACTAGACCTTGCTTTCTTGGCTAGAAATAATCTTTGCTTGCTAAAACTGTGGAGCTTCATAAATGTAAATCCACTGCTAGAAGCAGGTTACACTTGTCCTTCGAAGTAGACTAGAGCATCTGCCAGATACCCTGGCACCGGTGCCATCCACTTCCCAATGAGAGCTGCCCATGCCAAGGACAGAAGGAAGCACACAGACACTGGCACATGGCAGGTTTTTATTTTTTTTTACTTGGGTTTCAAGAAGAAAATGTTTTACACTGGATCATGTCATCTGGGAGCAGGATTGTCTTCTTAAATCAATACATTTACATAAACTCATCAGGCGCCTTGCCTTTTTCCTGAAATAACCAAGAAAGGCTGGCAGGGAAGTTACAATCTGTCTAGAAAAAGGAGGGACTGCTGTTTTTATTTTTTTCCCTGTCTTGCATTGTAATGCTGTTTTTCTTACAGCCATCTTACAGCGACAAACCCCACTAAAACGCTACGGTGCCCTGCGCACCGCTGAGACGAGCTTAGACCTTTCTTAGGGAGCTGACAACCACCCACATCTTAAATCTGTTACCAAATCATGCTCGGTTCCTGTAGGATTCAGGGAAGCAGCAGCTCTGGGTGAAGCAGAATCTATTTGACATGCTGCTGTCAATATGGTCTCCGTTTTTCTCTTGGGCCTGCCTGTATGACCCAGTGGTCTTTTATTTCAGGCCTGGTGGTTATTGCCAGAAAAGGTGTGCATCTAGAGGGAGGACCTGGCTTGCACTGTCTCTCTCGTTGCAGAATCCTAGCAGAGAGAAAACCCCGCAGTTTTGGTTGAGCTGCCCTAAGGAAAAGTCAAACCTCATGCAGTTCATTTGACCACGCCACGGTAAAACATGCCCCGTCTCTGGTGGGCTTGTATCACACGTGGTTATCGTGCTAAAGGGAAACCACATGCCTTTTCCAGCGATGAAGATGCGGCTTCATGGTTGGAGTGTCAAGCTCTTTGGGGACCCCTCCTGCTCCTGCACCGTGGCTGACAGCGGGGGGACTGAGTGCTACCACAATGCACGTACTGAACAATAATCTACCAGGAGCGCCGAGCTGGAAACGAGTCCTCTAAATGCAGTGTGCTGGGGTACGCTGGACCTGTGCCATCACTTAGCATGCTGCCACCAGAGACACACCTTCTCCCCTTTGCTGCAGCGTTTCAGCAGTCGCCCTGACCACACAGAAGGGTCCTCTAGGGCCGTGGCTTTCAACCCTTTTTCATTTGCCAACCCCTTTGGAAATTTCACATGGAGGTGTGGACCCCTTTGAATTGTAAGGGTGGGGATTCACATCCTTTGGATTGATCACAGTTAGCTTTCGTGGACCCTTAGATATAGCTTGTGGACCCCATGAAGTCTGTGGACCACAAGTTGAAAACCACAGCTTGGGAGCAAATTTTTGCAGCATTTTGTGCTGGTGCAAGAGCGTGATGTGTGAACGGCCTGCTTCAGTGCTAACACGCTGAGTGGACCACGACCATGACCGCAACCTCCCACTCTTCCAGCACAAAGATAAGCAAGTGCTCGTGCTATGAGCATTTGCCTGACATGAAAGGCACGGGCTCCTTGTGCCGTCTTCTTTGCAGATGAAGCTTTGAGTACACAAGGAATACCAGCTTCCACAGGGAATAAGCATGTGCACGGGCTTTCAGGGGCCTGAACTTTTGCCTGCCTTAAATGAGCGGTTCTTCAGGGCTTCCCCTGGCCTGGAGGGATGCAACCTCGGGCGTCATCTTGCATCTGGAGTGTTTCATTTCCCGTGCAGGTGCATGCAGGCTGAAGTATCAGTGCAAGTTACTCAAAGAGGTCAGCAAAGCCTGAAGCCCACGGCCCACCTTCCTGGGGAGCATGATGTGAACAGGGGGAAACCAACTGGTGCGGACACGAGCCGAGGCTGCTCGATTCCCTTCCTGTGGTTCCTGGCAGGCACAGTGGCCTCAGCATGGAGGCAGCACAAATCAGTGCCCAAAGGGTGGGGACAGGCTGGGCCACAAGCAGTGAGGCCAAGATGCTTCCTCTCGCTCGGATGCCTTCTCCAGTAGCGCTGGCACTTTACCCAGCGCCCGGCCGCAGGCGGAGGGGGCGGCCAGCTTCCCATCTGCTGCTGGAACCCCGCCTCTCTGCAGATGCTTGTAAAAAATAATTGCTGACAAGCTGCCTTTGCCGTGGGCTGGATCACACAGCCAAATAATCCTCAAAGCTCCCACTGCCTTACCCCCTCAGCCCGTTTCAAACAACTCCATGCTTGTGCCATATGGGTTGCGGCCAGCTCTTCAACCACCCCCAGCACCGACCTGCGACAACTCCCCCCATCATGCTACAAAGTGCTTCACACAAAGTGAAGGGCGGGTGGGTCAGGACATTATCCCCATTTTACAGCCATGGACATTGAGGCATAAAGGGCAATTTCATCTAGTAGGCAAGTGGCGAAGCCCAGTCTCCTGAGTCCCAGGCCAGTGCTCTGCCCGCTATCCCAACACTGCCTCCTATATACTACCAAGTTTAGTGGAGGCTTGTTTGTCGAGTGACGCTTCTGCCTCACCCGCTACAGTTTGAAACTGCTTCTTCCACTGAAATCAAAACACAATACCAGCTTCCCCAGTCCCTTCCGCACCAGACCTCAGATTCATAGACTGGGGAGAAGGGTGCATTGGGGGGACCCCCTGATTTAATACATGAGTAGCACATCAGCTGGTCTCCTGTGGCTTGAAGCCCCTGGAAAAGGCTTAATTTTGCAGAGATGCGCAAGACACCCAGCAGCACTTGGAGTTTGCCATCAGAGTCATGCAAAACCCGGTTTCCCGCAGTCCCATGTTCAGGCCTCCTCCACTGGAGCAAGCAGCTCCATCACAGTCGCTGAGGGACGATGGAAGATGGGATCTTAATTACAGGCTTGCTTCTATGGCCCTTACTCCCTCGAGTCCGGCCAGAAGGATCAGGCCTCAAGCTGCAGTCTCATTTTCGGGATGCAATGCTCTTCCTTTGCAACGTCCGTGATACCGCGCTGAGTCGGGACTCAGGCGGAGGCTTCAGGAAGCCAGAAGACGACGAGCATTACCTGCTGTCGTGGAAGGGGAAGATGCAGTCGTGGATATGAAGCCAGCCCCACTCGAGTCCATCACCTCCATCCTGCTGCCATCCTCTTCGGAGCGGCGTTGCCTACAGCGCAAGGCTGGCTTTCACCCAGTGTTAGTATCACGGTCTCGTTGCTTGTGTTCCTGCTAACACCCAGAGTGGAGAGCTCCCCTGCAAACGCCGCTGGGAAGATCCTCCATGATGGTAAGGCAGCAAGGGAGTTAGTTTAGCAGGCCGGGAGTTTGACTGCAGTCTCTGGCATCTCCTCAGATGTCCCCATAGCAGGTACTGAGAGCTGTTTGATGTGGGACCTGGCACCAGTGCAGGGAAGAAGGAGCCGTAGGGATGGAGGGAGGCAGCCCTCCGCCACCTCTCATGTCCAGACCAGAAGCAGGGAATTAGCACAGTCCTACCGTGACAACAGAGACCATCAGGACAGGGCAGGGCATGAGTGAACAGAGAAGGGAAGAACACAGACACGCTTTAACATACTACGATGGCTCGCCTCTGCCGTGTGACGGCCTCCGCAGTTCTCCAGAGACGCCCGCCCGGGCCCCTTAGCAGGATGACTCGTTCTTCTGGCTGAGGTGACAGGCCTTGCAGAGGATGTGGCTGTCCAGCGGGTAGCAGCCACTCTCGGTCGGCTCTGGGGACAGGGCAATCTTGCAGTTCTGCGGGGTATATTAAGCACGCGTGTTATTTGGGCCATGCTGTTTTCAATCTCGGCTCCCACCCTCCAAACCCACTCTGCCACTCCAGACCCAGCCCCTTGCTGCGTTAGCTCGTGTGGCCATGAGTTACACCCGCCTGTTGCATCTGGGCCACAGCACCCAGGCAGGAAGGTCAGTGCACTTCTGCATGGGCAGGATCTGACCACAAAACTCCTCCTGTATGGGATGGGCTTATGCACGCCCGGACGCTCAAACCGGCTCACAAAACCAGCCATTTCCAAGAGCAAGATCCACCCATGCAGCAAGGCACCAAGTACTTTAACAGCCCCTGGGAAGAGGGAGAGGCTTTTGGGGGTATGGTCTTCCAAGCCAAGAGGTTGAAACAGCGAGGGTAGGAAGTGGGCCACGGTGAGCCAGTCTGCTGACTTATCTCCATTGACTTCAGCGGAGTCTGAGGCAGGCTCTGGATTGATTTACACTGCTAAAGGCAAAAGAGTCTGTTCACGAGACTCCAACCTTCCCCTAGTCACCATAACACGGAGGATCCTTATGGGGCCAGCTGTGTGCAGTAGCACCATCTGGACTATGACGGCACTGCCCGTTCCAGCTGAAGATCCAGTGGTTTTTCCCAGGGGTGCAAAGATCACAAAATCTCAGGGGCCAGAGAAAGAAAGGAGGAGGCAGCCTTCTCCAGGCCAAAGCAGGGTGGCTCTACCATCACCTGCCAAAGCCCAGAATTGTAGAGCAGTGGGGCTGGAAGGGATCCAGGGGTCACGTCTAGTCCAACCCCTGCCTGAGGCAGGATCAACCCTGTCCAAACCGCCCCAGACAAATCCACCATCTAACTCCCTCGCAAAACTACTGCTAACCTTGATGCCACACAAGGCATCACACCTGAACCTGGCACAGGTGAGGCAGGGGGACCGCGGCAGCCAACATCCCATTAACATGCGGTCGAGAGATCCCAAGAGGCCATGTCCCTGCTACAGAGGAAGGCAAAAAAACCCAAACAACCCACAGTCCCTAGGCAGACAAGGTTCGTGGGGTAAATCTGATATTTTATTAGACCAACTCAAATGTTGGAAAAATTCTTCTTTGCAAGCTTTCGGGTATAAATACCCCTCGTCAGGCTGAGGAAGCCAGAGCACCTTGTCTGCCTATGTCCTTAGACCAACACGGCTACCACCTACACCCCCCACAGTCTATATCCATCTGACCATGGGGTAAAAATCCTTCCTGATGCGCTGCCCGGTCTTAATTAACCCCCGGGAGACAGCTCCCACCCAGGGGTAGCCGATCTCACTGTTAGGACATTCTCCCTGGTCATGGGACTTGCACATAAAGCCCGTCTCTGGGGGCAGACAGAGGTATCAGTTCTGTGGACATCTTATGATGCCTACATCAGCGCTTACAATGAAACTGTTGCATCCTCTCAATTTGATCACTCCACTTGGGGGAACAATCAAAGTTAAGAGTGACTGAGCTAATTGGTGTCGCTGCGAGACGCAACAGATCCGCGCAGCCCAGGGTGCTGGCAAGCAGCCGGGCCGAACCCTTCGCCCTCCCTCCAAACGCCGGTGAGGTCCCAGCACAACACACCTCACAGCGGTAGCAGGCCTCGTGGAAGTTTCGCCCCAGGCACTCGATCTTGTAGACATCTCTGCCCTCGTTCGGGATGATGGGCTCCTCGCAGGCACTGCACACGGAGGCATATTTCCTGACGGGACAAACGACCAGTCAACAAACAACCTCATCCATTAGCAGCTGTAATTTGAAAGGTAAAAAAGCTGTCCTGGGGATGGGCAGTGTAACTGGGCAAGCTGACCCGTAATGTGGAGACAGTCCCAATTCTGCTCTGCTTTATGCTGGGTTTACATCAGCAAGACCCCACTGAATCCTGACTTCCACCAGTGTGCGAGCAGACCCCAGCCACGCATCCATGTGACTAGAAATTAAATGTGAGTGAATGCCCAGACCCCAGAAGAAGAGAAACAAAGGCCTGGACATGCAGCATGTTTGCGGGGGTATAATTTATGGGGGGGTTATAAAATTGCAGCAGGACCCAGAGCGGAGAGCTGCTCGCAGTCAGGGCTAGCAGAGTGCCTCACCACCAAGCAACAGGGGAGGAGGTAATGGCCTGCTTGCCTTGAGCCAACTCCTACCCCGGGTGGAACGGGACAGATGACAGCTATGCTGGGGTTACTTAAACCACTGCAGTTTTCCACCTGATCTTTCCAGGGTAAGTGTCCACTGGATACAAGTCATTACACTGATCTAGAGGTTTACATCCTCTGCCCACTCTTCTTTTACACTGTTGTCAGCGTGTTGCATGTCCAGACCAAAGGAAAAACGAGTCTTGCTCACCAGATGCAAGTGGAAGGGCTCCATCCCGCCAACCACTCCTCCCAGGAGGAGTCCACTCACACAGCTCACCGCAGAGCTTTAATGAGAGCGCTGGACAGCCTGGGTTTGCTGGCCTGAGTCCTTGCTCTAGCAATGAAGGGCCTGCTCTTTCTACCCCTGAAATTAGCAGGGGCACGCCTGGATGCCAAGTTTGCAGGGGTCATAGACTCAATTCCTCCCTGCTGCACAGCTGGGCACCCAGAGACCCCTTTGCAAAGCCATTCTGCAACACCACAGGCGGGAGCAAGTTGGTGTCATTCACACCCTGGTTTCCCAGGGGTGAATGACTCCCCGCTTTGCATCTTGTGGAGAACCGAGCCCCGAGAGAGGAGGAGCAGGAAGAGGAGGCAGGCGCTGTTACAGGAGCTGGCATCCGCTGGGAACACCGGGTACCTGTAGAAGTCATCGACGCAGTGCACCTGGTCCTGATCGTCCACCGCAAAGCTCTCGTCCCCGATGCTCCGGCCACACACGACGCAAGTGAAGCACGCCGGGTGGTACCCGTTCCCCAGGGCTCGGACGATGTGCTTGAGGATCACGGCCTGGCACTTGGCACATTTCTCCAGGGTGTCCTGGGGCAAGGAGAAGGGCAGAGACCACTCAGAGGTGCCTCCTAAGCCCATCGCTGTCCTGACTTCAGAGCCTACTGCTTTGGTGCAAGTAATACCCATAGATGCATCGCAGTTATGGGACACAGCGTCCACCTGTCCTACAGCAACAATCCTTTGCCTCTTGGCAGTGCTTTGTCTCTGGGCTCTTCCCAGCCTGTTCCAAAGCATCCATGACCGACATAAGCATCACCCCATTTCACAGGGTGGGGAAGGCAAGGCACGGATCTGGTATGGTTCAGCCAGCCAACCAGGGTCTCTCATGGTCGGGCCCTCAGCTCCTGATTTTCAGAAAGCAACATGAGACGGGCAATGCTCAGCTCCTCCCCGCACCACCCTCAAGGGGCCTCGGACAGAGCAACCAGATGTGGAGGCAGAGGCATTGTCTGGAAATCTGGGCCTAAGCAATTTGCCACCGGTCACCCGGTTGGAGTCAGGGAAGGAACGTAGCAGGCTGGAGCACCTTGTCCCCTGTGCTCACCACCTGGCCTGGTTGTGCTAGGGGCTGAGCACCCCTGCAGTCATTGGGGGCCCATGCAGGATCAGGCCATTGTTCTGTCTGGGCTTGCATCAAAGCCAGCGTGTCTGGTCGTTACAAAGACGAGTCTCCCTGTGGGGTCGCCCTGCACTCAGCCCCCCAGGATTCACCTCTTGCCAAGCTGCGGCAGTCCCCAGTTCCCCTCCTGCTCCAGAGCCAGAGCCTACACCTGGGGACGCAACGGCTTGGTCCTTCCCACGGCCCCGCGCCCAGACCGCTTACCTGGTAGCAGGAGTCGCACACCGGGCGGCCGTCTCTCTGGTAGTAGCGCTGGCCCGCCAGCTGGCAGTGGCAGACACGGCAGGTGAAGCAGTCCGCGTGGTACTGCTTCCGCATGGCCTCGATGGCCGGCGCCCGGGCAGGTATGGCTTTGTGGCAAAAGGCACAGACGTCTGCAAGGAGGGAGGATGTCGTGGCACCGGGACTGGTGGCTCCTCCTGGGCAAAGCCGCCAGCCCCTGAGGTCCCTGTGTCAGCACCAGGGGAGAAAGCCGAGGCTTGGGGCCCCCGTACATCCCACAGTGGGTGGGAGTGTCACCAATGCATCTTCCATTGTCTTCAGTCCCCTCCAGCAAGCAACTTGCATCTTCCCCTTCCCTTATGAGGCTCCTGACACTCCCTTCCCCCTCCACGAGGCTTGTGATACCCCTCAGCAGCCCCAATGCCCTGGCCAACCCCAGCCCATCCTGTGCCAGTCATCGGGCTGCTGCCACGCATGAAGATGTGTCCTGTATCAGGGCAGTCCTGTATTCCCGGGCCCCATAGGAAAGGGCAGTCCAAGCTCTGGAAAACGCTGTGCCAGTGGGGAGGCACTCAGGACCCTATCACCTGCTGACACTGAGCCCCAGCCCCGTGCCTCAGTTTACCCACCTGGGGACAACACTGCCCATTTCATCTGCACGATGCACTGGGAGCTGGAGATGCAAAGTGCCATCCCAGCACCCAGCACAGTGACACGGGCTCGCTGCAATCAGGCTTTCCGCACCCATCCTGCCTCTGGATTGTTACCTCTGGAGACGTCTCTGTCCAGGTGCCCATTCACACCCTCCTTTGGTCCCTGCTGCTCCCGGGCTTGCGCTGGGCCGCTCGGCTGGCTGCGGTGCTGCCTCAGCTCTGCTGGGAACACGGCCGAGGCCTGCTGAGCAGAAAGAGGCCTGGTCAGCGGGGGCCCCGGGTGTCTCACCGGTCCAGGCTGAGCACGCGGGATGGCGAGAGCTTCACTGTGCTAAAAGCAGGAGCATCCTTGGGACAGGTGGCATTTGAATCACATCAGCTCCGCACAGTGCTGCAGAGACAAGGCAGCCAGTCCCTGGGCCGCGGGGGAGAGCTTGCAAATCCACTCGTTCCTGGAGCAGCCATCACACCAGGGGCTGTATGCACGCAGTCCCTGTCGTAGGATCCTGTGAGCTAACACACAACAGCTGGGAGAAAAGCAGGATCATTGGCCCCATCACACAGACGGGCAAACTGAAGCACCAAGGGACAAGCGACTTGCTCAAAGTCACACATGGATTCCAGGAACGAGCCTGTGTCAGAGCAGGGAACCAACGCGAAGCATGTCCCAAGGACTAGGGTGCTGCTCTACAGGCTTCAGGGTTAAAAGCACCTAGGAAAATTGGGCCGTGAAACCCCCCAGGGGGCCTGAGCAACCAACCCGTACCTGCAGAGGCCTGGGGGAAGCCACGTTCAGCTTCTGCAGGTCGGGGACGAGGGTCTCTGCCGGCCGGGCGGGCAGCGCGTCTGCTAGGAGAAGGCACGGCGAAGGAGGAGGAGGCGGGGGGAGGTTCGGGGCAGAGCCTGTGGGGACATCAGCCGGGCGAGGAAAGGAGGAAAAGCCTGAAACACACAAGGAACGGCTCTGGACTCGGAGGCGTCTGGGGCCCTGCCGTCCGGGGCAAGTGCTTCCAATCTGGTGGCTCCACGTGGGCACCTTGAGGTCCGGGCTGAGAAAACCTTCCTCCGCGGAGAGGTGCAAGCTGTGGACGTAGGGAGCCACCCCACGCTGCGAGTCCTCCGGGGAGGGACTGCTGAGCAGGTTCCTGCCTGCGCTTTGCAGCAGCAGTGTCACCTGAGCCTGGGGTTTCCTTTGTGGACACGTGTCCAACTGGGGACACACGCGTGTGCAGAGGCAGGCAGGATACGCACGTTCCCATCGCACCTGCAAAGAAAGCTGCCTGCACGATAACCCCATCGAGAAGCTGGCTTTGGTATCCCTGGGCACAGAGTGGGGACCTGAAGCCCAGACAGGCTAAGTGACATGCTCCAGGCCACACAGGGAGTCTGTGACAGAGCCAGGACCTGGACCCAGGGGAGACAGGAAGGGAACAAAGCCAAAGCGGCTGGTCCCGTGTTGGGCCTCATGGCAGTCTGGCCCTACCTCTGTTCTCGCTGAGCCATGGTTTGGACTTTGACAGTGCACCCCCCCGTCGTGCTGGCCGAGGCAGTGGGTTTGGGGGGTCAAATGCCCTGAAGGCAGCAGCCACATGTCTCCAGTGGCTGTTCAGGGGGCGGCTCTGCAGGGGACAGAGGAATCGACCTGCACATCTACTTGCTAGCAAGTGGCCAAATCCATCTGCTCAGCTCTGTGTTTGCTCTGCAGCCCACACCCCACCCAGCCTGCTCCAGGAAGGATACGACCAGCCCAGAAGGCAAACTGTCTTCGCCGTGGAGGCAGTGGGAGCATGGTGGCAGGGCCAACAGACCCAACAACCAAGTGACGACGGGCAGCAGCTGGCACATGGAGAAGGCTGGGATGCCTCCACGTCACGCCAGCAGCTGGGGAGCTGGAAGATGAGGACTAAGGGATCCTTCGGCCGTGCTTGAGATCCCCTCCAGCGAAGCAGGGCTCCTCTTCCCACTGGAAGCACCTGGCCCGCTACCGGCCTGGCGCCAGGGGAAAGCAGGGGGTGGACCCAGCTTGCAGCTGGCTACTTCTTTAGGGCCGGAGCCTGGCCTGGACGGGGAGGGATTGCGGGTACCGGTGGTGATGTGCTGAGACGCTGCACTGAGGGCACCAGTGGACCGGAGGGACCAGCAATGCAAGTGCGGTGCCCACAGCCTGCCTCAGAGGCAAGGGAGCACCCCAGGCCCCATGCTGCAAGAGGAGCAGCACAGGGAGGAGCAGAAAGCCAGACCCAGCCTAAATAAGCAGCCGGGAGCTGTGCCCTGAGGAAAGAGCAGGGAGAGCTGCTCGGGTCCAGGGTCTCCAGCCTTCAAACATCCTCTGCAAACAATTTGCGGCTCCACCACTGCACCCTCCTCCCCAGGGGGGCAACCTGTGACACCCCCTATTGTCAGCCCGGGTGCAAAAAGGATGCGAGCCCCCTGCGCTGCATATTGTCCCTTGCATACGCCTTACCTCCATTGGACCAGCCGCCCTGGCCAGGAGACGGCCCGGTGGGTCCCAGGGTCCTCCCATTCTGCTTGCCAGCGGGGCAGCTGGTGGGCAACTTCTTTGGAGGCGACGCTTGGAGCGGCTGAGTCCCCACAGGTTTTGCAGCCTCCCTGAGAGGCTCCGAGCTGGGCTGACAAGCCTCCGGCCTAATGCCTCCCTTGACGGCTGCGTCCCGCTTTGGCGGGGCCAGGGTGATGTATACGGACGAGGCAATCCTCTTCTCCACCTTCCCGGACAGCATCTTCGACGAGGGGCTCTGGAAGGGACAGGGGCAATGAGAAGGAAGCCAGGAGCTGTGCTCTCTTCCTCCCGACCGGGCTCCTGGCACCCCTGTCCCCCTGGCCGTGACCCTGCAACGCCTCTCCCGGTCAAGATCCTCCCAGTCTGAGGCTTTCCCGTTTCCCACACCCTGGGCGTGTAGGCAGCAGCGGAGGTGAGCTGGCTTTTGGGGCTGTGCCCAGCTGCTCCCGATGAGGTAGAGCTATTTCCCCTTTGGCTCCTATGCACTCAGCGCTATCGGCCCGCACACGCCCTGGCGTTCAAAGTCTGGAAAGGAAGGAGAAAGAAACCAGCCCATCGCACCCGACCGGAGCCCAGGAATCAGCTCGGAGCTCTGTGGAGCCAGGTGGGCTGCGAGAACAGCGCTGCCGACACGCAGCTGTTCCCGACGGCGCAAGGGCCCCATCCTCATCCCCTCCTCTCCACGCCTGGTTTGTTACTAGGAGGAAGGAACCGGATCAGGAGCAAAAGCCCTGGGAAGCTGCAGAGCTGGTTTCTACACGGCGCTGCTGCCACTTTGCTCGCTCTGTGCCTCTGTTTGCCCATCCGTAGGGCAGAGAGGATGAGCCTGCCCCGTTGCAGAGGGGCTGTCACCTTGGAGCTGCGAAAGGGGAGGCAGTAGAGGCACAGAGCAGACAAGGATGGTGCACGGCTATTGCTACAGCACCAAAGCTCAAAGCTTTCACATGCCTCGTAGGCTGCACGTGCACCAGGGCCTCCTGCCAGCCTGTGGGAATGGGACAGCTCGGGGCTCTCGCACGGCGCTCCAGCGCTCCCGACGGCTCAGCCATGGCTTCCGACCTGGCTGCCCTCCATCACAGACGTGAGATGGGATTACCATCAACTGAGACTAGGACCACATGCAGAGGGTCCAAATCAGACAGCTCCCTGTGAACCGTGCAGCCCACAAAGCAAGGGCTTGACTCCCAGCCCCTTCTGCATCGACCCCAGCGGCTCCACTCAGACCCTCAGTGCAGCACTGATCCCTACCAGAGACTCTCTCACGAAGCACATGCCCCAGGGCAGAGGTACGGCAAAGTGGGCAGCCTGGCCCTGGCGTTTCTTGCCACTTAAGCGCTTTATTCTTTCCACATGGATGTCTGTGAAGAATCAACCAGGCTGTGTATCCAGCATGGTGCAGCCATGGATCCCCAAGCCCTTTACACAAGAAGCCAGGAGCATCATCTGAGGGGGAAACTGAGGCACGGGAAGGGTCAGTGGCAGGAATAGTGCCCGCACCACTGAGCCACGCTGTCTTCCCCAAAAAGCACACTGGTTCCTTGCCGCCCTTGGAAGGACGTTACCGGCTCCCACCAGTGCGGGGGGGTGCTAAAAAGGAGGCAGCTGGCATGGACGGGTGGCCCCTCCCTGGCTGTCAGGGCATCACAGTACCAGTCTCACCACCCCGGCGGGTACCAGGACAACAGATGTCTCTTCAGTGAGGCTGGTCCCATCTGACTATAGCAGACCATGGGCCTGAGCTCCCTGCAAGGGCAACGAGGGAAACTCAGTACAACACCAGGGATTTAACCACTGCCGTTCATAAAAGCCGCTTGGCTAAATTCCACCTCTCTCCCCCTGGCCACTTTCTATGCTGGAAAGGACCCCCGGGCACTAACGAGCTCTTCCACCTCGTCTGGGAAAACTGAAATCAGCCAAACAGCGTGTGCGTGGGGAGAGCGGGAAGTAGAGCCGCAGCAGGCCGGGAAGGCCTGTGCTTGGGCAGATCCATCCATATCTCGGTCAAATGAATTCAGCGCCCGGATATGGAAACAGTGCATGGAAAGGAAGTGGGGAGATGCAATCAGATCACAGCAATCCTAGAGAAGTCGGGCTGGAGGGATCTCCAGGGGTCCCTCTGGGCCAGCCCCGTCCTGCCCCCAGCGAGGGGGCAAAAAGCTGCCTCTGTCCATGGGCCGCATGGTACAGGTGGGCAGTGCTTATGGACACGTCTCTCGGTAGCTCCAAGCGATCAGGAAAAAGAAGACGTTTGGCCAATTTGTGTCGTTTGCACAGAGGAAAAGCCACGGGAAATCTGAGCCGAGGCACGTCAATCCCAACCAACCCCGGGTGCAGACAGACACGGCAATTATGTGGGTGTAGAAGGCAACAGGATTTACCCCCCGGGAGCGTATGACCCCTGATGTGCTCCACTGCGTCCGCCCCAGCCCGCAGCCAGCGGAAGCGAGCCTGGAGCGGGATCCTCTACAACGAAGCAGCTGCCGAGTTATCCTGCCTGACTCGGAGCGGAGCAGACACCCGGAGCAGTTGCAACACATCAGCCTGATGACCGGCGAGTCCGGCCCCCTTTTCTAAATAACCAGAATGGTTTCATCTCTCCACTCCCTTCATTTCGTTATTTCCTTCCATTTTACTACCAAGGCAGATAACACCCCAATTTGAAACAAAACATTTCATCCAGCCCGAAGACCACGCTGTCTTCCCATGCTCTGCGGCTGCCGGGGAGCCAGTCCTGGCCGCAGCCAAGTGGCTGCTGACGGTGCACGTTCCGCGCCGAGGCTGGTTACGACATGGGAAGTCCTTGGCACCCTTTCCAGTAATTTTCCAAAGCCCAAGGGAGGCCCCAAAAGCTGACTGCTGTAACCAGGGATGCAGTGGGGTCCTTTGCTTCTCCAGAGCACCGTCCCCCCCACACTGTCAAACACGATCTATGGCAGGGCACAAAGCATTGCTCTGCATCAGGTCAACCCCCCAGGACCAGACCTCCACTCTCTTCCCAGCTCTGAACTCCCCTTGGGCAAGATCCCGCTATACTCCATGCCTCAGTTTCCCCAGACGCAAAATGCAAGAACGAGACAGACCCAACTCACCGAGAGGGGCCGGTCAGACCAAACTCATCAGTGTTTTGTGCGGACGGAGCTGAGAGACGCTCAGTGAAAGGTCCTGGAGGAAAGGCAGGGTTAGCTGATGCTTGGGCCCTATCGCCTTTTGCATGGTATTATTTATGTGCAAAAGCCAAGGAGTTTCAGCAACGCGCCCACAGGTCAGGGGAACTCCTGGGCAGCTGGCTAAGCGGCTTGTCCCTGATGTAGTGGCAAAAAGCAGCCAAAATTTCAAAACACAGCACAACTCTCCACCAGAGCCACCGAGCTGCAAGTTCTGCAGGAATCAGAAACAGTTTAAGCTACTTACCGGGTTCCCCCCTCCTAAACTGGCCTGCAAGCCGCGGTCTCCCAAAGTGGACGACGTCTCAGCGCGTGCTGATGGGAGCGACGTCTGTAGCAGCTGTGATCGCTTCGAGAAGAACCTGGTGGTGGAAAAGCACGTCTGGTTACAATCAGCGCCGAGCAGCATCGTGACCTGAGACTGATGTCCCTAACATCCTCCTTGCAAGCGATGGGCCCAGACTCACGGAGAGGGTTGTCTTCTAGGATCTTAGTTTGAAATTAGGAAAGATACAGAAAAAGTAAGAAAAAAACCAAAACAAAAGAACAAAACAAAAAACCATTAACATAGTCTGATGACATCATCTGCCATAAATCATTAGCAGCTGGGGAAAAAATCAGAATTAAAGGAACAGTTTGGTACTTTCGGCCCCAAACTTCAGCTCTGTAGGAAGAGTTGTAACAACCTAGAACTTTTTGTATTTCGTAAAACAAGGGGACTGGATGGAGCTCAAATGTGACCCACTAATGGGGCTTTACTGCACATCTTTTTATGGAAAAAAAGGCAAAATAAAAATAAAAAATCCCTGAAAACACTGGGATTCTGGAGAGCTGCCCAACATCTCCAATCCCGGGAGCACTCACACATTCAGCTGAGAGCTGACGGTCCTACGTGTTTAACTTAAGACTTGCTTTCTCCAACATGTGACTTGGCGGTTTCAGTTAAAAAGGTGTGAACAAGACAGAGAAAGTTTGAAAGGCTCCAGTTAAAATCTCCCTCTCCTCTCAATTGCTCAACTTCCACTTTCTTGGCTGTTGGACTCTCATCATTTCACCTGCCTTTCGGCATCGTAAATACTTCCAGGACCAACGGGAGGAGAATTTCTATGGGCAAAAAGCGTCTGGGGGGAAGTGGGGGCAGGCAGACAGGCTTGAAATACTTTCTGACCTTTATTTCTACGTGATAAGGAAGCAGAGAACGGGCCAAAGCCCACAGATATTCTTCCCCTGTGTGGGTCATATGTGGGTGTAAACCTTCCCCATCAGAGCCAGGGCCCTGGAGAGCAGAGGACTTTTTCCCAACAACTCAGTCGGTCTAATAAACGATATTGCATCGACCCAAAGTATCTTGTCTGCCGATGTCCTTAGACCGGCGCAGCTACAGCCAGCAACCCTGCAGCTCCCAGGAGAGAGCAAGGAAGGGCCGCAGCGAGAGATGGGAAAATGCCCAGCCTGCAAAGCAAAGCAAAATGCGGAGAAGTCAACCAGAGGCCCGGACGGTGCAAAGTCAGCGGGCATCTTCTCATCCTTCAGCCTGAGCTAAAAAGGTGGGAAGCTCAGAGCAGAAAAGTGTGTGAGTGTGAGTGTGAGCGGGCTGGAAGGGGGCACTGCTTCTACTTCTACCTGTCTGATATTGCAAAGCCATTTCTGTTGCAAGCTGAGGAGTGTTTTTCTCAGCCAGGCTCCTGTAAAGCAGACCCTCCCCGTCTCCCGGCAGACACACAAGCACACACGCTCCAGCAAGCCAAGGGAGCCCCCAAGCAGGGGGTGACTTTCCAAACCATCAGCGCTACAGAGCTGCAGCGTGCAAACCCGTGTCGCTCGAAGACCCGGCGGGAGCCCTTGCTCCTCGCCGAGATCCTGCGATAGGCTGAACCGAGCCCTTTGTCCCTCCGTGTTTATGTTTTAATATTGTTGCTTGGATTTAATTTCCTGGATCGCCACTCCAGGGGGGAAGGGAGATCCCGCTATACCTGTGAGCCCTGGGCAGCCCACTACGATGGGGACCCGGTGGTGCTAGCCTGACTCCAGCCAGTAGCGTAATGAGAAGTGGCGGGGGGGTCTCAGGATTGGGGGCACGGAGGAAATGAAGTCCTGAGTCTGAGCAATATTACACACCTGACTAACCCAGCAGCTGCTTAGGAGCCTCTCCGCTCAAGGTCAACATAGATGAACAAAATGAAACTAGCACCCACAACCAGGGTAGATGCGCTTCGGCACCTCTCAGTGGAGACGCTCCAATCCTTCACAAGCAGCAGTTAATTAGGCCCTGACAAAGCTAGGAAGTAGCCGTCATCTTTTGCAAGTGGGGAAACCGAGGCACGGAAGCAGCCATTTGCCAGAGGTCACCGTGGCAGCCATCAGCAGGGCTGGGGTCAAACCCAGGAAGCTTAATTCGAAGCCCTTCTGGCTCCAAGCACCAAGACACCACAACGCACCGGGTAAAGGTGCATGGTCTGTGCATGGTCTGTGCGGCTGCTAACATGCTTTGGGGCTGGCAGGGAAAGCACCAGACCCACAGAGGAGAGGAGAGGAGAGGAGAGGAGACTCTGGCTACCAGCACACGCTGCCCTGTAACAGGAGAGAGGACCCAGAGGTGCTCTGCCTCTGCAAAGCGCCCGCCGCCCCTTACGGCATGGCAAGCCCAGCTGGTAAAGGTCACCCCCCCGTCACACGTGGGGACACGGACGCACAACACAAGAACGCCGCTGGCTCGCATCTGTGCAGGGATTCGGTGTGGACAAACCCAGCAAACCCACACAGGCCTTTGCAAAATTCTTCTTCCAGCATCGAGAACGTGGTAGAAACCTCCCCGCTGCAGCTAAAGTAGGAAAAGGGAAGGAGTGAGGCCTGGGCAGCCTTCCAGCCGCTGTCCCGCAGCCCCCCCTCCCCCCCCGGCTAGGGATTGGGGTACATGCAAGCCGCTTCCTCTCCGACTCCACGGCGTGGGGGGTCCCGGTTAGACCTGCAGCCTAGCTCTGGCTCCGGCTCCTTCCATGCGATCGGAGGCTGGCAGCGGTCCTGGTCACCGGGTCAGGGGTTCGTGGTTCCCATGTGCAGAGCCAGCTCCTGCCCCTTGGCTTCCTGCCACCTCCCCTGCTCTCCCGGCTCCCTGGCACCATCCGGCCTCTCCTGCACGGTGCCCACGTCCCGGTGCTGCACGTGGGATCTCAGCGGCCTCCTCCACAGCCTCATCCCAGAGCTGCTGAGCCCGAGCGAGGTGCAAGCATTCACCCCCCCACCGGCAAGACAGAGCTCCCACCTCGATCCAGGGGAGCCGGCACCTAAGCACGCGGACAGTCTGGGCCGGGGCTCCACGTCTGATCCGTGCTACGGGCTCTTTGTGCTGCTTGACAGGGAACTTGAGAGCAGAAGAAATCCTGCCCCCAGCTAAGCGGGCTTTCGTGTAACGAAAACCAGACCCCGAGCCCGTGGGGAGCAGGACGCGTGTGGTAAGTGGGAAGGTAAGCCCAGCACGCACATTCTGCGCATACTTGGTGCGTGACATAATGGTTCGGAGACTTTTTTTTAAAGCCGAATTCTCCCTCTTCCTTGGCTCGGCGCGCATCTGTTAAACGCCACGGAGCAAACAGGCAGCCCGGCCCCCGGCTCCCTGCACCAAACGTCTCCCGGCCCTGCCACCCAAGGTGTGGGAAGGGAGGTCAGGCGTGGCCGGCTGCCATTCACCAGCTGCAGGCATGTCTCCTGGGGGGAAATCGTGAAGTCGAATTTCTTACAAAGGATACGCACACGTTTCCTTCAACACAGGGGAAGCGCCCGAGAGCCCGACCTCTCCATGTGGCGGCTGGAGACTTGCTCCCGGAGCAGGGCACGTCCCAGCTTTCCCTCGGAGCCAGCTGCTGAGTGGGCGAAACGGCTCAGAGAGGCCTGGGGACGTGTCTCGTCTTGCGGCTTCCTTCCCTCCCCTGCCAGCCTCCTCCGGCTGACGCATGTGAGCACCACCGAGGAGCCGGGGCCGCCGAGCCCCGCAGCTTTGGGCAAGTCCCGTGGCCAAGACGGGACGAAGCGGCCCTGATCCTGGGGGCTGGATTTGAGACCTCTCCAGAGGGCTGCGTGGTTACTTGAAGGGTGGGGGGTGCCCTGCACCCAGCGACATCAGCCCTGCGAGGCGTACCCCAGCTCGACGGCTCGGTTTGGAAGTTGGGCTCCGGCCTTCCTTGCTCAGCTCAGCCACTTCCACGGACACCTTTGGGCACGCGGCGCACAACCGAATTGAGAACAGCGAGCAGGTTCACCCGGCGCTTAGACCGGCCCCCGGCATGAACCTCAGGGTCTGCGAAGACAGCGTCAGCATCTCCCGAGCTCTGGCACCGCTGTGTCTTCGATCCTCGAAGAGTGCCATGAGGTGCGAGGGCGCGAGCAGATCAACTAAGCAGAGGGTCAGGCTTGTCCCTGCCTGGGCAATCTCCCACCTCCCCGACCCAGCACCCGTGCAGGGAAGTGAGCACTGTCATATATAAATAAGTGTTTGAATTTGGGGGGTCGCAAAGGTGGAGACCCGGTGCTCCGGACCCTGGGACCCCCGCAGGCCAGGGCAGAAGGTAGGAAGGGAGGCAAGGCTCAGGCAGCTCCCGCGGGTGTAATCCTGCCTGGCGCAGGGCCACCCCGGGAAGCGACGGGAGCTGCGGCTCCTCAGGGCATCCCGGGCCCAAGCCCGCCGTGAGCTGCTCCCCGTAATCGCTTCGTGGCTGCAGGGGGTGCAGCCTGGCCCCGTTGGGGGAGAGCCGCGTCCTCCAGCCCGGCCGAGGGCAGGAGCCCAGCAAGGCTGGGGCAGACCACGACCCCGGGCACGGATTCCCAGCCAGGGGAAGGACGCGCTGTTTGCTCAGACCCAGACGGCCGTGTGCGGACAAGCCTGGCTTCACAATGGGAAAACAAACAGGGCCCTTCACATCCCTGAGCTCCGCATTCATCTGTCAGCTCCTCTGTCTGCCCAGCCCAGCCACCTGGCCCCTCTCCTTCCCCTGGGGCAGGGCGGGGCAGGGCAGGGGAGGCCCATGCTTTGAGCTCAGCAGTGAAGGGCTGGGAAAGGGTTAGCGGGGGACCCCTAATAACAGTCATCGAGCCCCCCGGGCTTTTCCCTCCAAGCACATAAGGCCCAAGCAATGTACGGCTTCACCCCCATGTTGCCCCCTCTTTTGTCCCCGCCACAGAGAGGCTAAGGGACTTGCCCAAGGCCGTGCCTCCCTCTGCTACCTCCAGCCACAAGCGCAGGCTGGCTCGCCTCCGAGATTTGGGCTAGAGGTGGAATCAGGACTCCAGCCCTTCCCCAGCTGGGGTCCGGCATGGGAGGCAGGGCCTGTCTGGGGCCCGCTGGCGCCACGGGGACCCGGCGTTAGCTCCAGGGCTAAGGTCAGTCTCTGGGTACTGGAGAGCAGGAGGGGGGAGGGAGGGGAGGCATGGGAAACCATTTCCACATGTGCTGCTGCGGGAGCTCTCGCACCGCGCAGGATCCTGGGCTAGATCAGCCTTGAGCCTGACTGCTTTTCATTCACTTGTTTTAGGTCCTTTAATCACACCCAGGCCCATGCCACCCTTTAACCTCCGTAACAAGGGCCAGGCCCATGCCACCCTCCGCCCGGCTGCTGGGGTCCAGCCGCTGGACCGTGCACCAGACACGGCTGCTCTCAAAGAGTGACTAACGCCTCCAGAAAAGAGGCTTTCCCCTGCACTTCCTGGCAAGGTCACACAGGATATAGCTCCGAATCATCAGGATGACGAAGTCCACCTGGTGAGCAAGCCTGGCTGCTTAACCCTTGCTGATCCGGGACCCATCCTTGACAGGGACAGAGCTGCTTGGGCACAGAGCTTGCTGGAATGGCAGACCTGCGGATTTCTGAGCAAGGAACTTGGCTGCTGCCGGTCCTTTCTCCAGTGCCCAGGGAAACGGGACTTTGCAGGCCTGCCAGGCGGGCTGGATATGCTCGGTTCTGCCTCAGTGCAAGGGGCTGGACGAGAGCAGGGCTGTCCAACTGGATGCCACTGCCTGTGATGGGAGCGCCAGGCTTGCATTGGATGCGTGTGCCACATCAAACTGGTGGCTGCAGCTGGTGGCCACATGCAGCCTGTGCAGGGTTAACTCGTGGCCTCTGGGTTTGCGGCTCCCTGCACTGCCCTCCTGGCGCTGCTGCCGGGGTCTCCAGGCTGCCCCTTCCGCCCCGCTCGCGGGCAGGAGAGCAGGACGGAGTACATGGTGCTAAGGGAGCAGTCTCATGCTCTGGACCACACAAAATCTAGAGGTCCTTTCCAGCCCCTCTTTTCCATGAACCTAAGCGAGACAAACGATCCTCCCGCTGGGATAAAACCCTGCATGGATTCAAGCCCGAGGCAAGCCTGGTGCTCCCGCCACGGGCAGTGGCACCTGTGTCCTAGAACAACGCAGATGTTCTGCACCCGGTCGTTTCCGGCACCCGGGGGCTCTCCCCAGACTTTTCTGCCTTGATTTGCAAGGGTAAAGACTTTGCCCGAACACGCTCAGCCACTCCGGCGATGCTGGGATAGTTATGTGCCGCTCTAGTGAGATGGGTGTCCTAATCCACACAGGCATCTCCACAAAATACCTGTGCAATGAATGGCTCTGCCTCCCAGGGGAGGCGATGCGGCGCGGCCCATTGCAGGGGCCACTGTCTGCTCCCGATCCTGAATTTTCAGGCCAGCTGTGGGGCTGCACCAAGTCTGGCTAGCCAGCATCAGGCCCTGGCAGCCCTCCCAGGAGCTGGAGACTGCCTGCCGGGACCCCGTTCCCCCCACCTCCCAGAGTCCGCCCTCCCCTACAGCCCCCACACCCGGGGGAGCAGCTGAAACTCCCGCAGGCAGGCAGGGCCAGGCCCGCGGGCACTGCAGAGACCGGGCTCAATTCCCTGCCCTGCCACGGGTGTCCCGCGTCCCCCGGGGCACGTCACTCAGGCTCTCCAGGCCTCAGCTTGCCAGTGGAAACGAGGGCAGCACCCCATCTTGCAGGGGGCATTAAAGACAGTGGAAACCCTCCAGTGCTGTGGTCACGGGGGCCAGCGACCCTCCCTCCCGGACGAGGCGCAGCGGCCGGCGGCCACACGCGGGCCGCCCTGCTCCAGCCAGCTCTGCCAGCCGACCCGCGGGCGTGGGGGAGGCTTTCAGCTGCCCCCGGAGCCCGGCTGCCGCCGCCAAGCGCCCTGCGGAGCCTGCCGCGGGTATTAGCCCCGTCTGACAGGCGGGGGGCCGCGTCGCGCTCCCGACGAAACGAACCGAGGCGCACGGGGAGGAATCGCGGCTTCTCCCCCGTGGCAAACCCACTGAAAACAGCCGCTGCCCAAGCGCTGGGCCCGGCGGCCCCGCGCCGTGCGCTTGCTGCGCCCCCTCCGCGCGCAGCCGCA
>NW_017728926.1:10223780-10237503 GCF_001723895.1 Crocodylus porosus | reverse complement strand
CCCCGCTGCACCCCACTTACAGCTGGGGAAACTGAGGCAGGAGCGCCCCTCTCCGCCGCCCAGCCCGGGTGGCGCTCGCCCCAGCGGCCGGCGGTTTGGAAGCCTCGCGGGCATGGTCGTCTCTGCCAGGGCAGGGAAGGCGGGCACCTGGCTGGGGGCTGGGGGCTGGCGGCGCCCCCAAGCGCGGTCCTGCCACCCTGTCCCCTGCGCAGGGGCCCACAGCGGGCCGTGGCTCTGCGGTCACCTCCAGCCCCACCGGTGAGCTGCTATCATCCAGCCACCGCTGAACGGGAGCACCTCTGCTTGTGCCCCCAAAATGTTGGCCCTGGGGCTAAACCCAGAGAGCCAGGAGTCCCCGGTCCTGATCCTGGCTCGGACGCTGCCTCGCTTGCTGCACGACCTTGGGCCAGAGCAGATCCGACCACAGCTGTCCTCTCCCCTGCCTGCAGAGAGACCGGGCAGAGACGTCTGGTCCGCCCCCTCTGCCTAACAGGATTAATTAAGTCATCTAATTCAACTAAGTGTCCAGCCACCTTTCTAAGCCTGGGTCTAAATCCGCAATCAGCCACCCTTGGAAAGGCACCAGGGAGGAGGTGTCTGGCTTGGGCTAATTCTGAGAAGACAGACACTTAATCTCTGCGGGCCCGGCTTCTCCCATCTGTAAGAAAGGGATAGTAACCCTGCCTTTCCCGCGAAGGGCTTAATTAATTAATGCTGGTGAAAGGCTTTGAATCCCTCAGCTGGAAGGTGCAAGAAGGCAGACTATTGGTGCGATCCTCGGCCCAGATGGGTGGGTGGCAATACACCCGATGGACCAGGACCCGGATGATCCTTGCTCGGCTGCGTGACATCGCGTCGCCTCCCTTTGTCCCGTTGCCCTGTCTACGTCGAGGGGGCGCGCTGCGTGACGGGCCGGCTCCCGCTCCGGGTGCGCACAACGGAGCCCTGGTCCAAGCCGGCGTCTCGAGGGATCGCTGTCATGCAATCCCATTGAACCGTCCTGTAGGTAACGAGCAATTACATTGTCATTGCTGTTTGAACCAGGAGGGCCTCAGAGACGGGATGGGACCGGACTTCCTTTGTCCCCAGAAAGGGGATTTTTATTTTGGTCTCAAAACCCTGTTTCGGCACTTACTTTCCTGACGGGAAGAGATCCCTGTTATCCGATTTCCTACAGTGCCCAATTCCCAGTTACATCCACTGACATCCCCATGGCAGCAGGAATCATGGTTTTCTCCAATTTAAAAAAAAAACACCCCAATTTTCAGATTAAAAAAAGTAACCCCAAATCCACATTTTGGTGTGATTAAAACGAAACATCTCTCTCTCTGTGTATGTATGTATGTATGTATGAGTGGTGTTTCATTTTAATTAAGGAAAAATGTGGATTTAGCGTTGCTTTTTTTCATCTAAAAATTGGGGATTTTTTTAAATTGGAGAAAACCAAGATCCCCGCTGGTCAGACACCTCCCACAAACCCACCTTGGTGCTTGGACTAGCAGAAACAATCCTGGAGTCTCAGACAGCGAGGGTGGAAGGGACCTGGGGAGGCCACATCGAGTCCGGGCCCCGCTCCAAGCAGGACCAGCCCCGCCTGGGTGGTGCGCGAGGCGAAGGGCGGCTAGTTGTACTCGGACCTGTTGTTGCAAGGCATCAAGTATTGGCATCTTGGAGGGCAGAACAACGGTCCATCTAGGCCTCGGAGGTCGTCGCTGGTGTTACTGGGCTAGAAACCGTGTCCAGGACCCAGAGACCACTGGGACACGAGCCGTGACTGGCAGCAACATTGCTCCGAAGCCGTGTGAAGTGAAGGGCTCTGGGGGCCAGCTCCTGGAAAGGGAAGGAAAGGCTCTTCTGTGTAGGTAGCGTAGTCCCAGGCCCCAAAATAAAGACACAGAGGATTGGGGCTGTTGCATCACGCAAATGCCCCAGGACCCGTTGATGAGGAAAGCAGCAGCATTATGAGCGTAACCCCTCCAAGACCCACGTCCATGGGCTTTGCCACAGACAAGAGCAACCTCATGGGAGCAGCACTGGATAATGCAAATCGGGGGTCCACTCTCCAGCCTGACTGTGCAAGGGACTTGTGGTTGCCGCTCAGTTTTGCCCGCAGGGGTTTGGAGGAGACCTGCGCTGTGTCAGTGGCTAACACTGGGGTAGTCACCCCCGGGGCTCTGCCGGGGCAGGAGCAGCCCTTTCCCGCAGACCCCAGGAAGGGTCAGTGCGGATCCCGCGCAGCACTGCGGGGAGGCAGCGTGGAAAGCCCCGTGCTGAAGGAGGGGGAACGGGGTGACTCAGGAGCAGTCAGACCTCCACGTGGAGAGTAAAGCCCCCAGCGAGCACTGGAGCTCCCAGGTCCCCCAGCAGCAGGAGGGCACACCAGCTCTCCCCCCTGCCCGCCTTGGCAGAATAGCACGAGGAGGCTAGCGCTGCTCTCCCCGGCTGCTGCCAAGTCCCCCGAGCAATCAGCAGCTACAGCAGCACGCGCCGTCTGGTGCCGTGTGCAGGCGCCCGCGTCCCCGGCCTGACCCTCACCCAGCTGAGCTCCCCGGAGCGCTAAGCATGGAGGCTTTTGAGGATGCTGCATGCCCGGCTCACGTTTCCTTCCTCCCTCCTAGTGCTGGCCTAGGCCTCGTTTCTCCTGCCTTGCCCTCCAAGCAAGTTCTCTAGGTCTTCTTCCAGGCCAGGAGCTTGGTGGGGGCCACGCTGTGTTGTGAAGGAGTCTCCGGCTTCCCCAAGGTGCTTTTAACAACTGTATTCTTGCAACGCACTGGGCAAAACCCACTGTTACGACCCTAGGTACATTTAGCTTCTGGTCTGAACTCCAGCAGCTGCCACGGGGTTATTCCCCGAGCAGCTCAGCCTGGAGTTATTTTTAAAAATAAATACCCAGTTCCCCAAGGGTTGGAAGCGGTTTAAAACACGCCGCTGGAGCCCGAGCTGTCCCAGGCATCAACATGGGCCCACGGCACCGTCCTACCAGGGATTAGAAGGCTGCTCTGGCGGTTTCAAGCATTTCCCTTTCAGCACCTTCTGCAAATAAACCTGGTGGCTTTTCTGGTAAGCGGCTTCAACAGCAAATGCTTCCTGCCCTGCTTGAATGGAGTTTACTTGTGCCCGTGCCAAAGAGTTTGACGTGCTGGAGGAAAAGGGCTGCACCGCTCGCATCCGCTCCCTCGTTTCCACTTGGGAAGCGCAGGTCATAGGAAGGGTCACAAGAAGCGCTGGGGTCGCAAAACCCAGGGATGGTTGTGAGCTGCCTCCGGTTGCTCACGTGACCTCGGCACCTCTGTCCGCAGGGCTCGAAGCCAGGCAAGTAGCATTACTCAGCCCTGCGCGGATGGGGAAACTGAGGCAGGCAACAAGATAAGAGGGTCACTCGAGGTCAGCAGGAGCTCCATAAAGAGAACTCAGGAGTCCTGGTACCCGACCCTGTGCCTTCACCAGTCAGTAGTGCCACTTCGGTCTTTCAAAAGGGGGTTTTAATTTATTTATTTATTTAAAATCACAATTTAAGAAACAAAATGTTGCTGCTGTCCCAGGATGTGGGAGGATGAGGCTGACTGTGAGGAAAGAAAGAGGGTTAGGGCACCAGCCACCACAATGGGAGATATCTCAGCTCTGCCACAGACTCCCTGTACTACCCTGAGCCTGTCACTTAGCCTCTGTGCCTCAGTCGCTCATCTGGAAAAAATGGGCACAATAGTACTCTCCCTATGATGGGGCTCTTCACACTTTGTAATCTTTAAAATTCTCTGTAAAGGTTATAGGGAATAAGTCCTCAGCAAGGCCCTACGGGTCAGGAGTTATCCCTGGTTTTCTGACTGGGAAAGTGAAGT
Organism: Crocodylus porosus; assembly: GCF_001723895.1. NCBI lineage: Eukaryota > Metazoa > Chordata > Crocodylia > Crocodylidae > Crocodylus > Crocodylus porosus. The sequence continues at coordinate 10,233,664 of NW_017728926.1, read as the reverse complement.
TGGGTGGGGAGGCTGTTCTCCACCTTGGACAGGTAGGAGCTGAGGCCCAGAGCACCCGAGGCCCAGCCTGTCAAAGGGACTCTGGTGCCCTCCTGCTTCTGTAGGCACCTACATCTGTCACCCAACCAACACCGACCTTCTCCGAACTACCGCCCAGCTGCCGTCCACCCCGAACATCTGCCCGAGCCCCCTCCACAGCCAACAGGTGCCTACCGCGGGGAGTGTGCGGAGCTAGGAAGCCTGTGGGACAGCAGGGACCTCAACTCGTGCTGCTCAGGTCACAAGTTAGGGCCATAACCACTGGGCCCTCCTTCCAGCTGGGGGGGTTGGGCCCAAGACCTCTGGCTTGGAGCCTAGCTCCAGCATTAGAAAGGCGAGTCGCTTCCAAATGCAGCTCTGTTTAAATCTTATCTAGGGCCATTTCAATACAAAGGTTGCCTAAGCCACAGTAAGCAGCAGTCAGACAGTTTTGCCTGTGATAATATCATGCCAAGACTTCATCGTGGAAGGAAGGAAGGAAGGAAGTAACACTTTTTCTCTCTCTCCCGAGCACATCTACACATTCATTAATGCACCGTAGTTACTGCACATTAAGTTTTGTACTCGGCGATCCAAGCACTGAGTCCACGTGCAGTTACTTGTGTTACGATGCAGTAGCACCGGTGCATGGTTTTTGAGCGACGCCAACGTGCGGTAGCCTAATATTACTGCGCAGCAGCGTATTAACATGGGTTTTGCTCGGCCTGCTACCCCGCAGTGTTATTAGACTGCTGTGCAGTTAGCGTCTTGCGTAGATGCACACATTGAGGTGTCAATTAACAAAAATAGACAAGAAACCATGTTAGCCCTTTATTACCTAGGCCCACCACCGCTGCCTCTTAGGGGTGGACTTTCGGTCGCTCAGGTCTTCGTTCCTCTCCACGAGGCAGGCAGGCAGCCAAACTACAGCTCCCATGATGCACCAGCTCCCCCCTTTAGGAGTGGGGGCACTATGGACGCACGCTCAGCCTCTACCGCTGAAGAGGCGGACTTGGCCTTCTCTCTCCTGAGGGGCTGCGGGAGGATTTTCCACACCGAAGTATTTTGCTCCAGTCTCTGCTGGCATTTGAATTCTTGTTAGACAACTAGTTTTTCCCACAAAACAAGAAGCCCCGTCTCTCACCCAGCTCTCTCAGCCACGCGGATGAATGATGCCACCTCTCCTCTCTCCATGATGTGCCAGGAGCACGGCAGCTCGTCTGCATCCCACCTCCCTACTCAAGACCCAATACTGCTCTTGCCGCAGCGGCTCTTTTTGATGCACCTCTTGCATTTTTATACGACTTGTGTGGTGCTTCAAGGGATGACATATCGCCAGTGAAGACCCAACCATCTGGCTCCTAAAAAGCAAGAATGGGCTGGTACCTCCCAGCCAAGGCTCTTGGGATTTCAACGTAGGGTTGCATCTGACCTTCCCCTGTGCCTCAATGGGACCTCTACTACTGTTCAGGCTGGCGCACTTAGAGACAAGGCACCAAGGCAGCACATGCACGTTACCAGATGTGCAGGAGGCAGCTGGCGCAGAGATGACTGGAGTTTAGTGCCCAGCTCTGCCACTGCCTTCCCAGGTGACTGAGGCCAAATCACTGCACCCCTGTGCACCTCAACTTCCCCATCTGTAAAACGGAGATTACAAGGCAATGGGCGATGCCACATCTATGCAAAGGGGGGTAGCACTGCTCCATGAGCTGGCATGAGATGCAAAGCCAAATGCTGCCAGGAACAGGAAAGCAGAGCCGTTTCCAACATCGGGACTATGTTTCCCTTTCAGGCGTGCCTCCTGCCAGCCACCGCTCCACGTGTAGGCACACGTCCAGGCAGCGTGCGAGCAGGCAAAGGAACACCATCCTCAGGGCTCTTCTCCAAGTACCTGGCCCGCCGTGGAGTCCCAGGTGGAGGATCAGACCCTGCAGTAAGGGCAGGGATCCCTGCTCGTCTCCTGGGAGGGGGGCACCAGGGTACCTGGACAGGATTCCCGGTGGGCCGCGATCTCTGGGACTTCCCATGCTGGCTGAGCCCACATCTCCTCTGGGTGGCTTGGTCACGGTCTGTACATAGGCAAGCCAAACAGTTGTCCTGCATGGGCCAAGCTGTCCCAAGATCGCCGGAGGCAACATGAAGCTGTTGTCACCGCAGCGGCGGAGCGGAGCTGGCCCAGTCGCCCCCATACGTGTGCAGGAACCGGGGCACAAGCCTGGGCTGCCTCCAGAACAAGGACACGTCAGAGCACGGGGTAGAGGCAGGACAGTTTGTCCCCAGGTTGGGTCAGGCCTTTCTGAGCACCTGCGAGAGGAGCAGCAGTGGCAGCAGGCGACTGGCGGGTTGGTCCAGCCTCGTCTGCCAGGATCCCAAGGGGGTCTGGCCTGTCTGATCGCAGGGGACCAAGCATCCGTGTTGCTTCCTTCCACCTCCGCACGCAGCCCAGGCCTCCCACTTGCTCACGCCACATGCACCCAGCCCAGACTAAAAGCAGGGGCTGAGACTGCAACGTGCGTGCAGTTCAAGCACCACTTACTAAAGATGCACCTGGCTCCTATGGGCCAAAGGCCAGTGTTGGAGGTGGGGAAGGAAGGGCCACAGACATTCGCAGGACAGGGAGCACCTTCAAGGGCATGAGGCAGTTTGTCTCGGAGGTCTTGGAGTCGCGGGAGCAGGGCCCTCGGCTCTTCCCTGGCTCAGGCCTGCAACTGGGATCAAGCGCTTTCCCAGTCTGCGAGAGGAGGTGAAGGAGCTGTCAGGACACGCGGGAAGGGCCCAGGGCAGTGCCAGAGCCGGTGCCACGCGGCTCCTTTGTGTGGAAGAGCGAGGCTGCGAGAGGAAGGTTAACTCCCGCCCTGGCTTCTGGCGGGACGAGAGCCGGAGGGAGCCATCTCCTGGCTCCAGCCCGTGAGCTGAGCCTTGCCGTCTTCTCCTTCTGGTCAAAGAGGATGGCCTCGTAGTTAAAGCAAAAGTCCAAGGAGGCAGGAGACCAGGGCTCGATGCCTAACCTGCCAAGGGCAACTTGGCATACCTTCTTGTGCCTCAGTTTCCCTGCTTGCTGCAGGAGATGACATCCAAACCTCCCAAGCTATTGGAGCACAGGGCTGGGCACCAGGGAGTCAGGTAGCCGCTTTGCTGGAGACCCGGCTGCTTCTCCCCTGTGGAGAATAACTCACGGCAGAACTGAATCTTTTTCCTCCCCCCGCACACCTGGCAGAGACAATGCACCGCTGGGGCACCGACCGCTCCAACAGCTCGCGCTTGGTCTGCTTCCTCCCCAGGCCTTACCTGCAACAGGCTCAGCCAGGACGCAAAGAAGATTTGAGCCTAGATCGCACTGGCCATCATTCGCCCCCACAGCCCGAGCCTCGCTTTGCTGGGGGAGCAGAGCTGCCGAGACGCACGGAGCGGCCAGGAGAGGGTAGGGCAGGACAAGGGAGAAGAGCACCGAGGCTCAGAGCTCCCCCGGGCTCAAAGTGTCTTTCCAAGTTTGGCCGCGGCAGGGCCTGTAGACGGGCACCCTGCTCGGAGGGCCCAGCCGCAGGGACAGGGAAAGGGGGGGGGGGGTCACACCCACTGACATGGCAAACACTTTATTCTTGCACAGATTTATAACACGCGGACCATACAAAATCCCACACTGCTCCTCTGTGGGCAGGCTTTGTTCTCGTCGGCTCTGGTTGCAACGGTCTGCAAGACAGGTCCGTGCTGGGAGGTGCGTGGACCGGGGAAGGGCAAAGGACCTGCAGGCAGAAGGTGCCTCGGAGCAGGATCCCTCGGGGCCTTGGAGGAGCAGGGCAGTTCCCATACAGCACCGGAGCTCCTGGCACAGGTGTCTCCTCTCCCCCGAAGAGCCCCTGACCAACACGTCCCCCTCCAGGGCCCTGTGGCACGCGGGGAAGCATCGGCCGGGCTGCTGCGGGGACGTCCTGGCTACCGCTGGGAGGAAGGTTTTGCTCTTCTAATAAATTATGTTTTAACAACAAGGATGCGAGGTGCTGGAGCGTGAACACTGTCTGCCCGCCGGACCCGCACGAGAAGAGGGCAGGGTGGCGCTCTCACCGCAAGGGAAGCCGTTCCTGGCTTGAAGGTGACCACGCGTGGGGGGGAGAGGAAGGGAGTAAAGCCCACTCCCGTTTTCACTCGGGGACATCCGCAGGGAGCGGATAGCAACCGTGGCTAGGAAATACGGACACTGGTGCCTGGGGGCAGTGGGTCTCCATGGCCTTCCACCCAAATCCCAGGGTCGCTCCCTGCTCCGGCTTGAAAGAGACTCCCCTAGTCCATCCAGGCCGTCCTGCCCAAAATAGCCCCGCTGCGGGGCAGAGGGAGGTAAAAGTGTGCTCCGGAGAGCTCTGCCCCCGTGGTCGACAGCGGGGCACTGGAGGGAGTTTGGGGCCGGCCACGTGCGGGGCCTGGGGCAGCGATTAGGGCAAAGGGAAGAGAAACCTCTCGGGGCTGAGCACAGCACAGCCCGGTTGCAGCCGTCCGTCCCGGAGGCAGCGACCGCAGCGAGTCCTGCCCGGCGGGCCGGACGCCTCCGCTGGGAGTTTCGGGAGCCAAAAAGCGCCGATCTCGGCTCTCGCTTCAGTCCCGGTCCCTGGGGCCGCTCAACGCTAGCCCCCCGGCCTCAGGATGCCGTTGCTTCTCGGGAACGGGCCTCAGACCGGGCCTGGCGCTCTCTGGGGCGGGGGCCCGAGAGCCTCCGAGACAAGTCCTGCGGACAGACACCGACACCGCACAGTCGGACATGGAGCAGCTTCGGCACCTCCACCCGCTGGGCTTCACAACCGTCTTGCCCTTGGCCACGTGGCCCCGCGGCTTTTCCGTGCAGGGCTCCCCTGTAACAAACTGCTCCCGTCCGGGCAGGTCCCAGGAAGGGGGAAGAGCGTTTTGCTCTTCCACGCAGGGCCAGGGGGTGGGGGTGCGTGCAGGCACAGCCCTCGTGTAGCCTCACCTGCTGCCGACAGATGTCCAGCATGATCCCGGCGTGCACCAGGCACCACATCTCCCCCACCAGCGAGACGAAAACGTTGAGGATGTCCATCCACCGGCCCACGGTCATGAGGAGGATGAGGAGGCCCCCCATCCGCACGAACACGGTCTGGTAGGCCGCCTGCTCGCTGGGGTTCTGCCTCTGCTCCTCTGCCCGAAACAGGAGCATCCCGCCGTCACGGGCGGGCTCGTTACGGCTCTCAGCGGAGACCGCGGACAGGCGCCTCTCGGGAAGCAGCTGCAGCCGGGCTACGTGGCTCGCCTAGCCCGCAAAACGGGCTACGGGAGCATGGGCTGGAGTCTATCCTGCTCCTGCTCGTGCAAGAAGTTGGGCACCCCGAATACCACTAGCTCCTCTCGCGGGAGGGGTGGTGGCGGCTCCCGGAGATCACACAGGGACGAGAGCCACCACGGGAGGCGATTGAGACCCAGCCCGGTGCAGCACCCCTGGCCGGTCCGGTCCCGGGCACACTTCCCACCCAGACAGCACGAAGAACAGGAGCCCACCTGACCGCATCACCATGGGGCTACCTACCTGTGCCCACCTGGGATGTCCATTTTCGAGGCCCTGCAGGTGGGGCAGGGGAACCCTAGTCTTTTGAGGCCCAACCCATCTTGCTGGGACGCACCCAAGACCCAGCTAAAATACCCTGCTGATTTGGCGTCTAAGGACCGCACAGAGGGGGGAGAAGACCTCCCACCGGCCCTCACCTTGCATGTAGATGACCAGCAGGGTATAGCAGATGGTGAGCGGTGTCCAGAAGCGAATGGCCTCCGAGGTGGTGAGGAAGTCCGTGTTGATCAGCGCCACGGCAGCCAGGTCGGCCACCACGAAGGTGACCTTGAGGGCATTGCAGAGCAGGAGGGGGATGCCGTGCCAGGAGGCGAGCAGGGAGATGCAGACCCCGCAGTAGCGCTCCTTGCTGTGCAGCTCGTACATGACGCAGACGTGCCGCGCTGCCTTGCGGACGTAGCTGGCGATCAGGCCGGCCAGCCCCACGCTGAGGACCAGGTTCCAGGTGCGGTGCGGGGCCCCTGCCAGCAGGTAAGAGAGGCTGCAGGAGATGCCGCAGCCCAGGGAGTACTGGCACAGCAGGAAGAGCTGGCTGCTGGGTGCCCCCTGCGGAAGCAAAGCATCGGAGATGCAGCGTGGCGAGCCACAAGCCCCCGGGACGCATTGGTGCCGACCTACGACACGGCGACTGGAACGAGGTGCCTGGTCCAGTTCCCCAGGGCACAGAGCAACCACGAACTTGGGGCAGGTCATGATGAAATGAAGCAGACCTTTCCTGCCCATGCTATGCAGAGCCAGAGCCTCCTCTTTCAGGTCCAAGCATGCATGCTACCCACCCCCAAACACACACGTGCTTGCCATTGACACAACAACTGACTTCCAGCCAGTTTGCTCTTGCATAACACCCGCACATGATGTAATCCAGCTGTGGGCTGCTGTTCTGGCCTCTCTGCACCCTCACCTTCAGCTGGACAAAGCAAAAGGCCCTGGGGAGAAGAAGCGACGGCAGGGCTTCCCATCCCAGCAGGGCCAGGCATGGGCATGGGCGAACCAGGCGGCCGCCTGAGGCCTGGACGGAAAGGGGGCCTGAAAATGGTAATTTTTATTAGCATCATCATCATTCTCTCTGCTGATACTAAAAGTTTGCCCAGGGCCACCAGGAGTTGCATCCCAGACACGAAACAGTCCACAGCACAAACCCTCTCAGCCCATGGTGTAAAGCAGTCGGGAGACCCGAGTTCTAGTCCTGCTGGTCACCCAGCAAGTCGGGGACACTGGCAGGGTCTCCGTGCCCTACAGACGGGGAACAGAGGCAGAGATACTGCCCTCGACCCCCTCTGGGAAAGGCTTGGAGACCCAGTGCTAGACGAGACCTAGAGAGCGTTATTCTAGGGTGCACTAGTGACAACACGAGGAGCAGCCACTCACCTTGTGCAGGGACAGGAGCATCGACACGGCCCGGAGGGAGAACTCCAGCACCACCAGAGCGGCCACGCGATGCCCCACCACGGTGAAGATGCCCGTCAGCAGGACAAGGTGCAAGTGATCCAGCAGGGGCCACTGGGAGCGGATAGTCTCCTTCTCCCTCTGCTTGTCAGGGTCACTGGAAGCAGAGATGCACACCAAGGAACAAGAGCCAGGAGGATGTCCGCACAGCAGAGGTGCTCCAAGTCTTTGGGCCTGACCCTGAGCCACATGCAGGAAGCTGCCCTGGACTTGTGCAGCCAGATTTGTAAGAGACTCAAGCCAACCCCACCTCCCAGCCCAGATCCCTCCAGCCTAGGCTGGACCCACTTCCCCAGCACCTCGGTTAATACCCCCTACGTGACAGCCCGCCTGGCCGGGCGCCTCACAAGGCACCCCACAGGCCATCGCCAGCTGGCATCGCTGTGCGGTCAGCCGCTGTGGCCTTTTGGTTCTTGATGCGAGCAGGGCACGCGTGACCAGCGCCGGGGACGTGGGAGCCGTTCCTCATGGCCAGCGCGAGGAGAAAGGCAAGATGAGCCCCCTCCCAGAGACGACCCTGGGGCAGGCTGCCGGGCACGCAGCACGCGCTCGGGGACGCTGGCTCGCCACGGCTCCCAAGAGCTCAGCGCTCGCAGCCCCACGGGGGTGACTCGGGGTGCAGGGACCATCCTGGCGTGGCGGAGGAGGGCAGCCCCGGGAGCTGGGGGGCCTGCCCCAAGGCAGGAAGCACCGAACAGGCTTGGGCTGCACCAGCTGCTACGTGAACTCATCCCTGCCTCCTTTCCCACCCGAGGACCAGCCCCTGCTGCCGGGGGCCGGCAAGTTGTAGCAGGGAAGGGCCAGGCTGGAAGCCGGATAGGACAGACCCTTCCTCTGCTGGCCCCAGAGGCAGCGCTGCATGGAGGCCCCTCCAGCTTCTTGGGGGTTAAACCCCACAACCCAGGCAGCCGGGCATCTCTGCACAGCCCAAACACCCCTGCACGCACCCCGGCATTTTAGCGGCAGGCTTCAGAGACCACAGCAGGCTCCTCGCCCAGCAGTCGCCTGTCTTGGGAAAGCCCCGAGGAAGCCAAAGCTACTTTCCTCTTGGCTACGGGGAGTGAGGTTTGTGAAGAGGAGGAGAAGAGATTCCCCTGCCCCCAGGCACTTACTTCAGGCACTGGATGTAGAGGTAGATCTTTACCAGGCTGCACAGGATGGAGACTGCACAGGCACCGACCAGCCCTGCAAGGGAGGAGAGACCAGGGGTCCTGAGAAGGGCCGGAGAGGGGCCAGGTGGGGGCAGGGCAGGCTGGGCGCCCTCACCTTGCAGGATGGAGTCCACCAGGGCAGTGCCCCAGGCCAGGCTGGGCAGGCTGGGGAGCCAGGAGCCCAGCGAGAGCATTTTAAAGTGGGTAGGAAGAAGCTTGGAGGCAGGTGTGGAGCTGGGCTCCTCTCGGGGCCCTGCACCGGTGATGTCAGCCTAGGGCAAAGGTCTGGCAGAGGCATTGGGAAAGCAGGGCGGTGCCTGGGTAAATCATTCTGCGGGCCCAGGTGGAGCAGATAGGCTGCAGCCACCCCTGCCTGGCTGGAGCCGCTGGCCCAGGGACTAGCTCAGCAGCAGGGGCTGTTTGGCAACAGCCCTCAGTGGACTGAGATGCCGGACAGGCTCCGGAGCACCAAGTTAAGAGGGGGCCGGCTGGGGCTACAGCCCAGAGAAACCCGAGTCAGTTAAATCCACGTCCGTGTTTGAGTTGCTCCTGTTTTCAGGGGGCCTTTATCTTCTCCCAGGGACCAGGTGGGCTGCGCTAGGTTGACGTGCCCCTGCTGCAACAGGGACACCTAACAGCACCACTCTCCATCCACCGACAAACTCATCTCCTCTGGTGTCTGAACCCAAGGATCGCTGGGTGTTTCCAGGCTTCAACCAGCTCCCCTCCTGCTTTTCTTTCTCCAGCCACTGCAGAAGGGAAGTGCCTGGTTGCCCATGGATTACATTAGCTGGTGCTAATTATGATGCCAGCTGCGTTAACTCTTTCCTGAGAGACACAGACCTGACCCCGCTATTGCTTTGGTGGGTCCTTGCTAATCACGCCCAGGTGTGGAGGCCCAAGATGGACCATGGCTCAGGGGAGCGGACTGGTCTTCAAATCAGCAGCCTGTAGTGGCCCTGTGAAATGTCGGCTAGGTTTTTTTTTTTGTTGGGGGAGCCTCTCGGGGCCAGCCCGGTCCACTGCCCTGCAGCTGAATGCTGTCTCCAGGGCAGATACCTGAGAGCCGTCAGTCTGGGGGGGTCTCCTGGGACCTGAGCAGCTTCCCGAGGCGCGGCCAGCCCAGCATCCCTGTGTCCCAGAGCTCCTTGCCGGTGTGCACGCATGTGTGTGTGGGCAACTCAAACATGGCCACGGATTGGATTGACCCACGTTTCTCTGGGCTGCAGCCCCAGCCTGTCCCCTCTTAACACAGGCGGTGCAGGAGGGACAGGACGGAGGAAAGGCGGGGGGCTGGCACTCTGCATTACGGAGACTACACATCCTCGTCAGGTAGCAGAGTCAGAGGAGGGGCACACGGAAGTGCTCTGGGTCCGTATACAAGGGGGTTGAGGGGAAAGGGACTTAATGTGGGGCCTACTACAGACCCCCCAACCACGGGGAAGAGCTAGACCAGGAATGCTTCAGTCAGCTCATGGATGTAGTTAGGTCCAAGGACGCGGTCGTCGTGGGGGACCTGAACTTTCCAGACATCTGCTGGGAGGAGCAGTCGACCAGGTCTGACCGCTCACGTAGGTCCCTAGCCTGAATGCAGGACCTCCGTCTAACCCAGGAGGTGCCCAGCCCCACCGGGGAGACGCCTTGTTGGACCTGGTGCTGGCCACGGGTGATGACCTGGTGCGGGGGCTGCGGGGGCTCGA
>NW_017728926.1:10216452-10223680 GCF_001723895.1 Crocodylus porosus | reverse complement strand
GTTTAAGAGGAGGCTGGATGAACACCTTGCCAGGGTCGTTTGACCCCAGTACTCTTTCCTGCCACGGCAGGGGGTCGGACTCGATGATCTGCTCAGGTCCTTTCCAACCCGACCAACTATGAAACTGCTCATATCACTTGATGCTGGAGGTCTCCGATTCACCCGTCCATGGCCCAGCATCCCTGAGACGTTCAGGGGGGCTGTAGTTCCCAGGACCTGCCCAGAGGGAACCTTTGCTGGTGGTAGGTGCTGCAGGATGGTGCTGTGACTGCAGGTGGATGTTGTGGGCTGGGCAGCAGCCACTGACCCCGTGAGCAGGCCCAGGGCTGTGTGTCTGCACGTGCTCTGGCTTCTCTACGTGGCTCACGCCCCGGTCACAGGTGGGGGAGCAGAGGGGACAGCTCTGCAGGTTGCTGGCGAGCAGGCTCGGGGCAGTGGTGACTACAGGCTCAGCTGATGGTGCTGGGCGCGCTCTGGACCCAGGGCAGCAGGTGAGGCTTCCCAGTGCTGGGAGAGGCAGAACTGGCTCCAGAGCAGCAGGGCTGGCTGCAAACACATGGCCCCTTCCACCGCTGAGGCAATGGACAGCCCATCTCTAGCACCAGTCCTCCAGCTTTCCCATGGCTGCACTTGAGCAAACGGGAGGTAAATTCCTCTCAATTCACAGGCAGTACCTGACACATCCCTGGAGGGAGACCACGTGCTGTCCTGTGCTCACCTGGGTCCGGGTCCGCTGCCCTGGAGACAAGTGCTGTGTGGCCAGATCTGCTGGGTGGATCCCTATTGCCCTTTGCTGCTGCATCCCCTCGATGCCTGGGGCTACAGCATCTGCTTCAAGGTGCCAGCAAGGGCAGTGGTCACACCAGGTCCAAGCCACAGCGGCCTGGGCTAGCCAGGACACGCACGCAGGGCAGGACCCCGATGGAGCCCTGCAAACGCCGGCAGCAAATTAAAAACCGACAGGACAGATGTAAAAACAAGGCACAAGAATCAAACCCTTTTATTGGGTTGCTGTGATCCAGGCTCCTATACAGCCTGCGCCATGGCCTTACCCCCGCTCCCTTCATCACCCCGCATGGGGCTGGGTCAGCAGCGCTCCCAGGACGCAGGGCACCAGGTCAACATGTGACCAAGGCAAGAGGCTTGGCAGGCCAGGATCATCGGTGCTCAGGGCCCAGGGGTCTCGCCCCTGCCATGGAGGAGGGTGGGGGGAGCTGCTCCCCTGGACTTGGGCCACAGCAGTTCGCTTCCCAGCTCCCGTCTCTGCTGCCAGGCTCGCACAGGCTGGGGTGGGTTTGCAAGAGGCTGAGAGCTCAGACCCAGGGGGCTTGTGCAGTGATAAAAGCCCCCCCCGGAGAAGGGAGAGCTGCCCGCTCACCCCAAGGAAATCCACCTCGCAGCCCCCTCACCCCACCGCCTGGGTAGGCAGCCCCTGCCCTGTCCCTTTAGCAGTGCCCATCTCCAGAACAGCAGGGTGCCCGGGACATCTCCCAGGCCAGGCCACGGTGCGTGGGCAGTCCTGGAGGGCACCGCGGTGTCCCCGGGGTGCTGCTGGTGATGTGCTCCTTGGAACAGGCCTCTCCGCACACAGTGCTCGGCTCCCCCCGCGCAGACCCTGCTCCCCTGCTAAGGGCCACACTTGGGTCCTTCTCCAGCAGACAACCCCCAAGAGCTTGGCCCTCCAAGCCCATCCAAGGCCAAGAGTAGCTCGTAGCATGCTGCCTGGCACACATACATGCCAGGCCCCCGCAGCACCCTACCACGCATCAAGTAATTTACCCCCGTGGCAGCCCCACAAGGAGGGCGAGTGCAACGACCCCTGTTCTGCAGGTGGGGAAACTGAGGCACGGGAGAGGGACACAACTTGCCCAAGAGAAAGCCCATGTCAGGGCTGTGTGGACACCCGGGTTGGACGTGCTGCGGCAGGCTCAGATGGCAGAGTTCGCTCTACGGGAGACACCTGTCCTGGAAGGAGCCCCAGCTTCTCATCCGGGGGCGTCTGGACCCAATGGCCGGCAGCCGAGCTGGGCCCAGAGCACCCCCCCGACCCAGATGTCTTAGGGGGCTTCAGACTCCCTTCAACACCTGCCCTGACTCTGCCTGGGCTCCTGTACAGCAGTAGCCCTGCTGCTCCCAGGCTCCGGGTCTCATTACACGGCGCAGAGATCTCGGCGTCTGCGCGTCGGTGACGGACGTGCCCGTCTTGCTCACACGGAGGCTTAGACGCCGTGCTGCGGGTGGTAGCAGGCCAGCTTCCGCAGCTCGTCCCAGAAGAGCAGGCTGAGGATGGTGTGTGGCCCCAGGCGCAGGTAGGCAGGGCCGATGCCTTTATATAGGGCCAGGACGCCCTCCTTGCCGGAGATCTGCACGAAGCAGTCCAGCAGCCCTCGGTAGAGCTTCCCCTGGAGATAAGATGCACGGTGAGGGATAAGAAACAGGGCCCTACTTGCGCCCCCCTTCCATGCGTGCCCAGCCCTGCCATCGTCCCTCTCGGTCCTTCCAGTTTGTCTGCATCCTCACTGAAGGTTGGAGATGAGGGCCAGACCCAGCTCACCAGTACTGCACCCCTACTCAGCTGACAACATCTCCCCTTGCAAGGCTGATCACAGTAAGGCTGGATTTTCAGAAGACCTGGGCTTACTTTTGACCATCTGGTCCTCAGGGACCTCAGCCAAGAACTCATCGGGCGCGTCCACACATTCATTAATGAGCGTTAGGTAATGCGCGTTAAATCTAGTACCTCCATTGTGAAATACTAGGAGAATGCACATTAGCCTATTTTAATGTGCATTAGCTAAAGAGCACACGTTTTTTTGTGATGCTTGAATGCGTATTAAAATAGGCTAATGTGCTTTAAAGCTCATGTGTACACGCACCCATGATGACACTAATGCTTTATGCCCTTCCCATGAGGATTTCAAAGTGCTTGAAGCAAGGACTGCTTTGCCTGGGGGAAAGCAATTACCCCCATTTTACTGAGGGGAAAAACTGAGGCACAAAGCAGATCGGATTATTCTGGGGCACTGCTTGCCGTATTCTTGCAGATTTTGCTTCAAAACAAGTGAAAGCCTGAAAGGTCCCTGTTTCAGAAGAGCCTTTTACCAGGATAAACTAGTAGTCACCCCAAAACAACTCTGGCTGACCTGCTGGACTACTGGAGTGGAATTTGGGTCATTATTTTTAAATTAAAACGTTTGAAGAAGTGGTGCGTTCTTGGTGCACCAGAAAGGGTCCCGCTTCTGGAGTCAGGGCAGGTGCAATGCAGCTGGAGCTTCCTTTCCAAGGGGAGACATAAGGCCGGCTCCCCAGCTGGTATAAACACACGTAAGGAAGGCCGAGCACCAGCTGAGGACCTGCCCGATCTTTTCCTGCTCACTGTGTGCCATGTCCTGATTCTCCTTGAGGTCTATTTATAAGTGCTGTTTCGAGGAAGCTTTCACATGACATGACCCGGTGCCTGCCCGACTTCTTGTAGAAGCCCACAGGAGCCAAAAGGAAAGTGCCAAGCCGACAGGGTTCAGTGGGCCACGTGGAGGAAGTGCCCAATCTGGGCACGATGGGGCAGCTGCCGGGCATGTGGCCGAGGCATGGACAGAGGCTGGGGAAGGGATGAAAACATCCCTTTGGACGAGTGACCCAGTGCCCAGGGGCTATAAATACAGACATCGGGTTGCTTGCTGGCAGGCGCTGGGTCACGTGGCAGGCATCTGTTCAGCGCTCGTGGCACTGCTGGGTGAAAGGCTACGGCCGTCAGCTGAACCGGGGCTGACAGCGCGCTGCAGAGCCTCAGCTAGGATGTTTCAATCACACCATGCTGGGGGGGAGCAGCCGGGCCATATCCCGCTGCCCCGGAGACGGTGAGAAAACGCCCTGAGCGACTGACTCGGCAAGGCACTGACCTCACAGTCGGGGTCTCGGCGGCCAAGACCACCGCTGTCCCGAGATGGGCTGAGAACAAGAGCGTGCTCAGCAGACTGGGGAAGGGAAAGGTGCTCAGGGCAGCGAGGCCTGGGGTGCACAGCACAGGGACGTGAGCCGGGGATGATCCCAGATCTTCCGCCCCTGGTCCCCTCCAGGCCTCTGGTTTGCCATCAAAGGGATACTTCTTGCCCTCACTTCTTCCCGAGATAACTATGTGGCGTGCTCACATCGAGGGTCCCTACGCCCCCGTGTAGCCTGGACGGGGGAGCCGACCTGCCCGCACACCCCAGGCTCGCGCCAGGTTAGCCACTTACCACCCCCGACTCGTCCACGGGCTGGTTGTAGAGTCTGGTACTGACCACATCGAAGGGAGTCATGGCCACGGCCACAGCCACGCTGCTGATCATGCCAGCTGCCAAGGCCACCATCCAGCTGCCCTCCTTGAACCACTGCGAAAGACAGGACCAATAGCCTGATCGGCTGCTCTGCTTTCTGCTCCCTGCCTCGTCCCCTGCTCTGCTTTCTGCTCCTTGATGTATGCTCCCTGCCTGATTAACTGCTCTGCTTCCTGCTCCCTGCGCTATCTGCTGCTGTGCTGCCTGCTCTGCCACGTGCCACCAGCTAAAGAGACTGGACAGGGGCCCCGAGGGCCCCGAACCCTTTGGTGCCTGGAGGCGGGCACCGCGATGGACCAGCACCTCCCCTGCTCTTGCAAAGCTGCGGGTGGAGTGCCCTGGCTAGGCCCATGTCCCGTTGAAAAGGTGTCCCCCCAGGCTCCCCAGTGAGAAGGGAGGGGTGAGTCCAGGCCCCCGCAGCTGCACGCAGCCCCTTACCTTGCGCTTCCTCACCCAGTCCTTGGCGGACGCGAAGGTGGCCAGCTGCACCGCGGAGCCCACCATGACGCGGGGCACGGCGCCATTCACGCCCCGCCACAGGCCCACGATGCCCTGCTTCCTGTAGATGGTCTCAAAGGCGTCGGAGACACTCTGGACAGAGAGTCAGACAGACAGGTGGGAATTAAAGGGGCTGAAGTAGAGGTGGACCGGGACAGCTCTCTGGGGCACCCTTCACCCTTGCGATGCCTCATCCTATGCGCAGAGCTTGCAGAAATCAATGCTCCCTGGGTGCGCTCGGGCCAAGGACGGCGCCTTGGCAAGGATCTACCAGTTAATGCTCTCTGAGACAACCCATGGGGCTGTAACTCCCAGGGGAGGCTGTTGGCAGGACTCTACTTGCATAATCCCCGGAGAGAAGACACTGGCCATGCCTGGCGGGGATGGCACGTACAGCAGGCCCCGGCTTTGCCATCTCTACAGCTGGCAGGGCGCTTTGCTTTCACCGCCCCTCAGCGCGGAGCCAGGGCTTGCACACCAGGATAGGAACCCGGGCACCTCGCTGCCGGGAAGTGAAACACCGCCCGCCCGGCTGGGGCCGGCGCCAGAGCCTGCAGCAGCAAACAGGCGGTAACGGCAGCACCCGCCCCCTCCTCCACCTCGGCCAGATCAATTCCTCCCATTCAGCAATTTCTGGTTGCAAAACACTCGGTGTCATCAGCTGCGGGAGCATTAATGGCTTGTGTCACTCTGTGCACAGCGAGAGGGGGCTGAGATCCCCAAGTGACCCACAGCAAAGGGGGACGGACCCAGGGAGCAGGCCTGAAAACCCAGCAGCTCCACTGCGCCCACAACTGCAAGGGGCATTTTGCCGCCAGGGAAGCGGGGAATACCCAGTGGGCATCACTGCCGCGGCTGGTGCAGCCTCTGCTCAGGGAAGCTCGTGCTATATCTCCATCTTGGTTAGTCTACAAGGTGCAGATCTACCCTGCCTTCCCTGTGACAGCACATGCAGGGAGCGGGCACTGCTGCAGCTTAGGCCCCTGCCACACGTTACACGCATTATGGGATTCACTGGTGAGTCGTGCCACAAATTTAAACCGGGCACACACGCAAAATAAGACTACACATGCAAAGGAATTATCATGCAGTTAACTGGCGAATCGTGCAACAAAAGTAGACCTGCCGCACGTGGAAAGCAAGTAGCACGCTAGAAAAAGAGCCAGCCAGCTGCCAAATTAGAGCTTCAATGTGTGTAACAGCCTTATAGCTGGTTACTAGCCATCCTTCATGTGGCTGAGTCCTGCCTCTTGGAAGAAGCATGCACAGAGACCCAGAGATGTCAGCTCAGAGCCGGGCCGTCCTCGTAACACCCGCGCACACACCCGTAACCCTGGGCACACACCGCACCCACACCCGCATCCCCGCCTCTCTGCTCGTCCCACGTGCCGCCCTGCCAGGAGACCAGCCCGACTCAGAAACCAAGCCCGGGGGGAAACACGGGGCGGATTCGCAAGGCTTCTGCTTACCTGGTGGTTGTGCTGGTGTCCCACCGCCACGGCTGCCACGGTCTGGGCTTGCAGGTGAGTTTTGACCTGTAGCAATTCAAAGGAAACGGGCCACATTGGAGTAGGAAGCTGCCAGGATGCACCCACTCCTACCCAGCGGGTTAGACTGGAGCCCTCTCCCCTGAGGAGGACAGGAGTTCTCCCACCAGATCACCCCGACTCCTCCTGCATCATTGTGGGGGAGCGGATTCAGGCTGTGGGTGCACGGTGCCCCCCAGCGGGCCTGCCTCAGCCCCCTGACCGATGCCCTCTGGAGAGGAGCGCTTGCAGCCTGGCTCTCCCTGGTTGCCCACGCAGCCCTCGCGAGGGCCAGACTTGACAGCCGGCGAGATGCCTCGCAGACTCAGCCCCTCGCTGCACCTTTGCTGGGTGGTGAGGTATGGCAGCAGAGCAAAGACCCCTACCCCTGGCTCCTGTGCCCTTTCTTCTGCTCCTAGCAGGGTCAGACGTCTGCGGGAAGCGCGGGGCAGTGCAGCGAGCTCCCCCCTCCCTCGTTAAGCACCAGCACGATGCTTGCTCCCCGCAGCGTCCCGAAAGACCGAGTCACTTCATAAGGCTCCTCCAAAGCTCGGGGCAGGGGCATCCGCGCTCCACGCCCCTTGCCCGGCGGCTGCTACGGCTTCCCTAGTCACCCCTGCCCCAACGGCGGTGTGGCGCTGCCGGCGGCTGCCCCAGCCCTGAAGCGGGGCTCCGCATCTCTGGGGCCCAGAAAAGCCGCTGGCGGTGAGACACGCTAGACGAGTCCTGTCCACTCAACTGTCCAGGGGGCGGCTCGGCAAACAGCCTGTCCCGCGGCTTGCCGCTGCAGGCCCCCGGCCGCCAGGCAGCGGGGAAGGGCCTCGGGCGCTCCTTCCCGGGCACGCGCGGCGTCTCCCCGGGAGCGCAAGCGCCGGCACCCGCGGGTGC
>NW_017728926.1:10162121-10216352 GCF_001723895.1 Crocodylus porosus | reverse complement strand
CCGCCCCTGAGCTGAGCAGGGCAAAGGCCGTACTGTGTCAGAGGACAGCAGGGCACGGGGCAGGACCAGGCCCCGAGCAAGTAAACAGCCCGTGAGTCAGCGCGCTGGGCAAGGACTCAAAGGGAAGTGGGTTGCAGCTGGTGTGGATTTGTAGCATGTCTGTCGGGCACCGAGTCCCGCTCACCCTAGATCCCCTCCTCGCTGCCTGCGTCACAGGTATTTATAGTGCCCCATTGCCGAGCATTTCGCTGCTTATCGTCCTTGCACCTCGCCCCTACGTGACACTCAGAGCTGGGGCCAGCCTATGAGGGCAATGGCAAAGCCCCCCGGCCCAGGTCAGACAGGGTAACGCCCGTGAAATCAGAAGCATTGACTAGGGGGGCCTGGTCTCCGGGTGAGGGGCTGGGCACGGTCACCATCGCGGCACAAGGGCATACCAGCATGCACTGGAGACGACGCTGTCCTCGTGTCCTTCCTGGGGTCACGGAGCTGCAGTCTAGCAGTACTAGGCCACATTTCCAGGGGCTTGTTCCCTTTCATTGCAGGGACAAGTCCCCCGGGACTCGATCGGTGTTCGAATAAAGCCAGCAGGAGTTGGCCTGTTGTTGCCGATCCAGGCACCCTGAGCAGACTGCCTTCTAGTGCTGCTGTAGGGATCACACGAGCACCCAGGGGTCTCACTCAGGACCCACCCTGCCGCGTCCAGGTGTGAGGCTCTTGCACGTGTTGGTGGAAAGTAGGTTAGCACATACAGGCATCAGTGCAACTCGCCCACGGGGTGAGCAGGGTAAGACCCCTGGGTCCATGGTTATCACTGTGGTCAAGCCCACAGCAAGGCATCCCTGGAAAGCTATGGGTTTTTTTCAACCAGGAGCTGCTTTTAGAGCTAATTTCCCCTGTCTGCTGCTGAGGTTAATGTATAACGCCACCCTCCCGGGGCCGCAGCGCAGAACATGCTCGACCGCACAAACAACAGGGAACAAAAGCATTGCAGGGGTCATGAGACCTGATCATACAATGATAGAAAACAAGGGTGGAAGGGAGCTCAGGAGTCACGTCGAGTCCAGCCCCCTGCTCCAGGCAGGACCAGCCCCAACTGCATCATCCCAGCCAGGGCTTTGTCCAGCCAGGTCTTCAAAACCTCTGAGGATGGCGACTGCGCCACCTCTGTGGGGAGCCTGTGCCATGCTTCACAGCCCTCCCAGTGAGAGTTTTTCCTAATATCCAACCTCAGCTGCCCTTGCTGCAGCTTGAGCCCACTGCTCCTTGTCCTGTCGTCTGCCCCCACTGAGACCAGCCCAGCTCCATCCTCTTTGCAGCCCCCCGGCAGGGAGGTGAAAGCTGCTGTTCAGCCCCCCTCGGTCTTCTCTTCTGCAGGCTAAATCAGCCCATTTCCCTCAGCTTCTCCTCACCAGTCATATCCCCCAGCCCCACAACCGTTTTCACTGCCCTCCGCTGGACTGTCTCCAACTTATCCGCATGGGGGGGGCACAACTGGACACAGGACTGCAGATGGGGCCTGCCTCCCCAGTGCTGAACAGAGGGAAGAATCACTGCCCTCCATCTGCTGCCAGCGCTCCTACCGATGCAGCCCCGGATGCTGTTACCCTTCTTGGCACCAAGGGCACACCGCTGGCTCCTGTCCAGCTTCTTGTCCCCTGTCCCCTCCAGGTCCTTTTCTGCACAGCTGCTGCTTAGCCCGTCATTAGCCAGCCCTCCGGGCTGGAACCGGCTGCCGGGATCGCTGGTTTCCTGGAAACCCGTGACAAGCTGAAAATGTAGATGCCGTGCCCTGCAACCTCCTATCAACGCAGCATAGGCACCCCCTCCCTTCCCTGCCCCACTTACACTTTAACTCCTCTCATCAACAGGAGGAAGGAGGCATCCACCCATCAGTAAACACGGCTCCTCTGACCCGGAGAGACAAGACTATACAGCCTGTCTTGTCAGGATCTCTTCTGCAAGCTTAGCCGCAGAATTGAGGCCCAGGTGCAATTCCCTTAATCACAGCCCAGGTCAGAAAAGAGACAAGAGGCAGGTCCAACAGCCCAAACTTTTATTGTCACGCCCCAACAGGACAAAAATAACCCCTTATTCCAGTACCTATGTTGCTATGCCCAGCCAGCTGCCTTTCATTTGTGGAGCTTTCCAGGTTCCCCCCCGGCCCGTACCCTGCATTTGTAGGTGGCTTGTTCCAATCTTCTCCAATTCGGTTTATTCCAATTTGTTTCACTGAAACTTTGGGAGCTGAACTGACCCAAGTCTCGGTGAGCTGGGATTTGTGTGTCCTGGTAAGAGTTATGTCCTGGAAGGAAGCATTGCTCCTCTTCCCCCACCCTCATGGACGGCTGCTCGCCGCCGGCCTGGTTTCTTTTCCCTTTGGTTCATGGTGTTCACTGACAAGGCAGCTTTGTTTCCACCATTTATCTATGACAGCGTAACACAAACATCTGTTAAAGCAAAAATTACATCCAAACCGTTGAGTTATATCACGGTTACAACGGGTCAATGTCTTCCAGCTGAAGTACGGTATCATTGCATTATTGATTTTAAGGCCTTGAATCAGAGCGTCGTCTTCCAGGCCTTTTGCTTCTTCATTTTGATCCGGTTTAGCTGGACATGTGAATTGCTTTCTTTCCCTTGCTGATCGGGTGAATTAAACCTTGGCAAAGGTGACACTGAGGTCGCTGAGAAATGGGCTGTTGCGGGCTCCTGCTTTAGCCGCGCTTCTGTAGCTTGGCACAGCCTCCTTGAGACGTGTTAAAGCTGACCGCAAATATTTGGCATTTCTGCCATAGCATGTTGGGTGAACAGGAACAGGCGTTTCATAGCCTTAACGCCCTTCTCATCACTAGTTGAAGCCTCAAGGTATCTGCAGCTGTTACCCTGAACCGCTATCAGTGCTGTCCACAGAACAACTATCCGCACAGGCCTGGCCAGTTAGGGGTGGCCCTGGCTACCAGCCTTCAGTCTACTTTCCTCTGCTTATTGACACTGTATTGAGCACTTAATCTATGCAAGTGGAAGCGTATATCCAGAACGGGGGCTGGTGCTGGCTCCCGTCCTGCACCCTTCATTGTGCTGTTAAACCCCGTGACGTGTACAAGTGCCCCTAGTCTCCACCATCCCCGTGGTCCAGCGTGGGGCTAGCACTGTCACTGCAGTTAGCACTGTGCCAGAAAGCCTTTTGGCCTGATCAGGAAGATGAGGCTTGGGGGTGTTGGTCAGCGCTAGGTCAAAACTTAATCATCAAACTGACTTTCTGCTCAGGCACCTGTCTCTCTCTCCAGGGACAGTGGGACATTCAAGGGAAGGACCAATCACCTCCACACATCACAGATCAGCGCGATGGACTGCCACGTTTCAGTCCCATCCCTGTCGGCTGTCAGTGCGTTGCACGCTGCACACACAGCACAGGCCCTTGCCGTCGCTCTAGGGAGCAAAACTTCCCTTGAACGCTCCCGCTCCGCCGACAGGGAGCCAGCAGCGCAGGGAGGAAGGAACGTGCCCCGGCAGAAGCCAGGACGGGAACACAGGTCTACCGGGCAGTCCTGGGCCCAGCTGCTGGGTGCACAGCCTGGTCTCAGGGACTTGGCTGTTTCACAGGCCGGGCCAGGAAGCCATAAAGATTTGAAGGGTTCAAGTTATTTGTCAGGTCCTGGCTGGCAGGGGCATCATCCTCCCATACCTAACCCCACTGATTTCAGTTCAGTTCAGGTTTGGTTTCTCCCTCCCAGAGACACCCTGCCCTGCAAAGCCCTGCACGCTTACAGAGAAGGCAGATGCCCAGGGCCAGCTCAGTGCTGAGGGTTGGCTGAGGATCCTGACCCAGAAATCAGCTGCCTTTCCTCCCCCCAGCCAAACCCCAGAGCTCCCCCTCATCTCTCAGCACCCTCTGGCCAGGAGGGACAGGGTTACGCTGAGAGCGGGCGCCCCTGGACGGGGTGTGGCACTCCCCCTTGACTTTGGGCCAGGAGCACAGGCCAAGGTGCGGTAGCAAAAGCACGGTTTAAACGTTAACTCTCACGGCAGGCGGTGCCCGGGGCAGCGGTCCCCTCTCGCTGCCCGCCAGCAACGCGGGGTGGGTAAAGTCCTCCACCAGCCTGAGCCAGACAGGAGGCTGCGGGCCAGGGCCAGTTCCCCTTCTCCTCCTTGTCCTTGTTCACTACAGCCCAGCTGAAGGCACCTCTCCCTGCCTATCTCCCCCCACACAGGGCAGGGCTCATGAGACCGGGGCTCGGATCCTTAAAGGGAATGAGGCGCCTTGCTCCTGCTGGCTCGGTGCCTCCCAGCCGTGGGCAAGATCCCACTTCACAAAAGGCAGGAAACGCACCGCTCAGGACGCACCAAGTGAACCAAAGTAACTCGGCCTCTTGTAGGCTAGAATCAAGCGTAGGGGGCATCTGAATCCCAAGACCTCCAGGTCTGGGGCTGTACATAGGATGCCTGCAGCATCCGAAGTGCCAGGGTGAGAGGTCTGGGATGGAGGATGCTCCCCGGTTGTAGCGCCGTACGCGGCGTTCAGAACGATTGCGTTCCACCTGCTCAGTTGACGTGGTTTTTGGATCAATTGAGTTCTGTGCATCAATACAAAGTGGAACTGATTTGGCTAATTTGACTTGGAACCCAAAATACATTTAAAAACCCCGCAAAAAACAATATCCCCCCTCAAAAAAACACTGTTCCAGGAGTCTGCTCCTCTGTCAACACAAGTGGAGCCAACACCAGTGTCCTTTGGGACGGGTTTGGTTCAGGTTTAGCAGCCACAGCAGTGTCGCTCTCCTTGTAGCTACCACTGCAGATGCGGACAGATGAAGCAGTGGCATCGGTTCAGCGTGACCCACGTACTTTAAAACCGGTCTGCTTGTTTTGTCTCTTCACATCCAAAGCGCCTTGAGAGATCGGGGCTGGAGCCAGTCGCGCAATGTGTCTGTGGTGGAACGAGGACCCCGATTCCTTCCTACCCCAGCGCCTCCCTCCTCTCCCCTCGGGCCCCCGCAAGCCCAAGGGAAGCAGGGCGGCCTCAGGAAGTCTGGTCGCTGCAGCAGGGTCCAGCTGCTTTACTCAAGAGACAGCCCAGCCTCAGCTGCTGCCAGGGCCAGAATAAAAATGCAGCCGGACGGAGAGGTGGGCCGACAGAGATGGGCCTCGAGGAGGGCAGCAGGCAGGGCCAAGGAGGCGAGGGCCAGGCCTGAACTCCTGCAGCCCTATGTGAAGAGCTGCCAGCACCCCTTTGGGACGAGGTTCAACTCCAGGTTCGGGGGCAGAAACCAAAACAAGTGCTGCAGCTGGATGAGGAAGAGACTGTTGCACATTCGTCCTCCGGGCTCATGCACAAGACAGGTCTGCTCGGAGGCTGGGGCCAAGAACGGCCCGACAAGCAGAGCCCTCAGGGGGAAAAGGAGCATCGCCCCAGGCCCAGCCTGCCATGACGGACCGGTGACAACCAGCAAGTCTCTGAAGTTGCAGCAAGGGAGGTTTAGGTTGGATATGAGGAAAAACTCTCACTAGAATGAAGCAGGGTGGGGATTACCCAGAGAGGTGGTGGGCTCACCGTCCTTGAGGTTTTTAGCACCCGGCTACACAAAGCCTTGACTGGGATGATGCAGCTGGGGCTGGACCTGCTTGGAGCAGGGGCTGGACTAGGTGCAACCTCCTCAGGTCCCCTCCAGCCCCCAGGGTCTACGAATCCATGACCCGGGCTGTGGTTAGCATACGAAGTGACCTGTCCCATCATGAGCTTTATTACCCGATAGCTAATTAACATCAATTAACTACCGTGGCAATCCAGTACCAGTACAGAGGCAGCCAGACTGGTATGGAGGTCGCACAGCACTGCGGTTTGTTCCCTTTCCCGTTCCCTCCCCAGCCATCAGGTTCGGGGAGCATCTGGCTGCAGGGCAAAGGTCGAGGATAAGCCCTGGAGGAAACCCAGCTTGTAGCAAAGGCAGTCGGGGCCAGGACTGACATGGGCAGACTCCGAGTTACCAACGGGTGTTTATTCGGAGGGAGGGGAGAAGGAAGCAGATGTATATACACATACATTCAGTCACAGAGATCACCTCCTGGAAAAAGGCCCTGTGAACATATATTACATTAGAAGATCTCTACATTATTATTTTTCTTTAAAAAAAACAAAAAACCTCAAGCAAAACCCCCGAACACTCTCTGTAGAGGGTACGTGACATGGCCCCAGTTCATATGGATTTCCTTCTGCACACACAAAGGGTTAATAGGTAAAGCCACCCCGTGCCCAGCTTCCCCGTGCCTTTAGCCACCTCCCTCTGGCTGAGATCTGCAAAGCAATCCAGGAGATTTTGACATACTTGCCATTCCCAGTCATGGAAGGCATGTGTCTAAACACCACCCCCCGACACGCCTGGAAAACCTCAGCCCCCACTTGCCTACCTCCCACCCTTCAGGGTGCCGGGATTTGCCCCAGTGTTTCATCCGTCCCCGTTTCTGAGCTCTCCTGACAACTCCAGCACCAGCTGTTTGGCAAGTCGGAGCATGCGGAGGGACCACATCTGATGCTGCTCACCATTCCAGGTTATATCCATCAGGACTTTATGGTCCAACTTCTCCCAACCTTTGCTTTTTTGGCACCAGTTTAGACCCCTGGCCACAACCAAAAAAGCCCAAGCAGCAAGACTGGCTGAGGAAGAGCCTCTGCCGTCCAGCCTGTGGCATTTTACGGCCGCGATGCAGTCCGAGGTGCATGCCCTGGGCAGAGATCTATGAAGAGCAAAGAGCGAGAGGAAGAGCTATCGCAGGGAGAGAGCCCAGCATGTGGCGACAAGCGCTCGTGGGTGGGCAGGGAGCTGTGCGCGCGCGTGGGAGCTGCCTGCCGCAGACACCCCGTGGGGGTGAAGCGGTGCGTAATTCTGCGATCGTATTAGCGAGGAGCAAACATGCGCGGGAGCTAGTTAGTGTTCCAGCCTCACCCTAACGTGTTCTAAAATGAACAACTAGTCAGTCCAGGCACTCGGGCCCATGGCCCAAGGGTGCGTCTGCCCGTCCTGAGCAACCCGCTGCTCAGACCCACCCCCTCCACCCGTGTTAATAGTAGGTTATTATTCCAGTAAGAGAGTAACTTGGCTGGGTGATGGAGGATGGCACAGACCCGCCCCCGAGACCCCCCGAGGAAGGATCTCCCTGCAGCTGCCACAGGTCGCGGGCAGTGTAGACGAAGCACCCCGGTGTCGGGGCGCAGTGCCAGCAGATCCCTGCGATGCAGCTGAGAAGCGAGGTACCGTGGTGCAGTCCCGAAGGCTTCGGTGGGACAGCGAGTGCAAGCTCCCATGCCGCGAACGCAGAGGCCGAGTGCTGGGCCGCGCCGACAGACAGCGACGTGCCGAGTGCCCCGCAGCCGTGCTCAGGAGAATGTAAACTTGGTTGCTCTGGGGGGCGGGCCTGCCCAGCTCTCTGGCTTTGCTCTGCGGTGCGCGTGTTGAGAGCAGGAGCCAGACATGCCATCCAGCCACCTGTGAAGCAGCTGCCTCGAGCCTGCAGGTCCCTGGGCATCAGGCGTCCCAGGGAGGCTGCCGGCCGCACGGACTCCGGCGGGCACGGCCCAGCCCGCTGCTCCCGGGTGACAGAGCGGCCGGCAGGTTCCTTGTGCTTGCGACAGCCGGGGGTGCTCTCCCCCGCGGCAGCGTCCTCCCCGCTGCGTGTCCTGCACTCCGGGGTTAACACCAGGGGTCCCGCGAGGCCCGCCCGCGGCACAGGCTGTCGCTGCGCTGCCAGGTGCTGTGGATCAGGCTCAGGGCGTCCTCGCATTTCTTCTTGACAGAGCCCTCCTGGACGGCCTTGTGCAGCAAATCAATCTGGAGCAAAGGCGGGCGGGTCACAGGACTGCCCGTGACACTGTGCTCGGAGCCGTCCCAGGTTAAAGGGGCTCCGGGGCACAGGGACACTCGGGAGCCAGAAAGCTCAGCTGGGGAACGCGCGCAGCACTGCAGACTGTCCGAGTCGCTGGCACTGCTGGCCCTGGGAGGGGAGAGGGCTGTGCTGGCCACCACTGCCCCATCTTCTGCTCTTCCTTCCTGGAGACTGGCCATCAGAACCGGTTTCAGGGGCAAACAACTGGGGATGCCGCCGTGTTGGCTAACTCGGTCCGATTTCCAGTGCATGGGGGGAGCAGAAGCCTAGCAGAGACTCTGCCTGCAGCCCTCCCTTCTCTCCCACACCGCATGGACCCCGGCCTGGCCACCCCTGCCATTCTGCTCTACTGACATGCACATGCCGAGGCTGGCCCACAGCTGCCTCTAGAAAGCCGCCCTCCCACTGCTCCCTCCTTCAGTTCAGCCTCACTGTGTGGTGGGGGAAGCAGGAGCACACAGCTCACCCATAAGCCGCAAACTAATGCGGTCAGCGCTGCCTCGCCTCCGCTCACCTGGTAGATGTCTTTCCAAACAGTGCTCAGTGCCGAGAGGAACCTCTCCAGTTCTGTAGTGCAACTGAAGTACAGGACCCAGGGGGGCAGGAACTGCTCGCGGTCCTTAGCAAACTCCTAAACGCCAATGGACAGGTGCGGTGGTTATTCAGGGAGCCAACCCCAACCCCCCCCAGCATCCGTCAGGCCCTGTGCTGCTACACGGACATGCCCCACACTCACCATAATACAGTACTCCTTGCCCGCCTCCGTGGAGATGGCAGCGACATCCGTCAGCTCCACAGTGCCGAGCGAGCGGAAGAAGCTCGTCTGGCAGTCTTCATGGCAGGTGAAGACCTTCTCATCCGCTATCACGAGGCAGCAAGGGATGCAGGGCGCAGGCACCACCCCCTGCGGGATAACCTGATGGGGGAGAGGGCAACCCTTAGCGGCACCACTCTACGAGCTTCCCCCTCGACTTCTACGCAAGACTTCCCACGGACATCCGGGGGCTTCTCCAGATGCTGCTCTGTGCGGCAGCTGAGATGGGTCAAAAACCAAAAACAGCTCCTAGAGCCAGACCCAGGGCTGGAGCGAGGCAGAGCTTCTTCACTGGCATCAGGGAGCTCCTGCTGATCTACTCCAGCGGAGGGTCTTAGCCCGGCCTCAGGACCCAGCTGCTCATCCCCTCCCCTACAGCTCCACCCTGGCTGGGCTGGAGGTTTTGCCTCCTCATTTCACCTGAACAGACCTCAACAGCTGCTGTCCAGGCATCCCTTTTGTCCAGTCACGGAGACCCTAGAAGGCCTGTCGCATTCAGAGCCAAGGACGAGGGGACTCTGCAGGGGTCTAAACAGCGAGGTGTGCTTCCAAGCTTTGGGGGCAGTATCAGGAGAATCAGCAATAGATGCTTTGCTGCAAAGCCTGGGCCTAAGATATGCCACAACTTAAGGGCACCATGCCCACTCCGGAGCGTGGTCTCCTTCCTGGCAGGGCCCCCCACTGCCCTGGCTGCTGGGCTGTCTGTCAGCACTGAGTGTCCATGACAAAGCAGCACGTACAGGACGTCCTTCAAAATGCAGGGAGGCCCATGGTGAAGGGCTCTACCCATCAGGGTGTGGGCACAGCACATTTCTAAGAGGCTACAAACCACCAGCCACAGCCACTCCCCAAGCCTGCTGCCCAGGACTAAAACTACCCTGTACCAAGGACTGCCAAGGACACCACTACCCCACACCAGAGGCCTCAGGGAGTCCTGAATGATGGGGGTCCCAGGAAACCTGTAGCCAGCGGGCTGGACAGGGGTGTGGAGAGCTGGGATGTGGAGCTGCAGGAAGCCTGGGCGTAAGACGGACAGAAAAGAGGGCAATGCTGGATGCCCGCTCCTCCATGGAGCACCAACCAACAGGGGCTGCCGGCTGGCAGGTTTATACCAGCCTAGGGAGAGCTGACCCTAGCCAGGCACGATGGAAAGTGCCCCCACTCTGCAGCGGGGGGCCTGGAGCGTGCCAGGGCAGCAGCTCACCCCTTTGGAGACAGCCTGGCAGAAGTACTGCATCCAGTCTGCCATCTCCTCCTCGTTCTCGGCACTCAGCTCCAGGGACGGGCGGTCGGTCAGGATCACCTGGAAGGAGTGGGGTCGCTCCGTGGTGTTCGACCGTCGGCACCCACCACACTGCTCCCCCCTGGCGGGCAACAGAGCAGAGGGGTGGGCTCGAATCGCTGGAGTTCAGAAACCTAGTTACTGTCGGGCCCGGTTCTGTCCCCACGTGCCGGGGAGCGGAGAGGAGGTGAGGTGCATCACACAGCCCCGCTCAAGGCTGTGGGGGGGGCGGAGGGGGGGCATGGTTGCACTGCAGGGTCCAAGCTCTGGGGATGGTCTCCCTGTGAGAGCGCCTGGAGCCCAACTCCAAGGCAAGACCCCTGCTGGGAATGGCCTGTGGCTGGTAGGTGGCTTGGGCACGGGGCAGTCTGCTGCACCCAGGGTTTGCACCACAGTCTCGTGCGTGTGAAACTGGCCATTGACAAACCCATCGCAATCACATGCCCTGTAGTCAGCAGGACCAGGTGCTCCTGCCAGGACTGGCCCAAAAGCCCTGAGCCTCAGATCCCTACTAGCCAGCCAGCGGGGTAGCTCCCACCCCCACCCGCTAAGAGCAGGCAGCTGATAGACCAGGCCTCATTTGTCACTCAGAGGAGTGTCTCAAGCCAGACTCCCACTAATTCATAGGGACCCATGTGTGTATTGGGGCCAGCAGCTTCACCCAAGAGTCCATGTTTTACAGGCGGGGAATTGTAAGTGCCTTGCTCAAGGTCACCCAGGGGACTCACGGCGGAGTCAGATACAGCACTGAGTGCCATTGTCCAGTCTCCTGCCTGAATTATTTGACTTCGAGATGGAAAGAAAACTGCTGCAGTGTTGCAAATTTGACCAGCTGTCTGCTTTGGAGAGGAGGCAGACCTCTGCCCGCTGGCATTGCTGCTAATATCCTGACCCCTTCTAGGCACTGATTACCCTCAGTGGACACGCGCTGAGCGATCTCAGAGCAGGCTGGAAGGACCTCCCCAGATCAGCTAAAATATAGGGTAAAACACCTGTAGATGAGAAACAGTGCCCACTCTGCAGGTGAGCACTGTGGAGACTGAGTGATGCTATCTACTGTCGAGAGCAGGTAAGTCAGGGGTGAGGTGAATAGGGTCACTGTTCTGCACTGCAGCTAACGAGCTAATGCCCACTTACCCCATGGTCACAGAGAGCAGAGGCGTAACATCGGTGCGGTCTGGGTACTGGTATAAGATGCCGTTGCTGCTAATTGGACAGACAAGACACAGGCTACATAAATCAATCTGTGCAACCTGAACAGCAGCATAATCTTCCCCTTGCCTTGGCCAGCAGCTGATATATGGCTCCTGCGCCCCACAAAGCAGTGGATCTTTGTTGCTAGTGTGGAACAAGCCACAGCACAGACAGATGCAAGGTTTATAGTTCCACAAGTGACTTAAAAACCCATGCCAGAGCAAGGTTTAATCTGGCTAGCTCAGATACCAATGGCAGTCAACGTGCACCAGCTTGCACTGCAGTTTGAGCTAGAAGCCCAGGCACCTACTCAGGGTTCTGGGTGGGCTGAAGCCTTTGGCACCATATTTTTTCTGCTACCAGCACCCAAGGTAGCTGGCGTGAGTATGCCACCACTCTGCAATCCCACCTCTAGCTGCAATGAGGTGCCTAACAGAGGACTGGACTCGAGACCCAGGTCCAGCTTCCTCTGTGAGGACATCCTGCTTCACTTGTGAAGAAAACAGTAGGCTCCAACTAAAGTCCCATCCAGGCTCTTCACCCCTCAGAGAGCCTGGGAACAGTATCTTGGCTGACAAGACCTGCCTTGGATAAAAGCTAGCTGCGCACCTTATAGAAGCCATCGTGCTAGGGTGGCAGCTTGCTGATCTCAGTGAGGGCTCAAGGTGCTCAAGGCGTCTCTGGTCTCCTCCTACCTGGCCTCGCTGAGGTGTCTACAACCCCCCCCCCCGACCTAATGCCTTCCCTGCCACCTTCATCTCAGATGCGAGTTAGAGCGCCTATGGAAATGCAGTCCCATGTCCTACCTGAGCACCACAAAGCAGGTCTTCCATTGCTCCTTGCCCAGGTACGAGGTCCCGGCTTTGTAATGCAGGATGCCCTCCTTTGTGACCGAGTTCTCAGCAGAAGTGTAATTGCTAGGAGCTGGTCCCAGAGCCTCGTCCATGGGGTCCTCCCAGTGAACAAGGCCATAGAAGCGCACGACCACTTCAGAAGCCTTTGACAGACAGACCACAATGTTACCAGCCTTTCAGCTAACAGCTGGGTGGGGAGGGGATGGTGGGACCCCGGGCTGGGGAGCCAGCACGGCAGAAAACGCAACCTCAAGGGCCTGCATAAAGGAAGCCTGGCAGCAAGCTGAGTCCTCCTGATGGGGACTGCGTGGCACAGTCATCGCTGCACCTCCTGGTATATGGCACCTGCCAGCTTAGGCATCTCCAAGCACCTACTGGCAATTAAACCTCAGACCTCGCCTCTAAAGCAAGCGTGAGACACAGAAGGCTCACTTCATCCGCTATGAAACCTGCCAGCGCCTCTGGGTGAACAGCATGGTGCAGTGGGTGAGGAAGACTGACAATTCAGCAGGGAAGATAAGCCTGCCCACATGCATGGGGTAATCAGTGTGGGCCGAGGACACTGTAGGCCAGGGCCCAGGGACCCACTGGAGCCCTCCCAAGAGCCCGTGCATTGTAAAGTGGGGACCCAAACGGGAACATCCAGTGAAGATTCGATTTAAAAAAGTGCTTGTCACTCCCACCTCACCTCGCACTTGGACTCTTGGGCCACAAACTTAGCCAGCGCCAGCTTCTCCATTGTGGCATCAGTGAGGATGCTGGGATACGGTGGTTCCCGGCAGCCTTTGATCATGGCCGACTTCAAAGAGACCAAGAAGAATCTGGGAAGGACAGAGAGCTTTGGTGAGATCCTGTCTTGGTACCAGACCCTTAAGAAGTGCAATACGCAAGAGAGCTAAGCGCCAGCCTGGGTCCTGGCTCAGAAATGACAGCGTGGAGTTGATCGTGCCACAGGGTCTACAGGAGCAGACCTCTTTCAACCGCATGAGAACAAAGGGGTTTCATACACCCACAGTGTCTCTCCTCCCTGGGTCAGCTTGGAGAATCAGTGCCCAAATGTGCCAAAGGGTCTTGAGATCAAGTCTGAAGGGGACGGAAGCTGCTGATGTCTGAAGGAGCCTGCCAGAGAAAGCTGCACTCAGGGACCTGAACTTACACAATCCTGCTGAAATAGCGTGGTGGGAAGGAAAGCCAACTGATTTAGCTTAAAACAGGAAGGTGCTGCCCAAGGGCCCCAAGGCACCCACAAGTCCGCCAGGGCACAGGCCACTTAGAGTGAGGAAAGAGCTGCAGGT
This sequence comes from Crocodylus porosus, assembly GCF_001723895.1. Taxonomy (NCBI): domain Eukaryota; kingdom Metazoa; phylum Chordata; order Crocodylia; family Crocodylidae; genus Crocodylus; species Crocodylus porosus. The sequence goes on along the minus strand of NW_017728926.1, from coordinate 10,203,032 downwards.
TTGTCAGTGACCTCAGAACTCAAGCAATTTATCTTCATCCATTAAGGGCGATATAAAAAAGAGCAAGTGTCCTGCTTAGGGGCACTCCAAGACCAGCCTGGTCTTGGAGAGAAGGCTAATGTCACACACTTATTCTGCAATACAAGCGGGCATGGCAGTTTGCAGCAAACCCTGGTCACTGGTGCACCTTGGGTACCACACATGAGCAGTGCACGAACGATGACTGAGATGTATCGCAACTGGAAGCCGCAGGCTCCGCGCTGGAATTTCAGCCAGGAGAGGGAGCTGTTGGAGTGCTTTGCAATTCAATCCAAGTGGTTTAAAACCATTTAATTCAATCCAAGTGTTAAACCATTTCCAGGGCTGGACTATTGTACTTAAAACCACCTCCAACTCGCACGCAGCTCAGGGACTTTGAAACAGCAGACAGACCATAAGATCCAGACTGTTTCAGACGGTAGGCTTTGATCAGAGGCACTTGCCTTAACTTAATGAGGCCACTATAGATATACAAGGGACAGCCCCGAGGCCTTGAGCAAACTGCTGATAAATGAACCCGTGCCCGAAGAGGGACAGCGTCACGGCTGTGCACAACCGTCTAACTTACTCCGTCAGGGCCACGTCGGCGGTGTCCAGCAGGAACTGCTTCCTCCGATTGGTACAGACCAGTGTTACCGTCTGTTGATCCAGGCCAACCTGTGGTGGTAACACGTCAGTGGCTGAGAAGCAGGATGGGGACAAGGCCTTGGAGAGAAACTCCCCCCCGCCCCCTCTTGGGCCTGATGCGACACCAGCTAAAAGCTAAAGGGGAAATATATTTATGGGAGAGTGGGCGCTTCCTCTGAACCCCCGTTGAGATCCCCCACCCTGAGACCACAAACCTTGTAGTCAGGCAGGCCTGGCTCCACGACTCCACTACCCCACTACCAGAGATCACTGCCCCCAAGCAGGGCAAGACCCCGATACTGGTGTGATGCTCCCAAATCCCAGACACCAGAAGGAGGCTGCAAAATGAATCCAGCCCAGCCAGGCAAAAACTACAGGCCTCTTCCTGGTCATCCCCTGTGCTGGGACCTGGGCCCAGGGGCGCCTACATCAGCTGCTGTGGACTCAGCCTAAACTCACCGAGACGTAGTCAAGCTCATTGTAGGAAACGGCCTCTTCCACCATGTAAGGCTTTTCCGCTGCTCCTGGCACAGGACACAGGGGAGTGTGAGGAACTGGGAGAAGGGAGATTTCCAAAACTCAGCACAGACTCGCCCTGGTCTGCCCCGCGGCTTTTGGCCTGTAGGCCAAGCCTTCTCTCTTGCAGAATTAGCCATCCCGGGATTCTTGGGAGCAGGAGATCTGAACTTCTAGTACCAGAAAAAGGAAGACCTGTACCTTTCTTGCTCCCTAAACAGCTGTGAAACGTCCCTTAGCAAACTGCCCCTGGCACGAGCTCCTGCACAGGGGTGTGCACCCTGGAGGCCCCCCCCCAGCTCCCTCACTGCACATCCAGGCTTCTCAAGGTGAAACCGCTGTGGGACCAAAAGGCCTCACTGGAGTCTGTGGTGCTTCATGGGGAGGTAGCAGAGAGGCCGCTGGGCCAGGATACCTTTCCGGATCAGGTAAATGTAACAGTCCGTCAGCAGGACGTAGATGAGCTGGAGATTCCCCTCCATGTGCCCCGTGCTCATTCGGATCATCTGTGCAAGGAGAGAGGAGAGATGCCTCACCACACCGTGCTTCTGGTTTGCTGTTAACATGGGCACCGGGTCTCTGGGATGCAGAGAGACGATTCTGCCTGCAGCGTAAAGAGCTCCTGGCTGCAACAGCAGGGCCAGCAGGCAGCCTGGCTCTTTAGTATAACCCAGGTTATAACGGTGTTCCTACCAGGGCTGCGGCCTTGGAAATGACCAGCTCTGCGAGGTGGCTCTGAATAAGGTTAGGCTCCATCTCTGTGACGAGACAGGAACGTACTTATCGCCTGGCTGATACCACTGCTCCCACACTTGCGTAGCCCCTGGCGTTCATGGGATGGACTGAGGCATCCCTGCAACTGTCCGGTGCAGGCTAAATGAGCCTTTGTCTGGGATGGTTTACAGGGGTGGCCCTGGCCTGAACAGCACGCTGGACTAAGTGGCCTTCCCAGCCCTCTCTCTCTGGTTTTGTGATTGGTTCACCGTGCCACTGCCCTGTCTGCAGCTTTCCAGACAACGGTCCCACGTCCTGGGTCGCTGCTGCATGGGAAGAGACAGAATCACTTGACTGGACAAGGCCAATCTTACCCTGAACAGCTGCTCCTCGTTTTCCCGAAAGACATGGATCATCAGCAGCAACAGATGGTTGTTATCCACCCTGCCGTGGGAAGGAGGCAGGGGTTAAACACACACAAAGACCTCTTCTCCCTCAAAGAATCCCAAGGGTGGAAGGGCCAAGGAGCATGAGGTGCCTCAGGTGCCACCTAGAGATGTAGCGTATAGCTGGCATCGGGCCCCAGCACGCAAGGCTCATCTCCGTCTACACAGCCTCCATGGGGCTCAGGACAGAGCAGGGAGGGCTGGGATCTGAGTACCACCTCCAAGCCTGCAGGGCTACTGCTTAGCTGGCCACGTTCAAGGCCACGGCGGAAGCAGGGAGCACAGGCACCGTCCGTGTTACCCACTAGTAGCAGGAGCTCAGTCGTGGGGGGGAGAAGTGTTTGCAGTTATTCCCACTCTGCAGGGCTCCTCTGCCCCCCACGACTGGCCAGGGCTCCCCACGGTGCCTGAAAACTCCTCCAGGCCAGGGAGGGGACGGGACTGCCTTACAAGGCTGCTCTCCTTGCCTGGAGGGGGGGACTCTCCACAGGGCGGTTTCCCCTTCTGCCGTCAGAGCACAGAGCGTTCATCTGCACTGCTGCAGCATGCCGCCGCCCCCAGGCCCAGCGATGCCGTCCTACCTGAACTCCGACGGATGGGCCGCGTCCGAGGGGCTGCCCTGGCCCTCCTCCATCCCAGAGTCCTCAGCACTGCTCAAGGAGGGACTGGGCTGGTCTCTCTTGGGCTTGCTGGGTGCCTCGGCACTGGCAGTTTCAGTCTCCCTGGCTTGGGGTTTAGCCACCTCCTCTTGGGAGTCCTCTACAGCCCCAGCCGCTTCTCCCTCTCCTCCTTCTTCCTCTTGTCCAGCAGCTTCAGGGCTACCAGGAACATGTGACGGTTGGCCATTCCCTGCAGAGTCATGGTTGCCACCACCTGGTGCAGGAGCGTTTGGACTCTCAACGGTAAAGCGGTAGAAGTCCATGGGGGTTGAAATCCCCTCACTAAAGTCGCCAGAGGGCGGCCCATCTGGGGTCTCCCCTGGCGTGCCGGTCCGAAAGGACTGATCGGGGGGCTCAGCGTGGGAGTTCCAGCCGCTGGGGTCCAGCTGCCCGTTCAGTTTGTCGATCACCTTGCTCAGCGGCTGCCCCATGCTCTCCATGGAGGTGTCCTTCATCTCCGGGATCCGCAGGTCCAGCTGGCCGAGGGCCGAGTGCTCGCCGCTTTCCTCCGGCCTCTCCTGGCCCTCAACGGCCTCTGGACAGGGAGGGCTGCTGGATTTCTGCAGCTCAGCACCATCACTCAGTCCGTTCACGCCACTGTCCCCACTAGACTCGGCAGTAGCAGAGGGGGAAGGATTCGCCGCTTCCTCCAATTTCACTTTCTTTTTCTTGCCCGTCTTCTTCTTTTTAGCTAATCTGCAAAGTAAGAAACCAGCATGGACGTTACCAGAATCTGGCCTTGCACACAGCGCCTATGGGAGGGGGACCTACACTTGTGATACAGCATCAGGCTTGGGCGTCTGTGCGCTTACCCTTTTCTTCAGGGACAGCTCGCTACTACTGAAACGATTATCCTGTGACAGAAACAGCTTACAGTAGCGAAACAGGTACAGGTTTCTTCGTTGAATCGGACCGAAGAGCTAATCCCCAAGCACACCCACACATGCACACAGAGCCTTTCAGCCAAAAACTACATTGCCCTCTCTTGGCGTTCAGAAAAGCTGCACAATTTTGGTAGCCTGGTAGCATGTACAGATGGGCAAACCAAGGCACAGAAACTAAGCGACCTGACTAGAGGCGCCTACTGGGAGTCGGTGGCAGAAGCAGAAAGGATCCAAGTATCACAGCTTGCTTCCTTGCTCTGTTGGTTTGACAACCCAAGCTGACAGCAACTGGGTTGCAGTTTCTGGAGAGGCTGGACGTGGAGATGCAGTGATGCTTGCTGCCATTAGAGAGAGTTGCAAGCTCCAGGATGCAGCTACATTGAGGCTCTAGTTAGGAGCATCATACTACATGGGCTCCTTAGCAGACTGGTTCTGCCATTAACATGGAGAGTGACGTTCCTGTCTACAATGCAGCGGTCCTCAACCTTTTCAGACTGAAGACCTCCTTTATCTCGTGACTCATGCCTGCACACTGAGCAGGGCTAACAGTGCATCACACCCCATGGCACCCTTGACAAATGCTTGGGTTGTTTCTCTGTCTCTCTCCGTGTTTCTAATCATTGGTTATACTGCTGCCATCTGTTCTAGACTCACTTGGTGGGTCACTGCAGGCGCCTCTTGTGCTGGTAGAGGAGAGCCGGACCCCTACCTACGTGCATATCTGGGTTCACCTCTCTATTCTGCTATTCTACCGATCACGGGAGTAGCTGCATTCAGTGCTGAATTACTTTAATCCTGTGCTACGTCACAGGTTCTTCAGAATACTTGTTTCATCCTGTTCCTCATGCTGCACCGTCAGTTTTGGATCAGTCAAAGCCTAGGTGTTCAAGTGACCCTTGCCCAGAGGCACCCACAGATTCCTCTTCTCAGATCTGGGCAGCTCGGTACCAACCTGATGACTTCCAGCTCTGTGCAGCTCTCCGACTGGTCCGTGCCTTCTGTGGCCGCGTCCACCCCCTCCTGGGAGGCGGCATGCACTGGGGTGGTCTCGCTGGAGGACACTTCAGCCTTCTCGTTGAAGGGGTTGTAGCGCTGCGTTGGGCTCTTCATGGAAACCTTGCTGCCGTTTGTGTCAGAGGCCACGGAGCGCGGGCAGCTGAGAGTATCCGTGAGGTCTCCGTCTGGCACAGGGGAAAAGCAGAGTCCTAGTCAGAGGCTGTCACCAGAGCAGGAATCCTACACTGAGCGTTTGGGTGTCAGTCAAGCAAGGCTGTGCGCAGGTGCTGGGCTCTGAAAGGTCATGGCCAGCAGCACCACTCCAGCAGAAACAATCTAGGTTTGATACTAAAACTGCTCACTAGGCTGGTACCATCAGGAGCCTCCTACGGGCACTTAGTAAATGGGCAACTGTGAGGCCTGAACTGCAGAGCCCAGTGCCACAGGGTGGGAACTGGCCTCAATTTGCCTTTCACACCAAATGGGAAAAAAGCCTGCGTGTTCCCACGGGAACTCACTAGCGACTGGCAGCCTTCAGACAGTTTCCAGGGGGAGACGGCAACTGCCAGTACAGTAGGGACCGACAGCACCAGTGCATCACGGGCTAAGAGGGGATATCAACCAGATACGTGGCCCATCGTGCTGCTCTGTCAGGTAGCAGTTGCCAGCTGGAGGCTCCAAATGCCCACTGGCAGCTACAGTACATACGCTGGGATCAGAGGGAGTTGGGGCCTGAGCAAGCTGCCCTGCATGCTCTAGCCTTCACGGTGAACTCCTGCTCGGAGGACAGGTGGAGCAATTTGGGGAAACTGCAGTAGAAAAAAATCTCGCGCACAAGTTTAATGTGGAGGTGTGGGGAGGGGGAGCTGGAATCTGCAGCACTTCAGGCCAAACGGCGGCTTAGACATCATCCTATCAGACAGATTTGACAGCGTGGGGACACCAAACTGATTCCTTTGGACCCAATTCCCAGCTCTTCCCTGAGCTGCTGTGCAAAAGACCTGGGGATGGGCTGACGAGGAGTCAGAAGCACTGTGAAGGCACCACCTCCAGACCTTGCGGATGGAAGATATGGCATTGCCACCCCTGTTCAAGGCACAACACTGATGGGGGTCCCATGGCAGATGTGACAAAGCTTACTTGGTCAGAGAAATTACCCTGTAGGTATGTGATTTAAAGAGACCTACATATCAGCTCTCAGTTAACCTTTCCAATTTCCTGATGAGGAATCAGAAAAAGAGATCGGGAAAGTGAATGAGCACAGATTCTCAGGTCTCCATCGAGGGACAGCTGAATACCTAGCTTCTTTCTGACGCTGACTTCTCCCTAGGTGCTTGGCTAGCATTAAATTCTATCATTCCTGCTGCCATGAGCTCTCTGGCTGACAAGAGGACAGGAGATAGGAGACTGCAGGGCACAAAATAATAAATGGGAAGCTACTTTCCTCCTGACATTTGATATGCAATGATGGCCAGAGTTGTGGGAGGAGAAACACAGCACTTACCAGGCAGCCAGTGTCAAGGAACAGCACAGAGAGCAGAAAAGCCTTAGCACAACTGGCCGGGCTAGTGTTAGTGGGAACGGACAAAAAGGGGATTTGTGGGCTCATGCAGTTCTTGCTCAGGGTTATCTGGCAACAAAGTCAGATCAAGGAATATCACCATGCCGTTCAGAGAGACACTCTCAAACACTGTTGATTGAAAAGCCCAAATAAGCAGCTCTTAGCTAATTTGCTTAGCACAATTAAGGGTATAGGTTTGGCTCCGAGGTCTTGAAGAGGAAAATGAAACTGTTTGCTTAAACCCAGCATTTATAAAGATGGGGGGTGTTTTTGGAAATTTTATTTTCAAAGCAGTGTTTTGTTTCAGGTCTGACCTGGCCCTACAACTGGCAGAGTACGAGGTCTTCATAGGGGACCCAACACTGACTAGAGACAAAAGCAAAGCTGACTGGCGTGATCTTGATCTGCCCTGTCCAAATGGAGTCAAATGGAAACACTTAACAGGCTTTTAAAAGCAATTTTAGTTCCAGCCATGTAATTTATTACCTTCATTACTAATATGGATATTTGATCCTGTCCAACAGAAAGGATTGCATCCTCATAGGTCCATTTAAATGAGGAAAGGTAGAAGGATTCTTAACCACTTGATTTTGGGGTATGTGGCAAAGAAATCCGTTAAGCAAGCTCAGGCAGCAGAGAGGGGATTTTTCGATGCAAGACTTGCTTTGGTAGAGGTTGGATCAGCTCTATACAATACTGATTAAGTGGATACCAGCCCTGATCCTGCAACCTGCCCCTGAGGGGAAGCCCTCGGTGAGGATCTGGCACAGGGTTACAAATGGAAACTACAAACAGAAGCAGCACCAATCTCAGGCTGCTACAGCACGTTTCGTGTCCTTCCCTGGCCCACAAGGCAGCACGTGCTCTTAAAAAGTCCACTGTTGCTTTCTTCCAAAGACAATCCATATTTTCTACACTTGAGTATATATGCAAGTTTAAGAAGCATATTATAAAGGAACAATCCTCCAGAACTGAATACAACCTCCAATTCAATACAGCAGCCACTCAGTCTGGCTTGCCTTATGACACCCTGCAGGTTGACTGTTCCAGGGGGCAGTAATGATTGGTAATATATACATCAGTACATCTACTAATTAACCCACCACAGCAAGCTAACACCGAGGCCAGCCACCACCCATGCTGTTCAACATCAGAGCTACACCAAACTTAACTGCTTCCCTCCAGGACAGCTAGAGAACCCAACCCAAAATTACAGATTGAGAGAATATGCATCTTGTCTTAGCAGAAGCTGCTGCAGAGAGCTGTGAAAGGGGACTGGCCTTTGGGGAGAAGCCAGTTATCACAGCCCCTCCACTCCTCCATCCCTTAGTAGCGAGCACGGCAGGGAACAGTGGCTGGAAGCTATATAGGCAGGTTAAGTCATTCCTGTTTTTCCCAGAATAGTGAAGGCTGTTAGGCCCCTGGCTGCAGAGAGCTACCAGACATCCCAGAATGAGGCCAGATCCCACGTTAATCACTTGTGACTGAACCATTCAGAAGTGCAGTGGTTTTCATTCATGACTACTCAGCCCATGCTCTGAAAACCAGAGAGTTTCTCTCCTGTGTTTCAGGAAATGGAGAAAAACATTTCAGAGGGGAGAGAAAGTTAGCAACTGAAAGGCATCCTAATGGAATTCCAGCAGCTCGTTCCCCAAACGCTGCCTGAACGTACCGGTCTGATAAACCTGTGTAATGGAGGGCATCCGTCCAGCTTTAAGCTACAAATGAGAGTATACAGTACATCCATGCTTCCTCCAGGGGTAATGCAGGGAGATTTCCTACTCCAGTTGCACGTGAAGAATACGCGCAGACATCTGCTGGTGTATTTATGTCAATGGCGGTGATGCATCGCATCTGGAAAAGGACAGCATGCTGCTGAAATGCAGACATGCCCTTCACACGAAGCCACAGACATAGCTGACAGCCACACTTAAAAAGGTTAAGTAAGTGGTGCCGTGGCAAAACAGAATGAGGTCTTTAGCTGAATGTGATGGCTTCAAGAAATATTTTCAGGCTGGAAGTAGGCATGGGTCAAAGCCCAACGGAGAGGGATTAAAACATTCTCCCTAGAAATCAAGAAAGCTCCTTATTAAAAGCAGAATTAAATCAGCAACTGGTTCCCGGTTTGTGGGTAATGTCTGGATGCAGATTGATCCAGACACGTCCCTGCCGATTGACGCATGCTCTTTACTTCACGGAGGGACCCTATGGCCTCTGCTGCACTGAAAAGCCCTCAAGTACTGAAATTTGTAACCACCTGGGGAGGCTGATCACCGAGTGTCAGTGTCACCAAGCAATTTAACACGTGCTTTTCTAGGCCTGGCATAAAGGTTCCCTTCTCAAGACAGACCTTACAATATCCTGAGGGGCCTCCCTACTGAACAAATCAAATTTCCCTTGAGACAGATTTCAGCTACATGTGTCCTTTGCTCAGTCTTTTAAGCCACCAGCCAAACACATATGCAAAGATGTAATGTGCGGAGTCAGGAGAAGGAGCTGAAACAGTACGGGGAACCTCATATCCTCCTGTACAGCGCATGTGGCACACACCTCCACCTCCGGCGTCAGGGGAACGGCTCGCCACCGAGCCCGTTTCTCCTGCCACAGAATTCCATTAAGATTAGAGCATTGGTTCGTGTTAAGAAATCAAATCACGGAGCATGCAGCAAGCTTGGGATGGAAATGATGCAGAAAAGAAACAGTTTAAGAGATGATTCTGTCCCACCTTCCCAGACTTTGCTGGGCATGGACGGCACTGCTGGAAAGACATCTCCAAAATCATAATCTATAAAATGAGGGACAAAACTGAGGATTAGAAATACAAGTAGTAGGGCTGGAGGGAGAACATGGGAAGCATGTGAAGGGTGAGGGGAGGGACACAAAACAACCTTTGATTAGACATCTGAAAAGGATGAGAAACTGGTTAGGGAACGTGGCTGTCGCAGGAAATCTGCCTCACTGCTTGTTGTTATTGGTATCGTACTAAGTCCCAGGGGCCTGATCTGAGCTTGGGGGCCATTATGGGAGGCACTGTCAAAGTGAAGTGGGCAGGGATGGGTACGGCCTAGCCATTCGTGCCTCGGGCCGAGAGCCAGGAAGTCCTGAGTTCTCATGACTTGACAGGGCTCATTGCACAAATCCCTTCACCTCTCTGTGCCTCAGTTTCCCACAGATACTCACCTCCCCGAGGTATTGTGATGTTTGATTCATTAGTGTTTGCAATGCCAAGGGTCTGATTAAGGGGGGCAACTTGTCCTCTGCTCAAGCTCCACCTAAAATCCCAAACTCCACCTATATTCCCAGAGTAGTTGGAAGTTCCTGTCAAAATGATCAGCAGTAAAACAGTTAATCATGTTAACATCTACTTGTCATCATCCTGCTTCAAAGCAAATGGCCCACTGCCTAAATGGAGGATGCTCACATTTCTCTCCAAACCAAATGCTGGACACCTGGTCAAAACAGTGACTGGTTCTGGCACATCTTATCTAAGGACTTTATAAATTTCAATTCACTTAGTCCCATGGATGTGTTAAGCCGTGTTAGTCTGAAGCCAGGCCAAGGGCAGAGCAGGTGACACCTTAGAGCCTACCTGGTTCAGAGAGGCTGAACTGTCCTCTCACAGCCATCCGAAGCAGACAGTTGTCTATGAAAGCTCCTGCTTCTCTCAACCCGTCGGTCTCTAAGGTGCCACCTGCCCTACCTCCTGTCTGAGCTCATTTGGGGATGGGGGGTGAGAGGAGGAACAACACAACATTTCTGAGTCAGTGCTGGCTCCTTTCACAGATGGGGAAACTGAGACACAGATGAGGAGTTGGCAGCCAGAATCACACGGGGAGCTGGTGACGGAGCTGTAACAACTTAACGAAGGGTTCCCGGCTCTGTTCCCGGCTATAACCATGCTCCCAGCTTCCTATGAGTTTCAACTCGCATCTGCGTCTCTTGGGCTCCAGTCCTCACCACCATTTGATTAACACATTAACCACTGTAACTACACTGTGGCACTATCCACACTCCCCAGGTGAATGAACAGACTTTGGGTAGAAGATAAGTGCTGGAGCCCAGGCACCTTCTGCTGCTGGCCAGAGCAGGGTTACGTCTGATGTGACATGGTGCAAGTCAACAGTTTGGGCCAAATCTCCAATATAATGCCAGAGAAAAAGAGCTGGGGGTCCAATGGAAAACGGACTGATTACTGCTAGGGGCACCCCTTGACTATTACTGAGGGAACTTTCTGCACTGCCTCCCATTGCTACGTGACGATGCCCAGAGGCTGGCACCTCTGGGAAGTGAGAAGGGCTGCTAAGAAGCTGAGGAAAGAGCTAGATAAAACTGCTGTAAACTTTGCCACTGGGTTCAGCATAGAATGACCCAAATAGGCCATTCCTGCTCTCTCAAATTCTCCATGTTTCTGTCTTGCAAAAAAGACAACAGGGATGGCAGATAATCTTGGTAAATCCTGCTGAAAGACCACCCCCATTTGAGTCTGACAGATCCTGGACACCACGTATAGATCTTGCCGAACACAAGGAATTATTTTTGAAAAGCTCTGTGCATTGACGCTCTTATTCTGGAAAAACAGTGCCTTGTTTCGGCTTAGCTTAATTCATTTTAACCAAGAACAAAGCATTCTTAACCTGAAACGAGAGTATCCACACATGGAGTTACCAGAGGGACCTAATCTGGCGCAACTCCACGTGCACACATGCCCTTATTCCAACACAATTGTTTGTGACACAATTACAAAGTTTACAGCTCACTCAGGTGGAAAGGATCCTGGCTGGTCACGTGGCTGCTTGGGGGTGCTGGCTCTAAGGGAAGGGTATGGCCTTTTCCCTCCCAGCTGGCTGCAGCAGGAATTATTAACCAGCGCGCCTCAGCTGATTAGCTTTTGGTAGTGGGGGCCATCAAACAAACGCTGAGGAAAGGGCCAGTGCTCAGCGTGATAGTCCCTTCTCTGTCCTCAAGCTCACAAAACCACTTTAACTCACTACGCAATAGTTCGTAATGACACACGTAAGCCTCTCTAGATCTACAGGCCTACATGCTACATTGAACTGGGGTGGGGAGGGGGAGGGCAATGCTCAGATGTGGACCCAGCTTTTGCTCCTCAGCTACCTGCAAAGATAGCTGCAGTTATCCTACATCCATTACTCAAGGTCAATTAATATTGAGAAGACATGTCCATCCCCTGGTTTGGACTGGAGCCCTGACTCCAGCTGTCCCACTGAACAACACTCAGTTTGAGTTCCTGGAAGAATGCAGCGGCCCTGCCTGTAGCACAGGGGGAATTTTACAGCCCAAGGATGGGAATATGCCCCGATGCAAAGAGACTGCCAGTGACATGCAGCACAAAAAGCTCTTCTCTTCCAGCCACAGCTAGCTCTCCTAGGAGAGTCTGCCAGCTTGGATCAAGATGCCACACTGAACCACTGGGATATGTGGTCTCCACTGACCACACCTCTGGAAGCAAGGCTGAGGTGGCTCAGAGTGCAACCTGTGAGGCACTCCTTGGATGGGGGGGCCTATAATCTGCCCCGGCACCCAGCTCCCACACTTCTCTCTCATCCAGCTAGTGGGCTCTTAGCAAATGGGAAAGTGCATTGTTCAAATGCGCAAGCTGCTTCAAACACTTTACTGGGAAAAGAGACTGTCCCCGAACCCGAGCTGCTCCTCACTATTCTGCAGCGCTCAGGCTCTTAGGCAGAGATGCTGCATATCCACTCCCAGCCCCTCTTCCTCTGCTCTCCAAGGCCACTTACCCTCACTCGATGGAGCAATGGCACTGTCATCCCATTCCAGATTGGTCGAGGTGACTGAATTGAAGGAGTTGAGGGAGAGGCTGTCTGAGCCATGGACGGAGCTGGGCAGGCGATCCTCAAAGTCCAGCAAGTACTGAGGCTTGTAGTAATCTGGCATATAGGGTGCCAGGTCCAAGTAAGGAGCATCCTGGGAATAAGAATATAACACAGTACATCAGGGTCCGCTTAGGAACAGGCCTTTACTCCTATAAACCAGGTAGTGAGGGCAGTATAAAGAAAACAGTGCAGAAAGACACTGGCAATGCAGAAACAGCAGGTTACAAATGCCTGTTAAAGGCAGGGGCAATCAGAGATGACAAGTGTTTCAATAACCTGTCACTGGCTTATTCCTCTTTGAAAAAGGAGCTCATTGGTAACCGCCAGCAGCAGAAAAATGTCAGCGTGCTTCCACTGCACAGGTGCACAGTTGCATTTCACTCTTGACCTACGGTATCCTTTGCTGTTGCCATCCTGGGCTCCTCTGCTCAGCTCTTCTGGTGACCCCCCAGTTCTGACCTGCGGGCCCCCATTCTTCCCCTGTTGTTCCCACAGCTCTACCAGTGCTTCTCAGATGCCTGAGCAATACCCACCCTGGAACCGGTAGTGTCACACAGCTCAGGGCTGGGAACAAACTTTCACTGGCATCTAAATTGCTGCCGCTGCTTGGAAAAGTTCTCTTCTAACTGAGCCGGAAGCTGCCGAGGTTAATGTACCTTTGTATTCATTCTGTAGGTTGTTATCGAATATTTTGTTTTTATAACTACAGAAACACAGAGGCAGCCCTGGGAAATGTGAGCTAGCAGAACCGGACCCCATTGCATTTCTGTTTCTCTTTACCAACACAGACAAATGCAGAAATGCAGATACAGGCATCTCAGTTCACTGGCACTGGGGAACCCAATCTCTTTTCTTGTGGCGGGCAGGTGCTGAGAAAACAGAAACCGACCTGCTGATAAAGCAGTAGTCAGTTTGCTCTGACCAGATGATCAGAGGACACCAGCACAGGAGACTGAACCTGCGGCAAGAAGTAAGCCTGTGCCACAGAGCGGCTGATGGAAACAGGTTCGTTGGAGAAAGTGAACAGAGTCCATGGCTCAAAGAGCATTTCAACTGGAGCCTGCTGAAACTTCAGTGCAGCTCCAGGTCTGAGTATTGTAACGTGCCTGAATAACTCTGGTGTTCAAAGCGCTTAAGCAATCCCATCAGCAGACAGTCCTGCCTTGCAGCCATCTCTTCTGTCTCGCATCACGCTGCCCTCTTTCTCAGTGCTAGCGTCTTCCACATCACCAGCTGCCTTAGGGATGCAAAGGCAGTGCAGTGACTACCTTATAACCTGATGTTACTCAGGGAATTGGAAAGGAAGCCCCCGTCATTTCTCCTGCTTCCTCCGGCATCACTGCTCATGACAGGCCCAGTCTTCTCTAGCTACATCATCTCCCTTCACTACTGCAATAGGAGACCGTGCTCATTTGAGAACCTGCTCACTGGGGTCCCTCAGCCTCGCTTCATTCACTGGTCTCTTGTTGCCAAAAAGTCCCTACAGTAATTCACACCCACTTACATCTCTCCTCTCAGTTCCTCACCCAAATACTCTCGCTCCCTCCCACCCTTTCTTTTCCTATTTGCTGTTTTCTGCCTTTGACCTTGTGATCTCCACACACCTACAGCAGCAGCTCTATCGGCAGCCAACCATCCTTTTTCAAAGCCCTTCTTCCAAGAATCATTCCCACTTCTTTGACCTCGCCAGTGAACCAGGACCACTTCCCCTTCCTGGGCAATGGACCACATCTCATCTCTGTCTAGGACCGTTAGCTCTTTAGGGCACAGAGGATGACCTATCCTGTCGTTTTAAAGCTCAGGGTATATTGGTGAGCTGAGGGAAGCAATTTGCAAAATGAAATAAACTGTTCTGCTTAGAAGGACCCTGTTTCTTTGTTTGTGACAGCCCTTTCCTGCATTCCCCTGCCCCAGCAGAGGTTAGAAAGTCACATTTTCTGTTGATTTGGAGAAGTGCTAACTTGTGAAACTAGAAGATGGCTCTGACCAAGAATTCCTCCTTGGCTACATCCTTACAGCTTAGAAGAGGAATTGATTAAATACTTAACTGGCCCTAAGTATGCTTCCAGGAACAAAGGTACTTTGTTCCCAAAAATCTTACGCATCATCTCTTCCAATTACAGAGTTGGTCTAATACAAAGATGTCACAAAAAGAAATCCCTTGTTTCTCACACACTTCCTAGACTATCACAGCTACACTCCAGCACCCGTTGATATGTGGTATATGGGGCTTTCCTGCTCTACACACATTCTGTCCATCAGCAAAGCCAGCTAGACAAGACCCGAATCCTCACCAGATCCAAGTCAAAGCGGATGAATTCCAGCCCAGATACCAGCGTAAGGAACAAGGTCAGGTGATCATGACTGCAGACCAAGGCATTCCTGTGACACAGATAAAACACAAGAACGGTCAGCTTTGGCACCGAGAAGAAAGCCCCGAGTGCCCTTGCAGAGCACATGACCTTACAAGTCCAAATACATTCTCCACCCATCTGTTTTTCTAATCCCCACAATATGGCCCTGAGCTACAGTATAAGCAAGGCCCAGACAGCCCAAGCGGGATCCCGCTGTCTTTAGCATATCAACCCTTCCCTTCCACCAGCAGCCTCAGGGCTCAAGGCTCCTCGGGGCTGTGCATCTGTGACAGCTGCACACTTCTCTTTGTAGTTTCAAGGGCCAGGAGAACTAGTTGGCTGCACATTAGCTAAGGTCAAATTTCTGGGCATGTCCCAGGTATCTGCTCTCTGGATGAGACACATGTTGGCAGCTTTTTGGATAACACAAAGAATTAAAAAAAAAAAAAAAAAATCTACCAAGTCTGGGAGCTTTCTCTTTTAAATGCATAGCTTCCACATTTATCAGATTCCTTGCTTTCAAAGCATCGGACAAGTGAGCAGCCCAGTACAGCCCCATCCCCATACATGATCACAACAAAATAAAAATAATAAAAACGAGAGCCTCCAATGAACGCAGAGCTGGCATCATGCAAGACAGAGAAGCAGAGTACAGGTAATACATAAAACAATGCAACAGTCACGTAGTGCCTGTAAGAACAGCTACATTTATGTGGTCATGAACACTGGAATTGTTAAAAGGTAAAATAGCCAAGGGGCCTAGGAGCCTCAGTCTCATGGTCAGTCACTGGGGTTTAAGGTCCTCAGCCCCTTACACCCTCTTAAATATTTTACCCAAAGTCAGTAAAGGAAGTTTGAGGATGAGCCTTCATTACTTCCTGCATATTCCATGTTCTCTGCGGTTTCCAGAAGAAACTGGCTTTGACAAGCCATGTGTCTATACCACACCTTCCCTGCAAAAGGCTTAAAGCATCTATGCATAAGGGACTGCCAGCACACAGCAGAAACTTTGCAAGCTGGTCCCAGCTGTTGGCTCCAGGCAGGGCTTGGACACGGTTCGACACAGCAGTTCCTCTGGCTGCACAACTGAGCTTTGGGGCCGAGATGCTCCCAGAACGCACTCCGCGCTTCCCCTGACCCTGGAGGCAAGCGTGGACCCTAACTTACTGCAGGTCTGGCTAAGCAAATATGGAGACCTGTCTTCTAAGAGGACAAATGTAAACACTGGTGGAGCTCAAGGGACACAGTGCAGGGCTGAGAGGACAGTGGCACTCACTTGACATAGTATTTGTGGAGCAAACTCAGGTTCTCCTGAAACAACCTCAAGTAGCTCTCCAAGGAGTTCTCATTGAGGGCCAGGTACAGCCAGGCTCGACCTGAAATGAACTCCAGAGGTTATCCTGCACATCTGGAAGAAACGGGCTTAGGAATATTATTTACATCTCAGAAACATTTGCATTCACATTCCACACACTGCAGTGGACCAGTTCATTAGCAGGAAGGTTCACGGAAGCAGAGAAGTCTGAAAACTTATTAGCAGGAGATTAATTTTTGATTCAGAATTGCAAGTGTTTGCAGTGGAAAAGAGAGGACGAGTTGCACTCAACCAGTCAACACACAGCAACAACAGCATGTCATCCATGTGCACTCAAAAGCCAACCAGCTGACATTTCAACCAGCAAGTGTTTGTAAGGAAACGAGGGTTGGAAGGGACCTCAGGTGGTCATCTAGTCCAACCCCTGCTCCAAGCAGGATCATCCCCAATGGTCCTGTGTGCTGCCTTCAGATGTCAGACCTGCAGATTGAAATCTATAAGGCACGGGGCTCAAAGAGCAGAAACAAGTCAAGTGCAGGAGTTTGACACCAACAGCCCTAAGAAACTGGGCAGGACATGGGAATAACATGTTTTATCTCTGTCTCCTGATCACACCGAGTTGGGGGTTCTGCACAGGTAGCAAAGCCAGGACCTCTGGAATCAAAATTTCAGCTGTGCTTCTTGTACATCCCTGAAAATAAAAAAGCAGGCAGTGCAGTAGGAAGTAGCTTTGCCAGGATGGACCTGGATTACCTGAATTAATAAGATACTACAAAATCAAGAAGTGCTCACAAAGTGTGAGCAGAGAGAGGTGTGAATGATGAGTTATGTGCTCAGCTCTCCTCTCACCGGGCTAACAGGACGCAGGAGGAAAAGGTTAGGGATAAGCAGGCAGGCAACGTGGCAGAAGTCCCGACAACACGCCTGAAGGAAGGTGGCTTTGACGGTCCCACTTGCTTTTAACAGGGAAAGAACATCTGCTACACACAGCTCAAGCAAATTAAAAAGAGCATCAGCATCGCTGGCAGTTATATGACAACTGTGTGGGACAGTGCAGAAAAGGACCACACAGGTAATCCAGGTCCGTCCTGGCAAAGCTACTTCCTACTGCACTGCCTGCTTTTTTATTTTCACGGATGCACAAGAAGCACGGCCGAAATTTTGATTCCAAAGGTCCTGGCTTTGATACCTGCGCAGAAACCCCAACTCGGTGCGATCAGGAGACAGAGATAAAACATGTTATTGCCATGCCCAGCCCAGTTTCTCAGGGCTGTTGCTGTCAAACTCCTGCACTTGACTCGTTTCTGCTCTTTGAGCCCCGTGCCTTATGGATTTCAAATCTGCAGGTCTGACATCTGAAGACGGCACACGGGACCATTGGGAATGACCCTGCTTGGTGCAGGGGTCGGACTAGATGACCACCTGAGGTCCCTTCCACCCCTCGTTTTCTATGATGCTATAATTCTATGACTCCTGCTAACACGTGACCACTAGGGTTGCAGATTTATGATCAGGATTGTCTCCTTTCAGGTCACCTATTCACGCCTGTGGGATCTGGGTCATCACATAAGGACTCCTGCCTTCCTCCTTTGCACAAGGCAAGCTACGGCAGAGGCAGCACTTCAGAATCAAAATCAGAAATAGCATGTGTAGCTGCTGCTTCCCTGACCTCCTCCTGCACACACCACGTCTAAACCTAGCCCAGAACCTCATACACCGAGCACAGAGCTGACTCCAATCTCGCACCACCTTTCCCAGAACGGGAGCTCACCTCCCACAGAGCTGCCCCAAAAGATACAGAGTTAAATACTCACTGCGCCCTAGGTTGGTGGCCACATGCTGAAGTACTTCTATCTGCTTGATGGCTTCCCTACGGGTGAAGTGAACGACCAACACCCAGTAGCCTGAAGAGAGATCTTGCAGCCTGAGGAAACAAACCCAGAGGACGGTTAAGGAAGAGCTGCTTTCAGACCTTGAAGCAAATTAGTCATTGCCTGGACTGGGTGGTGGAAGAGTTTCTACGTGGCTCTTACCAGAAACCACCCATCCCTCAGTGTCATTACAAAAGCACTACCCAGGCCGTCTCTGCAGAAGCTGAGATAATACAGGTTTAGGGGGCCTTCCCAGTTTTTAAAGGCTTTTTGAAAACACAAGCACTTGGTTCAGAATAGAAAGCAGGGGAGAGAAGGAAAGAAAAGCAGAGAAGTGCAAGGAGAGGGACTTTGAAATAAGAAAGGAAGAGGAAACAAGGAAGAGGTCGAGAGGGAGGAAATCAATAGTTAAGGATCTAATATCAATGCCCTGACGTGGTTTTGCTAGGTAGGATTATGTGGGACATGGGGTTTGGAAGCAGGTGATCAAACCATGCTTTCTGGGATCCTGGCCCAGCCCATCACCCCCAGCTCTGCAACTGTAAGTCCCAGGCAGCTGGAACGTGCTGTGCGCAGGCTGAGCTCACCCATAAAGCAGAGCATGGTCTAGGTGCTCGCAGAGCCGTTGCAGGACTTTGTCGTGGTTCCTAATTGCTGGGGTCTCATCCTCACAGGCTGCAAAGTAACTCTGCAGCTGAAAGTACAAAGCACAGAAACAATCCAGTTAGTAGAGGAAGCAACCGCTCAAGTTTAATCCAATAGCAGTCCAATATGCAGGTCCACCTTCCACCTTCCTGCAGTGACTCGCCCTGACCTAAGGAAACAGGGTCTTTAGTTCAGCGTCATGTGATGAACTGGGGTAAAACTACTCTTTCATGGACGTTGCAGGCCCTCGCACTCTATCATCCCACGAGTCCTTCCTTACAGGTCTACCAGGTTGGGCTTTTGGGTTTCAACATTGTCCCTTGACTTCTGCCGTCAGCTTGCTGCACACGCTGGACAAACAGGTCTGTACCCACGTGTTTGGCCGCTGGTTACCCAAGACACACGGATGACATTCCTTGGGTCAGAGCTGTGCTATTACAGGGAAGGAGTTTTGACAGCTGTTATATTTTCTTACTGTTGCACATTTCCAGGGATTAAATCAAATGGCCAATTATGTCCTAATACTTATGCCTATGCTTTGGACACTAACCCTTCATTTCATAGCTATCATCAGCTTCAGAAAAGACAAGGCAATCTTGATCCTTGTTTGACTCAAAGTGCTGAACAGCCAGCATTTGTAATGGCTCTGTGTTAGAAACAGCAGCGATTCATCCTGGATACAAGGCTGCTGAGCTGACACATCCCAGATGGGTGCCTGAGTGTATGTGGGCATTGTGTCTCTTTTGGTCTTTGCTGAAATTTTCCCCTCTGTTTTTTCCGACTATGCACTGTTTCAGTGAGCAAGGAAGTCAGGTTGCCATGGGTGTGGGGAGAGCTGTGCGTGGCACAATCCATTTGCACCATGGCTTCTGAAACACCGGTGTGTAGGTAATAGTTCCCATTGCTGTGCATGTGCAACAAAAGGCATTACACCTTTTCCAATGCAACACAAGACATGCAATACGACTTCTGTCCAAATACATCTCTCAAAACATGGTGCAGTCTAAATCTTCTTTTCTGTACACAACTGCCTGGGCTTGGATGCTAGGAAATGCTGGGGATCTGGAGAACACAGTTCAATTCCTGGTGCTAACACTGACTTACCAGAAGATCCCTGGCAAATTACAGCCCCTGTGCCCCATCTGTAAAATGGGGATACTTGGGTACTGCACAGCGGGACTGAAGTCTAATGTTTAGCATCCCAGTACTGTGAAAGCACGCAGCATTAGCATTACTACCTAGCTGTGATGGGCATGTATGGAGGTAACAAAGGTCCTAATTAGAGGCACCAAACAGTAAGCATCAACTTGATTTAAGTGACTAGGTCCCAGCTGCCTAAGGGAGGATGCTTTTGTGTCTTTTGTGGGAGCAAAGAGATGGAGTTTGTTCCCAGCTCTGCTGTGCAACCTTGCTTAAGTCACTTAAGACAAGGCTAGACAATCACCTTGCTGGGGTCATTTGACCCCAGTACTCTTTCCTGCCATGGCAGGGAATCGGACTTGATGATCCGCTCCGGTCCCTTCTGACCCTACAAACTATGAAACTATGAAACTTGCCTGCATTTCCCAGGCTGTAAAGCTTGTGATGCTATCAGCACTGCTAAACTTTTATCAGTCTAAGTTAGCTCTGCACCAAGGAGCTTCAAAAGGCAGGCAGCTTCTCCAGGCAGCTGCCGCCTTCCTTTGCCCTTCTCGCACAAAGCTCCCATTCTGGAGGAGCTGCCTGATCACAGAACTGCCGTGGAACGAGACCAGTTCTGATGCCAGATGTGATGGCCTCGTGTCAACATCTGGACCCACGTCGGTCTGCACATGCGAGTCCTCCACTGGATTGGCTATCCACTTCTAATGGAGCAGAGCTGACATGCATGTTCTTGCAGATGTAAGCACCTTGCGAGAGAATACGTTTGAGCTTCATCCTCTCATGTCAAGAGGCATCTCCATAATGCGTCTCCTCAGCTCCCCATGCACAGCAGCGCACACGTGGAAGGTTGCCTGGGGGGTCTCCAAGTGTAGCACTGGGCTCAGCACAAGCCCTTCCAAATGTCTAGCTCAGGGGGTTTGCTTTAGGCCCATCTCTACCACCATTTTTGCAAGCACTGCGTACCAGCATCTCCAATGCTCGTGAAGGCAGCAGGAGACACACTTTGGCTTTCAGCAAGCAGTAGAGAAAACCATTCATAAATCAGGGCTTAATGAGTCACACCTAGGTCTGAGCTCACAGAGCTGCAGCAACCTGCTTTTGGGAGCACCCCGAAAGCAGCAGCCCTGGGGGGGCTGGAAATCCTCCACCCGAAGCATGCACTCATTTCAGAGACGCACTGGTAATTCAGACCCTGGCACAGAAACAGCCTGGCACCTCATTCGAGACGTCTACTGCTGGGCACCCTTGCCCCAGTGGTCGATGATATGTTTGTTGGGTTCCCATTAGAGACAGACTTGGGGGCAAGAGGGTATAAACTGCAACATGCTGACATAGTTCACAGCTTACCAAACCAGTTCTAAATTATGAAAACCACAGCTCAGCATGCCATCCCTGCCTCTGCCACTGACTCACCACATGTCCTTGGGCATCTCGCCTCCACACCCCGTTTCAATTTCCCAGTCTATAAAATGGAAGTGAGCCCACTGGTGGCACAGGCTCCATTTGCATTTATAAAAAGACAATGCCTTCACAAGCATTAGAGATGCTGGTACGCAGTGCTTGCAAAAATGGTGGTAGAGATGGGCCTAAAGCAAACCCCCTGAGCTAGACATTTGGAAGGGCTTGTGCTGAGCCCAGTGCTACACTTGGAGACCCCCTAGGCAACCTTCCACGTGTGCGCTGCTGTGCATGGGGAGCTGAGGAGACGCATTATGGAGACTGTCAGATGAAAGGAACTAGCTGAAGATGAAGTGGCATCACTGCTGGCCATAAACACCTTTTGCTAAATCAAATCCAATTTAGCTATGCTTGCACAGTTAGTAGCTAAATGACCAGTGGATCAAATAGGGCAATGTTAACACCCAGAGCCTAAACCACTAGAGTTAAGACCATGGCTAGTTTTCAGTTCCTCTTAACATGCCTAAATGATATAACACACGTTATATCCATTGAGATCAGAAGTGCTGGCATTACGAGGCCTGCAAAGAAAGGCAAGATCAGGGAGAAGCAGCTCTTCTCTTCTGCTGTGGGCTGAGGTCAGACATTTTGATATCTGCTCTCTCAGGTACAAGCTCAGGCACATCTCACCCCATGTGGACTTGCTGATTAGATCTCAGACAGCGCTATATGGAATTGGGTTCATAAAAAAAAACCAAACACCCCACCAGCCACTTGGCTCCATTTCCATCAAATCAGACAGAACGGCCTGAAAACACAGCATTAGTGTTTCTCACCCCGCTTGCGTCCAGTCCAGAGCGGTACGAAAGGCAGGGTCAGGCAGCACGTCGCTGGGATGGGAGCACGGACCGGCAGATGCTAAGGGAAGCAGTGCTCTGCCCCAGCCACAGCATCCCAGCAGTAGCTCCCCGACCTCACTCCTCACAGAGGACCTGAGAGGCCTTCTTATTTACTTCTTGCAAATAAATTATTTTCCTACCTTTGGCAAAATACTCAGCAGAAACACTAGAAACCCCCTCTGATTGAAATCCTAATGCCTTTACACACCGACTTGTCAGCTTGGCACATGCTCTCCACTCATTCTCCACCAATCCTTGGTGTCATCCTAGTCACAGGCTCCAAAATACCTATGCTGGGTAGCAAGGGGACATACGATTTACACAACAATGGCCCAGTAATTAAATGACCCAGCAGGTCTTTGCGAGCCTCCATTAGCAATAATGCACCTGTAAAAATGCCATGCAAGGAATGCCATGTTTTACACGTTTGGTGGCACCTTTGCCATGTCTCACTCGTTTCACCAGGCTTGATCTGAAGTGCTGCCAGAGAAGAAGACTTAAGGTTCAAAGTCCGACCAGCTCACCTTGACTTGAAAACACCAGCAAACACCCTGGCTAGGAAACTGGTTATTGGGATTAAGAGGCATAACACTGGCCAGACTTGGGACCTGGGAAATTCAAGTGCAATCAACTGCAAATGCGGTTTCTCCTACCTGAGCAGCCCTCTCGGAGAGCCAGCGTCCAGTGTCTTCAGGCTGCCCTGGCGCCTGGCTCGGACTAATTGAAAGGGATCTCTTCTGCAAGGAGCTGTCTGCCGGACAAGCAGAAACCGCTGGTTTTTCCCTGCGGATCACTGCTCCAACTTCAGACCCACACTTGGAAAAGATTTCCAGGTCAGAAAGCATCCATATTGATCTGCTCCAGCATTCGAAACCCCCACAGCTTTTGAGCTAATGATGGACAGGGAAATGCCCATTATTCCAATTACTGCCTTCCTTCCGCATTGACACACAGAGCTGGGGACAAATTTGGGGAGAGGCCTCAGTGCAACCTGCTTGGTTTTCTACAAGCATCTATGCCTGCCTTTCAGACACGTAAGCAGCCTAACTCAAACTGAGTGAAAGATGCAGGAGCCGATTTTGAAATACTGGCCCTAAAACCCTGAATCCACAGTGCAGGAATACCCTGAATTCAGAGCTTTCCAATGGGAAAAAGCATTAGTTGCTAGGTCTGATACTTCACAAGATAGCAGACTACAAATCCATAGGGCATCCTATGATCTAATTTCTTTTAGCTCTAGCCCAGGACTGACACGCAGCTTCCCACGCAGGGCCGGATTCTGCTTCCAGTCCCACGGCTGTAAATGAGGGTCGCTCCAATCAAGCCAATGCATCTCACGTAGACTCACAGTGGGATCTGGTTCTCGGCACTTTAAGGATGCTTGTGTTTGCGTGCAAGGCAGAGGCAGGAACAAATGCCAGGCTCTCCAAGCCTGATCCGGGACGCAGCCTGGAACCAAGACAAAGCCAAGGAAGAGAGTCCTGCCCAGCCAGGGAGCAGCTGCTCCTTTGCAAGCAGGTCCCACCCAGGGAGCCCAGCCCCTACAGAGCGGAGAGCAACCAAGCCTGAAGTGACCGGGCCAGCCTAGGAGAGGGAGTGCAGGTGCCCTCCCCAAGTCCCCTGCCTGTGTCTGCACCACTGCCCGATCTAGATGGCCAGCTCCTGGGGGAAGCGCACATGCCTTGCCTTCTCCTTTGTGCCCGACACTGAGCTCTCAAAAATAAATGCAAAGGCCCTTTCTCAGTCCCACCTCTGTGTTTCCCAGGTGATCTGCAGACTCTGCGATACACCCAGGTGGATCAGATGCTTTCTAATGCAGCTGTTCTCCTTTCATCTGCAATGAGCTCTCCGTGGGACCGGCTCCACAGGCACTACGGCTATTACTTATGTATAAGCCTTCTCCACTAAAACATGGATCAAAGCTTTCTGATTACATTAAAAAAAAAACCCAGTAAATCAGAAAGTTCTGGCTTCCTTGGAAATGTGGATGGTAAATATGATCGATCCGGGAAGCTGTGGTCTGGAAACTAAACCATTGGACCCCCTGGAACTAATACCCTTCATCTAGCTATTCTTCCATCTCCTTCTCCCTTTCCCACACAGTTTATCATACTTACCCAAACTTTTGACGGAAGAAAGAGTCCTGGAAGATTATGCTATTAATAGCCAGGAGGAATGGGAAGGATCGCAGAATTGTAATAATTCTCAAATCATTAAATACCATTATCTACAGCCAGCATTTGAAACACATTCCCACAGTGAGGAAGCTGCTGAGCCAACGATAAAATCGTATGTAAAGTAATGTGGCATCCGGAAGATGCCCGATAGGTCCTACTAGTTAATACATGACAGCTCCTGGCTTTGAGGACAATGGAGGGAGCAGAATATTCCTGTCCGTGCCCATAGATTTAGGGCAGTAATTCTCACCAGGGTGCCATGAGATCCTTTTAAGGGTGCCACAGGTATGCAAACACCTACACGGGATCCACAACGTAAACCCAGCCAACATTTTTTAAATCCCTATCAAAACCATTCTGCCCTGCTGTGGTCTCTGAGCTCTTTGCAGCAGACTTGCTTTAGTATTTTTCCAGACTCAAACAAAAAGTGCAACTTAAGAGCTGGCATTTTCTAAGGGAGGGTGCGAGTCTAAGGAGGCCGAGAGCCACTGATTTGGAAACTAGATGCTGGCCTCCCGAACAAATCCCACGTGTCATAGACCCAGGCCAGCCAGCTTTTAAGCTATTTTCAATCTCATCGTTATATGCTGGGTATCCCAAATACATCACAACTCTGCTGTCTTTTTTGTCTTAACGATCCTATCCTGGGAGGATCTGCCTACTCACGGCAGCCTTTGGAGTCAACACAAGTTGCTTTTTTCTCACTGTTTATAAACCGGAAACACAAAATGGAAATTGGTTCCTGTAAGCAAATGAGTTTTGTGTCACTGCCGTATAACGTGCACAGTAAAATGTAAAGCTTACAGAGCACATGACCCTCTCCACGGGCTGTCTGGAGTTAAAGAATACTCCACCTCCTCCCCAGATTTAACCCCTATTTAGACACGGGTGAATTAGGACAAAGAGGATTATAATGCACATGTCTGGGGCTCATCCACATACCAGGCATGGGGAGCTGGAGCCGAAGCAAAGGAATCTTGCTAGGCCTCTTCCAGATGTTTCTAGAAGGGAGGGCATTAACATGTGTCCCTCCAGGAATGACGTGGGTCTTGGGTTTTCTTTCTGGCCCCGCCACTGACTTAAGGAAGAGGAAGCCCCAGATGTCGAGCATTGCCGAAAAGAATTGGCTGCCTTTCACATAACTGGCTGAAAGATCCCGCGGCAGAGTCGTAACATCAGCAGGCCGGTTGTCTGGAGAGGATTATGTTCATCTCAGCCTGTCTGTCCTCACCCACCCCTTACCTCCCCTGCCCTGCTTCAGCTCTGTGCAGGCAGACAGCAGCCCGGGAAGGTCTTGGGACCTCTGATGCCCAGCTCCTGCACATCTCCCTCCCTGTCAGTCTCTGGGATTCCCAGTCTCAGCCAAAAGACGGATGAACTATTTCAGTATTTCCTCTTTTCTTCTCCTTCCCCAAACTGTTTCTGTTTTGTCCCTGTTCTTTCTTTCCGCAGCTGAAATCACACCACTCTGGTCAGCAGCCTGCAGCCGACTCTCCACCACTGCTCCGTCTGCAGGGGCCGAGAGCGACTCCGGGAAGAGCACCGCGCTGGCTTGGCACTGCGGAAACAGCCAGCAAATCCGTCGCTGTATCCACGCAGCTGCTTTTGAGCCGCGATGGCCAACTATGGATTTCTCAAAGGAGCTTCTGTACCATTATCTGCTAAGGGAATCAGCTCCAGCCCGTGCACCAGAAGTTTTACTAAATTCTTTTTAATACTGGTTTACAAAGCCTCATGTCAAGTGCATCTCGCAGAACTATACGGAGCACCATTCCTTCGGTGCCAGGATGTCGAACATTTCAATAGGGAGCAAGGTGCCAGGGCACACTCCATCGCCTTCTTAGAAGTGCTGGTCCTTTATCTAGAAACAGTAGAACTGTACATTAATTCTTCGGGAAGTCAGTTAGAGATCCCTAAAGCGTACCAACTTCCTATTTCTACCTAGGGGAACTTGTACAATCTTTTCTCTTACACCTGAAGAAGGGTGCTTGTGTCCAAAAGCTTGCAACTGAGGACTTTTTTTGGCAGAAATCTAGTTGGTCTAATAAAAGCTGTCACCTCTGCCACGAGTTCTGATTCTTCCCAGCTTCCTATGGTGCACAGCCTTGCTCTGCCACCTCCCAGGCACACCTGCACCCAAGCTGCATGCACGCAACAAGCCTCTGCACTGTCACATCAGGAGCTTGGTGACACACTCGTCTGACTTGCTTTTGCAGGAGGGCTCTTGGTCCCATGACAGCACCCAGCCCTGTGAACACGCATGCACACGCAGCGGTTCTTCGGGAGGCTGACTCAGGGACTCTGAATCACGCCAGCCTAATTACGACCCGCTGGGCTCTTAGTGATAGGGATGCAACTCAACCTCCAGGCACAAGGGCCCGGCGCAAACACGTCCAGCGGGAGAGCACTTCTGGTGAGCCTCGTGAGAGAAGGAACGAAGTGGTCCCTACGGCCACGCGTCCAGAGAACTAGGCCCATGAATGTCGGGGGGACTGATGCATCAAGGATTGGGTGGTATTGCCAGGATGCTACGAAGAACGTGTTGACTCAGCGCTAACAATCGGTGAACCCTGGATCTTGTATAATGCCCCCTCTTTCACACATCCTGAGGACAAGCCGTGCATTTCCAGAACCTCTTTCAACTACCAGCTCAGGGCAGAGTTCAATTCAGGATTCACAGCCTTTGTTGCAGACATGGTCACCTGATTATTACTTATCTGGAGCTGTAGTTGCACAAGGCATTTCAGAGAGGTGGTTAAATTATTTGCTGCAAACAGTTTACCATCTAAGCTAAGAATGACAGGGAGTGACAACACAGGGTGGGTCTCAGGAAGGCTAAGACAACCATAAGCAGTCACTCTGATGTGGATGATAATCTACCCACCTCTTAGAGGGATACTACTACCCTAGAGGGATTTTTGCGAAGCAGACCCAAGTACCAAGAAACAGACCCCAGCGCTGTCCGTATCTCCGAATAAGTGCTGCTGCTATGCGCCCGGGCAGTGACAGCACACGTTGTACCATTCCCCTTCCCTGGGGGCGTCTACACGAGACGCTTGCTGCGCAGGAACCGAACAACACTGTGCAGTAGCCAGATGGTCAACAACTGTGCTAATTACCTACTGACTTTTTAAAAGTCAAAATAGGTGAAGAGAGGATTGCAAATTAAGAAATAGAGTTCAGTTCCTTGAAATCATTTTAAAAGGCAGGGCTAAAGACAACCATCCTGGAATCCAGATCAGCGGCAGGAAAAGGCTTAAGGCAGAACGGCGTTAGCCAGTTGTTCCAAGGCAACGCACAATATGCCTCTGTGCCCGCACTGTTTATAGTCTCCAGGAGCACGAAGACAAAATCAGGATGGGTCAATTCGAATTGCAGGCTTGTGTATCTGCATGTGCTACCATCCTTCTGGATGGCCCTGCATGTGCTGGTAAAACAAGGTCAACTCCAATCTAAAAAGCCCAATCCTGCGAATGACTAAGTACTCTTACCTTGTACTAACACCAGTGAGAGCTAAGCTGTTCCTACATGCAAGTGCATACACAAGGCTAGGGCTACATGTTCCTGCTGGTACTAAATGGTAAATCATTTAATATGCATTTCTTAGCCCTGGGGAAGACTTGTTCCAATGGTCTAATGCAGATCAGTGAAGGTGAAATAAGGATCCCAGGCTGCCCTCTTGTCCTTGCCACGATTCATTCCCAAAGCCTATCACAACTAGCTTCCAGGGGTAAAATGTGCATGTTCAACCCAACCAGGGATCGAGATGAACTAAGGAATAGCCAGGATGAGCCTGGAGCAGAAGATTACCGTTATGACCAGCCACCCTTGGCTCTGTAATGACTCCAGCCAAGCCATCGTCAGTGGGTCTCAGGTGCACATAAGAGGGCCCGTGCCTGAGTGCAAGGGAAAAAAAAGGACCAATCCAGCATATCTGGACCGCCTGCATGCTGCAACATTTCACCCACGCATATGCCAACATTAAATCGCGCCACACCTATAGCCTGTGCACCTATTCCTGCTGAACGTTAACAGCATGCCTGGTGCTGTACAGGATACTCAGTGGTGCCGCACTGCCCTCAGCATCTTTGTGCATTTTGTGTGTACTGCGGATTTACCTCCTTTGCACTTTATAAGCCTATTTAGAGGGAGAGTTTGAACAGAAAGTCTCTTTCCTCTCAGTTGTCACTTGGTTAGAAGAACTTCTCTGGGGTGTGGTGATGACACACAGTACTAACAGCTGCAAAGTAATTCGTGTGCCCCTGGCTGTGGGCTGAACCAGTAACTTAAAACACAGACCCGACCAGCTAGACAAGCAGTGAGAGTATAAGGCTTTGAGAGATTATTTTCTTTAAAAGCATTATTCTGCATCCCTGTCTAGTTAGACAGCTCTTTCCTCCCCACACGCTCTTGCCAGTCCAGTTCAGCATCCTCTGGGTCCCAGCACACGGCAGACACTCGAACGCTTTGGGTTTTCATGACATGACCCGACCTAGAAGCCAGTGCGTGGCATTGCTCCATTTGGAATGAGGCCTCAAGCCATCTTTCAGCCAAAGCTATTTATAGACCTTCCAGTGGACAAAATTAATGGTGTCCACATCTAAAAGGCATCCATGGGATTATCAAACTGGTATTTCTCAAGTTCATAACAAACTGCATACCGAGTTTGCAAACCAACCCTGACGCTCTGTCTTTGCAACGCTACAGAACAAAAACAAGAGTGAACACAAACTCCAACCCCAAGAAAACTCAAAATCCCGGAGAATTCACGGATGCAAATTTAAACAATTGCGAACAAAGTGCAGAAGAGCCTTGTTTCTGCAAAGGGGCTTGCTTGCATGACCAAGCATTCAGAACAGATGGGAAATTTGCACTTTTATCACCTGTGCATCAGGGATAAAATCCACCATCACGCTGGAGGCGGTGGAAATCACCATGATTTACATTGTTTGTGGACAGCTTACAGCTTAGCTGCCGTGCATTTACTTGTGCATTTCTTCTGCAATAAACAATGCCAGACCCAACACTCATGCCTGGAACAGCACAGAAAGCAACCTTCCTTATGCAACCTTATATAGGCTTCAGAGATGTATGGGCGAGAATTTCATCAGCTCTTGAAAGAGCCACATCCCTGAGCTCAGGCCTTGATGGGTGCAAAGCTTTTTAGCCCACTTTACAGCTCTACTACTGCAAAACAAGGGTTGAGTACAACTGGAAAGGCCCCTTCCCCTCTATTCCCACTCCTCTGAAATAACCCTGAGATTCCTTGGAGATAAAGCAAGGAGCGTCTCTTCACCCCATGCTGAGAACTGGTTTTGATCCTGAGACTACTCCTTGAGTACTATGGGGGCTTTTCAAAAGTCTGTGGGAAAACCAAATACCTCTGGCCAATTGTGCATCAAGGAATGAAAAAAACCCTCTCCCATAACCACTGTACACGCGCAGCCAAAGCGCTGAGGCATGAAGTGGGACTGCTGTCGTTGTCTTAATGCAGATCTGCACGTCTTAGGAACACATTGGAACAATACAGCCAAACCTAGAAAGGAAAGGATGAAAAGAGGATTCATAGGGTCAGAGTCTGAGGTCAGAAGGGAGTGTTGCGACCATCTAGCCCAGCGGCTCCCAACCTTTTCATGCCGAGGACCGACAAAGTGTGGACTGGAAGTGGCTGCAGGCCAGCAGTGACTGGCACACTGCAGGCAGGCGGCCGACTCTTTTTTTTTATACTTGGTATAAAAGAGGGCTGGCTGCCGGTCCACAGTATGGACCGGTCTGTAGTTTGCCGGTCCACGGTCACTTCTGGCCCAGCAGCCACCCTTCCCGGCCCAGGACTGGGCCGTGGCCCAAGGGTTGGGAACCCCTGATCCACCCTTCCCCCAAACCTGTAAATGTTTCCCAAATAGAAACCTGTCCTGTTTTAAAGACTGCACGCAAGGCGAACCAGTTCTCAAAATCAGTTTTTATTTCAAAGTTGAAACTAATGCAAATTAGATCTTGTTGTGCCTTTTCCAGCAAGACCTGAAAAGTCCTCCAGTGGCTTCTCTCTATGCGGGTACCTGAAACACAGCAACCAGTCACCTTCCCACTTTCTCTAGGATACGTTCAGTATGCTGCGTGCCTTCAAGCTTAGACAGAAAGGCTTGTTTCCCAACCCCTGGATTACTTCTGCGGACCTCCTGGGACCTTTCTTTATGTCTACCCCCTTCTTCCACCACCCAAGACAACACCACAGTAGCCTAGCAGTAGCCTTGCCCGTGCCCAGATCGCTGCCATGCTGCTCCCTGATGTGCCCCTGGCAAGACAAGCACTTGGATTAAGAAAGCAAACACATATAGGGCAACTCCACGTAGACGCCCAGATCAGCTCTTGCACCTAATCACGATGTTCCTGCAGGGACTTGATTAGAAGTGAGGAAACACACGTATAAAGCCCACTCCCGTGCCTGCAGTCCTTTGTTTAGCAATGTTTCTGTTCCACTTGACAGGATTGCAAAAGAGCAGCTCTGTAGCCATGCAGCAAATGGAAGTGGAAGCTGGTATGCAACTTGAATTGCATCAGGCTTTTCTCAGTCTCCATTTTCACCCTCTCAACCCCGTGCAGAGCTGCTGCTAACCCAGCATTTGCAATACAGTGTGAAGGGGAGCATACTAGTATTTTCCTTTGAAAGTGCACCTGTCTCGCACCTATTGTCTCCTGTCCCCTCCAAACCTCACTCCCACATATTTGCATTTTCACAGGCCTGCATTTTGCATACTGGCTTCTAGCCTACCCAGGAGAGCACACAAAACACCACCAGATTCTCCCTAAGCCTGAAGAAGGGCCTTTGTGCCCAAAAGGTTGCAAAGAAAATTTTTTCCACCTGTTTAGTTGTTCTAATAAAAAATATCACATTGACCCCAAAGAACCTTGCGTGCCTTTGAAGTCAATGCATTAATGCTCAGCTGGATTTGTTACTGGGGAACTAGGTTGGTGGCATACGTGAGGCATTTAGAGGATGAAAAAATATTCCCCACCCTCCACCCCCCGCCAGCTCTTTCACCCAACAGCGTGTGGCTGGTATACCGAGTGCGCAGAGCTGACGCTCAGAGACTGCTGCATGCTACCTGGTGGGCTGCACTAGTATGAAGCGTTTGCAGCATGAGCTAAACCATATATTTTAAAGCTTGTGGCTCTCAGTGAATAGCTTGCAAAGCTTCATTTACTAGTGTGAACAAAATGACAATTAAAGAGCTGGCTCCAAAGCTTGGGGCATATCACACAGCAAGTAATGCTGGAGCTCCACCGGGAGATGAAGCATAAGGCTCGGGGCTCTTCTCCAGCTCTAGGAGAAGGAAGGTGCACAGCTGCTATCCAAGCACCATGCCCAGCTCTGAGGCAGGAACAGGGAACAGCAGATGAAAGCGATGGGTGCGAGCCGGGCCCGTCTCCTGGCCTGCTTGTCTTAGTCCTGGGGAAAGTCCAGGCGCAGCATGCCCTGAAGGCAACCCGCAGGTCGAAGAGCAGCCCCACACTGCGCTGCTCTGAGCCACCTCAGCCTATCCACCTCCTCAAAGGATGCCTCCATTTTAGCAGAATAAAAGGTATCATCTCCGAACCAAGAGTTCTAGATTTTTGCAATTCCATTTTAACATGAATTTTCAAGGGTGCGAATGTGAGTTTTCAAGGGCAGCAACATCGCTCTGTTCATCTCAGAGCAGAGACCAGAAGGCATTTCTAAACTCATCCAGTAGCAATGCCAAGTTATTAACTCCTCCAGGTTTCTTTTATTGGATCACATTTCCCAGGGAAGATTGAACAGATTAGGAGATGGAGAACCTCATTCAACTCCTGCAGATCAATGCAGTTAGCCAATCAATAGGCCTATCTTCCAGGTCCCACACAAACTGGCTACTCCTGGCAACACAAACAGGAAAGAAAAACACATGAAGCTTCAACCGCTGCAACTCCTGCATAGCAAGAGGGTTAGGAACACAGTCAGGGGCTGCACGCCACCATTTTTACGGCAAGCATCTCAAGAAGCAGCAGTCCCAACACTCAACTTCCCATGCCCAAGACACAGGCAATCAGCACCACTTACCTTAAAATCAAGTGCGCTGTCCAGATCATTTATGCAGATCTAGCAGCTTCTCTGATGGCCCATGACATACCTTGCCGCTACTTAGCAGGCTGCCACTGATGTCAAAACAGCCTCGAGAGGGACAACACAGCCATGATACAGCATGCCAAAATGGAAGCTTTGCCTAGCAGGACCTGAAACACTGGAGTGTAGATGCTGCATAGCGGAGAACAGCGCGGATGGAGGCTCCCTCATTTTTAAACATCCGAGATGCAGAGCGGACTCTCAGGTTTCATAGTAGTTAAGGTCAGGAGAGACTTGAACAGATCATCTCGCCTGCCCCGCTGCCACAAGCAGGAATGAATGGTGGGTTCACAAGACCCCGGACAGGCGATCATCCAACCTCCTCTTGCATTTGCTCAAGGTAGGAGTGAGGACCACCTCCCTGGGAAGCTGGTTCCAGATTTTGGTCACCCCAACTGTAAAAAATTGCCTCCTGATCTCTAACCTAAACATACTCTCCATCAGCTTATTACCATTGTCCCCCATTACCCCAAGTGGTGCTGGAGGAAAAAGGGCTCTACCCACTTGCTGTTCATCTCCCCTGATGAGTTTGTAGGCAGCCACTAGGTCCCCCCTCAGCCTCCTCTTGCTGAGGCTGAACAGGCTCAGGTCCCTCAGTCTCTCCTTGTAGGGCCTGCCCTGCTGCCCTCTCACCAAATGGGTGGCCCTCCTCTGACCCCTCTCCAGGCTGGCCACATCCCTCTTGAAGTGCGGCGCCCAGTACTGGACACAGTGCTCCAACTGTGGCCTGACCAGTGCCGCATAGAGGGGGAGGATCACCTCTCTGGACCAGCCTGAGATGCATCTTTGGATGCATGACAAGGTACAGCTGGCCTTGCTGGCTGCAGACTGGCATTGGTGGCCCGTGTTCATCCTGGAGTCCGTAATGACCCCAAGGTCCCCCTCCGCCTCTGTGCTCTCAAGGAGGCAGCTCCCCAGCCTGTCCGTGCGCCGTGGATTCCTTCTCCCCAGGTGCAGCACCCTGCATTTGTCTACGGTCAATCCCATCCTATTCTCATCTGCCCACTTTTGTAGTCTGCCTAAGTCTAGTTGCAGCCTCTCTCCCTACAAGTGTGTCCACCTCGACAATGTGCTTTCAACCCCCTCATCCAAGTCGCTGATGAAGTTAAGGAGCGTGGGCCCGAGGACTGAGCCCTAGGGGACCCCACTGCCCCCATCTCGCCAGGTTGAGTACGACCCGTCCACCACCACTCTCTGGGTGCGCTCCATCAGCCAGGTCTTTACCCGTCCAACTGTGTAGGCATCAATGCCACAGTCACCTAACTTATTGATGAGAAGGGGGTGAGAGACAGTGTCAAAGGCCTTCCCCACTGTCGCACGCATGTGAATTTCCAACTCCCAAATAATTTGTATTTTCGTTTAGGTTTGCTATTTGTGACAGCTAAAATCACACTGCTGCCTGCAGCTGCACTTGCCAAACACTGACTGTGGCCAGGCATGAACTAGTGCCGGTGACACCTGTTTGCAGCAGCCTTTTCACGTGCCACTGCATGCACGCGTTATGAAAGAAAAGCTGAAACCTCCTCGTCTTTGCCAGCCAGGTCCAAGCAGCCTGCTAGCGGCACTGTTTATCTCACATGGAGGATCGAGACTCAGGGCTGACATATGACTGCTGTGGAGAAGGATCCCAATGTTACAGAAGGAGGCATGAAAGGTCACAAGTCTTTCAGCACAAGAGAGGCACAGATTCCACGGGAAAGAAAAACAACCGGGGCTGGAAAACACATTAGGACAAGCAAACAACCAGGTTCGCAGGGGCTATGACCGCTGTCTGCTAAAACATTGGATTAGAAACATCTGGTGCCCACCACAATGGCTAAGATATGATGCTTTTGCAGTCCTGTTTGTACCGACATGACTGTCTTTACATGCAGCAGCAGCCTGTACTGTTTCCTTCGGGCCCAATGCTGCTTCCAGTCCTGGTGTCAAATGAATATGAAGGCAAGGTAGATTTGCACCTTATGAGCTAAATCAGAGATGAACAGAATAAGATTTCATAAGCGCTGGACTTACTTCATCAGATGCCGTAAAGGGAAATGAATATGACACAGCTGAGGAATGCCAGGCACTTCGAGTTCAAAGGCTGCTTCTTACCCCAGGCAGTGGCCCTCCATCCTCCCCACATGTCTGAAGCCTGCTTTGTCAGCTGCCTCCTGCTGAAAAGCCTTGGGAGGTCAGAGGGAGAGAGACTCAAGGGATGCTGGCTGCCGCTCCCGGGACAAGATCCATCGGGCTGTCGGTACACGCCTGCTCAACAAGCCATCCGGGGAAGGCTCTCTGCTGGGGGCAGGCAAAGCAAGCGAGGTACCTTTTTCAAAGCACCCTTGCTGCTCTGTCCAGCAGCAGATGCTCAAGTGAGCGCTAGGAATTTCTTTAGCCCGCAGCGTGACATGACTTCATTTTAGCTTCCGGGAAAATTCAGTCCACTTGAATGTGAACAGTAAAGTCCAAATTCAAGTTCATCTCTGCATTAGGATGTGACATCTGGTATCAAGAGAGAAACCTTGAAATGGCTCGTGTAAGGAATAAACTGCCATGCCTTAAGGAGGGTTGCCTTAGCAGTCTGCATTGCATATTATTAGCAGCTCATCCTCTCAATTAAGTTACGAACCACATTTGGGAGGCCTATGAATGCATTTGGAGGACAAATGGCAAAGAAGGTCTCAGACTGTGGGGTACCCCTGAAGGCTTTGCAGAAGGGGTGTAAAATACCTGAACTCTCCTTGGGTATTCGTGACCGATTTGTAAGTCAGTACATGTGTAATCCTATCATTACAATCGTTTTCACAAGGGATTTTGTGAAAAGGCTCAAGACCCCCTAGACTACACCTGTACAAACAGGTTCTCCTGGAATAGTCTCCCCATCATTTATAACAGATGTTGTAGGAGGAAAAATATGTGACTCCTTTCCCTCTTCCCACCCTGTCTGTGCCTGGCTCCCTGTGATCAAAGACCCGAGGAAGAATGTCTTGCACTGGAAAGCTGGTCTAACTCTATCCTGATTACATGAGAGTTCAATAACAGAGATGACCCTAAGAAATCTTTGCTGCTTGAGTGGTTCCATACACAAAGTTTATAGCATAACTGTTAGTTTATATTAAGTTTTATGCAGTTTATAACATTTAATACGCAGACACCCGGAGGCGCCCTTAAGGAAGGAGATGGAGACACTGATCCTTAGTTGCGTTCCAGTCTTCTTGTTCTATTCACAGGCTTGCTCTCCAAGACAGTGCCTCTGTAGCTGTCACGGTCACTCCAGCATAGGGGACCTCCTGGTCATATATAACTGGTGCAGTACAGGACATGCGCTGGCAGTGGCAGACAGGGGACGTGGCCCCATTTTACACTGTCACTGTTGGCATGATCTACAGCAATCCCTTGGCTGCTCTAATTTACACCCAAGGACTGCCCCAGTGCACAGGGAGTGCAGTGTAAGATGATGAAGCTAGCTGAAGACAACATCTATGCATGCACATACGGTCCCCACGTTTTGCTGTGCACTCCTTGGCTGTAGCTGAGGATTGGGACCAGAGAGACTGCAGGACACTAGCAGGCAGCAACCCGACATGCCAGTGAATGTACTGCAAGCAAGCGTCTCAAAGGGGAGCGGACAACGTCATATATCCTGAAGCTACATTTTCATGGCACCTGCCTTTTTGTAAAGAGCCTTTAAAAGACTAAGATGATTTTTTCCATGAGTTAAGAGACTTCAAGTGAAACCTTACGGATGCGGCAAAGAACTACAACCCACGCTCAACTGTCTTTCTTAACAGACCGTCTAAGGGAAACGTTTAACAGCCTGGCTACTGAGGCTGGAGCACGGTAACTGCATGCATGGAAAGGATCAGAGCTGTTGCTTTGCAGAAGTTTGCTGGACTGATCTACTTCAGCTCCAAACATGTATTCATTCACAATGCTACAAGAGGCCTTGACTTAAAATCCCTTTTTCATTGTCCACTTTGGGGTCACAGATCATGCACTGGGCTGCTGCTGCAGCCATTCTGGACTAATACAAGTCATTGTACCTACTACCAGAAGTTGCGCTGCATCTGCTAAAGGGCAAACGTATAGGAAGCACGGGGGAAGCCCCATGTGTTAAACTACGTGTGACCTACCATGCCATTCTGCGGCAGATCCCGGACGACCACAAATCCTAGAAGGGACACAGGAGATGCCCATCTGCCTTACACGTGAGGTCGGTGAAAGTCCTCCTGCAACTAAGTGGGATTTGTGTGGGTGAGAAGGACCCCAGATATCAAAAAAAAAAACCCACCAGCAAAGGAGGGCGACACTGCATCACGTTCGCGCCGCACTGCCCATTGGGGCAATGACCCTCTCAAGCTACTGCGGAGAAACGGGCTTTCCCTTTTGCTGCAGATGGCCTCACACGTGCTAGACCACAAAGAGGAAACCCCTTCTGAACTGCTGCCGCCTGGCTTCCCCTGAGACCTGAAGAACAGCTCATTTGAGCACCTGTGGGTAGCGGGCAGGCTGCTCGTCCCAAAAGCAGAGAGAAGTTTATGGCGGGGCCAAGAGAAGGAGAGGGCACAGCAGAGCCCACTTCCAATGGAGAGGAGCACACAGAGCCCAAGAGCTCAGGAAAGCTCAGCAACTTCCTCCTTGCTTTCCTCCTGGAAAAAAAAGTGTCTGTAGCTGTGAGAAAGGGCAGAGACAACCTGTGGGCAAAGTCCCTCCAGGGCTGAACGATGAGCACAAGGAGGTGTGCCAGGTACCAGGGACAGATGTGCAGGTGCAAGAAGATGAGAGTTAGGGGCAAATGGGGATGCATTAGATATAACATTCGTACGTGTGGGGCTAAGGGACACAGAGCTGATCTTGGGCTGGATATAGGTGGATGTGGGGGGCACAGAATAAATCAGTGGTGTTTTGGAAGTTGGGGGAGAAACTGGAAGCTCCCATGCACTCAAGAAGCCTGGCCTAATTGATCTCATTAGGTCCATTAGTGAGAGCTCCTGTGGCAAGGGGCCAAAATCCAGCCATCTACCATATATGTGCCAGGAGTCAGCAGTACTGCAGTTCTCACATACACACCGAGGAGGGGAAGATGAGTTTGAAAAAATCAGAAGAAAAACCAAAATTCATTATTTTGGGATGGACCAAAAGTGTGATTTTCTTTTATAGTCAGCCATAATGGGCATGCCTTCAGGAATCCATATTCCGGCTCCTCGATCAAGCCAGGCAGGTTACAAATGCCTGCGCTGCAATGGAGATTTCAGTTTCGTGCCATCCTGGTCACTGTCATCATGAGACACAGCACTTTGCATTTCATTCCCTGGTTTGATAGTATCTCAGGTCAACAATGTTTGTGTGGGGCTGCTAAGAGAAGGTCGATTGGTGGCATGTATGCAAATGTACGCATCTACCCCACGCCTATCACTGCACAGCATGTGTCAAGGCACCAGTCACCACAAAGCACCGGGCTAACATGCGTACATGTGATTATCTTGACCATCGGACCAGCAAGTTCCACAGCGAAGCCAGAAACCAGATCATTTGCTTTTTCAAGTGCATCTACAGCAGGACTGGGACATCCATGTCAGGAAGCGCGCAACATCTCTAACTGCATGGACCTGCTCTGCATACAAATATCTTCAGACCCCCATGCCAATAGCCTCAGGCCTCTAACAGACCCTCAGCATTTTAAAATAAGTCACCTACAAATTGTCACGCTTGGCACCATTCCTGTCTCGAGCATCCCCACAAGCAAGAACCGGGGGTTCAGCTTTGTGTTGAGACGCACGAGATGGGCAGGTGATAAAGCAGAGGGAGTGAAGGAGAACTGATGAGCCCCATCACTAAACCATCCAAGCAATTCCTGCAAACATGTCTGTCCTTGAACTTATCTCCAACAGGCAAGACAAAGCCAAGAAGTTTCAGACAGTAAGTCAACGCTTCACTCCCAATCCCTCTGAACATTTGCTTTCCACTCTCAACAGGAGCGCAATATCGGTGCAGAGCACACCAACAAGACAGACCACGTGCACAGAGCTCCTGTTCCAGCTGCAGTAAGTGCGGCCCTATCCTGCCCCTGCTGAGCCTCCTCAGCTAGTCTGCAAGTTGAGGAAAACTGAGGGCACGAGGCATCTGGCTGCTGACACCGTACCCCTCTCTAGCCCCAAATTTCTGCCTAAGCCTCCCTGTGCCTGGAGCCCACTGCTGCGCCACTGCAGTCCACAGCACAACCCTCCTGTGGATGTGGACGACGATGCGGGACCGAGTGCCTGAGCACATCCACTCTTGCCATGCCTGGCTATACGACACCAGTCTTGTTTATGCCAGAACACAATCTGCCTCGTACATATCTACAACACACACTCGGCAGATTACTGCTCCTATGCCAGGATTTTCAACAGCCCCCTTGTGATCCCCCAGTCAGGCTTCTCTCCCTTCTT
This sequence comes from Crocodylus porosus, assembly GCF_001723895.1. Lineage (NCBI taxonomy): Eukaryota > Metazoa > Chordata > Crocodylia > Crocodylidae > Crocodylus > Crocodylus porosus. The sequence continues at coordinate 10,164,380 of NW_017728926.1, read as the reverse complement.
GTACTTGATCTATGGCTTTTCGAAATACTTCTTTCCACTTAGATTTACTCCCTTGTTTTCCACCTCCTGCTTGATGCTTTGCACATGATTCTTAATTACTCCTTGGGCCAAGGGGGGAGGGGGAGGGAGAAATCTCCTCCGCTCTTTCCCAGCCCTTGAAAAAAATCTATATGCGCCTACCTGCCAGTAGCAAGGGGGAAGCTTTCCCTGGCAAGTGAGGGAGCTGCAAACATCAGTTCTTGCAGAATGTATTTGATACCTTCATTCTGGGGGAATGCAAAAAATCCTGCAGATCCAAGAGCTTGATCCTGATGAACAGCCACCCATGAAACTCAAAAGTGAAATCCACTGAGATCAATGCCATTACACCCGAGTACCATCGAATTCAGGCCCTGCTTTTCAGATAATACAGAGGGAGCCTGCAGCACAGAGGGCTGCTCAGATCAACTTCCCAGTGTGCAACAAAACACAACTGACAACATTTGGTCAAGTTTTACTTTTGCTAGTCAAAACCATGCAGGGAAACGGGGAGGCTGGTGGCCTTTTGGAAGATAAGCAACAGAGTCACTGCAGCTGTTGCTCCTAGACTCTACCGATGGTTTCCCTCGCCCTGCACACTGCTCGTGTCAACTTCTGGATGCTCCATTTCATCCCAGCTATTTTCTGCAAGTCTGATTTAGGACAGATACGAAGGTGAGTTCTCTCGGGTCTTACAATCAAAGGTCAAATAAAATCCTCTCTGATATTAGAAATACCTCCATGCAGTCCGATGCAATTCAGAATGATCCGCAGTCGCCATCCACGACTGTCCAAGAAAAAGCAGAGGTTGACAGAGGCTGGGACAGGGGTGATTTTTTAGCGCTGTGCCTCAGCCTTGCCAGGCTGTGCTTCCAGCAAATGGGGAATGAACAACCGGCTCAGATCTGCGACACGAGCATGGCCTCGCTCGAGTACCGCTAGTCCAGTAACCAAGCTGGGCTGGAGACTGAAAAGCGGAGCCAGACCCCCCAAGGAATGCAGGAAGCTCTGTAAAAATAGCTCCCTGGTAAGTCGAGGGTAGCCAGGCCCTGATGGGAGCACAGCTCCTGTCCAGGGGCTAGAGACAGGGTTGGGCTACAGCCCAAAATAGGACTCGTGCTGCTGGAGCAGGGGAAGGAGGGGATGTTTTAACCTGAGCCCACCCACACTATATTTCTGCGAGGGATTGATCTGGCTAGAAGTGTCTGCCGTTGCCAATACGAGCGGCTGCGCTCCTAGCACGGAGAGGCTCCTGCCCTTGCCTGTGGGCTTAGATGGACAGAGTAAAGGATGCGGCATTTTCACACCACTTTTACACGCGCACAGGCCGGAGCGGTGGAGACTAACTGTACGGGAAACACCCTGCAGCCAGCACCGCGGTGGGCTCGGGAGGGGACTCTTGAGAGTTGCGCTAATGTGTCTGCTCTTCCACAGCTGTGCAAAGGAGCACCTTCCCAGGCGCAACTGCGCCGAGCGCGGACCCCCGTGAGGCTGGGGAGCCGCGAGCTGACCCGCCCCGGGTCACGCAGCAGTCGCGATGGCGCTGGCTACCCTGAAACCTCCGATTTCCAGCCTCTGCTTCCACCGCAGGCTCCTCCTGGGCGAGATGCACGGCTAGGGGCTGTGTGCAGGGGCACGGAGGGGGAAGAGCTAGGGGACGGCGCCCTCGTAGCATCCTTTCCTGCCACCCAGCACCGGGAATCGCCCAGGTCGGTCCTGCACGGCCCTGCAGCGCGCAGCTCGGCTTCACGCAAGCAGGCAGGTCCGGCGCGGCGCGAAGCGTGCCCCGCCCGCGCCCCCCGGCCTGCACGGCTCCGAGAGCGGGGCCTGCCCCGTCCAGCGCCGCTCAGCACCGGCCCCGCGTCCCCGCCCCGCCCCAGCAAGGCCCCGTGCGGGGTCAGGCCCGGCTCCAAGCCCCCGGGCCCGAGATGCACGGCGCTTCATCCCAGCTCCTCTCCCTCGCGGCCCCCGCCAGCGGAGGCTCGTCACCGCGCGGCTTCCCAGCGTTTCACCCCCAACCCTCGTCCTGGCGGCCCCCAGACTGGGGGGCTTGCCCCCCGGGCCTCACCTTCTTGACGGAGAGGGAGATGTTGTGCAGGATGCGGTCCTTCACCTCGCCCGGCTCCATGCCCGGCGCGGCGCGGCGCGGCGCGGCCCGGCGGAGACGCTCGGGCGGCCTCGTGACGGGAGCTGCGCGGCCAGGAACTGTGCTGCTGCTGCTCAGCCTCGTCTTCTGGGTGG
>NW_017728926.1:10066162-10162021 GCF_001723895.1 Crocodylus porosus | reverse complement strand
CGGGCCGCCCCAGCGGGGCTCGCACGTGTGCAGACGTGGTGTGCCGCGCAGCCGCGGCCGTGCCGCCCGCTCTCCCCGGGCCGGCTCTCGCCCGCGCTGCCCGAGACGAGGAGGCCGGGCCCGGCGTGCGAAGCGCGGCCTGCCGGGAGAGGTCCCGAGCACCACAGCGGCGGAAACCCGCAGCATTGCCTGTTCGGCCCGTTATAATCCCTCCGGCTCCTGAATCCCATCCGCGCGAGCGGGGCGGGACCCGGCTGCTCTTCTCGCCCGAGGGTTTGGTGGCGGCCGGGCCTGGTTCCTCTCTTCAGTGACCCGAGGAAATGTCGCGCGGCCCGAGCTCGTCCCGCCTCATTTCAGCGACAGGTTACCCCAGCTCACCCCCCCTTTGCTAAAGGGGTTGCAGGGGGAGAGCTTGAATTATGCACATGCCAAAGCACCCTGCTGCAAGGAGGGGCTATGCCTAGGCCTGCGATGCTGCCCCTCCCTGGATGAAGCCCAATTCATAGTCATACGAAAGGGGGTAATGGCCACAAAGCAAGCACGGCGTGGGTGAAGCGTGCCAGAGCCCTGGAGACCGAGCCAGCCCCGGCGGATGGAGGCAGAACGAGATGCAGTCAGCTTAGAAAAGGGCACATTTTTAACAGTGAGGGCAATTAACTCCTGGGATCATTTACATAGGGACCAAATCTAAATCCAGACTGCCATATACCATCCTGAGCCTCCAACAGAAGCCATAGGCTCGCTGCAGTTATTACCAGGGATGTTGTTTGGCCTCCTAACCAGAGGTCCTACTAATCTCGCCTAGCCTTAACCATCTGTGGCGCTCCATTAATCTGGCAGCGGAAGCATCTGTCGGTAACCTGGCAGGGGAAAGACTGTGTCCGTGAAGGCAGCTCTCCTGTAGCACAGCCGGGGAGAACTGCTCTTCTGGCATCGTTCAGGACCCGCCGAGGCGCAGCGGGTTTAAGCCCACTTTATGGAAAGGGGAGACTCCTCCCCACCAGGGCTGTGCAAGGATTTGGACTGCGCTCTGGGGACACTTTGGTGTCTGAAGCAGCATGTCCAGACCGAAGCGCTGGCTTCGTTAGGCTTTCCGAACTGCCTCGGAAATCCGGCCATAGGGTATAATGGGGGGATCAATGAAATATCTGTAACTTTGTTGGTTTTTTGTCTGATTTGGATTAAACTTGCAGGGATGGTAGCCTCTGCTGAGAGCATGAAGCCTGCCAGGTTTCAGGGAGCTGGGTGCAGGGGCTTGGGGGAACTGCCCCTCAAGCTGTTGACAGGCAAAACTCGTGCCATGGGTGGCGCTGCGTGTGTTAAGGCGCAGCGGGGTGACAGCTGTAGGGATGGTGGCCCCTGCTGCAGCCATGATGCCTGCCAGCTGCCACAGATCCCTAGCTGCTGACAAGCAAAACTTGTGACAAGGGTACTCGTGCAACTGTGTCCGTCTTGGGGCCATTGATTGTCTGTATTGATTATTTCCTGCAGTTTTGACCCCGCTGTGGTGTAACACATATTTCATTGATTCCCCATTATAGCCTATGGCCAGATCTCCGAGGCAGCTTCGGAGCCGCCTTGGCTAGATCGAAGTAGAAAGCTGGTCCGGAGCTCCAGATCAGATCCCTGGCATCCGAAGCGGCCGGATCCAAAGCCTACTCACACAGGCCTACTCCCTATCTTGCTCCCGCAGCCGTATGGCTGAGGGCATCCGGACCCCAAGCCTCCGGGCTCGCGCCTGCGTGTAGGATGCTCACCAAAGGATTTGGAAACATCTGCGGCCCCAGGTGGGGTGGAGGATGTTTTCTGGTAGTAGGGCCACTTGTGGTTCTGGACTGCCTTATGAATTTGGAATTTGATTTGGCTATTTTGGCTTGGAACACAGATGAATTTAATAAAAAGATAAAATGAAATCGACTACCAGAACAGCATAAGACAGACTCCCTTCCTGGGCAACATGCACCAATCTAGACCTGCAGCTACCTGTAGGAGTGAAACCAAGAGGAGCATCGCTTCAGTCTGTTCATTGTGTAATCTCTCTACTGAGAATACCATACAGTCTGCCTGAGGGGCATGAGTAGGGTGGCCATCATAGAGGTCAGCTCGGTTGTCCTCTGTCCTCTATTGATATGAAACCCAACACCTTGATGTCCTCTACTTTTCTCTTGAAGAAATTTTTCCCTTGAAGAGAAAAATAGAGGACATCAAGCTGTTGGGTTTAATATCGATAGAGGAAAGAGTCATCTATGACGGCCACCCCAGGCATGAGACTTTCATATTGTCCTTGAAGAACTGGCCTGTGTACGTACTAAGCACTTCTCTGTTACTCAAGCTAATCTAACCCTCACCCTAACAACTCGAAGGAGAATTGAGATCACTCAGGATCTCGTGGGATTAGACTGCTTGGAGATCTGGGTAGATTTGAACTGGTGCTCTGAAGGCAAAAAGGCACCGGATCTCGTTCCTGATCTCTAGCAAGTCCTTCTCTCCACCTGTGAAGATGGCTTTCAAGTTTTAACAAGTTGTCTCCTTAAATTGCAGTAAAGGATATTGGGCGAGGGGGCTATTTAGGCCCAAAGCTGCTCTTTCGGAGAAGAATACAACTGGTTTGGAACGGTCGCAGACCAAATTATAAAACAAAAATAGGCCATATTTTGGGCAGGGCAGAAAAATGCATTACAATTAGACCTACAAACCAGAGCCCAGAGCAGCTGCAAAAACCTTCCTAAGGACCTGGGAGGCTCTGCAAGTCTGGTGGGGCCAAGGAGGCGGCGTGTGGGGGCTCTGGCAGTGGGAGGAAGGGGAACTGGTGCAGTGCCTGCATGTTTGGGGCACATAAGGATGGACTGCCCACCTCTAGCTGTCGCATGTATTGGAGGAGGGCAAGGTGGCATTAAAACAGAAGACAAACCGCTATTTAAAAAGCATCTCCTCATTATTCTTGTTTGAACAACTGCATGCCTTTTGGGGCTCCAATTTATGATAACCTGGCTCCAGGACTGGCACCTCTGCCCACGGCACTTAACCAGGAGGGCTGGTGACCGATTTCACTCTCCATTTTCAGTGACACAGATGCGTTTAGTTTATGCTGTTTTCCGTAACCAGTAAATATTTTCTTGGCAGGGTAACTCAGTGGGCTGGCTGACGCTCTGGCACAGATCACTGAGCAAGCGTGCCAGCTTCTTGAGGCAAACCCTATTTGCATAATGCTTTTACCAGACTGTCCCAGCCAGTTTCACAAGTCTGCTGAGGCCGTGGGAGAACCGGCTGGGGGGGAATGGATCGGGAAAGAAGCTGGTGAAAGCTTGGAATAAAAGATCCAGGCTGGAACCAAGGAATAAGCCCCTTCGTTTCATCTCCCTTTCCAACTGCAGCGGCAGTACTGTTATACTACGGTAGCATTCAAGGGCCCAGGCAGTGAGTGCCATCCCACACACACTGGAGCAAGGACTCTTTTACTAAGACAGGCATCAGGTGGGAGAGAAAACAGGCACAGGCGTGGGAGGTGAGTTCCCTGAAGTCACGCACCTGACAAGTCAGGAGCAGAGACGAGATTAAAACCTGGGTACTATGGATCAACCCTTAGCCACTGGACCAGGTAGCTTCTCCACTGAGTCGTTCGGACATGACAGCGGTGGCCGTTTGGATACTGCAGTGGTGGCCTTGGGGGAGGGCAAACCCAACCCCAACGTTTTGCAGCAAATGTCCCATTTGCTTATAGGGCATCAAAATTAAGCCTCTAAGGGGCCCCAAATGACCCTCTTGCCCAGGGCCCCAACAACCCTAAGGCCCCCATTGGATATTGAATACTCGGATCCCCTTTACAGGAATGTAACACACTGGTCAGGGAGCGGGTTTTTTTTAATGTTTTAGGCTTAAAATTGTACGTGAAGGAAAGAGAGGATAAGCATCACAAGCCACACATTAAGTACATTTTCTTGTTTTTTTTATATGAAAATGAGATTTCTCCCTTACTTCAAATGAAAACAACCTTTTAAAGATGAGCTTCTAAATGCATCTACATGTTTTTAAAAGATTTTAGAAAAGATTAACATTTCCAAAATGTACTGTCTTCCCACCTGATTAGAAATCAGCTATTTGCATAGGGAGGTGGAGGGATGCAGTCACAGAGTCTGTGCAACAAGCTGAAGCCAATCTGCACGTAACACTTTGCACACGTGGTTTGACTTTATGCCACATCCAAGTAGGAAGAATATTTACACTATTTCCAGCTATTCATAAACCATTTTTCTAACCCTCTAAATTTATATTAATCACATTACTGTTCAAAACAAATATTTTTTACAAGGAAATCACATGTGCCTTGGTAGGAAGCAGGGGTAAAAACTTAAAGCAGGGAGGCTGACAGTGGATATGATAAATCTCAGAACAAAAAACCCCAACAATTTATTGGTGCATTGAACAAACTAACCAGACGACATTATGATAAAATTTGTTTATTTTTTTAAATATCAAATTTTTTTACACATCAATTTTCTTGAGAAACAGTCCCCCGATATTTAAAAAAAAAAATCAAAATAATGAATCAAGTGTGTATTACTTAGGGCAGAACCACATCCCCTTACCTGATCAAGCCACCCCTCCTCCCACGCAGTCACCCTGCTGCGAGAACAGCCGTGTGTTCAGCCCAGAAGAATAAATGACACAAATGCAACCAGCTTTAGGGTTCCTGAGTATTGAGTCCCTCAAGTTCCTTAACTGAGTTTGGAAAACTCTTAAGCTAAAAAAGCATCAGTCAAATAAAAACCCAGCTGCTAGACATCTGGGTTACAGGCTAAGCTAGATGTACAAAAAACTGCAGGAAAAAAAAGCATTTCTAATGTTTTAAAAGGGAATGTCATATACAAAATAAATCACATTTCCCACGCTAGATTGCAGCGATCAGGGGAAACCCTAACCATTTTTTTTTTCTTTGAATTTCCAGTAGAGCTACAAATGCTATTTGGCAAGAAGTCCAAGTCTGGTAAACAAACCTCTCCGGTTCTGTCGCCTGTTCTACTCGGGAATGGCAGGGAGTTGAAAAAAGAACATTAAAATTAAAAAAATTCAAGTTCTGCATTCAATGAGCAAGGTTAAATATACCCTACTCTGAGCTACGATTAAAATCACTGAGAAAGACTAAGACGAAAAGCAAAATAAATACATCTACGAGATGCCAAAGAACAGCCTGGGATCCTGTAAGTCCTCTACCCGCAGACAGCTCAAAGGCAGCAGCAGCTGCAGGACCCGCAAGCGATCCGCCAGCCTCTTTTAACCCTACCCAACGGCAGGTACCCACACCACGGGTCACTGCCACATCTTTTGGGGCTGATGAAAAGGTGGCAAGTATCGAACTGGTTGACGTTTCAGTGCTTCTTGGAAGCGTCTGCTAATGAATGGCAAAGTCCTCACTATATGAATTTGCTGACAGTCTTTTCTGCAACCCAAGCGGGTTGTTGGCGTCTCGGCTTTACAATCTTAGTAAATCCCGCTCCAACCTAGAGGGAAGTGACCAAAGGATCCCTGCCTCGTGGGCTGCCATTTTGTCTTAAAGCCGTTCTCCCTGTAAGCAAGGAGCGCTCTGGATCAAAAGCATCACTTGCCCATAAGACTGATGGCTTCAGCTCTACCTGGTAAGGCAAAGGCCTGTTCTCCTCACCCAGCCTTTCCCTGGTCATATATATCCCTTTCACCATCCTCTTGTGCAGAAGTCAGCTTGAGGCGTTACTATTTTGCCCCTAAAATGATCTAGAGCCTTTCAATGTCATAACACTATGCATCCAGCATTAAATAAGGGGTGAGACAATTATTTCAATGCCATTCTTCTATTCTCCCCCCCACTTTTTATTTTAAAGAACATATCCCAGAAGGTAAAAGAAAAGCAGACTAGCAGAAGGGCTGCAGAAATACCAGGGAACAACGACCATGAACATGGGGGGTTTCCAAAGGCACTGGAATTTGTATTAAGCAGCTTTCAATCGTTGCTTTGTTCCATAGAAAAATGAAATTCATTTGGGCCAATAAATAGCAGAAATGATACACGTCCCGTACACAGACACCTGGAAGTAGGGCCACAGGGCTGGAAGGGGTCTCCTGGGTGAGAGTGTAGTCCCAGACACACTGTCATAGTGTCCTGACTACTTTGCCAAAGAGTAAGCAAGTATAAGGTTGGAAGAGTAGCAAAAGCCCTGCTTTAGCATGAGGCTCATTTATCACTTAGGTATTTTATGCAATTACTGAGGAACCAAGCAGGCACTCTGGGCTAAATCTCTGTGCATGGTGCCAAGGCCTAGCTATATCCCCAGCTCAGCTCAAGATAGGAGAGCCCAGATAGCTCCTGAAGGGTTTTCCTCCAAGTGGAACAAGAGGGGCTCTGGGGGTTAAAATTGAGACAACTGGCAGATTTACAGGGTTGTGGCAAAATACGTAAGAAGCTCTAGACTAGGAATGGACAGGGGGGATGCTGGTTGAGGGATGCACCACTGCTCTCATCTGGATGACCCAAGTCGGACCCAGCTGTGGTGCTGCACTGGGGTTTCAGATCGGGAGTGACCACATCCATCTCCCTTTTTGCCTGAATTGAGGCAGCAATGATCTGAATTCAGCCTTCCTTGGAGAACGCTCTTGAGCCAGCAAATCGGAGAGGAGAAGCCAGGGACTGAGAGGTGAAAGGGGAGGAAACAATGGAGTGCAAAGACTGAAGGATAGCCAGGCAGAGACCAGCATATCCATACCACAGTCCCTCTCTCTGCAGGAGTTGCACACTAAGAGGGAAAGGAACAGGTAGAATCAGAAAAAGGCAAATGCCCTGGAGCCTAAATCCACCAGGGAGCTTCTTGTCCTCCAACCCACTACTAATCTTCCCTTCCACAGCATTTTATGTCCAAAAACACTATGGGGCTTTACAATCTTTGGCAGTGTTAACACCTCTAAATGGGAGAAATATCCCCTCGCCCTTGACATATGGCATAAGCAGATCTGGTTAAGTAACTTGCCAAAGGCTACTATGGGACTTCCTGGTATCCTGGAAAGACAGACAGCACTTGGGGCCACATGTCCCTTATTTGCAGAGTAAGGGTAAACTGTTCCATCTTTCACCAAGGTGTTATGAGGTTTAACTCAATCATTGCACAATCTCAAGACCCTTTGAGGTAAGGCACTATACAAACGGAATCAATATGGAAAGAGTCTTTGATTTTGTGGCTCATTCACTAGCTGGTGCCCCTGCCAAGGCTATCAATGAGTGCTGAATTACAATTTGAAAACATTCAGTTTTTTTGGTGTGAATTAAAAAGCAAACAAGTCACAACAAAGCGTGCCCAGACACTTCTGGCTGGTATCTAGTCCAAAAAAAGTACTTCTACCTTTCCCACTGGCTTTTCTCTACACCCATCCTCATTACCTTCCAACAGATGAACTTCAATATGAGCATAAGCTTCTGATTTTACAACTGTATCACCATCATTATATCTCCTGTTGGAGGTATGCAGCATTAACTATATATGATGCTTCAATCTTCAGAAAGAGATCAAATAGCATTTCGTTTAGGCAGGTTGGATGATTACCCTCTCAATTTGGAGAGGAAGGCAGCTTCATGGTAAATTAAGTGTGAGCTCTTCTTTTAAGGGACAGGAAGTCTGCGGGGGGGGGGGTTGTGTGTGTGTTTTGTTTTGTTTTTTGGGAGCAGGGGAGGGACAAAATCTCTTTGAAGATGACAAATATATGCAATCTCTCCTCTCACTATTATCGAACATCTGACTCCACACAATACATTGTACAGAGCTAGGGAACAGGGAAAGCACCTACTACACAATAAAACAGCGTACAACAGTTCTTAGCATCCAAGGAAAACCGTATACATTCCACTAGATGAGCAACGTGCCTTTAAGACGTTTGAAATCTCCAAAACATGAAATTTTACCGTTGTTATCAAATCTTGTTTCTAAAGACCCCAAATCATTCTGTTTTAATTCAGTAGCATTGCTCACTCAAAGCAGGGTTTCACGTAACAGAGATTAAATCACCAGGCTTGGACTGATCTTAGTTAATATTGGTAGGGTTATTTTACAGCTTGAAGCTCAACGGTTTCTAGCCATCAGTCTTTTTCTAGCAGTTCAGAGGAAGCTACAGAGGAAATTCTAACACAGTCTTAATTAGCATCTATTCTCAAAAAAAGCTTTCGCAGAAAGACAGATTAAAAAAAAACATTAAAAAAAAATCCCTTAACCTACAATAGCTTTGACAAAGCATAAAACTGAGTATTGAAGCAAATTGGCTGATGCTCTAAAGCTTCTACAGCATAATGTCGGCATGTGCAATCTCTAAGTAAACGTGGCCACTTAAAAGATTAAATCAGACCCTTTAACCGTTTTGGTGCAAGGCAGCCGCACTTCATCTAGCTATTAGCAGTTGCTTCTACAAAATAAAATGCAAATAGGGAAAGGGCCATTATAACACTGAATGATGCCCGTCTGACATATGAAGGAGCTGGCAGTAAATCAATCTGCGTGCTAAAGCACAAAGTCAGCTTCTAGATATGCACAAGAGGGCAGACCTTCAGTGTCTTCAGTGGAGCTACACCAGCTGACAGCCTCCTCAAGGAGCTCCCCACTCAAAAACCATGGGGCTGTATGAACATACACAGGAGGAGAACCTAGCTCTTGAGTTTGAGGACACTGTGTCGGAAGAACTTTGCCCTTAGTTGCTGCTTTCAGCCTAGTGAATTGGATGCAAGTAGCGATGGATATAGCAGTGCATCTTGTCTCCTTAGAGCACTTGTTAGGACAGTTCTGCAATAATGGCCTGAGACGCTACAGGAGGTACTGCGGTCTCTGGGATGCTTGCCGTACGTAGAATACCAAAGTATTTTATCAGGGACTTACTGTCATGATCTGCATGGGAAACATTGTGAAACACCTGCATTTCTTCAAGATCTCAACTCAAACAGAGTCTAAAATAAACTGATTTTGCCTAGGTTACATACTCACAATTCAGTGAAAAATCTATTAGCTGTTCACAGGATTCCTCAAAGCTTTTTATTTGTTCCAAAGGCTTTCCTGACTACCTAGGTACCTAAAAAGATCTGTCAAACCTTTCATCACTGACATCAGAAATTCACAGAAGCCTATGCAGTCCGACAGAATACACGTGTTTTTGTAAATCAGCTCCCATGAAAGCCCCAAATACATATATGCAGTTAATCTAAGCAAGAACAAACATGGACAGGCCTGAGACCCTGTGAAACCCTCCCTCCCCAACAAGTACAAAACGCGTTGAGAAGATGGATGTCCAGCCACTGAGGATTTATGACTTCAGCTTGTTTTGCTTGAAGCAGGAAGTTAAAGATTACATTTTACATGAAGCTACCACTTCACGGAGATCTGCAAATGGGACTAAATCAAAGTTTCTACTTACAATTTGGTAACAGGTTTTATCATGCTTTTCCCTTTTCCCCTCCCTAATAATACGATAAGGCTCTGTAGAGAAGCAGAAAGAGCAGTTCAGCCCAAGAAAGCATTTTATCCCTCAATTAAGGGCCTCCCCAGCACAGCCTCAGTGGGTCCTACACAGACAGAGATCTTGGTGAGGGCTTCCCAAAAGGCAACAATGGTTGTAATACAGAAGCCAGATCAGTGCTCTAGGTTCGAGTTCACCTTAACGAACGCTTGACTTGGGGAGCCCTCGCCTATCAAGTGGTACTAAACTAGTACACTGCAAGCCACTAAGAAGGGTTTTTTTGCAGTTAGCATTTCTACAGTCGAGGGGCCAATCCCTCTCAAGCATGGAGATAAACTAGTGCAAAGCGGATTTCTTCATTCCTTTAAATCACATGTTCCTACTCAGTGCATAGAGAATTCATCCACTGAACAGTTACAGTAAATTCCTTTGTAAGTACTAAGGTGAAACTAGGTGTGGGGTAGAGACAAGTCACAGCAACAGATGCAATCTCTTTTGTTAAGCAATTTCATTATTAGGGTTCTGCTTAAGAAGGCTGGACTTTTTCTTTTGCATGGGGGAAAATGGGGTGGGCACACCTCTAAAAAGGTAAAATAATTCCTTTCCACTTCCTCCATGAGGATAACTTCAGGTCAGTTGCTTTGTCTCATTTTTGGTAGCACCAAACTCAGTATTTTCCCTGTAAACTTTAACACACTGGCCCAATAGCGTCAAATATTTTGGCAATCTAGGCTTCAGATTTCAACGCACAAAAAAAGTGCAAGTTTACATGCCTCCTGCCCCGCAAAGGTTTTTGGATCCTGAGCCCTATGGACATCAATACACCTCTAGTAGCTGCAACAGTTGTTCATCAGCATCACAGATGAATATCAGGTTATAAAGCACAGTAGAGTGATAACTGGTACAAATCCAAAAGGCTTCAGTGACAAGCTCTGTTTCAGTCTGCACCATACCGAATAGCTAGCTTGTACGCATCTCTTTCAGTAACATCACATGCTATGCTTCGGCTGTAGATGCACGCACATGCAATTCATTTCCCAATCTGCTTTTTGCTGAACAGGGTGATGGTTTTCTCAATGGCTTCTGCTTTTTATTTCATAATATTGAAGATCATTCTAAAACTGTACATTTAAATAAAAACATTACATTTTATTCCAGTATGCATCATCTTAAGGAGAATTAAAAGCTACTGTGTCCACACAATGCCAAGACATTTTGTTTGTTTGTTTTAAAAGGCCCAAATTTAACAAGAGAAACAGAAAAGCTAAATGGACTTTGGCTGCAAATAAATGGTGCTCGTTTAAAAATCTGGCTCAACATTTTGCTTGCAGGTTACTCTACCATTCAGGTACATTCTCTAGAAGAACAGACCAGTCAGGCCACCCTTTCCATGGCTATGTAGGAACTCGGATATTCTTGGCTAGCAGACTGAGAAGAGCAAGGTCTGCATTTCCACCAGCTCGTTCCAAAGCCTCGAGAGCTTCCTGCAGGGTAAAGCCAGCGCAGAGAATCTGATTGATGTCAGCAGCAGGAAAAAGGGACGGTGGAGGAACTATGGAGCTCAGTTCTGGATAGCTGACGGGTGGGTGCGGCGGTGGCTCTATAATTTGATGGGGTGGCCTCAGATCTTCAGTACTTGTGGAGCTGTCGGTTACTCCGGGCATTCCTGGGAAGAGGTTCGGAGGGACATCTTCACCCACCATGAGCTCCGGTAGAAACGATTTATTCTTCGCCAAAGTCTGATTGGTTGGATGTTGGTCGTTTAATGACCGTTCAGGTCCAATTTCTGCCTGCTCCATGTGTACTTGATTCGATGTCGCAACTGAGCTCAGAATGACAGAATCGCTTGTACTTGGTGACGTCTGTATCTCTAGAGCATCTCTCTCAACAGCTGTCTGGCTGGGATGAAAAAACTGGACACTCATGTTTTCAGTTTCATCAGGACAAGGTGGTTCCTCAGCTGGCCTTTCAGAGTTAATCGGTTCAAACCTCTCCTGATGAAAGGAGCCGTTTAGGTCCTGTCCATCTGGACCCACGTTTCCATGTTCATCTTTAGAAAGCTCCTCCCATTGTACTTGCTCTTCAGGGACCTTTGCCAGCTGACAGGCATCCTCTTCTGGTGCAAGACTTTTTGAATCTCCTTTACAATTTATAATCAAGAGTTCATGAAGCTCCTTTAAGGCTGATGCTAAAGACAAAGATGGCTCTTCTGCGGATGCTGCTGGATCAGTGTGTAGTTGACAAATGCCAGAGGAGGAAGAGCTCTTCTCAGCCACCGAGTTAGAGAACTCATTACACATTCCAGTCATTTCAACGTTGCTTTCAGGCGACAGTAAATCACTAGCGGAAAATGGATTACTCAAAGGTTCAGACAAAGAAGATTCCTGCTTTGATGATTCCATCTCCATCAAAGGACAGTCGATATTCAGACCAGATGCACTAATGTTCTCAGTTTGGGCACTCTGTTCCCTTGACAAGCCACGCACTTCAGTTGTAGGCTGCTCACCTACGTCTATTTCCATGAAGGTTTCCGTAAGCGTACAGCTACAGGATGCTGACATTTGGGCATTTTCTCTCTCAAGTGAAAGCCCTACCTTCTCCAGTCCGTGTCCTCTTTTCTCAGCAAGAGAGTCAGCAAGGGATTCTGGCTGAATGTTTGTAAGGCCCTGCTCCCCCAGAGCAGGTAACTCAAGGCCACCAATGTTACAAGGATACTCTGGGTCAGTTGGTTCATTCTGCTTCTCCAGATGTCGTTCATTTACTGGTTCGTATCTCTGCAGATGTAAAGGAAGCTCATTCATTTGGTTCAATTCCAGTTGTTCTGAAGGCAGAGGTAACGCTGAAACTGTCTGCTGTGCACACATACTGGTGTCAGGCATGTCTTCCCTTGTCACCTCTAGAGGAGATTCCAGATCGTGGCTGCGTGCTTTCGTATTCTTTTCCTTTAGACTATCAGCAGCAGCGGTTTTTTCAAGTGTATTTTGTGACGAGATATTAGGACCATGACAAGCCGCTTCTCCTGTCTGCTGGTCATTGTCTGCTGAAGAAGCATGGTCAGCAAGACTGTGTAACAGATGAGAATGGTCTTTTTCTGGGGTAATCTGGCATTCAGCTGAAGACTCCAAAGACTTCACAGCTCCAGGATCAATTTTCTCTGCTAGGCTAGATTTGTGTGAGCCAGCTGAAGCAGGGGCAGAGACAGAGCGGTCAAGTAACTGATTTCTGGGATTACAGATCTTGGAACTTAGTCCTGAAGAATGGACTGGATTTTTCAATCCATCAGAAGTTGGTAATGATGGCATTTCCAGTGAGGTAGTTTCTTTATCACTATTCTCTATACACGGAAAGAAGAAGAAATAGAGTGTATGAGAGCCAGTACATTTTCACATGTCTATACCTCTGGAATACAAGCATCTCAGTTCTGTATGCCATTTCAATGTGATAATAACTGTTCACCTGAACTGTTGCTCTCGTGAATATATTGTTAGCCACTGCGAACCAATTTGATGTTACAGCCCTTCCAAAGCTCTCTGTAAATTAAATAATAACTGCAAATTCGGTAACTAAATTCCAGTTACAGGCGCTATACAACTGGTATATGTGGCAGATAAAGAAAGCTAGCTTGACGTCCAGACCCCAGAGCAGTTGCAATATTCACAATTAGAAAAGACATTTAAACTTGTAAAGCAAGCAAATATAATCTTAAGTCTGAGAAAAGCACGAAACATCATAACCCTTTTTTTAGTTACTTTTCAGAACAGAAGCAAGCTTAAAAAAATTAAAGATACCCTCCCGCCTTCAAGTCCTCCTCCTGGAAAAAAGGTAAACAGATCCACTTCAACGGGATAATTGCCCAGAGTATTTTGGCGGCTTAGCTTGCATGTTAACTCAATGGTAAATGAAAGCGTAAGTGCAGCTTTGAAAGGTTTATAACTTTTTTGGTTTTTTTACAGTAACGCTCCCTCCATTTCTACTGTTGTGTGTCTTCAGAATCATAATCCACGAAGACCCTGCTTTGGTCTTGCCTGGGTATCACCGTAGATCCAAAATACTACTGAAGAAAAATACGAGAGACCTATGTATAGCCTCTGCTTAATATATTTGTTGCTGTTTCTCAGAGAAAATGATGGTAAAAAGCAAGCTGTTTAGAATTCAGTAACCACTCTCCATCAAAGGAGAACAATTTTGAAGTAGGTTAAATTATGGTCCTAAATTATATGACCCTCTTTAAACACCATTTCTTTACGTTCATTCCATATTTTTCCTGTCCAATTCAATGATGATATCTGTGGTTATGGAGTGAGGTGTGCAGCTGTTAATTGGCCTCTGAGCCAAGTCAAATGAGCTTTAGCACATCTGTTTCATGGTGATATATATATTAACAACTTGCTTATTTTTGCTTTGATTACAGAATCCAAAAGGACCTCCGAGAAGCCCTTGTTGCACCAATACAAAAAGGCCATGTACCATTAAAGCAAACAGATATTAACTTCTGAATCAGGTGGTTAAAATACAGTGCATTGAATAGTAATATTCTTTTGATAGAGGGTAAGATTCAAGGTGTAACAGAATAGCATGAACACAATTTAGCTGTGTCCAAGTCACTTCAAATTAGTGAGACAGCTTTGTATTAATAGACTGCTAGGGCAAGAGTTTATATACCACTCACCCTTTCATAAAACATGACGTCCTTAAAATTGGTCTCTGCTTGTTAGTTAACTCTGCACATGCAGCCATTGCAGGCTAAGTCATGCCCCTCTGATTGGGCTAAGGAGAGCTTAATATAACTATTTCCCTAATTCTTTATTTTTCTTTTTATCTTCTTGTCAGATGGGGCCCAATCAATCGGTGACAATGGGAGATGCATACATGACTCGCTATTACCATCTTGTTTTAAAAACCCAGAAGTAATGCATGTGCAACAGCACAGTAGTGTTTCAATTCAAGAGATTCACATTCAAGTCAGGCAAACAGCAGTGGAAGGGTCTCATTTTAATCCTGGTCTGTGCACTTCCCTAGAGCACTCTGCAGTTCAAGGTGCTGGCAACCTCGGCTCAGAAAAAAGCATGGGTTCCACCCATCAGAGGTGCTGGGAGTAAGAAATGAAATGTACTTGGAGAGTGGGGTAGGGAAGCTCACACAATTGAGTCTCTCCTTTTTGTGAGCAAATCATTCAAATATTTAAGTGAGAAAAATGCACAGTACAGATAGGTTGCATCTACATCACATGCAGCAGAATGTTCTTCCACATGGGAAAGCGAAGGAGCGGACACCTTTATATTACGTAGGGCTTTCCCTAGCACTGCTTAAGGTGAGGAAATCCCTGTTGCTGGCAGCGTGAAGATTGCAGAAAAAGCTCAGAAACGGATGGCTATAAATACCTGGTCTGTGGCCCACTCCAGCTGCAGTAAACACACACTACATGCATCAAGGCTTCTGACGCTCTGTTTGGATTAGGAAACAAACACACCAAACTTGCATTAGCATTCAAAGCACACAACATGCATGGTTATAAGTCCTGCAACTTCTCTCTGCTTCCCCCAACCTTCCACCAAGACAGGGCTCTGAACAGTAGGTGCTCCTTGGATTCACTTCCTTCCAGAAGAAATTCTGCTGGCCTTTCCGATAAACGGTCCATACATTTAGATGTTTTGCGGTCATAATAAAAAGGAACTGCTCTTTACTCGAGTTAAGGCTTGCCCTGTGCTATCTACATTTGTTCTGTTCAGTGCGTAGCTGAAACTATACATGTGTTTAGCAGTATGCTAGCTCACTGGGCATACTGTTGGAGATGAACAGAAGCAACTTTTCCAGAAAGCTGATGCTAAAATTAAGGATGGTATCACAGTTCCTGGATTCTCTACCCCTTGGTAAGTCAAGTTTGCTTGTTGCCCTTACGCAGATGGTGGTATCAGCTTCGCAATGTTAGGGAGGGTTAAAGGTTCCAAGTCATTTAAAATCCAAAAATAAAACGCACTAGAGAAACCCTGAAAAAAGGGGCTACAAACAAGAGTGTGAGTGCCAAGAGTGTGATGACTCAAGGCAACTTTCACACAGGAAAGGGAGGATGGAGATAACGAACTGCAGATTTCTGATCACACAACCGTTTCTGTTCATCAGCAGAGACGTTTTAACAAACAAAGGCTGCGTTCATTTGGCTTTGCTGATATCCAAATTGCTAGCATGGCTTCTGCGTGCCAGTAGGTGCCCTGGCACAAGACGCCTTTAGACTCTGCTTTCTCCAACCTTCCTATTTCCAACCAGCTACCCTAATTTGTTGTTTCTGCCTGTGCATAGTTCTCAAAACTCAGTGGCCTTTAAAAGCCTGCCAGAGCAACTGAGGTAACATGCTGAATCATTTTGCTTCATTTAAATTCTTCCTTTTTTTTTTTTTTTTTTGTATACGACTGGGTAAAGCTGACTAACCACGTTCCTGTGACTTGCAACTGAGACTTGCCTGGAAGTTTACTGTAATAGGAAGTCTTTTCTTTTTATTTGTCTTCTCAAGTACCTGTCTCCATTATTTGCCATTTAGACCAAGCGATGTGCCACAGGCCAGAGCACTGAGTTTCTAAAGGATGCTCCTCTGGATAAAAATAAGAACAAATGCCTTGGGCCATCCTGTTTATCCATAAAGACTCCAGACATCCAGACTGCCAGGCTTTTGTAGGGAGAGCAATAAGGCTAGTGGAACAGAATGTGATTAACACAGGAGGGATTCCTGTCTCTCCAACTGCTATGCTATGCTCATACGCCTGGCTGCAGGGCACAGCTCTTAGAAGGGGAAAAGGAAAGTCCTCCGATGCAGTGGAAATGTACTTTGTTCACATGGAATCAGTACTAAGGGTCTGATCAGTCAAATACATCAGAGCACTGTGGCCACTTTGACAGCAAAAGTAGCTGATGTCCTGCCAAATGCACCTGCTTATGATCCATCAAGGAACTATACCACAAGAGACAGGGCACAAGGATTTGTTCTACTGATTTATTTGATAGCACTAGACGACTAACAATGGGAATGTGCTAGCCTCAGTATAAAGTGCACCCCTTTTGTCCCTAGGCTGGACAAAATAAGTGCTGCATCTGTTGCAGCACTGCCTATATACAAAGGCTTCCTGGATGCAAGGAAAGCGCTACATAAACTATTTCTCTATGCTTACTGTTGAATCCAACTGTAGCTTTTCTGTCAGTCTACTAAGATCTTGGATCACAGGAAGTTCAAATGACCCGAGGTGACAAGCCACCGCATGTTGTCAGAAGAGAAAAAAAATCCTCACAGAGTAGTGGAGAGGACAGGAGGATCTGGGACAAACTGATATTGCTGTACATATAGGACAGCAGCAGGATGACACCCTGACCCTATCTGCCTTTTTACAGGCAGTTAGATGCTCATCTGTCAGCTCAACTGCAAACCTTTCCAAAAGGGTTGAATAAGGCTCAGGACTAATTCACGTGTATTTAAATTGGAACTTTAATTATCTAATGATGTACACAGAGATGTCTAGTATAGCATGAACGAAAAGGCAATGAAAATTCAAACAAACAGCTACAAAAGGGCACAGGTAGTTCTGCGGGGAGCTGAGTCACTTGTGGCTGAACTAAATTCTCTCTCTCTTCTTCCAGGTTCTATGACTTGGTTTTCTTGGTACCATCTAGATGCAGCTAATATTTTGGAAGGGAGGAAGATGGTGCAAAAGTTAATATTCTGACAACTCAGTATATGGCTAACAATTGCCTGTAAGGTTGAGCTTTATGACATTTATGACATATCTAAGACTCAATTTAAAAAAATCCTCAAAACAAGACCTACCTTTCTTAGTTATGTAACGCAGTTAGTTAGCTGTGTACTCATACCTGTGTTAGAGAATTTACAAAAGCAGTGGGTAAACTAGAGTTAGCTAGCTCTGTTCTAAACCCCTTAAGTCACCAACCTTGGTTTAGGACTGAACTTTTATACTTGGTATCAACACAACAGTGGAGACATTTGATAATTAACTATTAGGCCTTTTTGAATTGTATTAAAGAATTCTAAAGCATTTTGGTGCTAACAATTTTCACATATTTTTAGCATGCAACTCCAGTGGTTTAATTTTAAAAGCACAAGCTTTTCAATTTGAAGTCCTTCAGTTCAAGGTTCAGATAAAATGAAACCCAGGTTTAGAGCATCTTTAGTTTTTGCAAAGAAACCACCTGTTCGGTAAAACCTTGAAAACTGAACTTGCTTTCACCTGCCTCTAAAAATGCTAGTGAAAAATAAATTAAGATTATAACTTTTTTTTTTTTGCAAGTAATATCAGTGAAAGAGTCTGTCAGAGATTGCTAGTAGCAAAGTTGGATGCCAGGCAACAGTCTGTGTCCATATCTACTTTTCTGTAAATTTAAAAATCAGTAAAAAGCAAATTCATATTTGACTTAAATAGTCAAGGAAGCAGTAACCATTCCTGTTGATTCCCTGAAGCTAACAATTCATAATACAGGCTTTACTGCAGAGAATGTCTTCACCCACTTAAATATCCTATGTAGATGGTCCCTACAGACAGAAGGAAAGTGATCCAAGGGGCAAATCATTATAGCTCTATGGTGCCCCCTAATACAAGTAACCCAGTTTTAGAAAGCAGTGATTTCTTACTCTTTAGAATATAACAAAAATTACAGGATGAGGATGGGCTTGATTAATGGAGAAATGCAGTGCAATAAGCAATTCTGGCAACCGCATTTTAGCCCAAACAAGAAGAAATCTCTAGAAAGTTAGATGGTATTTTAAAATATGGTATGACTCATAACCTTTGTGCCACCAAATTTAGCAAGATTCAGCAAGATTGTAAAGCTTAAAAATGGCCTAAAGGGTCACGGGTAAAGGGATAACTAGAATTTTTCCCTGCTATTTTTTTTTTTTTTAACCTTAAATGTATCTGGAAGAAAAAGGCTCATTGGCCTTGATTTGATTTTGTTAAAGGATATTTTGGAGGTCTAATGGAAGAGTATTATGAACGGTAAAGTTAACTGAAAGGGTGAGGCTTCTGAGTCCTTGGGATGTGGACAAACGTAACACTTATACTGGTAATACGTGATAGTGGTATAATCTGTCATAACTATTACGTTTGCACACTCTCATCAGGTATAAGTGTAGTAAACTCTTTTAACTTTTAACCTGTAACTGATTGTTAGTCAGTTCAATTTAGCTCACTTCTTTTGTTACGGAAGACAAAATAATTGCATCATAATAGCTGATGTGCATGCCATCAGCTATTCTCCCCTTTTAAAGCAGCTGAAAATTACGTTTGTCCACAGCCTTTTAGATTTCTTTTATTCAGAAGGTGCCTCAGGACAGTTAAGGAAGAGGAGGTAAGAAAACAAGAGTGAAGCTTTAATCAGTCTGGCTTGCAGCTATGCCTCCTTCTCTAAGTGTGACTATTTCACCAATTCTCCAGTCTAGACAGGGCCTGACTTTGCACTCGCAAGGCTTCTCTATAAGTTGCATAGCAGCCAAAAGTTGGACAAGCCAATTATTTTCCCTTTTATGGTCCCTATTAATGCTGATGTATTATATTAGAATACAGAAAATGCAGCTGCTCATTTAAATGAGTAGATGACATTTTCACAGTTGCTAGAAGGGAAATTCAGTTCCTCTAAAAATATTTCTACTTCCATTGTGACAGCGGGCAGCACCATTCAGTGAAGAAAAACTGAAACAATACCAGGTATGTCTAAAAACAATTTGATAAATGGTGCACTTCTGTGGTTGCAGGGCAAATCTAGCAAGTGAAGCCTTTGTAACTACTCACTATAGTTTTCCTAGAATATTTTGTAGGCTGTGGCTGGATTCCACATTCCCTCTCACCAATTAAAATAGCTAAAGTTTCACTTGAAATTTCACTTAACAGAAATGAAATGTCCTTTATCATTAGTTAAAATCCTGACTAAGGTTAATGAACTGTGGAGGCAGTTGTTCACTTCTCAAGACCAAGAAGGCAATTTTGGGAGGAAAGGGAAGAGCTATTAATCAGTCACAAGGCAAGCTTGTGAGTACAGCACAGCACCCCACAGGCATGCAATCTTCATGAAGACAGATTTTACTTGGATATCCCAAAGAAGACAGTGCAGCAATCAGACTGTGCAAGAAAAGATCACGTCTCCACGGTTTAATATTGATGTTACATTCAGTGTACTAAGTCAATAAAAATGAGGAGCCATTTGGTGACAGAAGAGAGCGCTCCTCACATGCTGCTGATAGCACTATGAAGATAGTTTCTCTGATTTGGCTCCCTATGGTACCTGCTTCCTCTACGGATTTCTGTAGCGCTTCTGCCAGTTCTTGATCTGCGATCTCATCTGGCCGCATGTCCTCTCTCCCTGCCCCATACGCCAATCTAGCGCACTCCGGGAGCTCTCCCTCTGGAAGGAAAGGCGTCTGCGAGCCAGTGGTGCCAATCACTAGGACATTCTTCTTGAGATCAATGGAACACTGCGAAAGAATCAAGACACCAAATGCCTGCATAAGAGTCAGTCGGCATAACAGCAACCAGTATAAATAAACAGTACATTTCCTAATGCAGAGAGACAACTCGCGCTTACAGTAAATAGCTGAGGAGCAGACTCCTAGTAAGTGACCACCCTACATACGCTCAGAAATATTTGAGCAGCCCATGCCTTCAACATACCTAACACTTCTTTCAGTTGCACTTATTTGCTGCTTCTACTACTCTTCAGCCCTTCTAAATTGAAGCAAAGGAACTGTTCCAGCTGTTAGGGAAGGCCCTACAAGTGACTGCATTTTAAACTGCTCAGTTACAAAGCTCTGAAGGCACCAGATTTCAAAGCAAAGAACTTAAGGCACAAAGGACTTACAAACTATACAAGGTATGTTTGCTTCTCCTGCCACCATACAAAAACCATCTGTTGCCATCTTTCTCCAGAATATCCTAGTCCTCCAAAATTCCTAAGGATGGCAACGATCTGGCACGTAGTGCTTTTCATCACGAAAGATCCAGGGGCCATTCCAAAATAAGCACCAATGGCTTCAGTTACCTGATGTCTCTTAAGCATATCCAGTCCTAAAAGCATATCCATTGGCTGTTCTTCAAGGATCGAGAAAGAGCATGGGAGGAAATCCCCTTCAATCTGAACCTGAGCTGAAATGCAGACAGAAAATAAAACAAACATTATATATTGACTACCCTCCAGTCTCAAGAAGTGCCCAAGACCTGCAGCACAAGGACTCTGCTGTCTGCGATTTGCTCCCCCACACAAAGATACAAAATCAGAGAACAGAGCTAAAAGGGTGCTCAGGTCGTCCAGTCCAACCCCCTGTGCTCACAGCAAGATCATCCCCGGCTAAACCAGCCAAGCATTTGTCTAACCTCCAGCCAAGTGTTTGGTTAATCTCCTCCTGCACACTCCAAACATGGAGATTCTCCAGCCTCCCCAGGTAATCTATTTCAGCGCTTAACTACGTTATAGCTAGAAAGTTATTTCTAATATTCAACCTAAATTGTTGCAATTTAAGACCATTATTTCATGTCCTGTCCCTTGTGGCAATAGAGAACAGAGAAACATCCATTTTATTACCCCCTTCAGGTATTTGAAGACTTCTCCAATTCCATTGGTCTTTTCTCTAGACTAAATAATCCCTGTTCTTCCAACCAGTTCTCAAGTCTCCTAGACTGTTAATCATTTTTGTTGTTTTCCATGGGATTCTTCCCAATTTGTCTACATCTCCATTTGTCTACTGAGGAGCCAAGAGAGCAGTCCAGGGGAGGCCTCACTAGTTTAGACTGAAAGAATCACTCCTCTCGACTTGCAGATGACACTCCTGTTAATACAACCCAACAGGCTATTTGGTCTTGTTTTGTAATGAGTAAAGTGTTGACTCATTCAGCTTGTGATCCCATACAACTGCCAGGTCCTTTTCTGCAGTAGTGAGGCCTGATGACCAGCTGTCCCCTTACTTATATTTGTGGACACAATTGTTACAACCCAGATGCAGGACTCTGCACTTGCTCTTACTGAATTTCTTTCAATGTCAGATCTCTTCTCCAGTTTTCAAGGTTACTCTGAATCCAAATCCTTTCTAATATTTTCCCTCTTATTTTCAGAGTTGACCAGATTTTGCAGTCTAAGACACACTGCACATCTAGCCCCTCACGCTACAGCTAAAGACCCTCCATGCACTGCAGCAGAGTGCAAATCTGTGAATTAAAATGGTGAAACAAAGGTCAAACAAGGACAGCTGTTCCCTCATTTTTAAAAAAACTTGTGCAAGAATAGAGAGGTCTTAAAGTGCTCTCCTCATTAGGGTATACAAAACATTCAGCTGCCCTGGAATTCTCCCCTGAACAATTCACATTGCCTGCTAACTCCACCCTGATCCCAAAGTGCAAAGAATAAAGTTGTTTTACATGAATAACCTTGATTCCCGATTCATTGTTTCTCAGAATTTCCTGGGAACTCTAGACCAACCAGAATTAAGGTGTTCAGAACAAATTATAAAAATGATGTCGGGTACGAAGGCTATAGCACCTACAAGTTGGTGATGAATTCTGACCCCTCCTCACGGCAGTCCCTGAAGTCCAAAGGCAGACTCTTTGGTGCCGAGCAGAACGACAGACACAATAATGAAGGGACCACGACAGTTCAAACTGTGCAAAGAAACAGACCCGTTGAGCCATTACTTACCAAGGTGCACCCTGCCAATGATTTTCTGTGTGCCAACACCCTTTGCAATTCCTGCCCACCGCCGGTCTACTAGCCTCATTATGTTACACCTTTCAGCACAAGCTTGGCTCATAATGGTCATCTGGGCACCTACCAGAGACAAGAGGAATGAGTGATGTTAAAACAGCAAAGGGGTCAGTGGAAAGTCTTACTCACTTTCAGTGCAGACAGTTTAATCTAACACTCAGGGGGACCAAGGGCTGCATCAGGAAATCACATGGCATAAAGGTTGTTTGTTTTGTTTTTTTACAATACCACTGCTTTCTATTGACTGTATATAAATGCACAATCCACGGCTGAAGGTCTTTATTGTTATGGAGTCACGATAATCCTGAATGCTTACATTTTGAGAACAATGGATGAAAAGAGCTGTGCTACAGAGGAAAGCAAATCGCAAATTCATAGGTAGGGAAACTGAGGCCCATAGGTGGAGTGTACTGTCCAAAGCTGTAGGAGGAGAGCAGCAAAATTATGATCAGAAGCTAGAAATTCTCACTCCCAAGTTATCTGTTTTACCCACTAGATTGCACTAACTCCCAAATCAATCCCAATGCATTTTCAGTTCAGGGAAATAATACCAAAAGAGCCAATTCCAACTTTAACTGGATTCTTTTAAATCTTGTAACATTCGTATGGGGAGGGAATGATGTAAATGGCCTTACTGTGGGAGATCATGATCTCCCTTAAAAAACCCAAGGGGGTAGGGGATGAGATAATAGAGAAATATCTACAATAGGGAATAGTCACCTGAGTCAACAAAGGCTTTCACTGGATGTCCATTGACTTTGCAGTTGATATAGAGCATCACCACTTGGCCAAAGCTCTCTGGGGCCTCTTCCATGGCTATCGTCATATTCTCTTCAATATTTTGTTGCCTGAATTTAATGAAAACCAGACATGGAAATCATGGCTTCCATGAGCAGAATGCACGTCTTTATTAGCTTCCTTTCGCCAAAGGTTTACTAACAGACTTGTCAACTTGTCACTCTCCTCTAGGAGAAACCAACTTTTGAACAGCTTGTGAAAGGACAACTTCATCAGTTAAACAGAGCTTAATGAGCAGAAGGACCACTACAAACAATCTTGCCTAATCCCGATCTTTCAGGTTGCTACCAAGCAAGAAGGAAAGATTGTTCTTTGTAGTGCCTTCAATTAACACAGGTAACAGGAAATAGTACAGAGAAAGTTGTTAGCTGCATTTAGTACCTGGGAGACCTGCAACTGCCCGCTTCCCATTCACAACTAAAACTTGGCACTACAAAATTAACAAAAAGAACTAGAGGGCAAGAAACAGCATATTTATTAATCATGCTACAGCACAGCACTAAGGGCATGAGGTGAAGGTCTTGCCAGTAGCTACATACAATGCTGAGAGTCCACACAATAGCACTGTATCAAAACCCTTCCAACAACACTGCAGAACTTTCTTGGCTTTTGCAAGCATCAGGATGGGAAAAGGTTAAATAAAAGTGTGGTGCATGCAGCAACACAGCCACACATCCTCTCTATACATTTAAAGCTACAAAAGGAATGCAGAGCTAAGCTAAATCCAAATGCAGCTCAGTCCCTACAGAAGCAGCCTTGAGCATGATGGGAATCTGCAGCTATCTTGTTTGAAATAGCCCCTCTATGAATATAAAAAGATTGCCTGTAAAAAGAGAGTTTCCCTTTTGCACTGGTATGGGGGGAAGAGGGGCAATATTCCAAGCTTTTCTCCTGCCCTTCCTCTGCTTTGAGATGAGCTTTCCTCTGCCATGGGAAGGCTGCTTGCAATTCCCTTTGGAGGCAATCACTGATGTACCATGCACCTATTAAACGGTATCACTGGGGAAAAAAAATAAGCAATGCTGCTTGGAAACTGAGGGCTGACTCCTGAAAAAACAGCATGCTGCCCAGCTGCCAGGCTCCCGTGGCTTCAATTACTCATGAGACAGTTCAAAGCAAACTAAATCAGCCTCTTTCAATAGACAGGGCTGAGGCAGTCAAGAACAAGCAGCATATGCAAGTGGCAGAGATTTAGTGTCAGTTTGATTGCTGCCACCACACTTGTGTTTTCTTGCTTTCCCCCCCTCGTTTCAAAGGTGGTACAAAGTGTGGGTGTAAGGGAGGGAGTCGCAAGGTTTGCCTTTTTTAAAGAACCACTTTTCTGATGGTGACCACGCTTCAATTTTCTAACCAACCACAGGCGCAACATATAGAGAGAAACAGAGTGAATGCCACCCCCTCCCCCGCCACCGCCATGAACCCAGATCAGTAGCAGCATGTGACACTGCCACACAGGAGACTCAGGAGGAGTCGGGGGTTAAGTTCACAAGTCCCAGAGCTCAGTTTTGAGGAGAACCAATATATTCTACGCAGTTAAATTCCAGGTCTCCATGGAAATGGGTAAGCAGAAGTCCTTTCTACTAGCTAGGTCATGGAGCCCCACTTCACAATAGAAAGAGCACACTGAAAAAATACAGATGACAACTGGGGAGGGAGGGAGAGAATTGCAACTCCCACAGAGGAAATGACCCATATTGATACAGTTAGGGCAGATTAAGCTAACATCACCAAAAGAACTGGGAGTCAATAGAGGAAGAAAAAGATTCATTCACCTTCCCTTTTGCTTCCAACTAGACCCCCAACTGCTTTTTCACTTGGAACAGAGTCTCATAAACAGTTCTCCCTTGGGCTTAGGTTTGCTACCTTATATCTTCTTCTATCTTGGCCTGAGCCTCTAGATCAAAAGGGTCAGCTGCAAACAGACGGATCCTTTCCTGCTCCCGCCGGGCTCGATCCTGCTGCTGCTCCACAAGCACCTTAGTAAACTTCTCTGCAATAACAAAAACAGACGTACCGACAATGGTTAGACGTGCAAATATCCTTTCCTGGAAATTGCTCTTAGAAAAACAAAAAACTCCATGGTTAAACTTCTGATGTAGAAGTGCCTTTTTAAAGAGTAGGCAACAGACAAGTGCAAAGCCAACAGTGCCTTCAGCATCAGGCTTTATTTCAGGGTTACCTGTAAGACCACTCAGGATGGACCGAATCTTTCGGATCGCCCATTTGGTCACTCAAGTATCCCCCCTAAGCAGGGATTCAACAGGACTGAAGTACTTCACAATGGGCCTGATGCCCAACAGACTATACAGATACACAACCAAAACTTGTCGGGTTCCGAGTGAACTGAAGTTACCCTGTGCATACCTTTCCTTTGCCAGCAAATGAGTTTTTAAATGTGAAGGCACCATGACAGGTAAAACAAAGGGCTGCAATTAACACATGTTTTCATTGCCTGACTGTGGCAAAAGCTGCTTAGGGAGCTCTTAGAAGAACAGCTGCTAAAGCAGCAAGCTATACCTAAAGCAGATATTACGAATCCAGCATTTGTATTCAAAGCTTGCAGCCTGAACATCAGTTCTTCATCAGTTCTTAGAAAAATCCTCAGCCAAAATTTGTTTTCCAATTAAGAAAAACTGAACATGAACACTAACTGAAACAGCAACCCATTACTTATTGATCCCACAACACTTTTTAAAAGGGGGCATCACTGCACTTATTTTATATGCATAGGGAAACTGAGCGGCAAAATTACGCAGTCCACCCAGAGCCTCAGTACCTCACTGGTACAGCCAGGAACACAACCCAGATCCCTTAACTCTCAGTATGGTGCTCTGGCCTTTTGATCAGCCTGCCAACAGCACTGGATGTTCCACCAAAAAGATACCAACAGACAACGGGCCGGAGATTAAATGTGCGCAAGAGCAAAGTCAAAACTCTAAGACTCTCAGGCCAGGCTTCGCGCATCAACCCTGTTTTAAAACCAAATAATGGAGGCCAAGATGTAAAAATCAGAGTTCCTAACATTAAATGCTGGAACCTGCATTTAAAAGCTGCTGCTAGGTTGGTTAGATCATATGTTTAGTGACATAATATTCAGGCACCCAGCCTTAATTTTTACTCCTTACATTTCCAATAGGTCTTGGAAATCAATGCAGTTCTGAATGTACGGTACCAGGGCTTTCACGTCAGTAAATGGAGTTCCTGGCCTTGAAGACTCTGATATACTCAGCAAGAACCCGGACATGTTTTGATCTCCCTAACCTGGCCTCACAAGCTATATAGTTGATGCCTTCTGATGCACTATAATGTACTCTGCACCATCACATAGCAAGCTTCAGTGCACGTATTTTGGGCCCTGTAATGAAAGCAGTTCTGGATCTGTGCCCAAATATTGTTGGGTAACAACACAACATGATAAATTCTAACAGTGTGACCAGTAAACCCACCCTTTCTGATCACAGTGCTGCAGCGACTTTGAACTAAGTGTACAGCAGGAGGGGGGTTCACCAGATGAAGAAGGGCAGATGAGCTACTTCAGGGCCCTTGTTATGAACACTGTATACACTTAGGTTCAGTCCTCTATTCCTTGTGCCAGCATCACCCGGCTCCAACGAAGGTTCATGCAGAACGAAGACTATAACCTCTCAAGACCCCCTTGTACTAGGAACTGAAGTATACAAGCAGTGAGGTCCCAGGCAAGCTACTCCGTGGCCAACAGACAAGAGCAGCTTTTGGGAGCCCTCTAAACCCCTGCACCAGGCTGATGTCCTGCTGCTCCAGCCCTGAGTGGCTCTGGCCTGGCACAGAAACGAGGGTGTTATTTTCTTTGCACCCAGAGCCTGACCCAGCATTAAACCCAAGGAGCCAGGTTCACACTAATGATTTTTCCA
Source organism: Crocodylus porosus (assembly GCF_001723895.1). Classification (NCBI taxonomy): domain Eukaryota; kingdom Metazoa; phylum Chordata; order Crocodylia; family Crocodylidae; genus Crocodylus; species Crocodylus porosus. The sequence goes on along the minus strand of NW_017728926.1, from coordinate 10,135,136 downwards.
CTTCAGGACATGGTGTCTTCCACCTGACCCCTCAAACCTGTACGATTTGACCCCTGGTACTTAGCACTTCTTCAGAAACTAAACAGGCCATGTCCTTGTATACAGATTCATAACCATGAGAAGGGCTCCTCATTGCAGAGCCCCATAAACATGTAGGCACATTAAAACATTTTCTTTAAGGTATGGTGCTTAAGGCTCTTGCACAAGCCGTCCCCAGCAGCTGCCAATGCAGACTGAGCAGTGCTCTGGGTGCTTGAACTATTGTGCCAGTCTCTCTCCAACCCAACCTTGCCCTCGTAAGTATTGTGCAAGATGCACCAGGCACTTAAAATCCTGGGCCCATCCTCCTGGGCTGCTGCCAGCATCACAACAAGTACACGCTGCCTAGGTTCCAGCTGCTTGAAGGCGCATTCAATCGCCATCCTGCAGCTGCTTAGATAAACCATTCTTTTATGCTATCAAGGTACGCAGCAGGTGGCTTCCAAAGCCACAGGCAACAGTGGGTAGGCACGGTTCTGGAGTATCAGCACATGGAGGCTCACGCTGTTTCTCTCTGCTCTGTAGGCAAAGCTCCCTGTCCTAGTCAGGGAAAAGGAGCAGGAATTGATGAATCTTCTTGTATCACACACTTTTCCAGCTACCCAGCATTAGTGTTGGTGAATCTCCCATAGTTGGCAAGCAGGGGAAATCAGGAGGAAAAAATGTTTCCTGTTTGTTTGTTTTTTGAGGCTGCCCAGTTATTTCTCCAAGGTTTTGTAGCAGGAGCAAGGAATGGGAATGTGCCTTCCACCTCTCCCTCCAATGCAGCTGCTAAATGACACACAACACCTTCTATATCAGTGGTTCTCAGCCTCACTGGACTTGAGGCACCCTCCATAACTTCTGTCAATTGAGTGGCACCTCATTTCAAAAGCTAATTTATATGTTACAGTGCTCACCTCCTTGCAGAGGGACTGGGCTCTGGGGGTACGGGATCAGTAGGCAGGGACACGCCTAAGCCTGAGCCTGCGCTTACCTGCTCATCTCCTCGCACCTCAAAGCACCCTGGTTAAGAATTGTTCTTCTATAGGGGACGGTACCTTTTACAGTGGGGCATGCCTCACATGACAGTAACAGATCTGTCCACACTTACAGACAGCTACTGCCACAGACAAGCCTCATGTGGATCATCTCCCTATTCACCTTTGGGACTACCTCTGCACACTGTTCCAGCACAGTGGTCTCTCTCATCTCCGAGTTCTCCAACCACTGCTGGGCAATCCATATCTGCAGCACAGTCTTCTCCCACAAGCTCAGGCCTGTTTCCTGAATCTAAAACTGGCGGTCCACAGAGATCAGAGGACAGCCACAGAGCAACCCACCCTTGTCTGTCACCGGCTATCCTTGCCTTTGGTGGCTCACTGTCATCACGTGAGATAACAGTGCAGGGGTTCATTAACCACAGCATGGTGTGGCAGGACAGTCTACACTTCACCCTGTGGGTGCTACTCCTGCTGCAGCAGCCTGACAGCTAAGGACTTGCACTGAATTAGACACTCAGCAGCAAGAAGGCACATGCATTACCACAGTCTGAGATCACCGAGATGGACGCAGGCCGAGACGGGATGCATCCACACCACTGCCCTTCTGGTTTCAAGATGGCTCTGTATCCCTTCAGGAAGAGGACACCAAGAGAACCTCGGATGCTTCTCCCTTTTGCAACTGAGCCACTGCAGCTGCGTTTGAAGCCTTTTGGGAACCCTTCTCCCAGTGTCCCACTGTGCACCGTGGCAGGCATCCTCACTGCACAGACCGCTCTGGCAAGTCACATCCCTGTCCAGGATCTCATTTGTAGCAACTGAACACAGCCTGGGGCTTGTGCCAGACTGCTGCACTGCAGCGTGTTGCAAGTTGATGCCATGAATTTCACCTCCTGCCGCCTCCCTTTTCACATGCCCACGACCCTGCAGTCCAAGCACGCTGCTATCTTAGAAAGGACCCAAAGGCATTTTCAGGTTTTCAAAAAGTTACGTATAAAAATTGAGCAGTTTAAAGGCAGTGCTGCTAAAGAACAATGAGAATAAACACCACTGACCGGCTCCCCAGGTGACACGAGACTGTCAGATTAGGTGACTACCCTTTTCTTTGCTATATTTTTGATGTCCATGCCAGTAGTGATCAAATATTGTTACTATAGCAATGGATGGATTCAAAATGACTTGCTTTCTGGCCAAGTCTTAGCTGGCTGAGGGCCATGGCACAACCTACCAACACAGTTTGCACTAATTGGTATGTTTCTGGGAGTCTCAGTGAAGAGGCCATGGACTGAATGAGTCACAGGAACCGACCTCATCCCCAGACGCAATCCTTCTGACTAACGGGAAAAATACATGAGCAGGGTCAAAGAGGAAAAGCTTGCAGGGCTGTTGTTAGTGCTTTTTTCTGTTGTCTGAAGAGAGTAATTCTGCCTTTAGGGATGACACTTCTCACCAGCACTGCAATCATTAAAGCTGCTAGGGCCACTGTGAGCCACCCAGCTGAGGAAATGCCCCAGGCTGCCACTGAATAGAATCCAGCACAGGCAGAAGTTGCAAAGCTGCAGCCTCAACCTTCCCCTAGCTCCAGCTTACCCAGGTCTCCACTGAGCAGGGCCTCTGCCAGAGGTGGGTTGCGTTCTTTCAGCAGGGACAGCTCGTGAGGATTGGCAAGCAACATGTCACGCAATAGTGCTGGATTGTCCAAGCCCTGAGGGAAGGAAGGTGCTTCAGGTGGTGACGAGCGCAGATGCTGTGCTGGTTGCTGAGGCTGCTGAGTTGACATTCCAGGTACTGCAATGCTGCTGAAGTCTATCCTGGGCAGACCTTAGGGAAAAACGGTTAACAACGCTGTGAACACTTTGTATTTTCAACTCAGCAGCTCAAACCTGTGGAGTGGCAGTGCTGAACACGTGCATGTTTGAACAGGTCCTTTAAACTGCAATTCCTGTCTGAAGACTCCACCATGTCACCATCACATTCAGGTTAGCGGGTTAGGAATACTAACACATATTTATATAAAAATGAGCCGTTCTTTTATCTGGCCCATTTTCTTGAGCACACTTAGCCCTTTGGACTTATTTTTTCCGTAAGATATCTATACCCCACTCTGATTCGCAGAGGGCTTGTAAGGCTGAACTCAGCCTCTATAAGACACTTTGATATTCTCAAATAAAAGACATCAGTCTCCCAGCTAAGGTGCCAAATTCTTTAGAGTCTCAGGTATATCCTTTTATAAAAGGACAAAATCATGATGGGCATCCCTAGTCTTGGTAATTGGGAGGGAGGGGGCATGGGGTGGGTAAGGGAAGGGCTGGAATAGTGGTAACTCAGTTGCATGCTTGGGGTTTGAGGAACCTCTGGACTATCCACTGCATCACATCGCTGGGTCCATTCAGTTCCTCTGCGTATTTGTCACAACGTACATTCAGAACATGAATCGTACCAGCCTTTTTTGTGCGTCCGAGCAGCATAGACTGCGCATTATCACACCATTATGTAGAATGGGAGAACTGCAGGAAGCCTTATGAAAATGGAGATGCGTTCAAAGCAGCTGCTTTTTTGAACGTATTCTTTTGGTCGCTCCCTTCCCCCGCCAAAAACCCAGCAAAATCAGTTAGTCTTTCCCTTGGATTAGAACACTGTAAAGCAGCAAATAAGTCTAGCAATCAAAGAAAAAAAACACCCTAAAAGCAGAACTATTTTGCCTGATAAAGAACAGATGGAAGTTCGGATGTGTGATGAATGCTCATCAAGCACCGAGACAGTGAAATGAAGTGCACTGAGCACAACAGCGCTGTCATTGTACATCAGTACGCTAAATATGAAACTTGGAGCACTCATTTTCTGCCCAAAGCATATTTTTACCACCCACTTACCAATTCCTGGAAGGATGGCTTTACATTTAACATTAACAGACTCCCTTTTTGGTATTAATGCAACAACAAAGTTAAAATATGTCAGTAGATAAAACACCCAGATGATTAAGAGTCACCACTTACAGGTACCAATTTAGCGGAGCTGTTGATACAGGGACAAGAACCATTAGTCTGAGTTAGTCTGACAAGTTTCTCACCTGGAAAATGGCCAGGAGGCCGTGGCTCTACATTTTCCTTCTGTCGTAAAATCACCACATCCCCATCTTTCAAGCCATATGAGGCCAATGATCTGTGGTTGTCAGTTAGAGGCCTTTCTGCATAGACAATCTATACATGGGAAAAAGCAATGAAATAAAGAAAACTTATAGACAATAGAAGGCAGATAAAGCAAAATCCTAAATAATGGTTTTATGTAGAGAAATGAATTTTGCTTCACTCTAAATTTCAAGATGGATCCAGAAGAATTACTGGTAGGAGTGCGATTCCTATCAACGACACAGGCAGTCGTACAGCTCGTGCCCTACGTACCAGACAGGGATCCCAACATTAAGTGCTTACAGCACCACAGAGAATTATGTTTCCAGAAAACCCCCATGGTTTCACAGCATGCAGCATTTCTGAGAAGGGCTGATCAAGGAATACGAGAGCTGAAAATATATACGAGAAGCCTTGGATAGCGCCCAGCGTTCCACACGCTCCCCGCACAGCCATGGTCTGCCTGCCTCCCAAACGCTGATCTCCCTTCCTAGGTCATACCATCAATCAAGCATTTACCTTTATGCATTTCCAGGTCTGTGTTTAACACTGGACAGAACAGGAAAAGAAACAGAAAAGAGCATCACTGGTATTTTGCTCGCACCCTTCGACACGTAGTCATGATTTTCCAGAATAACTCGTTTAAAAAAAAATTGCCATTGACTTAGATCAGTGTTCAGCAGTTTCTGGTTTACTTCATCAACAGAACAGCAATACATGGCCTAGGACTGCTGGGATTTGAGCTCCTAAGGAATTGCTCAATTAAAACATACGATTTGCCCGAGTTCTACTTTAACCACAATCCTAAAAGGCCAGCAGTTCTTACTGGAGGTGGTGCCTTCAAAATCCCAGGAAGTCCATTTCATTTCAAAACACTAAACCTCTGTCTAGCCCATGCTAACACTGAAAGAGCAGTGTGAAGAGCTAAAAGGGTTGATGGATTAAGCACCACCATTTGGTTTTTAGTGCAATCCCAGCTGAAGTAAAAAATGAAGAAACCTTGGAGGTCTACACCTAGTCCTACTGGGCACATGTTCAAATTTCACAATTACCATGTGCTTTAGCAAGACTGAGTTTCTGCTCCTGAGAAGCCCAGGACTGGATCGACAGGTTTGCTGCAGGTGAAGACCAGCAGCTGTGCACTGGCAGAGTTGTACTGGAGAGCTTCTCCAGAAACTGCCTACCTGTAGCTAACCAGCACCATCACAAATAAGACAGATCTGCTGCAAAATACAATTCGCAGACACTTCCCAAGCCATTATGTCTGCAAACGTTTTCTGAGATGCCAGAACCCCACTAACTCTCTCTAGTGATGGAGAATACCATCATCAGCTCCTGAGCTCTGTCAAAACAAGCAAAGATGACAAGATCACAAAATAAGCTTTGTTCATTTATCTGACATGTATGGTTTAGCTTCGGTAATTAGCAGTCTTTCACAACATCCCACCGACTGTTCAGTCCCACATTTTATAAATGTAGCAAACAACTACACACTAATGTGAACGAAGGTAAATCGCCAGTATGTATCTAAAATACACCTCTGCATTTTCAGACTGCCTTTGCCATGGGTCTCTGGACTGTTTTGGGGAGCAGTGGTTCCAACAGCCACTCCATCTTCCCTTCCTGGTGGACTCAGGGACTGTGAGAAGGGCAGTGACTTCAACCACCCTTCAATCCCTTCCACTAACTTGCGAACTGCTAACCCAAGTGCACCAGCCCAATCCAGCACGCGGCTTCCCGCAGGTCCAACAGTTTAGCGGCAGAGCTGTGGCGACATTAACTGCAGCCAGGCTCCAAGAGCTGCAGCAATTAACACTGCCATCACCCCCCGCAAATTTCCAGGCGCATGGGGGGCTTCACAGGCCAGATGACTTGGCTTTGCAGGCTGAATTCAGCCTGCATGCTGTGCTTTGAGCACTCACCGCAGTCACAGGCGATCCCAAGATTAAAGCAAAGGTCTCACTCAGTCCAGCTGCCTTTTTTGCTGCTCAAGTGGGAGGTCTTCTCTAATGCAATGAATTTGATTTATTCAGTCAATTTCCTCCTTTCTAGTGGGATACCTGCCCCTCAGCAGAACACCCCTAACCCAGGGTCCTTCTTCAGAAATCCAGCTGGAAACCTGAGAAACCTGCAGAGACTCATCTCAACCCTGAAACAGGAGATCCAGCATTCTTAGAAAGTCTGACCTACGAATATCAAAAGCAACAGAGCTCGTTACTTGCCCATTGTCTTTCCCCCGCAGATGAGGCACTGGAGTGACCGCTTGTCAATACAGGGCAGTTCTTAACAGAGCTGGTCAGACTAACACCCAGTCTGACCCAAATGGAGTAAGCTGGGTGACTAAACAACTTAAGGCACGTCTTGATACAGGGCTACAGAGAAACAGCTGCAGGCAGAGCCTGACCCCAAGCAACTGGCTGTCATGCCACAAGGATCCGCTTCAGGGTCTCCAACAGGAGGCATCATGCCCATTAACACAGAGTACCTATACCTTCACCTCTTTGGCAGGCACTGATTTAAGAGGTGAGAGTGCCTGGAAGTGTCCTAAGAGACTGCAGTGTTGATGCCAGATACAAAACCGTAGCAGGAACAGTGTTCAGCAGAAATCCAGCACCAGATCTGGCTGGTCTAGGGATCTTGGGGCCAGCACAAAGGGCTCCAAATTTGATAAAACACATCAAGATTTTTAAAGTTAATATGCTTATTTATATGTGGCTAATTCTTTACCTTCAACACTTTTTATAATCTTAAGTACAAAAACAACTTAGTTCATTTCTTTGATTAAATGCTCTACTCGTAGAATTTCAAATTTTACAGAGTTTCTTTTCTGCTACAAAGTTAATACTGAAAATCTTTATCTATGCACGAAGAGACAAGTTCAAGGGCCTAGACTCTCAAAACACAAAATTGATGAGCACAGCGAAGCCCATGTTGTACTTGCAACACCTAACACGATGAACGACCCCAACCCATGATAAATAAAATTCTCATTGTTAACACTGATACTATCTTGTCATAAAATAAAATGCTCAATCCCAGAGACCTCAGGGACACTTACTTTGAGAGAGGTCATGATGTCAGACCACTGGGTCTGGGGACCTCAATACCTCTTATGCTGGGCACAGAACCAGTTGGGTAAGCGGCTTGCAAGAATCAACAGCATCAAGTCCTTGGCATCACTTTGTTTTACTTTGGTGGATAAGGGAGCTCTCCAGTAATGGGGTACCAGACCTCTGGCACTGGATTTAGTCAGCATAATAAAGCCAGAGATCTCCGTGACCTCTATACCAGCTGCCCAACTACAACGGTGAGCAGATCTCCAACATCAAAATTAGATTTATAGACTGGCCTCGTGTTTGAGCCTGAAAAGCTTTCTCTGTTAATGGGCAGAGGGCACACTGCTTGCCTTTGTACGTCTGGAGGATGCCCACGCTGCACAAGGAGCTGCCTCTTTTTCATTCCTCACAAGAACAACTGACTGACAGACTTTCTGCTATAAATAAAAAGCCCCAAAATGCAGGAAAAAAAACACAGCCGCAAGAAGGGAAGTGAGGAGGACACAGCATGTGACGTGAGTTCACTGCACACTCAGCAGCAACATGAAACTGGTGGTGGGGATCACTCCCGCTTTTAATCTCCCCTCCAGGGATGCGAGAAGAAGGAAGTGGACCCGCAGGCAATGCACACAGTACTGTCACCCTGATGACACAAAGAATAATCAAAGGCTGCTCAAAGAAGAGTATGGAAGCTCTTTGTTCACTGTTAACTCTCATAACAGACACAGGAGAGGCCACCAAGTGTACAAATCTGGGGATGTTAAGATGAACTACTGCTAACATATTCCAGCTCATACTGCAGACCTGAACCATATCCAAAGCAATCAAGAGAGCTGTGATTAAGATGATACAGGACAGATACAAGATTAGAAACTAATGGGAGACTTCTGTCCTACTAAATACACGATTGGCAGCATCAATCTGTATCATATTCCACTGGCCGCCTGTGTCCACTCTTACCCGGCGAGCTATACTTATCCAGAACACATCAGTACGTTACCCATCTGCAAAGCAGAAACATAACAACAGGCTCTTACTTATACCACTAAGCCTTGTTTGTGGGGAGAGATTCCCAAATGCAGCATCTCGTATAACTAAACACATCACACCCAGTTTGAATTCAGTAATGCTGCTGACAGGGGAAAAAAACCCAAGCTCTGAATAAACCTGACCTGCATGCATACAGCTTAAATGATGGACACGTTGTGCGGACATTCGGGGAGATGCAACATAACTCATTTTTAAAGAGATCTAACCTGCCTTCTTGCTTCGATGGGATCGTGAAACTTTCTGCCTTAACAGCTCAAAGGGCAAATTAAGCATGTAGCAGCTGCTCCGCTCTCCTCCTCTGTAGTCAAAATAACAAAAGTGTGACTAAATAAAATTAGCTTCTCTAGCTTGTAATGTATTAACGATGCAAATTCTGTAAGGCAGCTAAACTGTAAATGGAAAACTCCCCCGAAGGCAGTCAGTGACCACAATCCACCCTCCAGCATTATGAAAAGCTCTGGTTTGGCCAAGAATGTCCTGGAGCAGACTTCTCAATACACTAGGGAATCCTGAAGCCATTTTTTGCCTGGTTACGTGAAAACAATGACAAGAATCTTCCTTTAAACAGAACAGAGTTATTAACTCCACCCAACAAAGCTGAAACATCTGTTAGCGACCCATTTCCATCACTGGTGTCTCACACTAGGAGCACTCCATCTTGCTGGATACCAGTGTTTCACTGCAATCTAACTATTTTCTAACCTACAAGAGGATTCATTAGATCAGTAGTTCACAGTCCTCTTCCCTATGGTGCTGATGAGACTGGGCTGGGTCCACGGCTTGATTTTTACTCAATTACATGGACTTGTGCAACATCTCTGGCAAGCTAGAGATGGATTTGGAGCAACTCGGGCTCCACGACAGATTAAATCTGATCGGCACTGGTTGGTCCCATCACTGGTTTGGCCTAGTAAAACTGCTGCATGCGTATCTAGGATTGGAAGCCACTGCCATGTGCGACACTCGGGAAACACATAAATTGATCAAAATCCAAAATAAGACAAGACTTCCTCTCTACTTCCCACCAGGATACCAATCGGCTTCTGGCTCCAAGCAACTGCAGTCTAGCATATGGATTAGCCACACTTTAGAAATACAGAGAAATACAGTATCAGCACTGCGAGAACTAGAAGTTGGTGCAGCTATGGTACAGCATGATGAGAAGATCAGAGCCCTAAAACCCCAAGGGATGCACTTATGATTATCCCTTTGGGACTGGCACTTAAAACTGTTGAGGAGCTTCAGTTCTCCTTCACCAGGATGTAATCACAAAGCCCAGCAGAAGGGGAGGTCAGCAAATGCTGAGGTGGGGGAAAAAAAGAGGTGGAGAAAATTTTTGTGAAGCCAGAAGCAGCTAGAAAACTCCCATCAGCTCAGTTTGTTCAGATTTCCCTCACCCCCTTTCAAATTCCAGCCAGGGTGATGTATCTATTCGACATGCAAAGAAAACGCAGATCTGTCAAGGATCCACTGGTGACTGGGAGATAGATTTGCTACAAAGGGGCTTTAGAATTAATTGCAGAACCAAAAAAGCCAAGGTACAGATTAGCAATAAGAACAGTGTCTCATGACAGCCTCCTCCACATCCTCGGTTCATTCCCTGCTGCGTAATGGCTTCTATAAATTGTACCTTCCTTGGGCAGGTGATTTTACCTTTAAAGCAATATGCATCTAAAGACTGGAAAAACTGATGAACATCACCAGGATTTGATGAGAACAGGTCACAGAGCAATACAGTTTTTTGTACAGTACAATACAAGCAAATACAGCCCTGCCCTCTAAATTCAGGCTAGAGATTTCCCAGGAAAAACAACAAACTTTACAACTTTTATATAAGATTCTTCATATGAAAGAATGCTCACAGGGGAAAAAACAAAGAGTTAAAATGAAAATGATATACAGATCAGCACACAGCAAGGACAGCACGGTGAGGATGGGAGAAGGCAGGAACAGGTCAGACAAGTGAGAGCAGAAGCAAAGGTACTGCCATCAGGATTTGGAGTTAGCCACAGGGTATCTGCAGCCAATATCAATGAAAAGCTATATAATCAAACCAGTCTATCTACAGCAAGGCAGCCGCTCAGAGAAAAACTGTCCCACAAGCGAGCAAGTGAGTGCACGACCACCTATCTTCTTAAAATAGATTTGGAGTTGTCATGTTACTGTGATGTCAGTGCCTGGAGGGACATCTCTGAAAAACAAGAGGTGTTTACACTTCACGCTGTACTTCATGCACCCAAGCCTCCGACTGCACACACGTGTACATTCTCACACGCAGGAGCGTTACAGGGGTCGCTGGCAATAGGAAGGAGAGGGAAACTTGTTATTCAATAACAATACTTGTTACTATCAAATAACAGGCAGGTTATTGAATATCAATACTCACACTCAGCGTAAACTGGGGTCACTGGTAGTAGCATCAGACACTTGAAAACCATCAAGCAAACAGGCTTCCTCGCTCCCTATTAAAAGAAGCATCCAGTGTTTCCACTAAAGGGGATTCAACATAACTTTGATTTTTAAACTTACTTTGGAGCAGTAGTGAGGCCAGTGGCTTGATTCTGTGGCTGTTTGAAATATTGTGTGATTAGCATAAAGCAATACTTTGCATTTATGTGACACATGACACATTCACACACAGCACGTTGGGGAAAGCCAAAGACCTGGAACTGTTAACCACTGCGTAACCAATCCCAACTCATCCGAAGTCAGCAGTGGCTAGAAGTCATCACGAAGGCTGTTTTTTCGGTAGCGGAGTCACTAGGCCTATTTCTTCTTTATTTATTTTCAGACACTCATCATAATTAATATGCAATAGTATCCAGAAGTATCCGTCAAAACTGGGGTCCAGTTGCTCTGTACATAATGCATACAAAGACATTCTCTTCTCCTGAAGGCAGGGCAGGGTGGCAGGATGACTAACTGGTTCAGAGAGGCATAAGCTTTCTTGATCTTTTGTGGTTTCTGTACATTGTGAGGAGTTGAAACAATTTTACCTAAGCGCTACCAAATAAAACCTTGGCTTACACAGGAAGCTAACTGAAACCAGCGGCTTAGAAACAAAATTAAGGCACATAAAGGATCAGACTGAATAACTATCCATGAGAAACTTTAATTCTACCAGAAGTAGGGCATTTTCTTTTTCTAAATTAAGAATCTCTGGGAAGTCAAGTTGAGTTTACACAGGAAGCTTTAATAAGGACAAACCTCTCATTCAAATCTACCTGCTCTCATACCTGCGCGCACGCGCGTGTGTGTGTGTGTGCGTGCGCGCAGGGCTGACAACTTGGAAAACAAAAGGATGTGCTACAGGGTGAATTCCCTCCCAAAATGTATTGAACTAAAATTCACGATAAAAGCAGCTCAAGTCACAACCATCTGGGGGCTACTTGGCAGCCCACATGAACTGAACTGAAAGCTCCTAGTGCCCCTTGCACAACACCCCGCTCCTTAACACAACTCAGCAGGCATCAACCTGAACTTCACTTCTCATCCTTGCCTTAAGCAGGAAGCTGCAGGACAGAGGAGCGGGATGCTACGAGGAACAAGTTTATTCTGACGTTACCCGCACTCAGCCAGCTTTACAAGCTGCTGTCACTTGCCAGGGCTATTCCTTTAGCACCACTCACCAACACTCACATTCGCCTATAATTTAAATGCCAATTTTAAGCTGTTCAAATTCATTTTTTGGAACGCGATCATAACGCAAAACTCCCTGAGCTGACAGACACATCCAGCGGCTTATATGGGTCTCTGAGAAAGGTGAAATGAAGACAGAGATAACACTGCCGGCTGCAGCAGCCTTCCCTCAGATATGAAGTGGATAAACAGCTCCTGGAGATTAAATCCTCCAGTGTGTAACCCCATCGCAGTTCACCAGCCTCTGCTCCTGACAGATCCCATACAGATCTCTCTCTCACACACACAGACACACACACTTTGGCAAAACTTGTACTTCTGTCAGTAAAAATTTGCTGAATTTGAACTTCGTTGCAATTTTAGTGTGTGGAAGTTGCAGAGATTCACCAGATATATGACACCCACAAAGAAACAGATAAAAACCTTGCTCTGGTGCCTGGCCTCACCTGGCATTTCAAGCTGGAGCAGCACCTAGAAGTGACTGAAACGGACCTACTAAGTGTTAGAAGAAACCGACTCCCATCTTAAATGCCTCCCTGTTTGCTTAGCAGAATATCGTGCATGCCCATTTTTCAGAGGGGTTCAAGGTGCGGCCAGTAGCAAAACTCAGAGATGTTTCCCTACGTGGCTGTGGACAGTCCAACTCTCCTGGCCCAAATGATCCCATAAGTCTTGTTATTCTTAAGAGGCCAAATTACAGGTTCCCCTTGCTTTATGCTGCACATGCGTTGCTTGAAAACTGTGCTTAACTCGAACGTGCACACAGGGAACCCACTTTGCAATGTGACAGACAGGGATATGATCCAAGACCTCGACTGTGCTGACCCCCAGACCTGTTTCTACCACTTGTACAAGACAGTCGTAGTCCTGACAGCAGACAGCACACACCAGCACAGGGCATGATCGCCACGGGGACAGCAACTACAGAAACACGCGTTGCACGCAACGAGCGCAGATCCACACAGGAGACTTGCACAGCGTGCTGCAAGAGCAGCTACCGATGAATGTACCCCGCAGATAGTGAGTTTTTAGGTATAAAAAGTGTCACCGCATAAGAGCAAATGCGCACGTACAGAACCCGCATCCAGCATCGTCCCTCCCCCGGAGGGGCACCTGCTCAAAGCATGTAGATGGGGTGGGGAAGGGAGTCATCACCCCAGAAACACTAGAGACCCGCCCTGGGGGAGCCGTGTGGCGGGGATCAGATGCAGCTAAGGGTGCGAAGACCCCGTCCCGAGGAAATGAAATCTCTGGGAGGTTTTTTTTGTGGCTCTGGGGTCACCCCCTGTCCCTCTGCTAGCGGGGGGAGGTCACAAGGGGCACCTGCCTGCACTCCCCCGCCCCGCGGGGCCCGGGGCAGGACGGGGCCCGCGGGGCAGGGGCCTGGAGGGGCGCCCCCCGCCTGACCGACCTGGCTCTCGGCCGCGGGGATGCCGGATTCGAGCTCGCAGAGCGCGCGGAAGTTCTGCAGCTCGAAGTCGGCGTCCACCTGCAGGGAGAAGGTGAGCTCGCTGCGGTCCCGGCGCAGGCAGAACACGGTGAGCAGCATGGCGGCGCGACTGCCGCCTCCGCCCTCCCGCTCGCCGACGACGGCCCGCCAAGCGCCGCCCGCTGTCGCAAACGCGCTGTCGCAAAAGCCGGCCTGCGCCACGGTGCCCCCTGCTGGCCCGGCCCGCTCTGGCCGCCATAGCACAGCCGAGTCGTCCCCGCTCCCCGGGCCACCCTTGGGCCGCAGGTTGCTCGCACCCCCGACACCTTGCTTCGCCTCCTGGCGCATCCCACCAGCGCCGTCTGGGGCCCCCACAGGCCTCTGCCGCTGGAAAAAAAAAGGGGGGTGTTTTATTAGACGTGGCAGGATTGCAACAAAGCCACTTCGTTTCTGACCCCCACGCCAGTTGAACCGCCTTTTCCAGGCGTGGCCTTCTCGAGGCCGTCTGCTCCGCTGCGAGACACCGCGCTCGCTGGAATCGTTTGAAGGGTCCTCGGGGAATTCTGCAAAGCTGAGACGCCCGAATTTACCCTCTGGGTGGAGGTTGGAGGCTGGTGGGTCTGAGGACGCAGCAGATTCACCCAAAGAACCTTGTCTGCCTATCTTTTAGACCAAGTTAAATTGTTGGGAAAGATTTTTCTTAGCAAGTTTTCAGGTTTGACAACCCTTGGTCAGGCTGAGGAAGCCTCTGCAGTCGGTGTGCACGCTGTTCCTGGAGGGAACGAATAGCAGAGGCAAAAGGCCGCCTTCCTTGCATGCAGACCAGCCTCTGGTCCCCGTACTATTCATTTCACCCAGGAAGAGCACACACCAACTGCAGGTGCTTCCTCAGCCTGACCAAGGGTTTTAAAACCCAACAGCTTGCTATGAGATGTTCCTTCCAACTATTTCAGTTGGCCTAATAAAAGATAGCAGACTCCCCCAAAGAACCTTGTCTGAATTCATTTTCTCCATTCAAAACAACTCAAAATGCTGTTGCCAATGTAACATTTCGTAAATTAACACTCAGGCAGGGCTGTGTTACATGGAAATGAGTCCGCTACAATGATCTACAGGCAACCCCCACTTAGCGCTATTTTGCTATAGCACTTGTTTCACTGCGATACCCTATTTCACTTAGCGCTCAGCAAGTTTCACTATAACACTCAGGGGTACCCCCTGCAGCCACCCCTCAAAAAAGATCCTCTGCCAAGCACATCAAAATCCCCTGACACTAATCCTGACAGCCCTGATTCGGAGTGCTGAGAAAGCAGAAAGAGCAAAAAGTAAAAGTGAAAATGGTTCATTACTTTATTTTATAATTGTATACATTATTTCAAAGTTAAACAAAGCATTTACATGTCTGAATTAATTGATTTTTATAGTAGTAGTGGGGGATTTCAGTAATTTTATAGAACGAGTGGGGACCCCTGGGAACAAATTGTATTTATTTACATTCATTCCTATGGGAAAATCGGTTTCACTTAACACTGCTTTGCTTAGCGCTCGGTTTTTCCGGAACCAATGAAGAGAGCTAAGCAGGGGTAGCCTGTATAACAAAAAGATGCACGGATACTCTGTTTGGAGGTTGTTCATTCCTGCCCAGTTTGAAACTGCCGAGAGCGATTCTCTCAAAGGAAGCAAGGTCACACCAAGAGATACTCAAAGTACACATGCAACAGAACTAATCCTTTTCTATGTCAAAATCTATAAAGCACCACAGTGAAACCTCAGTCTGTAAGTGGATGGAGTATGGTACCTCTGCTTTCCCACATGTACTGTGAGTTGGGATAAACTGACATTTAAATTGTTATATGGAACAATCTCATATTCAGCTGTATTGAAGGTCTTTAACTGTAGGTGAAACTGCACTGATATCACAAAACAGCTGTGCATACAGAGTAACCAAGTAGAAAACATTACTCTTCCAAATAATGGGTAGCTTTGTTTCAGAGCTTTCTTCTTTTCTACACCAGAAGAACTTATAGGAGAGTTGTGAGCAGGAGTGGGAGGAATGAGGTGAAAAAAAAATGACCTTCAATTTTACTGGAAAAGAAAACCTTGTGAGGGATTGCAAAGGAAGTGGTGTTGGGATGTTAAGATGAATCGCTAATTTGGCTTATTTTGTGATAAAGTGTGTGATTTCTGATAATCAGCCTGGAGGATCAATGTAACCCAACACACAAATCTGACAGGTGTCATCTGTCTGTGTGCTGAGTTAGACATATAAATCTCTCACTCCTGTTACCCATAGCTAAATGTCATGGCATTTGGCATTATGGCAGTGTAAGATCTGGAGATACATTATTGAAAATCCTATCTGAATGAGATCAATCATTCAAGGAAGGGGAGTGAAGAGCTACCTGGAAAGCTAGATTCCATTCTTGCACAGAGATGTGCCTGTACTGTGGTAGCTGGAAGCTAAATGAGCAGGACTAGGGGGTGAGGAACACTGATGATTTCTTGTGGGGAGGGAGAAATGTATCCAGTCACAGAAGCAGGAGTGCTAAAAGCAAACACTGTACTGCTGCCCTTAGGAGAATTAGATGTTGGTTATGAGACCCATGAGTTAAGGGAGGAAGAAATTAAATTTTCTCTACTTAATTATATTGGGCTACAGCTCCGGAGAAGTGTTAGAGCCCTCGACTCCACTACATTTAACTCTAGTTCTTTTTGAGAATTTGAATACTGGAAGCAACTTAAGATTGTTCACACCTTGTCCTGTGGATCCTCCTAGATGGATGTATGCTGTAGTGCACATCAAGGGCTCAGACATTTCTACACCAGAACATTAGAAGGAAAAAAAGTGAATTTTTTGTGTGTGTGCCATTTCACTTTTGCCAGACAACTTCTCCCTGAATGCAGATATTCTGCAAATTCTTTACATTGTTTGAAGTTTCAACCAGACCAGCAAGTTAACTTAAAACAGGAAGCTCACTACTCTGAACATAGGCATCCACTACGGAGAGACATCCCTACAGTTTTTCATAATGCTCTCTTCGTAGACTGAGGAGTCAGGACCCAAGCAGCTAATACACTAATTTAGTATCCTGAAGGGCCTACACCGAATTACTGAGACTTTTCACTGCAAACCCTTATTTATGAAGGCTTTTGATGCCAGGAGCACTGTCTCCATCATAAGCATTATAGCCTATTCTGCAGTTAAATTAGCAAACCCAGCCACATGCAGTTTAAAAGTACCTTGTGTTCTTTTAGAAAACCACTTATGAGAAAGCCAGACACTTCAGAAAGTGAGGGGAGCAAGTCTTTATTTTCGGGGGGGGTGGGGGAGATCTTTAGTTAAAAGCCATTCCATAGGGGGTAGGAAAAAACCCCAAAATAAAATCAAGCCAAGAAATAGTTCCTTACAAATTGTCATGAAATGCCAATATTCAAACTGTCACTGCATTTCAATACATATTGATCATTTACAGCTCAGTGGAGTCCCCTCAAACATAAAAACATAATCTTTCTTGCTAGCTCCCCAGTCTTAGAAAGTCCCCATGCTCATCTGGCCTTTACCAGTTGAGGAGTCCCATCCTCAAACAACATTTACAGCATTCTGCATGTCACTGGCTCCATGTGGAGCCAGTGACTTGGGCAAAAGTTTTTCCCCTGCTGGGAGATCAGTCAGATTTCTCCTTTTCTTTCATGTGCAAGAAGACGATGCTGAACAAGAAGAGGCCTACCATCATGGAAAAGGCACTGGCATAATACGGGTATGCGGAGGGGATAAAACGCTCGTACTGCGTGTGCTGCAGGGGACGCACAGACACCTGGGAGCAGAAGACAGACAAGAGGACATCCTTCAGTTTAGATGCAGGACCTCATGCTAGCATAATCATTTACAAACCTCTTGGCATGATTCCCCCACTCAGGCAACTGTAGAACCTTTTCAGCCAGGGTCCAATAATTATAACTGGAATTATAATTTCCAGCCCCCCACAACACACATCCAAAGAAGAGAATTTTTTACTGTATTTACCTGAGTAGAGGAGTATAAATGGGTATATCCCAGCCTATTATAATCTACTTTAAACTGAAAAACTCCATAGACATCTGGCAGCTTGAACTGCACACTGTACTTTCCACCTTGGAAAGAGAAAAAAAACACCATGTAAATAACTCACTAAACAGACCAAAGTAAAATAAATAAATAAATAAATAAATTCTCATTTGGGAATTCTTTTCTCAGTTCCCTTCCACCTCATGGCCCTGCACCTCCCTCTCCCCAAACCCATTTTGCGGCATTAATCTTCTGAATCTAGTTGCTCCTGTTAATGGAACAGCTCTGCAGCAAAGCAATGCAATGCAAAGCAAACCCTTCCTTCTTGTAATCAGACATGCTGTCTGTGGCTATTCCATACATTATCTCAGAATAGCCTTTGTTCCAACTAATCGTACTATTAGTGAGATACATTTCCATGGGAAGAGGAGAGAGACAACATGCCCAATTTTGCCACTATCAATAGGTTTTAAATCCCTAAGGCTGTAAATGTTTGCTCGTCCAAGGCAACCTAAGACTCACCATTTCTCTTCAGAAAAGTCCTGACAAATGGGTCAATGCGAACAAATTCCAGCTGAATATCATCTCCATCAAAGGGAACCCACTTGCCATCAGAGAGCTTCTCAATGACAATACTGTACTCCTGAAACATACAGGCCAACACTGCATTAATAAAGACCTACAGGACAGAAGAGGGATGTACTGCATTTCACTAAGTGATATCTCAAAGCCATTACACTGTGGAGCTAATGTGCTTGTAATGTCATACTCTGTCTTACCGTGCAGGAACTTCACTGCACCAACAAGCCTTTGACAGGTATACTCAGTGTGGAGCAGACTTCCGTTTAAGCACACCACATTTAAAGCTTGGCAAGCATGCCATGGTTAAAAGCTTTTTCCCCCTCCTACTACAAGTTTTATAGCTGCAATTTCTACAGAGCAGAATGGCATTTTTTAAGCCTGCTGGTGTGTACTATTCATTTCTCCTTTGAAAACTGATGCCAAATCTCCACTATTTAATGACACAGGGTGAAGTCAAAATTCCAGAACATGCTCTGACAGCCTCAAATACTTGTAGAGAAGTACTGTGAAAGAAAACAAGTGGGATCATCTGTTTTGGGTGATACTTTAAACAAGTCAAGGGCTTCTCCAGAGCTGGCTTCTGATGCCATTTAATATTTCATGATGTTCTCATACAGGCCAAGATGGACAATCTCCGACATGTACTGCTAAATAGGGTCCAAAGGTGCAGCAGATGCTATCCTCAAAATTAGAGAGATTACACCAAGAGCTTTCAATACCTACAGCTATCTAGAACCAATTAAAATTGAAGGGAGAAAGCTCCCAAATGATTCTATTTCTATTTCTCTCCCCTCCCAGAGCATTCCTCATAGCAATTTTTATGCTTTAGTTTTTGCAGCTCTGGGTCTCAGTCCTAGTGGGGGAAACAAAGCCTGCTTCCACATTTCTCTTAGCCTGAAGAATAAAAGTTCATCCGCACTATACAAGTCTAGTACATCTCTCTGCAGACAGTCTTACCACAAGGTCGGTGACAGTGTAGGCATTAGGTGGTGCAATCTCTCCCACACGATGGTGAGACACTTCTCCAACCCGCAGCACACCCTCTTCCTTGAACACCCAGCGGGACAAGGCAACTGCCAACTCATAGTTACCAGTTTGGGAGTACCTACGTATATAGCAAGAGGTTGAGAATAAGGCATAATGACAGCCACTAATTCACACAGGTAAATTATTACTGGAGCTGAAAGCAACAAAGCTGGTCTGGATTTATATAGAAGAGAATGTTTTTCCAAGGAGATTTCCTCTAGAAGGGCAAAGGACCATATCAGATAGGCCTCATCTTAAATGACTACTTTATTTCCCAAATTCTTCCATACACCCTAACAGTCTACTTAGTACTGAGTAATCACTTAATCCAGTGATATGTTTTAATGCCTCTTAACTGAGAAGATTCCCAGCCTAATCGCTGATGGGATTACTGATGTTCAGAGTACAATACCGCACAACATTAAGACAACCATATCTACAACATTATGAATCTTTTTATTCAGCATCTCTGAATTGAACTATTGCTTCTTCCCTCTTTAATATAAGGTAAGGACAACATCATATTGTTTAGACAGCTCAAGAATTTACTCCAAGGCTGAAAGAAAATGGGTTATAATAAAGCTTATATAGCAAAGGGAGTAATGTAGCACTTAAGGGAGTTAAGTGCACAATGTTAGTGTATCTTATATTCTTGTTCGAGACAATTGGTTCCAATCTCCCAGTTTCTCTGATCAAACAGCTATTAGAACCACTCAAAGAGAACAGCCCCAAGTGCCCATGGAGGATATTAAGTTAGTATACCTCTTAGAACCAGGCACAGCTTTCTGCACAGCAGAGTTAAAGAAAGCATCACTAAAAAAATCCAAGGATCCACTGAAGACAACACGGGCATTGTTCCTGGCCTGGAGACCAGCAATCAAAAGGGTGTTCTTCCCGACAGCATGAGGATACTAAAATGGAAAAGACAGGATAAGAACAGATTTAAATAATTCATTTTGCTTTGATCAAACTAAATACTTATTTGTCTAACAGTAGCACATAAGCTTGTGATTTCAGCTGAGGCATCTGAAGCAGCAGGCACTGCAGACATAACAAGAGTCCTTTCTTATAATGTAAAGAGGAACCATAAGGCATTAGGGGAACCAGATGTAGAAAGGCAAAGCAATAACAAAAATCACATTAAGGCAAACTAGCCAAAAGCTCACCTTTGCACACTGTTTTAAGCTGCTTTTTAAGCAAACAATGTAGTTGCCAGACACATTTGCCACACGGGTTAAACAGTTAATAGTCAGGTCAGTTAACAGTTAAGTCAAACACCACTGCACTGTCCTTAGCAGAAATACTAATGTCTGGCTGCAGCTAAACACAATCCTAATTAGGCTTTCAAAGATTAGAAAACATTTCTTAAAGGGAGCAGTTTTCCACCTTTTAAGATTCAAGGTACCCCTCAGAAAATGTCAAGTCTTAGGTTTCACTCAATTTGTGCGCAGAAAAATAATAGAATAAATTTACTCAGAAAGACCACAACTGATCAGAACGTTTTATCGTGATGGGTTCCTATTTGCAATCTGGATTTCTTCATGTTTGCACACCTAGTGTTACTAATAACTGTGCAGCCCCCTTGAAAAAAAATCTTAAGGCACTCTCGCTGCAATATCACCGTCTTAAAGAAAAACACCTGCCTGTTCAAATAACTATCATAAAATGTCATAGTAAGCAAGCAGAAATTAAACTAGTTTCCTGTCAGTTAAGTCCTAGTCACGTCAACCCTCAAGTATCCTTCTTTCTCTGAACTGTTGTGTCAGTAAGTTGAGACGCTGTCAGCTACTCAGGTTAACTGACTCATGAGACTTCACCACACGCTGAGACACTACAACATCCAGAATATATTACCTATTACTTTTTTTTTTTTAAACCCTGTGTCAACTACAGCTTCAAAACTACATAGAAGAATTTTGGTGAGGATGGGTTAGTCCAGTCTCCATAGCTAATTGATCCTTACTAGGAATACCACATTTCACACTGGTCAAACAAACTACAACGCAGCAACAAGGCTGGAGTATCACCAACCTGCTCTGCACTGACCCAGCACCTTAGAAGCAATTGTGTTCCAAATCCCTGGTCTGCCAAAGCAGCAATGGATTGAGAGCCTTTGCTTCCGCCTCACTATTTTAATCTCAGTTCCCTTGAAAGGAGACTCTTTTTTGGAGTCTATTTTGCTGTAATCAATATTAACACTCATTATCTCATCCAGCTTTTTCTATTTGGATCCAGTTTATAACTAAACTGCAGATAAAAGATTTCCAAGATGGTATGAGAACGCAATACAGAGCAGCGTCATGAGATTACAGATGTTGAATTCCCCCGTACCTCAGTGCCAGTGTTGCATCTCTTGATCAATTTTGAACTACTTGATTTGAAACAAGAGGAATTTTAAACTACTAATTTGAAACAGGAGGAATGAATATAACCAAATAAAAGAAACTGGAAAAAAGGTAATTGAACATACCTGATTGATGGGCTTGTCAGGGAAGAAGGAGTACGAAGTTGAAGAGCCAGTTAGGATATCCAGTACCAGAGGGTTATCAGGATCAGCCACCATCCTGTAGGGAGTGAAATAGGGAAAGTAACAGGAAGATACTTCAACTCAAAAACACCTCTTCCAAGAAGATAGGGCATGCTCCTCAAGTTCTGATTAAACTCCACGAACATACAATTCAGAGCTTGAGAATAACGATACTGATTCAGTTCCTGACATAGCTAGTGAGAAAACTTCCACTAATTTCAGATTAAATCCTCATTAAGCCAAACTGACTTGTTTGTTTTCTTTTAAAACTAATGTAAGTGCAGAGTTGTTTCTCACGCACCCACCCCCATCAGGTTTTGACCTGACAGCATTCAAGAATCACCTTTTACAGAGTCTAGGATTGGAGGGTTTCCATTTTAAATTCAAACAGAAGCCTTACAAGCAAACTTGACTATGTGGAAATGAAAGAATTTGTATTCACTGTTCAGTTAGGTAAACTAGAGTAAACCGTAGAAAGCAACACAGAGAATAAGAGCTCTGTTTCAATGATCACACGCTAATACAAGTTAAAAATTAGTTTACAGAGTATGATAATAGCAAAAGCCTTATATAGTTCACTCACCCAACTCCTCGGAAAAGAATGGGATTTAATGGACTCTTCCCCACTATTGTAGGAGCCTTCAGAAGATTTTCAGAGTCTGCAACAATGAGTGTGTGCTTTAGGGAAGAGACAGAAGAGACTTTCATTAAAGCTTTTACATGCTTCTACAGAACACCAGGAACTGTTAAGCCAACTTCTGCTAGCTGATAGGCCACTTCATTACAGCTTGCTCTGTCCTGCTGCAGGCACTTTGTGGCTAGTGACTGCACAACACAGCACCTCATGAAGCTTTGCTGCTTCCTTTCTGGTGCTTAAAAAGTAGCATTGACTACTACATTAACTGACTTGACGGTCATCTTCCTCTTTTGGTCAGAAACGATTTGTGACACTGGGTAAGAGAATAATGATGGTAAGAATGGTCAGCGCGGACTGAGCAGTGCCATAATTTAAACAGCTGATTAACCTTATTCTTCATGCTTACCTTTTATAGTTAATTTTCTTAAAAAAAAAAAAAGCTGATTCTCAGAGGCTGGTAGCCATTAAACATTATAGCTTACAACTACAGCCCATAAGCTAAGTTTGGTATGCTCTGCTAGTCAGGCAGGTAAGTTACATGCGACTGAACAGTCACCCAGTTTTCGGAGTTTTACATTTTATTACATGCTAAAATGCTGAATGATGTCTCTTGTTTATTAGACAGCTAAATTTTATTCATGTGCGTCAAACTGCTTTAGGATGGAAGCTGCAATTCACAGCAAATGCAGAAGCTAGCATTTCAGAAGTTAAATGAACGTTAAAATCAAAACAGATTTTACATTTAAAAAGGATTTATCCAACAGAGAAAGTATTGTGCATCTGATGAAAAGAACTCTTACTCACAAAATTTTATACCTCCAATTCAGTTGGAAGGGTAGAGATGCACCTCATAGCCTGTATAATTCAATAATACTCAAAGCAGGTATGTAAGCTAGTCTTGGGAGAGAGCATGGACAAGATGTGAAGGCAAGAGGAAGACAGGAAAGATTCTTCTTTACAGCTAACCAAAAACCGCCTTTTCCCTTAGACATTTCCCAGTAACTTGTGCAGTTACAATGCGTTTCCCAAGGAGTGGACACACCCAAAGAATTTATCAAAGACTTACCTGGCCTGGGTCTGAGACATCATAGTTGTGATGGTCAATCACCGCTGTCCGTTCCTCATCAAACTCTATTCCACACTCACTGCCCAGTTCTCGCAGAGGGTCACCTAAAAGAACACAGACAGATTGCTATTTCTATACTATTTACAAAAAGACTCAAAGGAAAACTAAACATAATTAAAACAGAAGTAGCAGATGCTGGTGCTGCAAACTGAACATTTTACAGCTAGCTGGAGGCACTCAGTACACACCTCTGCACTCAACTTTCATTTGAAAAATAAAATTAAAGCTTTTTTAATAAAAACTTTGATCACTACCAACCTTTGGGTAAATCATCTGACCTCCCATGCCACAGTTTTCCCATCTGCATAACAGGGACAGGAGTGCTTTGTAGTTCTTTGTTACAAGAAGGCTGCAGCCAGAGGGCTAAGAGCTCTCACGTCAAGGAAAACTTGAACCACCACCCTGCATCCAGAAAGCTGATGCCTTCATTTCTAGAGCACTTTTGTTATGCAGCTGCAGAAAGCAAAGCCATAGTTTATACCAATTCATTTATCGTGTCATTCTTACTGACCAATGTCCGAACTGGCAGCCACAAGGACGCTTCCGCCTCCATCGATGAAAGCCGTGATGGTCTCCACATTGATATTTCCTCCAAAATCTTAAGAGACAAATGCCAGTCACTTGTGAGTCCATAGATGACAGCAGGATACTTTATCACAGTTTGGACCAGGGAAGGAGAAAGAGGTACAAGGGTGCTGAAGAAGACTGATAAGGACGTTGTGCCAGAGTGGTCAGGAAGAGAATGGACTTGGCTTCAGCCTGAAGGCAGGGAACTAGGTATTCAACATCGATTGCAGAGAAATAACCAAGGATCTCATTAAAAGCACTTGGGGCATATTTCAAGCCTTTTTCTCCCCACCTCATCCCAAAATGCCACTCTGCATTTTAATCCGTTCGCACAGAAATTGTAAATTTTCAAGTGTATAGTGAAGAACCAGTAAGACAGCACTTGTGAGCTGTCAGGAAACGTAAATCTAACTTTTTGTCTGTGCTGGGGAACAGCAAGTAAAACTCATTTGTTCTATTCTCCAAAAACTTCCAAGTTAATTTTTAAATTTCAGTTTAGCGACAATAACCCAGACATACTGATAAGGCAAATCAGTTAGAGAACCCCACACCTCTGCAAGGTAAGACACAGTCAAAACGCTATTCTCTTGACTAAGGAAAGGCAGGTAAAGAGAAAGACGAGCATGTAAGGAACAAGGGGAAAAAACTCTGGGCTTCAGAATAGAACGAGTATATAAAAATTAGCTCCAATGATTTAAAAGGGATCCCACGTATCATTAAAGAAACAGGCTTCTTCCCGTACAGCCCTGTGAATTACCTCCTCTAAAGAAAGGGAACATCCCATGCTGACCACACGACCTGAACGAGGGAGTCTTGTGGGATGTTCCCTCTGTTCTCTCAAAGCCAAACACCCCAGTCCTAGGAGCGCACAAGTGCAGCAACCAGCCTGACCCTAGCACATGGGGCGAAGGCCAGTGTGAGGGGCCAGCGCAGCGACCCAGAGGCCATGTAATGCGGCTCCATGGCGCAGGCACAGCTGGGGGCCCACATGTTTACAGGTCTCCAACTTGATGGCCTCTCCATCCGCAAAACGGGCACAGTCAGAGACTAGCCCCAGCAGCGCGCCGTGCAGTTTAGCACGTGCCACGTGTGTTGTCAGCATGGGTAGGAGACGACCGACCCGTGAAACAGCACAGGCCAGCACCGAGAGCTCCCCTCACCTTCTATGGAGGGCGAGAAGACGATCAAGTTATCATACAAGAACTCTCCATACTTGATGAGGGACAGGCTGGGGTCGTCCGCCGTCCTGAACGTGAGATCAAAGCCTCGGTCTGCAGCCGCAAGAGAGAGAGATGAGTGTGGGTGCCTATGGCCTCTGCCCCCCGCACAGCCCTTCCAACCCCAACAGCGCCCCCCGCCCCCATAGCCAACCCAACTGCCTGCCCAGGGCCCCCCCTAGGCCTCCCGGCCCCGCCCCTACCCGCTAGGCTGCGGAAGAAGAGGGAGTGCGTGTCGCGGAGGTTGCCGTTCTCCAGCAGTACCAGGGTGCGGGGCCCCCCGCCCGCGCCCGCCAGGCCCAGCCCGGCCGCCGCTACCAGCAGCAGCCGCCACAGCGGGAAGGCACCCGCCACGGCCACCATCTTCCTGTCAGGCACCCGGCGTCACCCGGAACCGATCCCCTCCAGCCGGCCAATCAGCGCCCGATTCCCGCAGGCGGGGCGGGGGCAGCCGCGTCCCCGCCTACGTGACTGGGAAGCGACTAGGAACTGCCCGCCTTGGAGGGAGCCGGAGGACGGTGCTGAAGTCCCGCCCCCCCGGGAGCAGCGTCCAATCACAGGCAGACAACTCCACATAGCGGCAGCGTGGGAGACGGAGGGCGCATGCGCGGCGCGCCAAGCCACGTGCAGAAGCTGTCATCCACGTTCACCACTTACCTGTGAGCGTTGTCTCTCCCTCCAGGCGCTCGGGCTTAAAGGAGAAGCACCAAATAATGGCGAGACTTGGAGCAAAATCCTGAAGTTTGGCAAAACTCTTCATTAAACAGGGCTGTAGGTTGGGCCCCTTTCCTGCCCCCCAGGGTCTCTTTCCCTCGGCCACTGCTCCTCCTCACCCTGAAGCTCTAATCGGAGCAGTGTGAGTGCACCTTGTCGTCTGAATGGTCTTAAAGCAAGGATCAATCAGGCAGGCAAGAAAGATCTGCTGCTGACAGCTGAATAAGAGGCCAAATGGATGGGCAGAGACTACCCAGTGTTCTGCCGCTGCAGGGACAGTGGCCAACCTGCCATGTCTAGGAGAAACAAAAGAATATGGATTGTCAGGCTGAATTTCCCATTAAAAGGCAGTTTATTGGCATCAGTGAATATGTCCTATGCATAAAGAGAAAGTACCAGTTACAATACAGGTACTCAACATACAGTATAGCTTACAAAAAAAAAATCA
This sequence comes from Crocodylus porosus, assembly GCF_001723895.1. Classification (NCBI taxonomy): domain Eukaryota; kingdom Metazoa; phylum Chordata; order Crocodylia; family Crocodylidae; genus Crocodylus; species Crocodylus porosus. The sequence goes on along the minus strand of NW_017728926.1, from coordinate 10,108,926 downwards.
TCAACATCTTGGACTCATGGACGTGAAACAATCTTTTCCACTGACTGACTTAAATGAGTGATCTGCTCTACACGTCAGTGAATAAATGTGCAAATTATTTATCTAGGTACTTGTGAGTCCATGTCTCATAAGAAATAACAGCTTCAGACTTCATCCAAGATAACAGATGTGGCAAGAATGGTTGGCTGTCAGAAGCTCCGACTGACACAAGGAGGAGAAAGACTGGAGGATTGTGTATGAGGCATGAAGCCGCGTTGTGGATGGGACGTTAAAAAACAAAGGAAATGCTGAGATACTTGCATTGGGAAAGTGAGGAATTGATGTTTAAGGATTTTTTGAGGAATCTCATGCCACAGAGGGTTTTAATCTGAGGACAGAGGTTTGATGCCCTCCATGTGTTTGGAGTGATGGAGACCTGCAAGGGGAATGGCAGGATAATGTACAGTGCTAGCCACAAAGACATGGTAAGGAACAAAAACAGATAGCAGCCCCAGCATGAATATGGAGTTGTTAGTACAGACTTTAAGACACCTGGAAGCAGAATATCGTTGTCTTCACCATCCCTAAAGGAAAAGAAAAGAAAAGTCAGCGTTTGTTCCAGAAGCCACCACGATCTGAAGATTCCTGCCACCAAAGGCACCAAGGCAGTCTGCTGCTCGGCTGAAGGATGCTGCCTATGAAGGCCACCACAATCTGAAGAGTCTATAGCCACTAAAGGCCACTGCAGTCAAAAGAGGTCATTGCTGAAGCTGTTTTTACCCTTCTTGCGCTTGGTTTTGGCAGATGATGTAGAGAAGTCAAGCGATTCAAGACGGAAAGGACGTGGCTGGGGCATCTCTACTACCTGTGTAGGAGAGACTGGTGCCATGCTGGAGGTACTGTTGTTCAGGGGAGCACCCAGCACGGGGGTGGCATTATGGTGTGCTGTGAATAAAAGGAACAAGTTATACACTAATACAGTTATTTGTTCAGCTATAGCAATGCTTTCCCAAGTTTCTTGCTGCATTAAAATCTCAGGCATTGAGCTTTATTAGAAACAGTTTGAGGAAATTAAATAGCAAGATTTCTAGTTTTAGGTATATGATCCTGCAGTTGATTTCACTGGTGAGTCACTCCAGTACACAATGTATCTAGTCAAACTGCTGGCCCTGGACAGAGAAACAGTTCTCTTGTCCATGAGCTTTGTTTGAGGACTTGCCCTACTCAGTTTCCCATGGTATAACACATATGCATCGATTATTTCTACACTATGTTTTGTTTTGTTATTCCTGTTTATTCCCTGTACAAATAACAAAGGGGGGGAGGGCTGTGATACTCACTAAGACTCTTTATAGGCTCTGCATTGAGGATCTGGCTGGCTCGCTTAGATCGGAAATAATTGCTGGCAATATTCTCACTGTCACTCTTGCTCAGCATCATCTTGTAACGGTCTTCTTCCTCCTGGAATCACAAAGCTGTGTCAGCACTGCACCCCCTTAACTCTATTCCTTAACCCCTCCTGCTCCAACTGAAAAACTGGGGCCTGGTGTTAGAAATACTGCAGAGTAGTAGAACAAATGTGCTCCCATCTAGTTCTTGGGCAAACATTACCAAACAGTCTGGACAGGCCTGGGACAGATGCTGCAATACTGTCTGACACCTGCGAACAAGACTCCCAGTATAACAACACAGGTGAAGTTCTACCATGGTGGAGAATGCAAGGCAATAGTGTAATTAGGGTGGTGCAAAAGTGGCAGTGGCCCCACATGCCAACTGGGGAGGGGCAGAAAGAAACAGCTGTCACCACAGCCATGTAGTTGTGTCGGTGGCATGCCGGCAGCTGGAGGTTGCTGCTGCCTCCACGTTGCAGCTGCCCCAGGCACCCGGCTGCCTTGTTACGTTTCGGGTGCGAGGCCTGCTGCACGCTACGCAGAATGCCTTTCTGGTACGTCTCTCAACAGGTGCTCACAGATATCTGGCTAGAAGATTAGCCATCCATCCAAACCAACTGTTCCAAAGCCCTACCAAAGGAAGGGGTAGCAACTCCTATATGTAATGGGCTATAAAAGCAAATGAAGAGCCCGAATGCTTCTCCTATCCTATGCCCCCTCCCTGCTGCACTGTCCCACTAACTCAGGTTTTCCAGGAAGGAGATTGGGAGAGAATCAGCAACTGATCCATGATAAAAGTTCCTGATGGAGGTTTGGAAATCAGCTTTAATCCACACACACTGCACGACTGTAGTCTTAGACTTAAGTCCTGACAGAAATGGTCAGGCAGACAGGGAGTGGTTTTGTCATTAAAAGGGAACTAAGATGATTCCAGCATACCAGGATTTGAATACAGCTCTCCAGTGACAGCATGAAGTGCAGGGTCCTGCCAGCACTGTAACTGAAGTGCTCATAGTACTGTTCTAGGGTTCTGTCCCTGTGTTCTGGCGTGTGTGCTTTTCCACCCTTTAGATGCTAAATCTTCCGGACTCCCCAAAGTTCCATTATTGTTGCCTACAGATCTACACTCCATTTAGCAGCTATTAGCCTGTAACGCCAAGTCACAGTTTCACTATTTGCTCTGCTTTCCACACACCTGCAAGCCTCTGCTACCTTTATTCTAATGCCCAATTATGGCTGGGCATGAGTCCTCTGAAGCCATTTAAGGCTCTGCCTACAAAACCCAGAAAGAACAGCTACATAGCAACAATAACCTCTTCTCAAGAGAGGATCTGAAGAATCCCAAGAGGGGAAGCACAGCTTACCATTAGCAGCTCTCTGCTCTCAGCCGAAGAGCTCTTCCTGGCTGGTTTAGTCTGTGGCAGTGATGAAACTGCTATGAGAAAACACAGGCATTAAAAGGGCAAAGCTTTCTGAATTAGATGCTGTTTTTCATGGCTGTTCTTCTTACTTCCCATCCCTGCTTATTACAGTCCCCATATTGGTGTTTACTGGGGAGACTGCAGAACAGTGGTTCTCTACCTTTTTTGGACTTAAGGCACTGCTCATTGAACTCGAGGCTCCCCTCCATAACTGTTGTGAATGGAGTGGCACCCAATTTCAAAAACTAATATATATATTACGGTGCTTATTTCCTTGCAGAGGGGCTGGGAAATGCAGGTGGGAGACTGGCCAAGCAGGGACAAGCCTGTGCCTGCACTTTCCTGCTTATCTCCTCACACCTCTTGGCACCCTGCAAAGGATCTGGTGGCATCCCAGGGTGCTCCGACCCCTGGTTGAGAAGCACTGCTGTAGAAAGACAGCTTTCATCCAGTGAATATGTGTCATCACGCTGGCCCCTGCATAACGTGAATTCTACAGCTCTCTCAAGTGAACATTTCCATCTTCTCGGGAAATGAGGTTATTACCCAGGCTCCCACAGCAAGATTGTGGTCTACTCTGTCCATGCAATCCAAAGCAAGGTTTCAGAGGTGCCTGTTATCCATATGTGATCTATGGTCTATCGCAGTGATTCTCAGTCAGGGTTGCATGAGTCTTTGAAGCATGCCACCAGAAGAGATGGAATAAGGGAGATAAGCGCAGGCTCTGGGGAGAAGATAAGTGCAGGCGCTTCTCTTCTGGCTGCACCTCCTCCCCCCACTCACTAAAACTCAAGCTTATCCTTGCCAGCTGCTCCCCTCCTTCCCAGCCCCTCTTCAAGCAAGCAAGCACTACAATAAATTAGTTTTTGAAATAGGGTGCCACTCAACTCACAGAAGTCAAGGAGGGGTGCTTTGAGGTTAGAAAGGTTAGGAACCAGTGGCCTATTGACTTGTGCTGGTGAGCTGTGGAGAAGCTGCATAAGATGGGAGTACAATGAAGATGCCCTTCTTACCTGCAGGGAGGCTGGTTTTTTGAATGAAGGGCTCTGGAATTTTCCAGCAGCCGCTATCCTCATCCCAGACACACTCGCGTTTGATCTTATCTAGATTGCTGTAGTTACAGTCGCGCCGTATGAGGGGCTGCACCTGATCTAGGAGCTGCTGCAATAGCATGAAATCCCGCTCCAGCCGCCGGATGGTAGCAAGATAGTCAATCTTCTCCAGCTCAAACTCTGACTGCAAGTCTTTGATTTCAGTCTCGGCAGCCCGCAGCTGCATCATGGAAATAAAAGCATCTTCATTAGTAAGCTAAGGAAATACAGTCTAGATGAATCTTATCTACTTCCCTTTCAAAGAACTTTGCAATGGTGAACGGAAATAATTTTCTCCCATTACTAGATGGGGAATTTGCAATACAGGGAGGAAGAAAAAACTGTTCGTGGTCACACAGTGAGTCAACAACAGAGCCAAGTGAGAAACTCAGACCTCCTGACTCCCTGTCTGTTGTTCTGCCCACAGGACACGGCTGCCTCACAGTACATCACATAGAAAGCCGTCATAGGCTGTTTCGTTTCCAGCGTCTATTCTGTATTACATCCAGATGGAAAAAAAGAAAAATACAGTAGCAATTTTGGTCTCTCTCCATGCTCCAAGCTAAAATTCTTATGAATTTTTTTTAGAAATGTTGAGGTTTTGTGATGTGTCAGGGTAAATCCACATTTAAGCTGTCATTTCTCCAGGGGGCTACAGTAATCACTCAGTATCCACACCTAACTCAAAACCTCTCTTACCATGGATTAGGCAGACAGACTTACATGGCTTTAGTAACCACAGGAATGCAATAGTTATTCTTCAGATATGCTGCCTAGATACTGTCATTACTATAACAAAAGGATGGAATGAGAGGAAAGGAGATGTTGAACAACAGAAAAGAGCACCACTGAGAAGATGCTTCTTAGCCCTGTACAGCAGAGTTGCTTCCAAGTGGTTACCTTTTTCTGCATCTTCTCCAACAGTTTGCTCTTGGCTCGCACTTCTTCCTGGATGGAGTCATAGACATTAAGTAGAACCCAGTCAGTGCTGTCCTCATCAGAGTTCTGTAGAGCTGCAACCAGCTGCCTCTTCCGTTCATCCGCGTACTTTTTCCGACGTTTGTGCTTTTCCTTCAGGTCCTTATTTTTGGCCTGTTCTCCTCCCACCACCTGTTGTTCCAGCATCTGTAGCCTGAAAGAGTTGGGTACATGTCTTAGTTCTGCAGTGTAAAGGAACATCTGCATATTTGCAAGCAATTCACTTCCTTGGTAATTGCCTAGAGACATTTATGAGGATACAACATGCAGACAGTGATTTCTATTGTAGGACATGATGAGATCTGCTGACCCACATAATGAAGGAACATCTCAGTTTTAATATTTACTTTCTGGTGGTAAATGTTGACATTTGCCAAAGCATGAGGTCAATGAACATATCCTTGCATGCATTCTGAATGGCCTCATCACTCAGATTGGAAATGTACCACATGTACAGCTGTGAATTTCTTAAGCAAAAGAGATTGTTTTAAATTAACTTTCTGATTCTCATGTCTTTAAAATCCTCCACTTAGCCCTGAAACAGATATAACAGGTCCTGAAATTAAGCTACAGACCATCTCCAAGAAAACACGCCTAATTTATGTTAAGTGGGAAGGGACTGGCTAAGGCAACAAAATAAGTCCTTTATGGGGACAGCAAAATTTGGTCACATGCTGACTTTAGGTCATTGTAAGAAGACAAACTGCTTCTACATGATGCATGGTCATCAATGAGCTACAGAAGGTTTTCTGCACAGGAGGAAGAAATGGGTCCCTAATAATTCATAGATGGGTCATTTAAAAGACATTGTTACCCTTAGGGAGCCTAAGGGGTCTTACTGCAGCACCTTGTCTATATATACACCAAGGATTCCAGATTTAGCTGCCAACCCGCCTAAGTAACTGTACTGGTGCAGCGCCAGATTAACCCTTTAGTGGGCCCTAGGCAAACAAACTTGTGGGCCCCCAGCTGAAGATGAAATAGTTATATTACTTTTTTCACTCAATAATTATAGTATGTAAAATATGCACAACTGGGCCCCTTCTCCAGTTAGGGCCCAAGACGTGCCTAGTTTGCCTATGTTAATGCAGCCCTGCACTGGTGCAAAGCTCTAGCATAATAAACACAGTGAATGTTGAACCACAATTTCCAGTGATAAGAGTTTGAACCCAATGTTAAGGTATACCTTTGGACTGTTCCCTTTGCCTGCCCTGTGATTTGCACCGGTGCATCTCTATCACGGGTTAGCTAACACTGCCTGAAACTGGGACAAATCCTCAAGGCAGATGAAGCCTACACTGATAATATCTTCTTATCCTCTCTTTCAGAAGAGTATACAAACTCGTACCCAGACAGCTCAGTCTCCTCCAGAAAGAACTGTCTTCTCTGCTCCATTTTACACTCAGCGACTTTAATGCACAATTCAATTCTGCTTCCAAAACCACCGTGTGCTATAAAACCTTTCCAAGAAGGCTTTGAAAATCCCAGCCCTGAGGAACCAGGCCACTCTGCCTGATCTGCTGAAAACTTTGATATTTAGCAACATAATCAAAAGAGTGAATTTCCTTTCCTTCCGTGTTAAAAGCAAAAATGTTAGCAATGGGAGTGCTGAGATCTGACACAATAACGTGTGTGGGGGGAACATGTCTGTGTTTTATGCAGCACTGAACACCTTTGGAGCTCAGTGAAATTAACAGAGCGCAAAGCACGGTTGTTTCTGTTCTGGTTGGTAACTGCACTGCATAGACAAAACGCTGTGGAGCCAGAAGCACAGCTGCACAATTATGGACCTGGCAAGCACTTGCTGCTGATCTACAGCCACAGGACGCTCCTCAGTAGGGACAACCACTTCTGGTCCCACGTTGTCTCTGGTCACTGTCCCAATGTGCTCAATGACTAGAGTCTCTGCTGCATCCTAAAGGAAAAGGGAAACCAAAGGCAGCTGTTTTAGAAACACACAGTGTGTGAACTGAGAGAGATGAAGGAAATCATCCAACTCTACAGCTGCTTATAGATAAATAGAGTAAGGAACACACTCTCACACTGCAGTGTAAGCCACCAAAAATGACACACAATCCTCAGAGGGATTAGTACGCAGTGGGGTAGTTTTGCCACTGGAAGAGCTAAATTCCACCCTGGAATTTCCAACTGGGATTCTTCTTCATTTCCCATAATGCTACTGTGTATTGTTACACTGCTGCCATAGCCCATTGCAGAAGCTGCTGCACTGTGCAGCTAGATAAATACACATTGTATAATACAAACTGATGAATTCAGCAGAGAGACAGGAGGGGCAGCTAGGTCTGTTCCATCAGTCTCACAGAGAGCATTCGCTTGAAGGGTACCTTGGCTGACATCTGTTCTGTTTCTGCTATGGGGACAACAGAGCCTGGAGGCAAAGGTGCTTGGTCAGGCAGGGCTTCAACTCTCAGGACTGGAGAAGAGAAGAGAAAAATCCATGCAACTGTTAACTGTGAGCTCTGCAGAACTAGAATATGCAACCCGAATCTGCACCATCCATGCCTTTGTAAACAAAAGAAGTGATTTTAACCACCATGCTATTCAGGGAAAGTCCTGGGAGACCCAGAGAATACCATATGAAGCACAGTAGTTTTCATGATGGATGAAAAATCCTGGAACCTCCAAGGTTCACATGAGAATAATCAACCTCTGTCACAGGTGAGAGTGAACAAAGGACAAGCAGCAAAGCCGTTTGCTGACTTTTGCCTCAGAAGGACTTTTGCCACTTCTCCACTCAGCTGGAGCACATCAGCAGTCCCATGCAGCTGTTTAATGCAGTTACATGTAACCCCAGCTGGTTCACACGCTCTCATCTTTGCAAGGGCTAAAGAACCTTACCCTGTGAGCTATGCAGATTCTACCGTACTGTTATTTATAAACTCTTTAGAGCAGAGATTGGCTTTATATTTTGTGTTTGTTCAGCACAACCATCCCCAAGGCACTAATACAAATTTATATTCATACTGGTAATAATTCAAGTCTGACAGCGAGTCATGGGTATGTTGCAGGAGTGCCCAAACTCTGCTTAGCAGAGTGACGACACTAGCAGTTTACTAGGCAAGGGCCACACTTCATTCACATATAACGAAGAAGACTGCAGCACTCACCTCAAATAATATGTGTGAATGAACTGTGCCCAGCCAAATGAAGAGAGCACTGCACGCTGGGACCTGCCCTCTCCGTAGGTTGAATGCCAAATTAGTGCCACTGTGACCCACAATTAAAATTTCTATTATCTGCATTTGGTTTCCAACAGCCTACGTGCTCCTCCCTCTGGGGTGCGAGCCTGCCCTTCTGTGCCTAGCCCTGCCTTGTTCACACCTGATTCCTTCCTGAGATTCTCCTCCAGAGTGGACAGCTTGAGGTCGTAGGAATTGCGCATAGTAGTGATATCTTCCTCAAGCCGGACCCGGGACTCCTGCTCAGCTTCAAAGTCTGCCTTCAGTTGGGCTAGTCTTTCCTCATATTCCTGAAAGGCACAACAAGGCCGTTGGGAACAGCATGGCATGACACCCTGACAGCCTGCTCCTGATCACTGCGCCCATTCATGGCTCCCCCATTTTACTGCTGACATTTTCCATTCTCCATTTTAAATGCACGTACTAATGGGTTGATGGTCCTACAGACTGGAAGTCTCCATGTCATAGAAGAGAAAGAGCCTAGGTAACAGTGATACCAGTGTGCTCTGGAGGGACCTCCTTTAGGTGTGAGAGCAAAAGTGGAGCTCACTCTCTAGCCCCTTCATTTTCTGGCCTCTCAAATCCTCCTCTCTCACCACTGGCTTCATCCCCCTTCCTGCTTACCCTGTGATGTTCCCACCATTTCTGCCCACTCCTTTTCCCATCTCTACACCTATCTGTCCATTTGATGGAACAAATCTTGGTCCCCCATCTGCATCCTCTTCCTCATCTGTAGTCACTTTTGCTCTAACCCAAGGACTCCTTCCACTCTTTCCATCCTTTTTATGCCACCATTCCTAACTACATGCCTATCCCCTTCTCTGCCCTCCCTTTTTTGTGCTGTTTCTGGACCACCTACTTCATCCATCACAGCCATACGTGACTTCATCTTGCTTTCCCTCTAGCTACTATCCCTCACAGAGGCCTGGATCTGACAATGACTCTGCCACTGTCCTCTTCTCTGGACACCCTTCCTTCTCTCATACATATCCCACTCTCAGTCAAACCATACTGGGGATGAGAGGCTTCTCTTCCATTTCTGCCACCATCAGCCTCTCATCCCCTTGCCACTCTGTCACCACTTTTTAATATCAATGTATCTGACCATTCTCCTCTCCCCTTACATGCTGCTGTTGCCCTCCTTAAAATTCTCCCTTGCCCTGAAGCCTTGAAAAAAAACAACATTTAGGCCATTGGTATAACGAGACCACTGCCATCATGCTGACCAACAGTGTCGTCTTCTTGTACTCCTCCATTGCTCTGTATCCATCTGCTGTCTCCTTTTTTTATTTAAGATTATAAACTCTCTAGGGACAGGTTAACTTTTTCTTCTGTGTTTGTACAGCACCTAGCACAACTAGATATTGGTTCATGGCACAGACTCCCAGGCACTGTGATAATACAAATAATAAATAAGAACAGGTCTGTCAACAACAGACCCAGTTAGTGCTAATTCTGCAGGTGGTTTATGTAATACAGACAACTGAATGTTAAAAAAATGGACGGTATCCCAACCTGCATTGCCAGCCATCAGAAAATCTACTGATTGCATTAGAAACTTCTGACAGTCAGTAAAACAGAGTAACCCATCTTATAAATTTGTGTACCAGTTATTCCCCTCTCTGGCACTAATTCAGACCATGTGAGATCTTTCAATATACAATCTGCTTCTTCTTGTGGGTTGAAACGGTGGCCTCTGTCAAACCTGACAGATAAACCATATGGAGAAGCTCCAGAATGGCAACTGAATGGGGTTTTTACAGACCAGGTCAATACTGAGCCATCGAATATCTGGAATTTAGACTTCTGTGCATTTGAAATTCCAACATGATGTTTTTGGGGAGGGAAAGAGTAAGGAGGGAAGCAGTTTTGTGTCAGATGTGCCACATCTCAAATGTTATCAAGATCATAACACGTTAAGGTACTTCCGAGTCTGGTCAGGTTAGACCAGGGGTGGACAGTTATTTATTTTGGGCAGAGGGCCACTTACTGAGTTTTGGCAAGCCATTGAGGGCCACATGACAGGCACCCAGGGACAGATAAATATTAATTTTCTAAATTTTTTAGGGGCCCCACAGGCCGGATAGAAGGGCCTGGAGGGCCGCATGCGGCTCATGAGCTACATTTTGCCCACCTCTGAGTTAGGCCCACCAGTAGAGATGAGAAGCTTTCTATTGCTAATGATCATTTGAACAATCAACAACATTGAACGAAGCAGACAGCAAATTCAAACCTTAAAATTTGACCCAATATTTGGACAGATTGGATTCTCTGGCCCCTTTGTACACTGGGAATCAAGCAGTGGAAAAGCAGGGAGTATTCAAAACTAAGGAACTCCTACAATGTCCACTGAACCGTACTGGAAAGCCTCTTCCATCCCCATCTCGAAAGCAAGATGGAACAAGAAATGAGGCTGCAGGTTATGAGCAGAGCTGTCCTGAGAAGGTTGTACAACACCACTCTGCATTGCCTCTGTACTGAGTACTACAGAAGTGGATGAACCTCAGCAGAAGACCTGGGAGTCACGCTTCTTTGACTTACTTTTCGGATCAGCTGCTTCTCCGCCTCAACATCTGTCTGGGGTTCAGGGAAGGGAGCTGGTTTCACTTCCAGCTGAGCAGTCCCGATGGGGAAAAGAGATGACACACCTGTATGTCAGTGAAGGAGATAAGGCCACTTAATGCAAAAGTCTGTGGGGGTGCAGGGGTAAGGGGAGGGGAGAGGGGTAGAGAATGAGGCATCTAACAAAACATCATGCCCAGGAAAGGAAAATCAGTGGGAAGGAGGCACAGACATTACTTGGTCTCCTTAAAGTCTCCTTGGCCTCCACTATACCAGAGGCTGCCTCTATCCTGGAGTAGAAAGAATAAATACCTGCCGTAAAGACTCTTCCTAACATGGGCAGTTTCCCTACTGAGGAAAAAGACCGTTCCCACCTTAACTACCCCAAAAGATGACTCTGCCTGGCTGGGCTTAAAGCAAAGTTGCCCCAGAATCAGTAGGAGGGTGGGCTGAGGCAAAATCCCAACATGCACTCCGTATGTTAAACTAGCATTTTTTTCTGGCCAATGACAATGCACCTCTGGAGCAGCTCAAGGACATCCTACCTGACAAGTTATTAGGGTTCATCTGTTGAGCCAAAATGGCCCTCAGCTTCTTAATTTCTTCCTGATACTCCCGCATCAGAGCATCCTTGGGATCCTCATTGATACGGGGCTTGTTCTTGATGTTCTTTGCTCGATTGGCATAGCGTAAAGTGCTGAGGGTCTCGTCATAGTTGTTATCAGCAGGAGACACGCAGGCCACCATAAGTGTCTTGGTGTTTCCCCCAAGGGAGTCCTGCAGTAACCGGGTCAGCTTTGAGTCTCGATAGGGGATGTGTTTGCACCTGCTGTCCACCAGGGCCGAGATGACATTGCCCAGGGCTGAAAGAGAGAGGTTAATTTTGGTGGCCTCTTTGAGTCGCTCCCCTGTGGCTCCAGTTTTGGATTGCCTCTCACTTCCAGCTAGATCCACCAGGTTGAGCTTTGCAGCCCTGAGGTGATCTTGTCCTCTCTCATCTGCAAGAAAATAATTTGAGATTAGGTTCTTTTTAATAGGAAGCATCTTAACCAGTCCAGGAGCAGACCTCTTACTCTTTGGCATCATGTTTCAATTCAAACCACAGCCTTTTTCTGTGCATAGGCTCAAACTCAGCAAAGTTAAATGGGCTTAACTTCTGGACCACGGTTCCTCTCAACTGCTACTCCCAGACATCACAGCACAGATAAAATGAGCTACAGGCCTTCAGAAGAACATACGGTTCATGATGGGGTGTATTAAAGATTCAACTGAACTAGGAGCACTTTTCCAGTTACCCACCAACTTTTGAAAAACCTAAGCTTTAGTTTAAAAATAAAGTTTCTAGCCATGTGAAGAAAACTTCCTAAACATGAATGCATGGATCACTAACATCTTCAGTTAGAAATAACAGTTCCAAGAAGCTAACAGACTATTCAGATCAATGAACCCCAGTCATTACAACAGAAAACACTGCTGGCTGTTTCATTTCAGATCTTTCTGGTAGCTTAGAGATTGTGGGAGAACTTGGAAGTAACAGATGGAGTTTAAAGAGAATCCACCCTGCTTTACTGTCCCTTTTGAGAGCTGGGACAAATGGACACTGAGAAGAATTTTCCCACATTTAGATAAATACTGATAGACAATTAAAAAGTTGTTTTGGCTCCTGCCAGTAATTGTACCCAAGGAGATTGTTTGTTCCAATCAGTACATTTAGTAGTTTAGTTTCCATAGTGTAACAAGGTCCCCAGACTGTTGCTAAAATGCCTGTAGCAAGCTAGAAAGTTGGGCTGCTATTAGCTAGCTCTCTTCTATTGCATCAACCATTTCTGGCAGCAGAAGCATGAGCCAACCCTAAAACTGTTCCCTTCTTATCAGCTCTCAAACACAATTTTGAAAGAAAAACATCTGCTCATCTTAATGCTCAGAGAGAGCTAATGATCAGGGGCTTGTCTATGCTGAATCACACGATCTGCCACACTTCTCTTGCACAACTCAAACCTTAGTTTGAAGGTTTCTAGACCTTACGGTTGTGAAGGGAATCTAAAAAAAATACTAACTCTTCATACACGTATTCTTTTGAAGACTGCAAACAATTTGAACTTTCTTACTCTCCACAGTGGGTATCAAGTGTGCAGCCTAAACATTTTAAGTATTTCATTTAAAATTTCACAATTTTAAATATCAGGTTTGTTAATTATTTCAACCCAGGATCATTTTAGCAAAGATGTCCAACTAATGAGGTGCCACAATCCTAAATTTATTCTCTCTACCTCAGCCATCCCTTTACACAGCTGCCAAAATTGTATGCTTCCCTCTATCATCCATCAAGCTGTTCTGGATTGCCAGTAAAGTTTTTTGAGGTGAATAAAAAAAATGTTAAAAGTGAGGACAGCATAAGATGTGCTGAACTGAATTTCAAAATAACTCAGAGAGGCCACAGTGCTGCTTTTATTAGTTGTCACACTGAAACCAATTAAAATTTCCATTTGCAGATATAAAGGAAATGGATGCAGTAGTCTTAGCTGGGACCAAGGACTGAATGGAGCATAGGGGACTGAATTCCTCTCTCAAACCCAGAGATAAGGGTTGAGGCAAAATGGCAAGGTGACAGACAGGGGCAGCTTACTTTGTTGCTGTTTGTGCTTTATCTGCTAATGAAATTTCAATCACAAGAAGCAAACTGGAAATAAGATGCATTTTTTTAAATAGAGAAGGTAATTAGTCTGCATCTCACATGTTTAAACCAAAATCAAACGTTTGTCTACAACAAGGCTATCCAACTTCAGAGTGGCCGGGGGCCCTTGGTCCCTGGGTCCTTTTTAATAGGAAAAGAACTGCACTGGGTATAGCGCCCTCGAGCTGAATGTCACATGGGTCCCCTGAGCTCCAGGCTTCCTGGGCCCTGCAGCCACATCACCTATCCCCCGGGGCAGAGGCAGGAAGCAGAAGCTAGAGGAAGGAGGAGGAGCCTTGAGACACTGGTGGCGGCAGCTCGAAGAGCAACGGAGCGTGGTGCCCAAGCAAGAGCTTGGAGGCAGCCGCAAATTAATCCCTTGCGGGCCATATGCAGCCCACAGACTGCCAGCAGAACAGCCGCTGGTCTAAAAGACATTTCCTAATTCAACTGCACATTATAAGCTAAATGCAGGAATCACTGGTTGAAATTTTTAGGTTTATGTTATGAAAATAGACCAGAGAGGTGAGAGGTGTGGTTCCTTCAGCCCTTATAATCTAGTGAATCTAGATTCTAATAATAATATTCTAATAACATAATCAAACGAACTCCAAGTGTAAGTACACGTAGACTTCAGGCTCCAGGGATGACAATCCACCCAGCACCTTTCACTAGCAATAATTAAAGATTTTAGAAGATAAAGAAACAAAAGGAGGGGGAAATATGCTCCAAGCCAGTGTAGAAGATACTTTCCTCCCCCGCCTCCCAGGGAGATGCAAGGGGGAAAAAAAAATGCACGACTTCTCAGTTATTTCATACTGTAGAGAATGCTGGTAATGAGGCACAGTTCTCATTTTTAGACTTAAAATCACATAGAACCGAGTTTCTCTTTGGGGTTCATTGGCCAGATTGCACAGGCTGGTTCAGTGCTCCACTTGCCTAGGCCAGCCCCAGGGAATCTAGCACCTACCTACAGTGTAAATTTCCATGCTGATGGTAAAGATGGAATGGGAGCGGGAAGAATCCTTGTTCATCAGCGTGTAGCCCACTGATCGGTTCCTCCAGCCTATCTCCATGATACGCTCGCACTGGGCCACGTTGTGTACTGTGTGTAGAGAGAGTCCCTTCACATACACCCCTTTCTCTGGGTGCTCCTTCAGCTGCGGGCAGAACAGCACAACACAGGTTACACAGGGCCACAATGGAAACATGGAGCCTGAGGGCGGCACGTGCTTTGCATATAAAAGAAGGAAAAGGCATTTACATGCATAATTGCACTACCCAAAAATCCCACTGCTGGCTGCCAAACACCACGGTGAGGCATATCCTCAGAAGTGTTTTGAACCTGCTGAGCACCACACTTTCCGGCAATTTCAAAGAGAGCCAGGAGCACTCAGTAGGTGATCATCAGCACTGGCATACCCCATCAAATTGCTGTAACACCAGCAGGAAGCTGTATTTGGCTTTAACCAAACACATTAATAATTTCTGAACGATGAATAAATCCCTCCCCCCCAAAAAAAATCTTCATGATTCTATAACTGACCAGAATTCAAGTCCAGTTTGCTGACTAGTTCAGGCATCTTCAGGGCCACATGGTGCCCTGCTTCACTGCCCTATATCTGCCTGAGAATTTTAATGTTAAAACATATTATTATTTAATATGAAATATTAAAATATTTATTATTAAAAATAGTGGTAGTAGTTTTTTATATGCTGCAGATAATCTCTGTTGCATCTCTGGTTATAGGCAGTTCATTACATCAAGGCAAAGATTCAACAGTAAAAAATATTGTTACTAAGTGCTTTAGTGATTCCCCTATGCATTGCATGGATGTTCATATGGCCTTAATTAAATTGCTGAAATCCTTCCCATCAGGTACAGGACATCTGTCAAACCTGGACTACGCTCTCTCAGGGTTAGCTATGCCCCTGGTGGCTCCAAAAGCTTACTTTGGAGTCTGGGAGGGGATGCCCCTAAATATGTTATGTTTTCAGTAATTAATAGCCCTGCTTGAAGCATCTTTCAGAGGTTTAGAAAATTAAACAAAAAAAAGAATGTGTTAATAAAAGATGTTAAAATACATGTTTTTCTTGTGAGTTCTAGAGTGACCTATCAGATTTATATAAAAATACAGGGGAAAAGTATCAAAAGACCACCCCCAAGGCTCACAAAAAAAAACACTGGGACTTTATATGGGTTTTAAATTATTATCAGTCAGCTATAACCGATGTAATTTGAGTTCACAACTAAGGCTCTGTCTGCACTACCCTACAACTAAGTCAGAGGGACCGTGTTACAATATGGTTGTTGGGACCTAGTATCAAACATATGGCACACGTTAGGTGTGCTGCTTAGGGAACTTCTGGAAACACTGAAACGTTACTGAGATAAAAGTTCTGTCAGAAACTACAATGAAGAGAACAAATGTGCTATAAGATTCTGTATGAACAGACCTCCTAAGATCCCTTCCAACCCTAATTTTCTATGATTCTATCATTTTCTACGATTCTTTGAACTAGGTTACAGGAGATTTAAAGTTATAATATAGAGGGGACCTTAGGCAGTTTCTGTAACCAACCTAAAATCATGACTTGCCTTGGATTAACTGAGTTACAGGATCAAAATTAGGTTCAATCTAGATGATTGTTTTTATATGCATTATGCTAGAAGCAGATGATTGCAAGGGCTGAAGCTGCCAGTGCTGCAGAGTCTAAGTCCATGATGAAAGTGTCGGATCCTGGCAAGTCCCCTTCAAACTCATTTCTGACCATGTGAAAGGACGGCATGACCTTGCTGCAAGGGAGGTATGATGTAGTCCACAAGGGTGGGGGAATGCACAAAAGGAAATAAAGATGTTTCCTCCTTCCCCTACAAAACCACTGAGGTCTACTTGGGGTGGGTTGTTTTCCTAACAGAGCTCAGTAAGGTCTGTTGTCTGCAGGGCTGCACTGCACAGCAAGTGACCGTGAATCTCTGGGATGGCGTGCAGGACTGGCCAGGAGTCACCGAGGTTAGCAAGGAACAAGTACATTTAAGAATGCAAACAGGATTCAGGAGAAGTCCTGTTTGACTCCAGGGGGCAGCAGGTCAGCCTGAGATTTGTGTCTCCGCAGGACATTGAATTCCTCCATAAATGCAGCAACAGCCAGCGGCTGTCACCAGCGTGACTGTGTTACTATGGGAACAGTTCTGCCCATGTACTGCCCTCCTAGTGCCAACTGCAGTTGTCATGGAAACCAATGTCACTGTTGATGTGGAACAAAGAACAAAAATTTGCAGGAAGCCATTTCGAAAACAGTGAATCCCTGTTCTTGTAACACGCACGCCGACCCACCCACCCACACGCACACAATCCACAGGGTGAAGCAAAGGCAAGACCAACAGGGACCCTGCCTTGACAAGGCCAGAGACCTTGGGGGACAGGGATCCACCAAATGTCTGCCTACACCCCTGCCACCATGTTGGCATTTCTGTGCAGCAGATGGTGCTAGTGCCTCGGTTTTCCACATACTGGCTACCCTGCTGGCAAGTAAATGAGGACAGAAGATATGCAGCTCCCTAAAGGAATATCTGAGAAAAGAAGAGCAGAGCAGAGATGTGCAAAGCTACCATAAGGCAAATTCTGTTACTATAAAGCAACCAACTTATTGATTATGATTTTAATAGCATCTACCTTACTACACCTTTGAAACTATCCATCTGTCCCATGCATCCGATAGGGAGAGGTATCTGTCACGTCCTGGGATTTTTTTGCCATTTTTGTCTAAACAGATAATGGTCACGTCTACACAAGATGCTTAATGCCCACTGGACTAATTCTACTACGCATTAGTGCAGCTGGCAAAACCTGTGCCGATAGGCTAATGTGCAGTTGATTAGTCCAATGGGCATTACGTGTCCCTAAAAAGAGTTAATCTGCCTTAATGCGCAGTAGTGCCAATTACGGTCCATTAAGTTACTACCTCTTATTACAGGTACTAAATGCACCGTAATTATGGTGCATTAATGAACGTGTAGGCGCGCCCAATATAATCACCCACAGGGACTTCAGACTGGATTAAAACTTTTGGGATTAAAAGGGACAAAATCCCATTTGCTTCAAGCCAAAAACCAACTGCTAATTGAGGAAGGCTAAGAGGAAATTTCCCCAAAGGGCAGTCATTGCTCATTAGTGGGTTTCCTACTGCTTTCTCAGAAAGGAACTGTCATGCTGGACCAAATCAATGGGCCACAGAGAATATGCTCTTAACTTGTGGTAGCCTAACATTTGTCCAGCCCCCACACATTCCCATCTCTGCCTTCCCTCTCCTTCCACAAGAAACAATTCACCCTTGCCTTCAGGTTCTGTGCACTCCTTCTCCCACTTACGACCCTGTTCTCATTATAGCTTTTCCCTTCCACTTCCTATGATCTTCTGTATCACTTTTCCTGATCCCTTGTTCCCATACTTCCACATTCAGCTTTCTGCCTCCCCTCATGCCACTTGGCATAGTTAAGACAGGTTCCCATCTCTAGGAAACAAGACACAATGTGTGGGCCCAGTCCTGCACTCTTTACTCATACAGGCTGAGAGATCCCAAAATAATAATTGTAAATGGATCTGAGAAAGGTAGGAGTCATCATCTCACCAGGACTTTCTAATGGGGCTTCTCAGGAATCTTCTGTTCTTGGCTCAATACTATTCATTATCTTTAGGAACGACACTGCTGCTATGTAAGAAAACAGTACTATTGCCGTGAGTATGGGAACAGTTGGTTCAGTAAATAACAGTTGTAAGAACAGGTCAGTTCTAAAGGGCAGTCTGAACTGCAGATTAAGCTACAGCAACACATAATTTGATACAACTAAATCTAAGGCCACACACTTAGGAACCAAAATATAAGTCTCACTGGTACAATGGGTACTCCTGGAAAGCAGGACATAGCTTTGGGGTCATGCTGAATAATCAATTTAACATGAATTCACAGCATTCAGCCGCAACACTGCATTAATGAGAACACTGGAAGAATACATTGGCAAATAGTAGGCAAAAGCAGAGAGGTATTTAACCATTGTCTGCACTGTAGTAAGATTATTTCCTGTTTCACTGCCCACACTTCAAAAGCTGTTGACAAACTATAAAGAGTTCAGAAAAGAACTACAAGAATGATTCAAGGAGTGGGAAGCCTGCCTCAAAGGACCATGCAAAAGAGACACAACCCATTTAGAACATCAAAGAGAAAATTAAAAGGTGACTGATCATCAGGGTCTGCAAGTACCTATAAGGGGAGAAAAATTCTGATAGGAGATATCTCTTTAACTTAGCACATGATGGCATAATGAAATTGAAGACTGAGAAGCTGAGGCTAGACAAATTCAGAGCAGAAATAAGGCTCCTAATTTGCATTTCTGAAGATCCGTTGCTTGTACAAGAACTAAAGAACTAAAATTAAAACAACCTTAGTGATAACCGCACACCTCCAGTGATGGTAGCAATCAGGAGCTGCTACTCTCTCTTTGGTTTGGCACAATCCAGCCACTGCCAACCAGGACTCCAACTCAAGGATGCATTTTCAAAAGGAATGTGCGCGCACTTGTACACATACACAAGAACCTATGCCTCCAGGAGAGCAAGGCCAGGACCTCCCCTCAGCAGGTGTGTGTGCACGCACGCATGCATAATTTGCATACGTACTAGAGCATGAGAGAAATGTACCATCATTGTGCTTTTGCAATGAATCTTATATTGCATTTTTAACTGATAGCAAGAACCAATCCCAGCTAGTCTCACGTTCATTCATGTTGATTCGAATGCGCATCTCAAATAACAGAAGCAGGTTTTGTCTTGGGAGTGTATGCTCCAAAAGCCCCCATCAAAAATTAGTATTTTTAAGACAATCTGCGTAGAGCAGAGGTGTCTACTCTTTGGATAAGAGTTTAAATATAGTGGCTGTTGATTCCTTTCAGCATGGAATTGAAGTGTGTTCTATTTTCACACACAATAGTGAATTCAAACCTCAGTCTTAACCAATAAAACACAGTGTTTGAAGACTGTAGATAAAACTCACTAAATGTAATTACAACAGCTTTTGTCACATCCCAAATGCTTTTTGTTTCAGCTTCTGCCCAAGGTTTGTGATAAGTTGCCCACTTCTATTAGGAATTAGTGATAACAGCAGTCAGTAAATTAAAGCACATCCTCCTCCAGTCTCCCTACCTCCAGCTTTTGCTTGGTGTCAGCTCCTAGCAAATCTCTGATGTCTTCATTGTAGATCTCCAGGTAAGAGGCTCTTACCAAGAACTTGGTGTTTTCGGCACACTATACAAAATAAAGAGATGGGATCTTAGGGTAAGAGTTTCAAAAAGATCTAAGGGAGATGATCACCTCACTCCTACTGACTTTCAGTGGAAGTTGGGTGCCTAACCTCCTTTAGCACCCACACCTATTTTCCAGGACAATTATTTAATACAAAGGAATTCTCAGGGTATAGACTCCTCTTGTACAGCATACAGAAACAGAAAATACAGGCCTACCACAGTGTGTGTGGCTATGCTGGTAAATACCTAGGGAGAGAGAAGTAAAGCCCTCTATTCAACAGTCCGCACCAAGATGTTTTGGTATACCATTTTGGGTAAAACCCCCAGTATCTTCCCCTTCAATGGTACAACCACACCGTGAATGCTGTGTGCATTTCTGGTCCCCCTTACCTCCAAAGGGTGGAACAGAACTAGAAAACTGTACAGAGAAGGGCAACAAGAATGATCAGGGGTATGGATAGGCTGCCATATAAAGAGAGGTTAGGACTCTTCAGCTTAGAAAAAAATGCCTGTGAGAGAGGTATAAGAAATAACTATAAAATAATCAGTGGTGTATGTAGAGAAAGAAAGTAGGGATTTATCATCTCTCACAATCCTAGAGCAAGGCAATGTACAATGAAATTATTAGAGAGCCAATTTAAAACAAACAAAAAGGAAGTTCTTTCTCAGGGTGTTTAATAAAGTTCAAGATGTAGAGGCAGATATTTTGGCCAGCTGCAAAAGAAACAAATCCATGCAGAATGGGTCCAACAGTGGGAATGAAACATAAAAGGAGGGTTGCAAACTCCATATGAGGGTTCCCTAGGCTTCTGAATGCTGGAAGCTATAAGAAAAGAGAGGCAATAGGTAGATCAGTCTGGAGAGGCTCTAGACTCTTCCCCTTGCCATCTTCCCTTTGCCACTGTGAGATACAAGCTAGCGGGCCAGATGGCTTACGTGCTCTGACCCAGCACAGTATCTCTCATGTTCTTACATTCTCAGCTACCATTCAATAAAAGGTTCCCCAGCACTTTACAAACTTTAATGAATGAAACCACATACTCCCTTGGGATCCCATTAAGCATCAATCAACCTCAGAACCCTTGGGAGTCAGGCATGGGTGGATCCAGGGTGGAGACAAAGCGATTGTGGTCACAGCCCCCACTCCAGGCTGTGTGGCATGTGCACAGTGAGCTCTGAGCTTGTAAGTCAGTGCAGCTTCTGCCAGACCTCCACTGTGCTGCGAGAGCTTGCCAAAAATCAGCGCTAGCTCTAGAGACCCTGATTTTGCACGGCTCCAGACCCCAGGGAGTGAGTCTTCCCCCTCCCCTGCAGGCTCCTGAGCTGGGGAGAAGTGGGGATTATGGCCAGAGTGCACTTTGATCAGTTGGTGAGCACATAATACTCAAGGTACACGTGGAGCCCTGCCTAATTTTCCTGATGGGCAGAGCGAGAAACAGTGATTTTCCAAAAGTCACACAGCAAATAAGCAGTAGAACTAGAAACAAAACCTAAATCCCAAATCTCAAGGGCTTTATCAGCCTGTCCTTATTCCCACTAAGACACATAATAGATGCTTAGCCAGTCAGTCACGTGCAGTGTGTAGGTACTCACCATGCAACGGTATTGACCAGTTAGCTGTCTACTAGCTTACTGATGTCTTGATGGTTAAGAAAGTGATTTTGTGCTTCAACCACTGGACAGGGTTGCAGGAGATACTGGCTTTATGCCAGATTTCCTGTGCAATCTGGGAGAAGTCATCCCCTCTTTCTGTGCTTTGTTTCCCCAACTGAAAAATGGGAAAGAATAACTTGGTGCTTGCAGGGCTGAGATACTATAATGATAAGCACCCCCCGGAAAGTCTAGTAGAAAATAGCTAGATTAGCAGCTTGTCTTTAATATTGCAGTAGTCCTTTCATGTCATGACATACCTGTACACTCTCAAAAATGTGTTCAAACGCCCTGGGAATAATGCCTCTCTGTGAAGGGGGGTCCGCAACGCCCTGCATGGTAAATGACTTCCCACTGCCAGTCTGGCCATAGGCAAAGATAGTGCCATTGTAGCCTTCCGTGACACCCTGAAAAATAAAAGAAATCATCATTATAACAACCATTATTTTCAAATGTTGCATATTAAGATTGTCTGCTAAGATTTAATCCCTCAGAAAGCAGTTATTGTAGCAGGTATGAAGCACCAAAGAAACTGCTGAGCAAGCTGAGTTGCCAAAAGTTTGAAGTCCTTGTGGAAAATCCCGCAAGATCTTTAGTGCCCAGAAGCCAAGGCTCTGGGTTAATTTCATCCTAAACCCCAAAAGATAAAAAGAATGGAAAAGCTGAAGCATAAAAAAAAGATGGGGCAACTTCACGGTCAGGGCGGCTAGGATCTGGAACCAACTTCCAAGAGAAGTGGTGCAGGCTCCTACCCTGGGGGGCTTTAAGAGGAGGTTAGATGAACACCGTGCCGGGGTCGTCTGACCTCAGTACTCTTCCCTGCCATGGCAGGGGGTCGGACTCGATGATCTGCTCAGGTCCCTTCCGACCCTACACACTATGAAACTATGGAAGGAAAGGCTCCACAAACCATTGGATAAATGAAGCGCGCGGCTTATAAAAGCTGCATCTCTGACTGAGTCAGGTGCAAACCTACCCGGCCTGCTTCCTAGCCCAAGCTGTAGAAATAAGGTAATAAAATGCAATACAAAAAGGGTATAAAGATGCAGTGGTTTCTGCCAAACTGCAGGATACAAGGGAATGTAGAAGGGGTTACACAAAAGGAGAAGGATTTTGCTGCCGTCCAAAACGACATGACGAGGACTGAGGAGACAAACAGGGCTTTCAACAGGGAAGTCTCTCTCAGTTAAAACCCAGGGATGCTTTAATTTTAAAAAAGGGTATTTTGTTTCTCAGATGCAGTGGCAGGAAGCAACTAAAGCTGAACATCTGGTGCCTGGCAGAGTCCGACATCCGGCGTGGGCTGGGGCCGGCATGGCCGAGGTGGGCAGGGGCGACGCGTTCGGTCTCGAGGGGGCCAGCCGGGTTCACGGCCGGATTGAAAACCTCGTCCTAACATTACGCTGCCATTTCCCCGGCACCATCCCGAGTCGTCCGGCCGTCCCGGAGCGGGCAACGCGGCGCCCGACTCGGCGCAGAGACGGCGCCCTTCCTGAAACCGAGGGTGCGCCCAGAGAGCCTTGGAAGACGCGGTGGGAAGGGGGGGCCCGGTCCTTCCTCTGCTGCACCCGCAGACCGATGTGTGGAGGAGGAAAGGGGGGGCCGCACGTTTTCTGCCCCCTCCCCAAAGCCCGGGACCCTCCGGGTGCCCTGGGGGGCAGACGCGGCCTGCGGCGAGGGGCCCGCGAGCTGAGGCGGCGGCCCGGGGCCCACCTCGACGAGCGGGCAGGCCACGTCGTTGTAGAGCTGCTCGGTGCCGTGCTCGGGGCCGTAGGCGCCGTCGAAGGCGAAGTGCTTGGGCGGCTCGTCGGCGGCGGGCGGCTGCAGGAAGCAGTGTCCCCGCGCGCCGTCCACGCGCACCACGGCCCCGCAGCGCAGCGCCCGCTCCCGCTCGCCCAGCGGCCGGCAGCGCACCACCGCGTCACCCGCCCGCACCGCCGGGACGCAGTGCCGCCGGGGACCAAGTAGTGCGGGGTGCGGTGCCGGGCAGCGCGGCGAGCCGCAGTGAGGTGAGGGAGCGAAGTACAGTGAGGGGTGCCATGCAGTGTAAGGATGAAGCGCGGCCAGGGGGCTACAGTGCACTGAAGGGACTCGGTGCAGTGCGGGGATGGATTACAATGAGGGAGTGCAGTGCGGGGATGCAGTGCGGTACAGCCCCAACCCCCGCTGCTGGCATGTCCGCCAGAGGGCTGGGCTGCCCCCCCCCCGAGCCATGAGGGAGCCCCCAAAGGGCACTGCCGCAGACCAGGCAGCCGGGACAGCTCCTAGGACCCAGGCTCAGGCCCTGCCTGGCACAGTGCCCCCCACCCCCGCGTCTCATGCAGGGCCAGGGCCAGGACCAGGACCAGGACCTGGACCTGGACCTGCACGGCAGCCCAGAAGAGCAGACCCCGCCTGCAGCTGCACCGCTCTTGCGGGGCGACAGGCCCGGCGAGGCAGGAGGGACACGGCTGGGGGAGCTGCACAGCCGTACCCTGCTCACACTCACGCTCGCACACGCAGCTGGTGAGGCAGAGGCACGGCAAGGGTGTCGTTTTATTAGTCGAGATGCGCAGTACAGCCCACGGGGGGCAAATACATCAGAGCCACGGAGAGCAGGGACACTGCACGGTAGTGGAACAGGACGGGGCGCACGGGAGAGCGCTGCTAACCTCGCGCGTGACAGCAGGGCGGGCGACGGGCTGAAGGGGAGGCTCATCCCAACGCATACTTCTTCTCAGTGACATGAAAGAAGCAAGTGCCCATCCCCGTTCTGTGCAGAGCCTGCATTAAACCGGTTCCCTCCAGACCCACTTTCTTCCAGGGTGTAATTTCCCCTGGGCCAAGTGTCAGGGAAAAGATTCTACTCGCTGTAAACACTGGCACCCATCTGAATGCAAAAGCAATAACTTCTGCAGCTGCCGGCCTTTTCCCAGCTCTCGCCCCACCGGCGGTGGTCTGAGTCCCCCACGGCTTACAAATTATTCTGCAACGGCTGGTGCAACCATCAGTGATTTTTTTTTTCCCCCTTTTTTTCTTTTATAACTTTAAATGAAATAAGGGTGTGGAGGTAGCGGGGTCTCCTCAGTAATGGGCATTCAATAACTGTGCAGCATGTTATTACTAGAAATCAAGGAAAACCAAGGAGCTTCTGAAGACCATTTAGAATATTAAAAAAGCAATGTTTTTCAAGGTCTCAGCCCCTCATCTAGGGTTGAACATGGAACAAAACTAGAGAATGCTATCATCGCCTTTTAAAAGATGAGCACTTGAGATACAAAGAGATTTGCACAAGATTACTGAGAAATCTCCTAGCAGAGCAGGGAATTGCATCTTCATTTTCCAAGGCCCGAGTTATCTCATAACCTCTGAGTCCACCTACACTGCAGTTTGTCACCTCTAATCAAGTCGTTCCTTCTGAAGAAACCTATTTAATTTGGACAACGTCCAGGAAGCAGTGATGATGATGGAGACCTTGGTGTAAGGGTCGACAGGAAAAAAAAAATGAAAATCCTATCTTTTAGAGATTAAATAAAAAGAGACTGGACTACTGATTACCTATTGTAAGTTTAAAGCTAATTGATGTAAAACACAATTAGAAGAGGGTGTTGTTTGCTAAAGGAATGCATGATGTAGGATACATTTTAGAGGGCCTGTAGATGGAAAATGTTTTCTATTGAGGTGGTGGAGTCCAGTAAAATGAATCCATTCCATTGAATTTACTCAGATTGTGCCAGATTAAAGAGAGCTTGGTCTGTTTGGCACTTGACCCTTTAAAGTAGCCAACAGATTTGTTATTAGGCCTGCATCCCCCCCCCCACACCCCAAGAAGTTGTTAAACCTTGATAAGTAACAGAGGTGGAATCAGAAAGTCCTGGAGTTGTTTAGCTGCAGCTGCTCCTACATTAGACCCCTGTCATGCAAAGCAGACCTTGGGATGTGCGTGTGGAAGTGTTGCTGCTAATCATCTCACACACAGAATTCACATCAAGAAACTAAGGTTTTTTTTCAAGTGGGATTCTGCTGCTCCTGCATCATCTGCTTATTTCTATTTCACTACCCTTAAGAAAAGAAACAAACCAACCCAAAAACATGTGCTTGTTGTACCAGCCTGCCAAAGGGGCTGGCAAATCCAGAGTTTTAAGGCATGGGTTGAAGGCATTAAGTTTTCCATCTACTGACGCCTCTGGGAAATTCTATGAAATATGAACTTTCATTTCTATCCAGGAAAAATTTTACAATCTTTTCTCCAATGGCTGATGAAGGGTGTTTGTGCCCGAAAGCTTGCAATTAAAGATTTTTTTTTTTTTTTTTTGCAAAAATCTTGTGGGTCTAATAAAAGATATCACCTCTACCACGAGTCCCGATTGCCTTTTAACTCATCACAAGAGCTTGGGCAGCTCATCAGCACTTGGCCAACAAACCTGGACACAACTAGATAGAAGCCAGACACATCCCATCCCTAGGTGAGAGCCGATATGCAAGATTACAGTGCCTCTACCAGGAGTGGAAGCTGCAGGTACTTAGCACCTCTGAGAAATGAGGAATCAGGTCCTTAGCACTGGTTTAACATTAGAATGGTTCCAGTTCTACCAGCTCAGCAGAAGGCAAGGAAAGGGTCCGCACAGAAGGCAGTTCCCACATGAGTGAGTCTTCTGCTAATCTGGAAGCTTGAAGGGGAAGAGAAGCATTTAGACAAGAAAAGGAGCGGGGTGAAAGTGCCTTGTCATACAACGTTTGGTTTGGGGAGACACCAAGGACATGGCAAATGGGACCAAAAACCATAAAACGATTTCAGGGAAGAATCCCAAGCATAAGCAAACTGCACAGCCACCACTGCTGTCAGCCTATCCTCCTGTACAGGGGTGTTGGTCTGTCCTCTGCATAAGGTAGTTTTAAAAGCTGCTTGGTTAGTTCCTAGGTTTTAATAACTGTGATTTTATAGTGCCCACCCTGCTACAGTATCCTGTATAATGTCCAGCAAGTGTTCACTAGCCTGCCACAGGTGCTACATTTCTGCTAAGAAGAGAGTTTCAGGGGCCAGTTGGCTCCAGGGTATTAGATAACACGTCAGAAAGCAAGAGTAAAATCCCAGCTGCATGCAGCTGCATTGACCATTTATGCCCATTTTTCATCCAGTCCCAAGTGCTCTGGGGCTAGGGAGTAAAATATTTCAGTCTCATTGTACTAGAAATATCTTTTTTAGCCTCTGAAAAGCGCATGTGTAACCCTGCTGTTCAATGCAGCCTGTGTCCTTGCCTGACTTATCCGTAGAGGGTGAGTGTTACAGCTGTCAGCTATAGGACCTGCTCCTTCGGATGGAGCTGTAGTAGATTCATACTTTTGATCCTGAAGGTTCAAGTTCACTCCTCAGCCTGCACCAAGTTACAAGCCACCACACTTGGACTTGTACAGATGGCAACCGTTCCAATGTGAACAGCAACATCAAGAAGTACTGTGAAGAACCCTGAAGGGCAGCTGTGTTTTGGGAAGGGGCTATGTAAAAACAGATCCCTTCTATGCACCAGGTCTACTTTCTCTGCATTCAGCTACGCTGTGGATGGGTGAATATACCAAGGGCCCAGTCCTGCTGCCATTGAAGTTGGTGGCCATTCAATGGAAACAGGATCAGGCATGGAGCAAACTACCCAGGATCACACAATAGGCACCATTTGTTGCTGCCTCGGACTTTCGATCATGTGCAAAGAGAGGTGTAAAATGCTACCAAACAGGAGTTCTGTACTCCTGTGCACCGGTGCTGACTGATAACTCAACTAGCCTGAAACAGATCCCAGTGTCAAAGTGAAGACAGGTTAATATTCCTCAGAGATCAGATATTAGGGCTATTACCTGGAGCAATGACTGCTAATATTAGAAGTGCAAACTTGAACACCCATCCCCTTCCTCTCCCCCACCCTCCACAACACAGAATGAGAGATAAAGGCTAGCAGACGAGGATGGCCAAAATAGGAAGCATAGGTGCACCTTGGACAGCGGGGCTGGCTTAGCACAATTCCACGCATCTGCCAGAAACGTCAGAGAGGGCCAAGTCTCAAAGCTGAGCAAACATTAGCCCAGCTCCTGTTGGACTATTGGAGATTTGCTGGGGCTGCAAACCCACTGGGTCGGTCGCGGACTCAGCTCTTCCCTCCAGCCGTTCTCCACAGCACAGTCTTGCTCTTCGTAGCAGTGGTTCATGCGGCCTGCAGTCAGACAGCAGAAAACCCCCCCTTGGATCCCGGAGTAATGTTCCAACAGCGCCTCCATGCAGGGGAACTCGGCGTTCAAATGCTTCAAGAGTTGAGAGAGAGAGAGAGAGAGAGAGAGAGAGAGGATTTGAAAAAACCCAGCTTAGAACTGACTTCCTGCTATAGCAAACAAAACAGACAGTACGACAGCACGCCTGGCTCCTGCATATAGGAATCCTTCTGAGAGCAAATCACCTCCACCATTCATAGACAATGTGCAAGCCAGAGACTCCAATGCTCTGAGCTCAGCACCTTCAACCCCTCCCAAATCCTCTTTGAAAGGAGAGATGGCCATTTCCATCACAGCAACAGGCACAACCCGCTGAAGCACAGCAACGTGGTGAAGTTGGCTGGCCGAGTCTACTGCTGAGAGGACTTAATTATACGAGGTTCTTGATGTAAGCAGCCTCAGAGAAGGTGTTGTAATATTAAAGCCTCACAGCATCTCCACGAGGTGTCACTCCCCATTTTCCAGGTGGGGAAACCAAGGGGCAAAGGCAACTTAACTTATCTCCACGCTACATGTAAGCCGGGATGGAACCCACGGGCCGCTAGAGAGGCCAAGTAGGTAGCCCCGGACTCTCGAACAAACACGCGTCTCGGCTATGGCCAGAAAGAGAAGAATCTTGACCAGCTCAGATGGCAATGGAGTCGCTCGGCCCCCAAGACCCCCTTACCTCCACGCAGTACTTGCCCTGGTGGTTTTTGAAGATGTTGTAAGGAATGACACCGCACTGCGTTCTCACCGACAGGCACCACTGATTGGCCGATCCTGGCTCTGCTCGAAGGAGGAAGGCTCCTAGAACGTCTTTGCTCAGGAGCTCAATCCCACAGTCCCTGTGGGACAGGTGGGAAAAGGTAGGACAAGAGGCATTGCACGGGAGTCTGGGAAGCTCTCCTCCCCCCACCCAGAGATCAGTCCGCTCATCCAGAACGGGGTCTGCTCTTGGGGTATGACCAACTTGAGGAGGAAGCTCTGCAAAACACGCAGATGAGATGAGACTGTGCTGGACACTTCTTCCACTTCCTAGAAAGGGGCCACATGCAGGTCCCCTTCACCAAGACGGGCCATGGAACTTCAGGCTACTTTGTACACGGGGGTATGGCGAGGAAGATTTAGTGACATGGAAGGTTTTGGCTTTTCCAAGATGCAGATGAAAATCAGAGACAGAAATGAGGCATGGGCTTTCCTCTCCGGCTGCTCTGACTAAGGCCATTAAGGATGGCCCTAAGCAGAGGTCTCTTCCTCTGTGTTGACAAGGATGGTCTCTTTCTATTTGGACAAGAGCAGATGAAAAAGATTATGGCAGACAGCACAGAGGCTAAAGCCGCCACTGCTGCATGGAGGAAATAAGACTGGATACAAACTCTGCGCCAACATGTTTGGACAGCATCACCTTGCAGTCACCAAATTTTTCTTCAGCTTTGTTGCCCCATAAAGGCACCACATTAACTAGATATGCTGGGCCCCCCTTTAGCATCTGGCTTACGTAAGATGACAACACCATGTTACTGCTACCAGCTAGTGCCAACAGTCTTTTTGCTTAAGAGGTAGAGGTCACTGCTTTTCTTTTTGCTGAATGTGCTGTGTTCAGCCCCGGCTGAAGAGCCAAGAGGAGGTCATTCACAATAGAGGGGTTAATGCACAGAAAATGGACTGACTTCCTCCCTAACACAGAGGAGGTAAGGGATGGGAAAGGCAGGTGAATGGTAGAAGTGCCAGGAAACCTGCAGAGCCAAGTACTCACCTGGCAATCCCAGAAAAAGACCAGGTGTTCTCCATCAGGATGCTCTCATTTTCTGTCAGGTAAACCAAGTTGCTCTTGCCACCCTTGTTATCCCAGCCTGTGTGAACTGCAGTGGCAAGAAGGAGATGGAGGTTTAACAAGCAGACATCAAAGAAGCAGAACCTCACTTTTCAACAAGTTATTTTCCCGATAGCACAGTTACAAATCTACCTAAATTTTTATGGTGTCCTCATCACTGCCTGTCCAAGGGACTCTATCCTGGCCTTAGAGAGGTTGCTATACAAAGACTCTCTCTTAACAGGTCCTCACAGCTGACTTGTGTGACGGAAAATGAGAACACAATAGTATTCGTTTCCCCTTACTGTAGCTGTATGATTTATCATAGGAGGTCATCAGGCCTCTTGGGCCACAAAGGGTATGGCTAGACCACACCTCCAGAGCAGGGATGCTCTTGAGTACACCCCATCCATCCACTCCTGCTCACACGCACCAAACCTGTTTGGTGCGGGGGGGGCAACCCCAAAATGGCTTCCCTCTAGATCTCTATCGAGACAGACAGAGATGCTGTTGCCTGCTCCAGGGGCATGCCTGGCAGGGGGTGGTAGGGCAGTTATCAGCCTCACCACTGCATTTCCGGGTTTGGTGCACGTTCCCAAGCAGGCCCTGCCCACTGCGCGTGTCCCTCCCAGGAGCACCAAGGACGCAGAGCTTTCTGTGCCTCCATTCCACCCTCCTCCAATTGACATGAACTGAGCTTTGCAAGATGGTCTGGTAGCATCAGGTGAAAGCACAACATGCTCAGCACACGCTTTCAGATACGTTACAAGATGGTTTGTTTGTTGATGGGCTGGCCTAGGAGCCCAAGGTTTGTCCTTGAGTAGTTAGTTGCAAGGACTAAAGATGACTTCTGCCTTCCTGAAGGTGCTGCAGTCGCTCAAGGCATAGCAGACAAGAAACCCCCATTACACACAAAGCAGCATCCACACAACCCGTGGGCCATGAACAGCCCCTCTAGTCACTCCTGGCTCTATAGAAGCATACAGTGGCCACAGGCATAGTATTTTCATTGAGAAGTCATGATGGACATAATTGAAGTCATCGTTTTTTAAAAAATACAAGTCCTTCCCCACCCCTGGTGCCTCCTGCCCTGCCCCTGTAACTCACACATTTCCCGGGCAGACTGATGAAGCTGGACCTCGTAGCTGCAGTCCCGATAAGCCCCCGAGCGGATGACCTTGCTGCGAATTGCCTTCTTGCGCACCAGGATCGGGGAGTAGTATGGATTCCATGGGCGAGAGCTCCCCACATCCTCCCTCTCCTCCAGTTCCAGTCTCCTCTCCTACAGGCACAGGCCAGAGCAGATCTGTATCCATCACCGGCGGGAGATATTGCCAAACGGAAGAGCAAAACACTGCCCGGAGCACACAGCACCCCACACAAGAGGACAAGGCAAACCACATCCCAGCTCAGCCATGCTAAGCACATGGTTCCTGGTGGACTCCAGGCCCATTATGTCCCTGAGTCTGCAGAGACCAGGAAGGCATCCAACTCTGCTGAGCAATTAGCTTTAAAGGAGCCACACTAGCTCCAGTGTCATTTTGTGTTCCTCTCCTCTGCGCTGCAATGCCCTCTGGACGGCTCTCCCTTCTCCCTGATCATACGGAAAGGGTCCAGTTAACTCATGGGCTAGAGATGCTGCTGGGCCTTCAGAGGACGGCCAGCTGTGAACAGATTTATAGGTGCCCCCTGAGATCAAAACCAGCACCGAGCTTCACAGTCTTGCTCACCTAATTTGTACATTGCTGTAGGGAAGCACTTCTGGGCTTCTGTTTCATCTGGGACCCCTCTGTATCCCGCGTGGCCTCCACTCTCCAGCTTAACAGACACTCCTCACTTTCCCCCCATCCTCATTGTATCCAAAGGGGACTGGACATGCCTGCAAGCCTTTTGCAGAGGGCTGCCATGGGCCAAAGGACCACGTTTCCCTCCCCAGGGCTGAGTGTGCTGCCTCAAGGAAGGAACCAGTCTTGCCAAGCAGTTCAGTAGGAAGCAATTTGCCTCGAGAACAACGGCCCGAATGCCGTCACTTGGCAGGTTGGCAGGCCAGCTCCAGCCCACAGGCGGTAGGTGGCTGCCCCCTGCTCTGGGACACTGGCTGGTTGGCTCTTTTGTTGCAGCTCCAGCTGTTGCCCATAGATGACAGGACCTCTACCATGGAAGAGTTCCCCATGGCCTTTGCTCCCCCACCCCTCAGCATGGTCAATGATGGGAGGAAAGACACCCAAAGTCTGGGAGGCAGATTGCAGCAACACCCCAAGGAAGAGCCCACTTACCACGCTGCCCAAGGAGCCCGAGTCGGTGGGACAGGGGAGCCTGCGGAAGGACACCAGCGCGTTGACGTTCTGGGAAACCTCCTCTGGATTGAGTGGCTCTCTCACCACTCCGGCCCCCAGGGGCACTCCCAGCAGCCTCCCTGGCTCCCCCGGGGCAGGGCTAGCAGGGGGCTTGGCCTGCTCCTCGGGGTGCACGAGGAGGTAGTAGAGCTGGAACGAGCGGCACAGAAGCAGATGCAAGATCTGGACCTGGCAGGAAGAAAAACCATTCCCTGTGAGACCAAGGGCACTTCCTCGCTGCTCAGCGTGGCAGTCCTCACCCTTCAGCCTGTTGCCCACGGCTGGGGCCCACCACGCAGGCTCAACTGGTTTCCAGCTCAGATGATGACCCAGGACACACCAGAGGATCCTTCAACCTCTGGGCCCTGAGACAGGGCTGCATGTGCCTGGGAATGCTTCTGTGCTGAGGGTCACCGCGCACTCTTCTTTCACTGATGAGCTCCTTTGGCAAAGATTCATGTCCCACAGGAGCTCACCAGGTGCGGGGAGCCCTATCTGCCCCACCCACAGAGGTAGGTGTGCCCCACCACACTGACATGCATTCCCTTCAAAGTGCATTTTCATTAGTCATCTGACTCAGCTGAGCTCTGGACCAAGTAACAAGACACCTTTAGCCAAGTGGGGGGTGAGGGGGGGTCCCCTCCTGTAGCTAACATGCAAGTTAGACTTCAAGGAGCAGAAACTGAGCTTATGGGGGAGTTGGGGGCAGGAGGAAGGCCTGCAGGACTCAAT
This sequence comes from Crocodylus porosus, assembly GCF_001723895.1. Classification (NCBI taxonomy): domain Eukaryota; kingdom Metazoa; phylum Chordata; order Crocodylia; family Crocodylidae; genus Crocodylus; species Crocodylus porosus. The sequence continues at coordinate 10,076,579 of NW_017728926.1, read as the reverse complement.
GTGAACTAAGTCAGAGACAGTGCCCTTTCTCAGCAGAGCCAAGATACAGTGCTATATGGACAGTCTGAGCCCGAGATAACACGTAAGGAAACAATCAAGAGAGAAGAACCACCTCTGTGGTGTTAGGCTATTCAGCAAGAAGCCAAGGGTACTGGCAAATGATAGACCAAGTGATGCCAGAGCAGACTGGCATTGGCACGTTGCTTAAAAGGGCAACAACAAGGAGAAGCATGCTGTGAACAACCTGCCCACCTTTTAGAGCTGCCCCCAGGATGAGGACAGCAGTGCTGGGGGGCACTGCTATGCCAAGGAGCAGCTATTGTCTCCTGTCTGTAGCTTGGGGTAGGTCACAGTGGGGTGGATAGACGAAGCTGCTGCAGTTCTACATGTAAGAGTTAGAGGGCAGGGCACTGCTTTTAAGTGGAGAGTGCATCCCCAGTAAGCTGAGGGCACACGGGGGCCTGGAGCCTGTGCAGTACTGAAGCTTATGGCAGTCCAGGCACAGAGGAACCAGGTCCCATTAGACGCACACACATGCTGGGTACCTCTCCAGGCTGGCTCCCCACAAAGAGGTGGCAGAAGAGCTTGCTGGCTGGGCTGCGTGGATTTCGTGACACAAAGGCAAACTGACAGTCTGTGGGCCTCCACGTGGAGTAGAGGATCCGTCTCAGGGCATGAGCCATCAGCAGCGTCTGAAAGAAAAGGAGCGGAGAACACGGGCTCTGCAGCTAACAGCAGGGCAAGGGCCAACCCTCTGCCAGACTGCCCTGCTGCAGTCCTTTCCTGGCGTCGAGAAGCTGAGGAGTGAAGAATCCCACCAGAGATCCTGGTCTCTTGTGTCAGCTGGGTCTGTGTCAACAGAGCCAGTGCTGCTTGGGCTGCCAGCAAGGCCTGAAACTGGGACTTCCAGGCCAAGACTAGTGTTGGCACGGCAGAAGTAAGTCCCCACCCCAGAAGCAGCTGCAGACTCAAGCTTTGAGACCATCTGCCACTAGTCCTCAGAGGACTGGCTCTGTTCTCCACAGTGGGCTGCATTAAGCGTTATGCTGAGAAACAGCACCACCCCACAACTGCTGCAGGAAACCCGTGCCCTTGTGCTAGGGAACTGCTCCCCAACCCCAGTCTAGAGGGGCGATGCCCCCCTCCCCATTGCCTAGCAGCCTTGGTTTGAATCCAGAACCATTTGGACCGCATCTCTAGGCTTTACAGAAGCAATTCTTAGCCAGGGTGGCACCGCAAACACCTGTGCACAAATCGCAAAATAAACCCAGAGATTGCAAATAGGGATTGACTGGGTCAAAAACACTCTGGCCAGTTGTGGCCTCTCTGAGTTATTTGCAGCAGCAAAATTGCTCTGTTATTTTTCTGTAGTCAAAAAAAAAAAAAATCGGTGAAAACTAAGAGCCGGCTTTTTCTGCAGGGTGCCTCAAGTCTGATGGGGATGGGAACCCCTGCTCCACAGGTTTGTATCTCACGCGCACACGGCGCTGTGTGCTGATACACCTTACCTCCCCCTCAGCACTGTAGATCTTCAGGCCCTGCAGACTGAACTTCACGACGACAGATCTCCGTCTAGGACAGTCCTGTATCCAGAGGGAAAGTGTGAGAATCCTATTCAGTCATCCCCATCCTGGCCCTGCTGGGGAAGGCAGGTGTTTGTGGCTTCCAGCCTGTCCTGCCTGGATCTGCTGGCCAGGGTTGAGATCCCTGCATTCACAAGCCAGGTGGAGTACTAGTAGGGCGAGGAAGGGGCTCCTCAGCTGCGGGGCTCTGCGGGTCACCTCTGGGATGCAGCAAGCTGCTCCTGACACCAGAGCAGCTTCAAGAGCTCCAAGCCGATACGTTCTCCTACAAGTCACACAACCAGTTCGTCTTTCCTGCTCCCAGAGCTCTTGGGGTGGGAGACCTTTCTGTGGTGTAAACCCAGCAGCAGCAGCTGTGGGCGTCTCCCAGTTACATGAGGACCCTTTTCCAGGAGTTTACCGAATAACCTGCCCCTCCGCGATGGTCAAAGTCCCCTGACCTTCAGAGCCTGGAGTTGCTGCTCAATCATCCACACCTTCTGCTGGAGTTCCAGGTCCTCCACAGTGAATGAGCCCACGTACTGGGGGAGAGAGGAAAGTCTCACCACAGGCAATGGGGGTTAATGCTTTTCAGTCTAATAAATGCCAAATAAAGCCCCGTTTGAGGTGCGGGGGGCAGAGCCAGCCTCAGCAGGGCTGGGCTCTTCCCACAGGTGAAACCAAGCTGGAACACGCCAGTGCCTCGGTTTCCAGACAGTGCTGCTTTTCTCATCCCCGCCCCGTTGTTAGCTGCCTCTGTATTCCAGCTTTCCACCTCCCGCAGGTTTCTGCCGCGCCAGGAGACATCGTACCAGCACCCGGCAGACCTCGCTTCACCAGCCACTTGCTGCGTAGCCCGGAGTGAGGCAAGTCCCATCCTCCTCTTTTAGTCCTCCCACCTAAAATGTCCCTGCCATCCAAAGGACACAGAAGCTGCCATCACTTTGCATCTAGCAGTAACTACTTGAGAAGCCATTTCCCAGGGATTTGGGAGACTGTATTAACCAGCACAGGAAATCCAGGTGCCCCATGCTCCTTCACACACACACCCACATGGATCCCTTACTCCAGATTCAGGCACATTCAGGCTCACGGGTTGGGGAAGAGAGGGCTGACTTCAAGATCTGAACATGGATCTGAATGTTGTATATGAGCCCCAGCTCTGATTCTGACTGGAGATTGCACATCTCCAAGGAGAGGGGTTATTTCTGTCCCCCCAAGCCTCTTCTTGTGGCTTTAGATTTTGAGGAGCGCGGGGACAGATGTGCTAGAGCGGACAGCAGACGTCACCTCAAATGGCTAGAGGCTCTTCACGCTCTTACGTGTCAAGTGGAGCTGCCTTGTGGCGTAAGTAGCCCTAAACACACGGTGTGATTTACCACTTCCATCAGCCAGGCCTACTCTTCGCCCGGATGCCGGGAGGGCAGAAGGAAACAGGTCCCCGGGCTGGTAAAGCAGGAGTCAGCACCCAGCGGCTGGAGTGGCTGCTCTACAGAAAAGGTTGCAGCATCCATTACAGACCCCGGCAGTGCAGCCCTGCCCCAATAACCCTGAGCAATAACCCTCTGCTACTTCGGGATGAACTGGGACAGAGCTGAGTAAGACGCGGTTTCATTCACAATGCATCGCACTGCAGAAGTGGCCTTGGCAAAGAGGGAGGAAGATGCGGGCTGGGCTAACAGCTGATTTTTCCTTGGCTACCCACGGCGAGTTCTGCATTGCTATGGTTACTGCTGCTCTCACAACCACCAATACCTTCCCACAGGGGCCTTCTCCCAGGTAAGAGGGGTCACTGCTCTGCTCTTCCTGCAGCGACCCCCAACAGATCACCGTGGCGTGATAAGGGCTGTCGCCGGCATCATGAAGGATGCCAGCTGCCTCGTAGCCTCTGGGAGAGCAGGGGGGCAGTTGTGTCCAGTTACACAGCAGAACGGAGACTGAATGAGACCTTGCCTCTTGCTCTCTCCAGCTTCTCAGCGCCCACGGCAAACATGGGCAGACAGAGGAGTCCCCAAAAAACATAAAGGCATGTTGGACTTAGTGAAAACGACTGCCTGCGTTACCATTGCTCAGAGGCAGTGAGGCAGCACCCTGCTCTTAGGAGAAAACTGAGCCGGGGCGAGAAATCATTTGCCCCAGGCCCTACAGTTTTTAATCCCATCTGCTGCCTTCCTGCTTTGGGGGAAAAGAAGGGGAAGGAATCCCGCCCTCCCTTGGGAGCTGGAAAACTCAGGCTCAGTCCCCAGCTCTGCCTGCATGAGCACGGGCAAATCATTGCGTCCCTCTGGGCCCCCCCAGGAGGCCTGTGCTGACTCTCAGGGACGTTGTGAGGCAGGCAGAGGGTATGAAACCAGGGGCCAGGGAAGTCCCTTAGATAGATACCCACCCCTTCCCTGCTGCCACACCATCACGCCTTGCCTCTAGGCTGCCAGGCCTAAAACCTTTGGGTGTTGCCATGACCCTGCTAAAGGCTGAACACAGCAGCAAGGGCTTAGGGTCCATCCAGGATCTCACCTCAGCAAATCTGGTGATGACCCTGGCTCTCTGTTGGTGCAGCGCCGATTCGGGTCCCCTCCCATTCCCTGTTTTCTTCTTCATGACGACTACGGCCTCTTCGGTCCTGTCCCTGCAGCTAGGAAGGAGAGGAGGGTGAGCTCTGTGTTCTGCAGGGTTGTTTTTAGCCTACGGGAAGAGCCGTACCCTTCGTAGCACGCAGGCGAGCCGGTGGGAGCAAAGAGCCCCGGGGCAGGTTACCCCAGGGTTAACAGCCCTCGTTCCGCATCAAGATTCCCTCATTTGGCTTCCCGTCCACCCACGATTGTGGAGCTCGGCGCAAGCAGCCTCCCCCAGACGCAGGGCTTCGTTTGGACCGGGAGGTGCGAGCAGCAGCCGCCCCGGCTCTGTCGGAAGCGCGCTGCACTCGCGCGCTCCTACGTGCTGTTGTTATACGCCGTCTTGGCTGAGCTCCATGCCAGATATTTTACTGCAAGTGGAAAGAACAAGGGAGAGCGAGAGAGGGAGAGACAGGGTTGTTAGTGCAACCTGCCTGTAGGCGGGGATGGGAGCCGGCACTTTGCTTTGGAACGAATCCCCCGTGCACGCGTCTGCAGGGAAGAACCGGAGCCTGCACGGGGCACTGCTGCCTCGAGGCACCAGAGGGGATGACCCCCCATTCGAGCCCTCCCATTGCCTCATTTGCCGTGGTCGTTCAGCTGCCCCAGAGCCCAGGGCAAGCAGCGCAAGACCCCTCCCGAGAGCCCAGAGCCACGGGCACGCACCTACGGATGGCGCCTACGGAGGAGCGGCTTTAGCCCGGGGCCTAGCGCTGTGGGGGGGCACATGGACACGGAGAGCGCAGCGGCCAACGCTGCCAACGGGGGAAGTCCTTTGCCCTGCCTGCCTTTATGCAGATGAGGGAGAGGGCATGGCTAGTGAGCAGACGCTGCTCCCCCCAGTGCTGGAGGGGCCCCAGGCTAGGAGGTAAGGGGGGGTGGAGATGGGAAGGAAGGTGGGGGGCTACTCGGAGGTGGCTGTAGGCTTGGGGACGCAGCAGAGGAAGGGACGTAGAGGCACCACGGGTCAGGGGCGGTTGCAAATGCTGTGGGGTCTGGGGGCAGATGAGACTGCTGTCATATAGGGTGCTGTGGTGGGCAAGGGTGGGAGGCGCGGGGAGCAGCGGGTGAGGACGGGGGCACAGACAGGCTGGAAGGCCCCTGTACAACATCCTCAGGGCACTGGCTTGGCCCCCCGGGCTGAACACTGGTGCGCTGGCCTGGGAGCAGGGAAGGGGGAGCCTGGGGCCATGGTGGGCTCCGTTGCCAGCATCATTCAAGGGCCTCGCAATGCCCCTGGAGAGGCCCTGGGCCCTGGCCTGGGGATGGGCTGGGAGCTGGGCCGCCCCTTGAATCCACCAGCACCTTGGAGAGCAACCACCCGCCAACCCCTCCCCACCCAGCACCCGCTTGTGTTGGGCAAGGGGGGCACAGTGGCAGGACAACCCGAATCCCTGGCTTGAGCCCTGGGCAGAGGGCAGTCAGCAGCGTGTGAACCCCTGTGTTAGCGGGTTTCGTGCTGCAGCGAGAGTGAATCCCCTCTCAGGGAGGAGGTGTTTTTTCTGACACCCCCCAGCCCTTGTTGGCTCAAGCAGCCAGAGACTGCCCACAGCTGCCCCCCCATGACAAAATCAGCGGTGCTTCAAATAGGGCTCTACTGAAATACCGCGGTTCCAGCAGCTGCCCTGTGGCAAGCATCATCCTCCCCATTTCACAGAGGGACAAGCTGAGGCACTGTGAGGGGAAGCCACCTGCCCAAAGCTAAGGGTTAAGGGAGTTCCTGCTCCTCTGCCCTGTGCACAGGCCAGACTGGTGAATAGAGACCCCTCCAACCCCCCCCCCCCCAAAGCTTTGATGGCCATGATGCTACAACGCTGAACCCCCTCTGGCCGTTTAACACCACTTCACAGCCAAAGATACAGCAGGGGCAGGGGTTATAGGGCCGGGAACAGGTTAAAGACCCTGGATCGAAACCAGCTGGGGAAAAACACCATTTAAGGAGGCAGGTGCAGCAAAGGTCAATGCAATTATTTCTCCTTGAGCAGATCTGCAATCCCCAGGTGCCTCTCCTCCCGCACCACCAGAAGGGGAAGCACCGAGGGGGGGAGGATTTTTGCATAACACACATAAACTCATTAACATCCAGCAAGCAATGAGCATCTGAAACAGCTCTCCGGATGAGACGCTGCTGCAGATCCAGGCACCAGGCTCTGCCAAGGATGCCATCTAGCCCAGTATGCAGCTGAGGCTGCCTGGAAGAGGCCCGAATGGCTCTAATCTTTGTCTACCTCCTCCTCGCCGGGGCTATCAACTACCAATCAATCAAAGGTGTCACTTTAAGAAAAAGGAAGGCCTGTGGCCTAATGACATGAGCACTGGCCCAGCAGAGACCTTCATTCCCCTTTGTCACTGCCACAGCCCTGACCTTGGGCAACTCACTTCACCTCCCATGTGTCTCACTTTTCCCCTCCCTCCCTGCAGAAATGGGGGACAGGGGGAAATGATACTAGGTTGGTTTTTTTTTTAAATCCCATGCTTCTGAAGAAACACTAGTAAAGTGCTAGGTCTGATTATTACTAAAAACATGGACCGAGTAACTGCTGCAGTGTTGCTCAAGTTTGGTGCCAGCCTGAAACTAGTCCCAAGAGGCAGGAGCTGCCCAGGTTGGATCAAGGAGGAATTAACCGTAGAGCCCGAGGGTAATCGAGGCACTAACGCCAGAGCCATGACACTGCCAGGTTTCTTAGCTGTGGCACGTTACCATCCCACCGGCAGGCAGAAGGCAAGGCAGGGGGGCCCCTTGGGGGCTTGCTCATCCAGAGAGGCATAAGCTTCTGTAGGTGACAGGTGCTGTGGACAGACCTGCGGAGAGCAGGGGCAGGTACGAAGCAATGGCGCTGCGGGGGTGCAGGGTGGAGATGCGAGACATTCGCATACAACCACCAGACCCTGCCTAAAGGAGAGGGGTTATTTCTGTCCCCCCAAGCCTCTTCTTGTGGCTTTAGATTTTGAGGAGCTCGGGGACAGAAGCTGCTTCTCAGCCCAGCTGGCTTCTCCAGGGCAGGCGGATATTTTCAGTACGCAATTGCACAGCGTGCTGCAAAGTGCAGGTCTACGGGAAGGAAACAAAGTGAATTAAAATCCACGCCAGAATCTTCCTCCATTGCAATTCAACTGGAGGGGAGCGCACTGGGGACAGCACGTCACCAGGCAGCGCCCACCTGAGTCCATGCTCCTCCTTGCCACTTGGACCTGAAGCTTCAACAAGCGCCAGTGCTCTTCTCTGGAGAGCTTCCTCCCAGCCCCCAGAAAACTACTCCAGAAAGCCCGGTCACACCAAGAAGAGCAGCCCCACCGGCCCCAGGCAGACGCGCTGGGGAACCAGGTTTGTTAAAGAGGGTTCAGTGTCTACGCGGCGAGGAGTCGCGGGGCCAGCAGGATAACAGCTAGGGCAGCGCCGTGCTGCGGCACTGCAGCTCTGGAAGCAAGAACTCCCGTCTGCAAGATGACTCAGGGAGGAAAGGCAAAATTGGGAATTTCAGTGTCCAGGCAGGACCCCTCCAGCCTCCTCCCTGCAGGGCTCTAATGGTTGACAACCCACCCGTCTCAGCCTGCAGCTGCCAGGGGCTTCTGCCTAATCGCAAGTACCCTGCTATTGTCCCCTGCGAGCAGGGCACTTTCCCCAAATATTCACTGAGCAAGTCCACATCCCAAAAGCACCCAGGATGAGCTCCGTGGCAGCTCTAGGGACAGGGCCCCACTCCAGCATCCTCCTTCCTGGAGTCGGTTGCAGATGGCCCCAGATGGAGGCCTGAGCTGAGCTTCCTCATTCCCCCAACCCTGGGGGAGCAAGCAGCCCGAGAGGCGTCTCAGGAACGAGCGGGAGATGCAGAGAAAGCCTCCCATCCCCGAGCTCCCCCGGCCACCTCACCCAGCCAGATGAGCTCGGCTGGCTTTGCTTGGATCTACTCCTCGTTTGTCATCCTGTCAGGCAGACGTGCACCTCGCCGGGGATCATCTGTTTAGCAGCAGTAACCCCAAGCCATCCATGAAATTGTTCTCCAGCAGGCAGCAGCAGGGGCCAAGCAGGGATCCCAGCGCAGGCGGATGAGAGCTCGTCCCAGCGACCTTTGCCTGCTAATGCCAGCACCACTCTGGTGTCCCCCCGTCACAGCCAGCCTCTCCCGGGTGGCAAAGCAGGGTCTAATAGCAAGAGCCTCCACAGGCAAGCCCCAGCCCCAAGCCACCATAAAAACAGATTCGACTCTGCAGCTCATGGCTACTTTGAGCTTACAAGACAACACTGCCACTTTTCCCCATTAGAGCCATTGAACGCTCCACTCTGGGACAGCTCAGACCCACCAGGAGCAGGGCAAGGAAAGGGGGCAGGAAAACATAGCATTCAAAAGACAGGCCTGCGTAGGGGCGCCCATCTCCCTAGCCAGCCAGGAGCATTTCTGGTTAGAAACCATAATTAGGTCACAGCCAGGATGTTCCCCAAACCAATCTGTTATAAATAAGACCTGTCATTGCTTTTCCTCACCTAGGCTTTTCTTTTCCTTCTAGATCCCCTTGCACTCTCCCCCTTCACATTGTTTCTCCTACAACCAACTGTTCGTCTCCCAAACGCTGTGACTTATTCCTGACATTCAGTTTTCTTTGGTATATTCTCTCCTTTCATTCAGCCTACGCTGGGTCACACCACACATGCCTAGCGCTACCATCAGTTTTTCCCCTCTCCCCCTTAACAAGCAGTTGGTGCCGGGGGGCGGATGCAGGTCCAGCCCGCGCTGCGGATGTGGGCAATCGGGCCGGGGCTCAGGGAAAGCCACCCCCCAGCTGAAGGGAGAAGCCCCAGAGCTGTAGCAAGGAGGGGGCAAGCACCGAGCCTCTCCTGACCAACCTACCTGGCAGGCTTCAAGACCATGACTCACTCCTAAAGTAATTATAGGGCAGCTTGGCCTCCACGGCCCAGCCTACACCTATCCTTTCTGCCAGTCAGTCAATCTGGATTAAGGCTTTCTGCTCGCTACGTTCAAGCAGCAAACTCATCATCTCACTCCAGCCATCAGCCAGCATTGGCTGTTATCCTCTCTGAACCAGATCGGTAACTTAGAAAAGGCAGGCACCACGTGCCGTTAACAACTCCTTGAGCCGGGAGTTGAAGGGTGCCCATGTTGAGTAATGTTTTAGCTATCAAGTAATCTATGGCAGGGACAAGGGCTAAAGCAGCGGACCCAAGTAAGCCCTCCTTTCTACAACAAAGGAACCGCTGCAACTTTCCTGGACGTCTCCGGCAGTTCTCCAGACTCATCTCTCTCGTGTCTACTAAAATTGATCAGAAGCCGGCTTGAGCAATGCTGATTGCAGCTTAGACACCACCTCCCATGATAAGGAGCCTGCACCTCCCTACAGTCCTGACAGAGGCAGCTATCTGGGAAGTGACAGGGGAGATTAGGTCCCACACCCATGTCAGGAACCCGGCTCCAACAATGGTTGCCTGGACCTCTCATCTCCAGACCTCTTGGCAGCATTCCTGAGCAAGAGCTACACGCCAGATGCCACCAAGACAAAGCATCCTTTCTGGCCAGCTTGCAGCCTTTACAAGACTGCAGTGAGAAGCAGAGGAGAAAAATATGCCTTCCCTCCCCCCACGATACTGTGACTTTGCAAGATCCCCAAATCGGCTCAGGAGAAAACCACTGCAAGAACCACATACCAAGCGCAAGACATTTAGCAAGTGATCTTCACAAAGTGCAGGGTGCTGGGGAACGACTGAAATACATTCCCTCTCCGGAAAGGGGCTGAGCGTTTAAAGCCTACTGACAGATAGGGGTGAGGGGAAGAAAGAGAGGTTTCCTTAGCTTAAGACACTTGCCCCACAGTCGTCCCCTCCTCCCCCAGGTCCCTGCATAGGCAGCAGCTGCAATCACCAGGTTGCAAACGCCTCCTAAACAGGGGAGGTTTGCTCCATCAGTGCTGGCATTTGCAGTTACAGAGGGGGGACGAGGAAAGCCTGTTTTCCCCTGGATGCAGATCCTGGACACACGCATGCACCATTTTCTCCTCCCCGCCAGGTCTCAGCATCTGCTCCCTTCACCCAGCCCCACCTATTCCTGGGCCTCCGGCAAGGCGGCCAGACAGCAGCGCAGGCAGCTGCCACCCCGCTGCAGCAGGCTCTTACCTTGGCCGCAGCTCCAGCCTCACCGGTGCTCCCAGGCCAGGGCAGCGGGGGCAGGCTCCAGCAGCACGGAGTCAAGCATGCAGATGCCCCCAGGGCACGGGGGAGAGCCCCAGCCCCAG
>NW_017728926.1:10047171-10066062 GCF_001723895.1 Crocodylus porosus | reverse complement strand
CCAGGGCTGGCAAACCCCAGCCCCAGCTCCAAGGCCCCTCCGGCCTGTCCCCACAGGGGCACCCAGCCTAGAGCTGCCCCTGCCAGCCTCTGCCCATCCTGGGGGATGCAGCGCCCTCCCCCATGTGCTGTCTGCAAGGAGCAAACAGCATCACCTGGACCAGCGCATCCCCCCGCCAGCCAATCCACGGCGGGGAAGGCGAAGCCACGCCCCTTCCCCAGAATCAAGTTGTCAATGAAATCCCCCCCCAAAAGTACCGCAACCCCGCAAGCCTTAAAGGGCCACACGCCTCAGAGTCCGCAGCTGACATCTCTCAGCCTCTTTGGAAAGGGGAGTTTTTTTGGAAGGGGGGTTGTGGCACAGCCTGTCCTGGTGCCCCCAACTGGCAAACTCGATCTGCTGGCAAAATGGATCCCGTCCAGGATCAGGGCCAGGCTCCCCGCTCCAAGTGGTGCTGAGCTCTGCTGTGCTGCCAAGAGTTGCAGGGCAAGGAGCCAAGGCAGGCAGAGCAGCTGGGTAGGGCTCTGAATTGCCTGGGGCAGCCTCCGCTGCCTGGCTCCAGCAGCTGCTTTGCTTGTGGGTTTTGCTTTGGTCCTCACTGCTCTGAGGCTGGCACTGGGGTGGGGGACAGGGCCCCCGCTTTGACTCAGTTATCGCACCCGGTGTCACTTGCTCCGGTTTGGCTGGAATCCAGACAGAGCAGGAGCCACCACATCCCTGCTGGCAGGGTGTGGGGGGGAGAGAAACAGGCATTGTGCAAGGGAAGAGAGCTTGTTTCCTGCCTCCCCTCGCCCATGATGGAGGGCTGAATCAGTGCCACCTTCCCCCTGGCTCTCTCCTTTCCTGGGCGGGTTTCCTGTGGCTGCTTCCCGAACGCCCTGCAGAGAGAATCGGTCCCGGTCCCCGAGCTCCGTGAGCTGAGCGGAGTTCCCAGCTCACCTGCCCAAGTTGCCTCCCTTGTTAACCATCTAGTCCATAGCTAGAGGCCCCAAGCTGTGCTGGAGATGACACGACACCCTGGAGCCCCCTGCCATCTGCACCCTGCCCACAGCCCCCTGGGCAGGCAATGCTGTTATCGCCCTTTTCCAAAGAGTTGAAGCTCAGAGAGATGGACCCACTTGTCCAAGGTCGCACAGGGTCTGCAGCAGAGCAGGGCCTTCAGTGGGGGCTGCCCGTGTGCTGTGATGGCACCGAAGCCAGTGCCTGTAGGCAACTGCATCAGCAGAGCCGCTACTGACTGGGTCTCAGTAACTGAGGCAGGGCAAGGCAAGGCTCAGAAAAGACCCTCACCTCGGGGAGCAGGAAGAGGCAGCTGAGAAGACATGAGAAGTAGCGAAGCATGAGTCAAGCTAGCGCTGACCCAAGGCTGGAAGAAACTGGCACCTTCCTACTCAGCAGCTCTGTTCTCCCGTCTATTTGCAAACATGTGCCGACTTCAGTGACACACAGGAGGGGTTGCACCTCCTCCTGCTGTTATCCTTGCCGAGCCAGCACAGCTAGGAGGGAGGGAGGGAGGGAGCTGGAGTCTATTCCCATCCGCGCGAGTCAGGAAGATTCTGCCTTGGAGCACCCTCGTGCAAGACAGACGGACAGGCCCAAAGGCTAAAACTGGCCTGCAAACCATTTTCTGTGAGGCTGTCTCAGCAACAGGGCACTTCACGAGGCTCAGATCCTGGTGGGGACTTGCAGGACAGGCAATGAAAGACCACCACTATTTTGCAGTGAGGCTGAGTGATGGTGACCTGGGGCAGTCAAGACACAAACTGATCTCCTGTAGAACAGCATTCAACATCTGCATGAGGCCAGTGGCAGTCAGGATACAAGAAGTGACGGGGCTTTTTGCCCCCTTCCATCACCACCCATTTCTGATAGTAGAAATGCAGATTCCAGGCAAGAAAAATTAAAGGAGACAGGGTGATGCCAGGATTTCCCAACAAGGCTGTGATATAAGCCCCCGATCAGAACAGCAAGTGAGAATCGGAGGGGGCTGACCAGGCCAGGGAGCCGGAAGCAAGTTCAAAGAGGTGACAGCCAGGTTGACTCATTTGCTGATGGAGCAGTAAAGAAAGTGAAAGTCCTGTCCTTCCACTCAGGCACTGGCTGCAAAAATAAATTCTTTCCTGATTTGTCTACTGTTTGAGCAAATGGCCAGTGCTTTCTACCAGCGCTTGTGCTTTTAACTATACCACTACTATTCAAATAGTACAAACTTCTCCACAAGAGAAGGCTGAGGGGGCATCTAGTGGCCTGTTACAAACTAGTCAGAGGGGACCAGCGGGGACCACTGGGGGAGTCCCTGTTCCCCCCGAGCACCGCCAGGAGTGACCAGGAATAACGGTCACAAGCTGGCAGAGGGGAGATTCAGGCTAGATATCAGGAGGCGACTTCACGGTCAGGGCGGCTAGGGTCTGGAACCAGCTTCCATGAGAAGTGGTGCAGGCTCCTACCCTGGGGGTCTTTAAGAGGAGGCTGGATGAACACCTTGCCGGGGTCGTCTGACCCCAGTACTCTTTCCTGCCATGGCAGGGGGTCGGACTCAATGATCCGCTCAGGTCCCTTCCGACCCTACCAACTATGAAACCCTACTCTACATGCGGACGTGGGTATACTGGCATGAAATGTGCTCATATTGCTGTAATGACAAGCATGCAGATGAAGGAATCAGCAATACCATTACAACTGCACCCACACAAGGGCGTGTACTAATAAAAGTCCTTAGGTAAAGAACAGATCGTCTCCCATGTATGAAACATCCTCTCATCTGCTACAAGGAATGCAGGAGATTTGTTAATACAGTAGGCAATACTGAATACAGGAAGAAAAAGGAATTTGGGTGGATAGAGGGTTTCCAAAGAGCATTTGAGGCAGTTGCAGAGCATTAGCACCACTACTAAGGCACTTTATTGGCCTGATTAACACCCCTACAACTTGCCTTTGAAGCACATTGATATCCTCAAACCAACATGGACCTGATGGGGTTTTTGTCAAAGCAGCACCTGAAGGGGCTCACAGGAGATGACTGCAAGATACAGTGGTAAATAGTGGCACAGTTACAGTGACTTGTTTCATGGACTAGACAAGTACTTCCCCTCTGCACTTGGGAAGACTAGTCCCACTTGGCAACACTAGGCTCCAGCCTTGGCTAACCACACATTTGCAAGAAGGGCTGTGTGGTCATTGTAGTTCTCCGTGTGTCTGTGCTGCTGCTAGGCAGGCAGCGTTTGTTCCCTTGAAGACCTCCGTGTTGTAGGGAGAGTTACTAGAGCCTAGGTTAGATGACAAAGGCTCGGCCAGGTTCATTACCTACAAAGCCCCTATTTACTAACATGCATGTCCAGGGGGTTACAAGCCCTGGGTGCTTGTGCAAAGGCACAGGCACAACTCCCACATTACAGCTCCACGGGTTTCCAGTCCCCCTCTTACATTGATCAAAACAACTGCTTACATCAAACATTCGCATAACAAACATCGATCTCTCTACCAGACCACCCTAATCCTTCTATCTCCCCCCGTTATCTTGTGTGTTGTGGACTATCTGGCACTAACTTGAACAATCACCCTTGGCAATCAGCCTTATCATCAATCAGCTTTGCCAGGGGTCTGTAAAGCCTAATCTTCCAACCTAAGCCCTGATTGATGTGTGCAAGGTCAGTCTTTGGCGAGGCCTGCTTTGGTCAATGCTCGAACAAAGCCTTTATATCAGCTATATGTGCACTGCTTGTATTAATCAATACTCCAGCAAGACCTACCCTGGGATGCACAGACCAAGTGGGGACACAGCTGTGTAAGAGAAGCAGGGCTATCAATAGTCAGAATCAAAAGGGAAATCTTGGGAGGTCACCAGCCTGGATGAAGCAAGAAAACAAATCTTAGCAAATGCTTCTGCCAGATTATGGTACAAAAAGACCCTTGGATCCAGAGTCCAAAAATATTATCATTGGAAGATTTTAGGCAGCATTACTGGGTTATTAGCATGTAACCAAGGAAGAGATGACAGATGGTCTTCAAGAGATGATAATATCATGGAGGCAGAATCTTTACAGGAGGAAGAAAGGTTTGGTCAGGAAAAAGAGCTGAGACTGTGTGGTGAAGAACAATTTTCATACTAGTGGAATTCCAGGATTCAAGGCTGGTTGGAAGTCTGTGATAGCTGGTTTGATTGATGTCAAGGTCCAGGAAAGATGCTACTGAAAAATGCATCCAGAAGGATGTACAGAAATAGTAAGATCTGTATTTTGAGACAAAAAACAGTAGCTTCTTTACTTACAACTACAGAGTTGTGGGATCAGAGTAGCACATATCAGACATAGAATCATAAATTCCTCTAGAAAGAGAAGTTGTAAACCCAAGGGTCTTCAAGTCCTTAAGGAATTGCAGTGCATCAAGCTCGGCAATAAAAATCCTCAGAGATGGGATCCTGCACTGTTTTCTACACTTCTTTAAGAATTCAGAGCCTTGGAGCCACGAGGAATTTCTCGTGAATACGTCTATGGCCAAGAAACAGATCTACAGGAACGTTTTGGCCATCAAATGACTTTTGGAAAGAAGGGTTGGAAATGCGTTTTAGAAGCTGATGGCAGATTTTTTCTGTAAATGGTGAAAGGTGCTTGTAAAAGCAAAAGTCATATTGTACAACAGGATTTGGTAGTGGGTAACTCTAAACTGCAGGCTAGAAAATACAACTTCCTCCTCAGCAGTTCCAGCCTCCTTGCTTTTCAACGTGCTGCCAAGCTGCTTTCCCTTCTCCTTAGCTGCAACAAGAGAGGTAGGACTGAGAACCCATTGCCCATAGAGAGGACTCTATGATGTTTGTCCACCTTCCTTTCAAGCAGTCAGGGCAGAGAAATCAGGGGTCTGCAAGACAACCTTTCCTGGGTCCATAATAGCCTCATCTGTACAGGGAGGGTCCCTCTGGTAGGGACACACCACTGCAGGGTATTGAGTAGCCTCCCTGAAGACTTGTCCAAGGAGGAGAAGGGAAAAAAAACCACAGCCATCTGACAGCATTTCCATACTTCTTTTCTGGGTGGAAAAAACCCCTATCAGCTTCCTCATTTAAGAGACGCACCCTCATTTTGGAAGGCTAATTATTTGGGGAAAAGTGTGCATAAATATGGTAATTTGGTAAGAAGATACGCTGGGGAAGAGCTGCCATTTGATTACATCAAACCAGACCCAGAACTCTGATGTGACATCTCATGGAACAGAATTTTCCTGACATGTTAATTACTGAAACAGCAAACAGGTCTACAAGGACAGGCAGTGCAACGTAGCACGTATTAGAATCTTCTGCTCTTAACAAATGTCAATTCCATTCCATCAATAAGAGATGCAAGACTTGGGGCTGCAAATGGACCAGCCACTTGTCAGTAAATCACACTTACTCCCACAATGTATGCATACCTGAGGCTGTAAACACTTCATACTACTAGGGAGAGCTGCACTGTGTCAATTCACGATTCAGCACTGACCTCTGCCACCCAGGGACCTAGCCCAGGTTTCCAAGCAGAAGCAGCAATGTTAGTTTATGTCAATGCGGTCATAATCTGGAAACATCCTACATACATTTCTCACCAATACAGACCCTAAATATATGCCCTTAATTTGATCCAATCATCTTATAGGCTTCCCTGCTAATCCAATATTCCCAGAACTCCTAGAGGCAACAGTGCACTTAAATCTAGGCTGCAACACCCAAGAGCTGAAATAAGGTTCCTGTTCCATTAAAACATGCAGTTTTTCTCAGCGCATCTGAAAAACCCTTCATTTGTCATCTGAACTATAAGACCAACCAATATCTGCTATTGTGAAACAAAAATTTTGCATTATGTTCTAGTGAATTATGTAGCATTAACAGTTTTTGTCATCCCTTTGGGAGGTCTCATAAGACTAAATCAGCAGTGAAAAAAAACTGAAACGCAGACACACAGTGTTTTGGGTCCTTCTCTTCCTGGCATAGATGATTCCATAGACTGTAGGCATGTAAAATAAAGGTGACCTCTTTTTCAATCTTTTGAATTTGTTGGGTGGTGGCACAAGTCAAAGCCTACAATATTTCCAAGTGAGAGCAAACCAATCAAAACCTCTCCAGTGCTCAACATGTATTGCCCCATGGAGACTGGGGTTGATGCACTTGACGAAAGGAAGAAATAAGAGCCATTGTCCCCATCTCCCAGCAGCATGGCTACTGTGGGAGGAATGGTCACACTACATAAGCTACCCCTACCACCTTTCCTCCACCTTCCCCGTTACAGATGGAAGTGCAGGCTAAGGTGGTGTTACTGCTACTTTAGGCAATAGAAAAATGGGTGGAATATCTGCTGGGAGGAAAAAAAAAGTCCTCCCCCTCTATAATACTCCAGAGGGATCCTTTGAAGCAATGCAAATGTCCTCACTCAGCCCTGGCATCTTGTCACTGCTTCACCAATTTCTCCCTCCCACTGAGTTTCTCATTTCAGAGTATTTGACTCCAGATGCGTAGTTTGCATATTCCAACTTATTTTGCAGTTTACTAGCTGTGTTTATAAATTGCTCTAATCCCCATGGGTTGGTTTAATTTCTATTGATGCTTTCAATTTCTCCCAATTCAGTATCATCTGCGAATTTCATTAGCTGCCTGTTTACAGCCTTTACAGGGTCCCTAACAATTGAAGTCAGTAATCTTAATGTTTTTCCCCCCAACACCCCCATTGTTACAAATAGATGATGATTACAGGGAAGGAACAGAAGAGAGATGTTATGACTTACTGGAGTTCTTCAAGTGTTGTCGGTATGCATATCCTCAGTGCCGGGCATGCATGCACCATAGCACTTGAGCTTAAACTTTAGCCTTAGCAGCACCTGTAGGGCAAACCATAGCTCCGGTTCTCATGACCCACACTGAATGGATAAAGGGAACACATCCCAAAGAAATCCACCTGCTACTAACTATTTTTCTCCTTAGAGTTATCATCCATCTGCACATCCTGACTACTGGTCATTCCTGAAGAGCAACCATGTACCCAGAGGTGGGTTTTAGTTTCCTAGGGAAAGAGCCACTTTATCAAATGCAGCACCTGCCCTGGGGGGTTCTGAAACTGCACAGCGCTTGGGGAAGTGCTTGGTGCCACATGTCAGTTGTTCCTTCTTGTACCTTTGTGACAGGGGAAGGGCTGCAGGTGTAGCAGAGTGTTTTGTTTGTTGCTCTTAAATTTACATGCTGGTTGGCGTTTGTTAGACAAAGCAGGCTGAAGAACACCTTGCTCTTGGAGCACGTGGAAAGATTTCAAATGGACCTTAACTTGTGAGAGTATGTTCCACTCAACACTGTGGCAAAAGGGGAACGGACTATCAGTTCCCTCCCCTAGGCCACTGTGGTCTTCAGAGAAACAAGAAAAAAATGAGACTCAAATAAACAGTTTGGCAAGACACCTGGGAACTGTCATTTAAAAATGATTAGATTTCAAGTTAGAAGATATAAATCACCAGTGCCATAACCTACCATAATCCCATGTGCTTTTTACTCACCTAAAGATGCTGTGAAAGCAACAGAAAGAAGTCACATGATAGGCCTGGAATCTAATTGCATTTTATTTTAGCAAACTGCATGTTTTTCACTTAACATCTCTACATTAGCAACTGTGTAACTCCAGCTTTTCTTTAAAAAAGGGTAAACAAGAAGTGACAAAACTCAGGATCTTCATCTTTTAAAAACACATTTCAAAGTTGGATTCAAGAAGACTTTTATATATTTTGGTTTTTAGGTAACAGATGAGGGATGGAATCACTAACTCAAATCGCAACAACCCAGCTAACTGAAAGTTGCCCCTTCTGGGATCCCTTTGAAGTCAGAGGATCAGAACCTTTTGCATTCACCGTTTGCTGAAGACCTGACTTATCAAGGGGAACTTGCTGGTCTGAAGGAGCCGAACAGACATTCTCCTTTGCATATCATTACAATGGCCAAGCAGAGAAAAGCAGCTTGAGAAGTCAGTGCAAGCGCTGTACATGTTTTGCTTCTCCACGGAAGCATTAGGAACCTTGGTATCACCATGCAGGAAATCTAAGGAGGAAGCTACTGCAGTTTTAAGTTTCCACTACAGAGTTCAATTTCTCCAATCATCCTGTTCCTGCCGTCTAAAGATATAAAAATCTTCTTTGAACAAGGTTTAAAAAAAGCCAAAAAAATAAAACCAAATAAACACCATAAAATGTACAGATTATACGGTCTAGAAAAGTCCTAAAAATTATTGCAGAAACTAAAGATGACTTGTTTTAGGGAAGGAGGCATGAGGCACAGCAACTATACCTAACTGAAATGCTTGGGTTGATTTGACTTAGTTTTCAGCTTTCCCCCATCACTCAAGAAAAAAAAAAAATTAAAAGAAAGGTTTAAGTGTCAGAACTAAAATACAAATGCACATTGACATTATAAAACAATATTATGGATCTGACCATGGGATTCCCTGACACATTGGAAAAGTTTACTTTTTTGCCCGGAGAGATTTCCTTATGGTAGATTTGCCCTTGGCGGGAGATTTCACTTCCTTTCTCCCACTTGCTGCTGGTTTCTTGGAAGAACTGCCACCAGAGGGTTTCTTGATGGCTGGGGCTGCTGGTCTGGCTTTCTTGGCAGGGATTTTGACCTTTGGTGGGGGCTTGGGTTTCCCCCGGCGGGCTGCAGGTACTTTCCTTGGCTTGGGCTTGGACTCTCTTCGTTTTACTGGAGGGGCTCTGCTCCGGGATTTTGGAGGGGGTCTTTTCTGCATCCTATCAGAAAGAAAGAGTAAGATTTTACCAACGGCTACAAGATAATTCACACCCAGTGAGGTAGACTGCAGCATCCCCGATATATTGTGGGTGTCCTAGCATGCAGCAATCAAATTGTGAGTTAATCAGTAAGACCCCAACTCCATCTGGTAAGTTCACACTCTGCAGAGTACCCACAGTAAGCAGCATTCATACTTCATCTCCTCTGGCAGGCATGTAAATCCTACCAGCCTGTCAAGGGTGAGTCACACAACTCAAGTGTCCAAGAGCTCTGAGTGGGGCTTTGTTCCTAAGGAAGGCCATTCACATTAAATCCACCTTCAGAGCGAGAATGATTTTGGTTGGTGTGTTCCCCACTGTGTTAAAGCCAAGTTGTTTAATAAAACTCCTCAGCTTTTTCAAGGGACACCAGCAGTTTTGAGAGCACAGAAGATCACATGAGGAAGCTGAATGGAAAAGCTAATTACACTAAAAATGAAAATAAAAAAATAATGTACAAAAATAGAACAAGTCCCTTTTCTTCTCTCTCAGTTCAAATGATGAAATTGTGGAAGTTACGATCACCGCTGTCAGACCATTTGCACAGCACCCACTAACTGGAGCTTGGACCCTGACAGGACCCAGAAGCTCCACATACGCAGCATGACCACCCCACATGCATGCTCAATACTTGCAACATTCCTTGCTGTGCCAGCCTGAGGCTTCTACTGGGCAGTAATAGTTGATTGTAGATAAATATTCCTTGCCCGAGACAGCTCTATAACATTTGCACTCTGGCCTCCACAGATGAAGTGCTAGTGCAATCTGCTGTAACCGTCTTTAGTGCAATGAGACTACCAGTTCTCAAACCAAACACTGCTGCCTGAAGCCAAAGTAAACCCAGCCAACTCCATGAGCTCAGATCCTCCACTGTTCTCTTGCATCACAACAGGTTTTTTTGGAGCCTGCTGCTGAAGTGCCAGGTTTCTCCCCAAGCTCATGAATACAGGATGGTCAGACATTTTAGCCTGAAGAATTTTATTTCCAACTTCATCATACCTCTTTTTTGGAGGTGGCTCTTCCTCCTCAGACTCTTCCTCCTCCGATTCCTCCTCTTCCTCCGATTCCTCTTCCTCCTCCTCAGATTTATCAGATGCCTCCTCTTGATGCTTTTCTGGGAACAGCACACCTGGGCTACAAAGGCAGTCTTGTTAAAATTAGAGCCTTACTCACATAAAACCATACAAAGTGAATGTCAGACGGCTGAAAGGCAGCCTATCAGCAACCCTGACTTACCAGGGACACTTATCCAGTTTGCTATAGTAAAGCCTGTGCTGGTTTGAGCTTCACTGTTCTGCTGACTTTTTTTTTTTTTTTTAATAAAACACCAACAAGAACCCAAAAGATAAAAACCACAGACACTGTGTGCTGCTATCTGAAGTACAGAACACCAAGGGGCTGCCAGGATGGATCTAGCTGGAGAAAGTCCAACTGCCTGAAGGTCATTAGGAATGCTATAGCAACATCCAAGCTCTCCATCTCATGCTCTTAAGATGGTTGCTTGCACCTTTCTTGTTACATAGAAGGGGATGACAAGTCCAAACTCTTAATGCTCTCAGGTACAAGCTGGAGCCACCAAGGGCTTGAAGAGGTACGAGATAATTTAGACGGGGAGACAAAGTTGTTGTTCTGCTCTGGCTCCTTGTTGTCTTTGTGCTCACTGAGGCTTGACTCAACATAGCCTACCTTCCAATCTTCCTCCAGCTATCTGGGTCTCGTCCTCTCCCTGAACACATTTAGTAGAGACCATCTCCTCCTACATCTGCAATAAGGACAGTGAAGTTGCTGGATCTATGGTATTTTTCATTATGATCACTCCTGTGCTGCTAAGAGGCAAGTATACAAAGCATCTCCTTATGCAGATTTACTTTAAGTACTATACTGGTGGGCACTACAGAAGACGCCAGAATACCCGAGAACATTAAGCCCTATATTTCCCTTGTTAGTAAAGCATTCTTTACGTTTGACCCTAGATTTGCTAGTGTCAGGATCTAGAGCGGTACACATTACACAGGGTTGCGGGTAACAGACCAAAGTGTAAAGGCTTGTGCCCCAATACAAATCTCCTGATGTAAATGAATAACTGCTTTCAGATAGCTCTTTACCTGGGGTAGTAAGGGAAGCAAAGCTGGAAGGTGCCGCTGAAGCCCTTCCCCGAGATCTGCTCCATCCAGCCATTCTTTTCGCATTTCTGCAGGGTTCTCTTTAGTAGGTGCACTGTGGAAAGTGAAGAGACAGGTCAATACTTTACCTTATCAAATGCCTCAACTGTACTGCTCTATGCAATGCACCCTGAAATCCCAGGCAGAGGTGGGGGCAGAGTAACATTTTCTTATCTACAGTTAGAGGGGTTGAAAAAGGGGGTTGACAGTCCACCTTCACTGCCTGCAACACTCAAGAGTGCATCTGCTTCTGTACAGGGCCTGGCTCGACAACTGCTTTAAGATGAGGTTTTACCAAGTCTTCAGAATTCCCCACATGTACTGTTTAGGCACATTCAAACGTTGGACCTAAACAGGTAAACAGGTGTTAGTGCAAGTCCTCCCAAAGAAGGAATGAAGTAAAGCTCCAGTGTGAAATATGAAGACCAGACAGCTCCGTTATAAATGCTTTTGATATTCACACAGTTCTAGTTACACTGACCTTTCAGCCTGTTTCACTCAGATGGTATTTTTGCCTTAGTTGGCACATGGTATCTCACCCTCCCCTGTCCTGCCACATCCCTAGGTGTGATCTTACACCCCCTCAATGCTGCCTTAGTACAGTGAACTACCAGCACTTCAGAGCTCAGCTACCAGAGGTAAAGTATTCTTTTTCCCAATTCTTCTTCCCGTGGTTTTTGTAGCGACAGAGCCCAATGAAAATGCACCACTAACAGGACCTCTCCTCACCAGCAGCAGGCACAAGTATGTAGCTGGATAAACAGCATGTCTTGAAACCTTTTTCTGTTTCAGTTGGGATGGACAGAAATTTGTCAGAAAGACGTGAGCTTTTCTATCCAGCACATTCAGAAAAGGCTCAGATGAGGAAGGGAAGAGAACGAAAACAGAATGTAGGAAACACCGGTTAAACTGTCATTTGACCGTGTTTGGCATATTAAGTGGAAAGGTATTCACTGTGACAAGCTTCTTGCTAAAAGTCTCGCTTCAGCAATATCAGAGAAGTGACATTTCACAGTAACAAAATTATTTGGGATCAAGCCATCCTTCCAACAGCCTACAGGCCATTCCCACTGAACGCTTAATTTAAATGGCATTTGAAGAGCTTGCACGGTTAACTGAATGGATTGCCTGCATTAAACTCTTTATTTGTGCCAATGCTAGACTCTTTAAGAGTCCACACACTTATTTTTAAAAGCCACAGTTTTATAGCAGGGACAGCACAACAGCAGGCCATTTCTAATCTGGGTAAATGAAGATCAACAGTGGGGGGGAAAAAAAAGGGATGCAGCTGGCATTGCAAGTGCAAGGTACAAAATAAGAATGCATAGTTCTAGCCTGTTCTTAACATGTATACACCTGCCTGCTTCTCTCTCTCTCTCTAGATCCCTCTCTGGATTAGTTCAGAAGGGAAGCAAGACAATAATAGTTATTTCTAGCCAACAGGATGCAAGAGAGGATGGCAAGCAAATGTTTATACAGGTCTCACAACAGTCAGGACTTTGCTAGCAACAATCAAGGTTCCCAGGCACTTGCGGTGGCTTGAATTATGTCTGCCTGTAACAGCTAAAGCTGAAAGTTAGTAACCCTGAAGCTACATGATCTGGGAATTCTCTGCCCTTACCCATTATACAAAGTGGGTCACAAGTCAAAATTTGGCGTCAATCTCCAAATCACAAACGCACACAAATTGTAGCTGACCTAAGCCCTTTCTGCCCCCATTGTTGGCTGAGAAGGCAGAATTGTGTTCCCTTCTGAACAACACCCCTGCATCTAACAAATATGCTGACTCTGTTTTTCAAGAGGCAGATGAGTATAGTCTCCTATAAGCATTACAGCAGGACTGTCCAACTGGCAGTCTGCATCTCCTGCTGCCATGCAGTGTGGTAAAATATGGGGGTCAGCACACCAGGGACCACCGGCACAGCTTGCATGGTGGTTGTAGGATCCCAGGGCAGGGGACATCCCTGCAGCATGCGAACCATGTGGCATGCAGCCCCTAGCTACATCAAAGTTGGACAGCCCCACATTACAGGAAGGCACT
The DNA here is from genome assembly GCF_001723895.1 of Crocodylus porosus. Lineage (NCBI taxonomy): Eukaryota > Metazoa > Chordata > Crocodylia > Crocodylidae > Crocodylus > Crocodylus porosus. Next base: position 10,053,072 of record NW_017728926.1, on the reverse strand, counting down.
AAGAATCATAAAACCACTGATCTATTTTAGTGGTGCTGCAACAACGATTTCAATGGTAACGTGGACTGCAAAGAGAAATCACAAGAAGTGACCATGGGCAAAGCATATCTTGATTGTTTCCCTTCCTGAGTATAGAAGGAAATAAAACTGTAAAATGGTTGGGGCAGAGATTCAGTCAGATTGAGAAAGGAGCAAGACCCACACATACTAGTTAAGGGGGTATCTAGCTGCTTCTGGGGTTAGACTGCAACTCCTCTAAACTAAGAGGACATTTGGAACTGCATTTTTTTTTCTTTGCACTTTAACTTCCTGAACAATTCTGGGATATTTTTTGTCGTTCCTTCCAAGAGGTTCAGCACACTTACAGCAAGTGTATTAAGTGTACAATTCCCATTCCCTGGAAGTGGACTTCAGAGGAAAAAGGTGACAAACAAGCTCATTACTGCTCAGTGCTACCTGTCTGCAGTAAGTCGCACAGTACAGTTTTAAGACGGACTGTAGGTGATCTTGTAGGTCTTGGGATTCCCCATCAGAGCTATGTAGACTGGAATCTTACCCTGAAAGTTGGAGTTGGTCCCTGGGTGGTTTTCCAGGACATACTTCTTCAGAGCTGTAGTGGAGCAGGTCTTCGGTTCGTTCATGGCCGCAACAGCAGACAGGATGGCATCTTCCATCAGAGTTCCACCAAGCAGGGGCTTCTCCCCTGATTTCTTCAGCTATTTTCCAAGGAGGAAGAGAAAAGCATCAAGACAAAATTCTCCCAAACCAGGTCAGGACAAGACTCCTCTGCACCAGGTGGGTCGGAGCTCCTGTATTAGCACAGATACGTTTTACATTAAAACGCTGCATCATGAATGCTACTCTCCCATGCAAGGAGATGACAAGGTCAAGGTCTTGCAACTCAACTGCCCAGAAAAGGGTTTCTCTCGGTTTTGTTGGTGACATTGACCCATCCCCAAAAATTACATCGCAACTATGTTCATTTTCAGCTCATAGTGATCTGAAGAGATTATCATTACCCCCCACTGACCAAACAGGAACCACTGAATTTGCTGTCCTTATGCTACTGCAATGGGTGGAGGCCCCATGCACTTTTGGGACTTCTAGAAGTAGGATCTATAGTTACCCCACCATCCTGCCCTATTGCTCTGGGGACCTGGAGCACTAGTTACAGTCTACAGATCTCATCAAGGACAGCCAGGTGCTCTGCTCCAGAAATGCAGGCCAATAGGAGGCCAAAAATCCTAATGTTCCATACTCTTAAGAACTGCTGCATGTTAAAAAAACAAAACAAAAACAAAAAAAAAAAATCACACTCGGCAGGCTACTAGGGACAAGTGTAGCTCAATAAAACCGGAGGGGAGGGAAGAAAAAAAAAGAAGGGTTATGAACAGTACAAATGATAAGGGAAAGCCAAATAAGATGAACTCTGGCTTCTGACCTGGAATGTTCCAGAAGCTCCTTTGCCTGTGATCTGTTCTAACTGGCCCTTCTCTACTGCTCTCTGAAGAGCGTTCTTCAACAGCTGGGGTCTGAAAAAGATGGGCAATAACTTACTACCACAGGATGAAGACTTTGCAGAAGGCACTTTACCAGGACTACGAGGAGGCATCTCTCTAAATTCAAATAAGTATTAAAATGGATAACTCTCCACAAGTGCTGACTACATGAAAGGAGTAAATACACATTATCCAAACTCAAGTGGACATTTCCTGGATAAAAGTGACAAGAGAAGAAAAGAAAATTATGCTTGAAGTTTCCGTTTTAAAGCCAATTTGGAGGGAAGACAAAGGTGGGGGAATGAACTGTGCATAGCCTGTTGAGAGACTTGGGATGCGAATACAAAGCCCTTTCATTTGTCACGTGAAGCATATTCTGCTGGATTTGTGTGTATATCAGCCACATGGACAAACTAACTGGCAGGTTGTTTGTGCGTCCTTTAAATTAGGGGTGGAGGGGAAAGCATAACAAGGAGGTAGGGTAAGATACAAAGAAGAAATGATGAAATATTGATATCCTTAAAAATAAAGAGAATCTACTTGCTAAAGGAGATGAACTGAAGACAATGCTGACTTAAGTCTTTAGTGGTATCATGGGGGCTAGAAAGATATAGTGTACAGTAGAAGTCACAAGAAACATGTCATTCTCAGGCTTTTAGGAAATCATTACAATGTGGAGCACAAAAATATCACTTCTGCCATTTCCAAGTCTTCACAAAAACCCCCAAAACACTCAGCCAAATTAAGCTAGTTTTTCAATACTGTTTTAGAGACGTTATAAATATGGACCCATAGCACATACCTTATATCCACCTTGAGTTTGGGATAATACTGCGATACATATTTTTTTATCAGGCTGTAGGAAGCTTCCTTAGGCTCACAGAGGCGCGTAAAGGCCAGTGGAAGGATGTCTTCTAGCTTAACCTGCTGCTCTGGAGTGGATGCAGAGGTACTTCTCTGAAATATATTTAAAAACACATATGTACACACACAACATTTTACACCCAAATAGAGAACTTGAATGTTGCATTTTTTCAGTCAACCACATGTACATGGACAGAGGTGCTCTTGAACTATTACAGGTTCAGAAAACCAATGTCAAGGGTCACTGTCAATTGTGAATGCATTTGCCTATTTTCATTTATTGTAAGCCATTTTGAGCCCTTCTGGATAGGGTGGAATAGTGTGAAATGCAGTAAAGTTTGGCAGGAATTTTTAAAGGATTTTATTGGATTTAGATACCAGGGGTTAGCATATCTACAGATGAACTAGTCTCTCCTGACAATTTGTGCTTTTAGTTACTTTTTCAAATCCTCCTGACGTCTGTCCTCTCCTTTCCTGTTGCTGTGTGGAAAAAAAAAAAAAAAAAAAAAAAAAATCACACAAATAGGTGAAAAACTGACTTTACACTGATGTAAACACACAAAGTAAGCACACTGAAAAGAAAGAGGTCTCACTATCCCGTGGCAGTTCTAGGAGCGTTAGGTGTTACATACAACACCACCTCCCATCCAAATCCTAAACCCTGGAGTGCAAGTTTTTGAGACAGCATTCTTTTAAATCAAGCTATTACATTCCCTTCTGAATATCCCTTCTCCGGCACTTCCACAGAACTAGGAGATGAATGATTAGAGTGGAAATCTGCCCAAAACACCTGGGTGAAGAATCTTTGGAATAAGTGCAGAAATGCATGGCCTTTTACTTCGGGTCACTGACATTCTGCAGCAGATTTTAACAATTATTCAGATGTGGGGACTGCACATCCAGACAGTTCTAACAAGGCTAACCTGTTTTTTTGCTTTTAATGAGCCTGTTCGCAGCTGAAGCAGGCTGTTACTCTACAAAGAGAAAGCAGCCAAGGATGCGTACATTGATTTCCTGCAGCACTGTGAGAGGACACAATGCATTAGCAAGTTATCAGGTGCAACACCACAGCTTTATTTAAAATGAAAAGAAAGCCTTTGTATCCAACTTCCCTCTGTACAATCTATTGTGGCAATCTAGTCCCAATACACAAGGCATTCTTAACCGTTCAAGGATCTCTGGTCTCCTTGGTAGCCAGTAGGTAAGTGCTTATGTCAATGTTCACTGTAATGCTCCGTTTTCAGTATGTGGATTCAAGTATTTGACATCAATAGATATTCTAATAACGCAAACTGAATACCATCTGATTGGCAGTTGAAAAATAAATGTTTCATACTCCTAGCAACAGCAAGGAAGGACAGGAAAGCAATGACAGAACCATTCTTAGGAAAGACTCAAATGCAAGAATCCCACTGGATTCCTGGATGCAGTACAATACACACATTTCATTTGTGGCACCCTTCAAGGACGTATAAGGCTCTGTATACTGCCGTTTCATTACTGCTGGTGTAAGGGGCCAGTCTAGCAGGCCTGGAGGCAGAAGTCCTCCTTTAAACCATGTAGCATATAAAAGAGAAGCAGCAGTAGTAATACAAAGATCCCCATGTTGCCCTGGAGGGGTCTATCATGGAGGCCAGAATCCAGTCTCCACCGGTCTTGAGGCCACACTGCATTTTGCAATATTTTGACTGTATGCTAGAAGGTACCCCAGTGTCTCTGAGACAATATTAATTATGAAAAAACTTATCCAGTTTACCTTTCTGTCTCTGGATTTTGGAACAGTTTTCCCTGCATTAGAAACAACCACAAAACTCCCAGAGGCTCCTTTTCCTTTCACCTAATTCAAAGAAGAATGTCCATTCAGTCCACAGTGAGAACATTTATATTAACTTTCAATAGTGATCGAGTGAGAGAGACCATAGTACATCAAGGCAAACATTTAGATTAGGTATTCATGCACTGGACTGCTATGCGAGGGACCAGGAGGGGAGTCATCCCTCTTCTTCCACGGAGGACCGTGTACCAAGTCTCAGAGAAACAACAGTCCTTTAAATAATAGGGATCCCTTCTGTAAGATCAGGGAACGCTTTTTGCAGGCAACAAAGAATTATAATACCATACCCTGCCTACCCTAACCAGACAATCCCGTGATGCTGGCAATTTGATATCACCAACACAAACTGTGTTTTTAAGAAACATGACTAAAGCTGGTAAATTTCCTGGGAAAATATGAACTGCTGCAATACCATAAGCTACGTTTCACGATCAAGAAACAGACAATTGTCCACACTACTGAAACTTGGGGAATATGCGAGTCACAATGCCGAAATCCCATCCGCATTCAGCGAGCAGAGACGAAAGGAAGAATAACTTTCGTGAAGGATAGCAAGGTCAGCCCAGCGTCATACTCTATTTTCTTGTGCACAACATACGTGCAGACAAGACATAAGATTATTTTTCAAAGGCTGAATGAAGAAACAAAGATGTTTCCTTGAAAATACTGATAAATAGTGGTCACTGAGTGGCAGCTTCTGCAGCATAAGCCTTTGCCAGACACTATTCTCAGTGCAATTCATGCAGCTTTATTTTCACTTTCCTTGGCCAGGCAGAAACAGCTACTACTGTATTTCCTAGCTGATACCATGCATCCCAAATTCCAGCAGCTGAAAGGGGTCAGTGCATGTTGCATGCAATAATAAAATACATTAATTATTGGCCATTTTCTTGGGTTATGTGGGAGTTTAACAATATGTGCTGTTTAAAGAGATACTTACCTGTCTGATGACTCCCCTCTCCAGCTCCCTTTTTAAAGCTTGCTTTAGAAGGTAGCCTCTTCTCTCAAGCTCCAGGGAAGGGTACTTGTGAATGATGTATTTACGTATTGCAACCACTGATGCACCACTTTTTTGAAAGCATGCCTGAAACAGAACAGACAACTTAACAAAAACTACACTCACTGGAACTATCTTGCTATAGGGCTGGAGGATTAAAGAGTAAACTGATTGTACACATAGGTGCAGGTGACATGGCTCCATGAGCCAAATCTGGCCTGTGAACCCTTATTAGAGCATTTCTCCTCTCTCTTCCTGCCCTGGATTTAGATGTACTGCTGTAGACTGCAGTGGCTAGAGAAGTAGAATCTTTTACAATCAAGGCCGTTGCTCAGGCCCCCTGTGAAAGCAGTGTGCACTGAGCAAGTCCTAAAGGGGAAGGTTGGCGGTGTTACAACTATGACATGGATCTCTGGTAATAGCCATAAGTAAAAATACAGCAGATCAAAGCCATTTCTGCATCTGTTTGTGGTATTTTCATCTATTTTAGAGCCAAGATGTTCTATCTTTGGGGGTACGAGGGGTGACAAAAACCCAACACATAGAAAATAGATGTGCCTATCAATATAAGTCAGGGAAAAGCACCGAGCACAGCAGATTAGCTGCTGCCAGCACTCCACCAAATCAGATCACTGCAACCATTTCTAGCTTAGGGGTCTGGGAGCTCAGGTGGTGTTTTCCTCGATCCTCCCAGTCTCGGGCTATGG
>NW_017728926.1:10041106-10047160 GCF_001723895.1 Crocodylus porosus | reverse complement strand
AAGCACCTACATTGAACACCTTCAAGAGTAGATTGGATGCTTATCTTGCTGGGATCCTATGACCCCAGCTGACTTCCTGCCCCTGGGGCGGGGGGCTGGACTCGATGATCTCCCGAGGTCCCTTCCAGCCCTAATGTCTATGAAATCTATGAAAGTTAATCACAGGGACAAAGTCTAGAAAATAGAGAACCAAAGAATCCTTCTGCTACGTCACTGAATCATTTAACTTAATCAGTATAAGAAACACCGTTTTGCATATTTACTGGCCCCAAACGAAGTAGCTGGAAAGCTGTCATTGTGAATCCTAAGAATTCTCAGATTTATATAAAAGAGATTAATCTTGCCAGAGAAGGGGCAAGATGTCTTCTACTTGCCTTAATGGCCTCAGTTAAAATAGCATCCATCTTGGGGCGCGAGGAGGAAGCCATCTGTGTTTGCTTCTGCGCTCTGGCTAATTGGCTGGCAGAAAGGGTGGCCCATGCAGGAATGGTCTTCTTCACTTTTTTCTCCTTTTCTTTAGATGGATCCTTTTCGCTTAGGAAAGAAACAGTTAAAAGCAAGACAAAACACTATGCATTAAACCCAACGAACAGAGTAGCAAATGTGAAAATAGTTGCAAAAGGTAGTCTTGGAAAGGACTAAAAAATGGAAAAGGGCGTTGTGTAGATAAAGCACTCAGGATTTGGGATCAGAATACCAAAGCTACACTGTGAGAGAAGGCTACTGCAGGTCAGCTTCTGAGATTATCCACATCCCTTTAAAGACCAGACCACTCTTCTGCATAAGTATCAGAAGGTGCATAAGATTAACATGGACAGAACAAACCAGAAATCTTCCCTTATCCATTCAACCAGAAGGGTGCCATAGTACACACTATACATTTTACCCGTAATTTGAAACCACAGTTGCACTTGGAAAAGCCCTGGCAAAGTTACGTAATGCAAACACAGCTGTATTGGCAAAATGGAGCTTTTACCAGCACAGTACGTTTTACTTGGTAAGCGTGGAACGCGCTACGCTGGCAGAAGCAAAGTACACCCAGTGCTCTCAGTATAAACCTGGTCCTTGAAGTGGCAAGCACAGATACGAGAAATATGATGTAGAAAGTGTCATACTCCAAGTGACAGCCTTACAGGAACTGGCAGAACACACCAGGCCTATCACAGTATACTTGCAGGGCAATTTAACTTCTGCAAGGACTCTGTAGGGAAGAGACAACAGTCCTAAGATGGCTTCTCTAATCAAGTCTGATAAAGAGCATGTGAAAACACCCATTTGTTTGTTGGCCTAGCAAAATGGAATGCAATGCAGAAAGGCCATTTCAAAGCAGGAAGACTATTTGTTGAGAAAACAGGTGTGGGGGTGCAGGAAACAGCTTGTAGGAGCCTCCTGATTCCACCGTTGGAGCATAACTTCTAGTGCAACAACCTACTAAGTTCCTTCCCAGGAGCACAACACAAAGGCATCAACCTTTATTAATGTATCCTATTCCACATAATTCCTGTGGCCAGACAGCGAAAAGAAGTGGCTAGCCAGTAAGTTCCCAGCCCTTGTGTGTTTTGGAATCACCTAAAAAAGCTGTGCCTTTTCAGATGCATAAGCATGGTTCAGTGCCCCAAGAGCACAAATGATCTTCAATCTCTTTAGTATCTTTCTTTCCATAGATAGTTGTGGAGGCAGGAACCTTCCTAAAAAGAGATTCTCTACAGTGGACAGGTGTGTACACATCCAGTTAGCAGGGATATGCAGAACCTCTATAGGAGAACACGTTCAGGGCATCTGCATGAACATCTTGGCTTGTAAAAAAAAAAAAAAAAAAAAAAAAGATGCAGGCCACTTCCTGGGTGAAAAATTATCTACTATTGGATGAACCACAGGAATTTGTTCCAGCCTCAAAACTAGATCAAGAGTTATAACTTACTGTAGAACAGCAGCTGCATCTTGGCTACTATTCTTAGTCTGCACAGGAGGCAGGGCAGAGGGGGTGGAATTGAGACTCTTTAAAAAAAAAAATTATTCAGACTCTTTCCTACAATCCCATCTTCAAAGGGGACCGGACCCCACTTCCTCTACGGCCATTCCCCAACTTCAAGTACTTCAAAGGCAAAAGGTCTTACTCCTTTTTGGCCTCTTCAGAAGACTTTGTTTCTCCCTTTCCTTCACTCTCAGGTTCTTTTGGCTGCTCCGTCTCACTGGATGTAGCAGGTGGAGTTTCATTCTCTTGTTCTTCTCCAGTAGAGGCTGATTCCTCAGAGCTGACCTCAGGATCTAAAGAAGATATTTGGAAATATACCAGATCAGTGTCTCAAAACTAAACATTACTCTTTCAAAAAGCACATGAAGTTTAGGAAAACAGTTTGGGGTGATTTATATCAGGCAGTGCCTGGTCTCTATATAAATCAATTCAAAATCATGCCTTTAAAATTTAGCATTTGTTCTTTTTTTAAAAGAACAGAAATATGTTTAGATCAGAAGTCAAGTGCCACAGTGAACTTTAAACAGACATTATATACAGTTCTCATACTGAATTAATTCCCCCAGATTTCCCTTTTCCAGGTTGTGGAAATTACTGTCACATTGGTCATTCAACAGAGATATCCCAGAAGTCAGCATCATCTCTAGTTAGTGCCAAAATTAAATGAAGTAGAAAGGTATAGATTAAAGTATCTTCTGGCATTCTCTGACATCTCTTAATTCTGAAACATATCAGTTAAATTTTAAACATGACATTTAGGTACATAAATCCAAGTTTCTGAAAAAGCCAAGACCAATATAAATATCTACGAGGGGTTTCCATTTTAAAAATAGGTTTGACCAAAACCAACACATTTTTAAACACCACTGTTTCTACGCTAAGTATTACAATGTTTAAAAACATTAACATACTAGTTAACGTTCACCAGTCTAGTTTAGTCACAGCCTTAGTTTACAGATGTGTTGACAGATGTCTGTGTCTATGACAAAGGGATAAAAACCAATGTCAGAAATCAACATTCAAAAAAAATGAATGTATGAGTTTTTGCTGAGAGCATGCCTTATAGAAAGACCGCTCACATGAAACTCCTGAGTATTAGAATATTTGAATTATCCATTAACTAAGTTGGATGGAGAGTACCTGACCTGCTGTACATACTAGGGCACACTCTCTTCCTTCTACTTTTACAGAGATCAGCCAGTTGTCCCAAAACTCTGCTGTGAGCATCTCTCATATGGAGGCTTTGTGTACTTGAAATTTCAACTCCAATACTGCATTAACAGCTTTTTTCTTTCCCCTCCATAAGAAAGAGAAAAGGTATCACTGAGATGAACTGCACCTGACAATGTCCAAATGTCAGACTAATAAACAGATTGTTTGATCGATCCCACTGATCTCCTCCATGTATATTAATTCTGCATATAATTGCTAAACTGCATATTCCACAATATATACTGAAAAAGCAGACAAATAAACAGTTTAGGTTATTCAACACCCCCTTTCTCCATTCATTAATTCCACTTGTTGGCCTCAAGTGACCTTTCTCCCAGCTCTGAAAGCTCATACCTGTACTTTCCCTCTGAACCACTAACAATCATCTTAACGGAACATATCTATTAGTTATACGGTCACATGCTTGGTAATTCATTTAATTTTGGAGTTATTGCACTTTTTGAAGTTTATACATGTTTTGTCCTGATGTGTGCAACTGAGGTGTGGTTTTAGACTGAGCATTATGGTGTCAAGATACAGCTTTTTCTGTACACTACAGAACTGGATCTGGGCATTGGTGATCATTTTAAACTTGTCAGTAATGCTAAAGTAGAAGCTACAAAATTGAAGTTTGTGCTTGCGTATACATTAGTAATTCAGTACACGGTTACTATCACTTCACTTTACCTGGTTTGGCCTCCTCACCTTCAGCAGGTTTGCTTTTGGGAGGAGTTTCCCGGGCAGAAGAATTCACAGCACGACGGATCGGCATGGTGTCTTCGACCTTCTACAAGAAAGAATAACATTAAAACAAGTATCAGAGAGAATGTAGACGAGTTTCTGAAATGGGCTTAAAGCAGAGAAGTAGAAGCTATGAGAAGAAGTATGCACCGAAAATCTTCTGGACAAAGTCTGATTCAATCAGCTTTTTAAATTGACAGGTAAAACCCAAACCAGGTTCTCTGAAGCACATTAAGAGACTATGCTTTTGCACCTTTTTATTTCAGTTTATGAGAAAAATTTCATTTCAATGTTGAAGTGAACAAGAAGAGCGCTTGAGCAGTACAGCAAACAGAACATCTCAGGGAAAGCAGGGAGGGAAGGAAGCATGTCTACAGGGCTTTGTTAGACTCCCAACCAAGCTTCCTACAAGCAGGGAGGAAGAGTACAAAGTAACCTTCAGCAGGGCTGGAAGTCAATGACTGACGAGGGCCAGCTTGGAGAATGGGCCAGCCCGTACCTCACTTAACTTGTCCGCATGGATCAGTTGACCTCCCGTTAAGAGTGGAAGTGCCTTATGATGCACAGGTTCACCTTCAGACAGATCAGTTGCCATTTAAATTAATTTCTACCCCAAGTGCAGGTAACACTGTGGAGCCCCAGGTTTTAACCACAAGGATTTTTTCCTAATGGTTTTCACAGTGCAGTGAGGAGTCAACCTAAAGTACAGGAAAGAACTGGTGTGAAAATGGACAAACACAAAAACTTCTACATCTATGTACCTATTATACTAAAGCTAAAAGAGAGGATAAATGGTTGACAGCTTATGACTAACATGACAGAAGACCAATATTTAAGCTTACATACACGCTAAAACATCTACACAAACTTGATCTCTGAAATTTAGCAAATGTGACAAAGCTGGAAGCTATGGCACCAGCCTGTTTAGTGAATGCACCTCATGAAGGAGCAGAGACAACATTGATTCCTCTGTAAAAAGAAACCCCACAATGCACTGTCCCCAAAATATTATCTAGCAAAAGGAAAAGCTTCAAGGTTACAGATGCCAGATTCACTTTAGGTGGAGACAAGGCTTGAAAGACATTATCCAGAATCTACTAGACAAAGATAAAACATCTCCACAGACAAATATACTAATAACCCAAGCAACACCCTTCTGAACCACATCTCATGCAACCTAATGAAATAAGTCCTTGAAACAATTATAGTTATTGGGAAGAGGCACCAAAAACGTACAAGGCTTCCCACAATACATGATGAGTGAGAGGGAGTGTTGCTGCAAAGCTTTATCTATGAGCATCACACACTTCCATCCAAGTTCAAGTTTCAAAACCTGAGTGTAGTTTCTCCCACTCCCTCCTCCATCCCTTCCTTGCTCACCTGCTCCACTCTTCCTTTCTCCTTCACCATCACTGTGGGATACAGCAGCCACTACCACCAAGCCACCACCGCAGTACCTGTCCACTCCCTCCCAGGCTGCTGGCAGCTCTGCTGCCAGGCAGCAAAATGCTTTCTTGGAAGACACCAACTGTCAAATGGATGACAGCAGACACCAGAAGGGCACGGGTGTCATACAGACCTTCGGCATGCTGCTGGCCAGCAACAGAAACCTCATTCAACTTGGCAGAAGTAGAGGAATGCTGCTAATGGAAAGGAAGGTTTCTACTGCTGCACAACAGCTTTTGGAGTAACTGGAATTTGGCTGGTTTTAAGCCGCTGTAGTGCAGACATGGCAGACTACATTCTACCATAACTCAGTCAAGGGGAGGCAGAATTATAACTATCCATGGTGAACCAATGGAAAGAAGGGGTCATCACCAGGGAGGACTATTCTGCAGTTGCTCGGAGATGTAGGGGGGCAGTCAGGAAGGCCAAGGTGGAGATGGAACTGGGACTGGCTTCCCAGATTAAGAACAATAAGAAGTCCTTTTTTAAATATATAGGGGGTAAAAAGAAGGTCCTGGGTAATGTGGGGCCCTTGCAGGACGCCATGGGAAACTTGGTCGTCACACCAGATGGCAAAGCTAACATGTTTAACGATTTCTTTCCCTCCGTCTTCCTAAGTAGGGACCAGAACAGCCACCTCCCTGCTGGGCCCCCTCGGGCCCCGGGGGAGGCACACCTGG
>NW_017728926.1:10031978-10041006 GCF_001723895.1 Crocodylus porosus | reverse complement strand
GTACTCTTTCCTGCCATGGCAGGGGGTCGGACTCGATGATCTGCTCAGGTCCCTTCCGCCCCTAGAAACTATGAAACTATGAAACAAAATTAACACAATCTTCTCATGTCAGTCTGTCCTCTGAAAATTTCAGAGCATGACTAAATCCTGAACTATGGCCAATACTTTAATCTCCATCTGTGGCAGGAGATTTATCCCCTCCCAATGTAAGAAAGGTTTCAGCAGCTTTCATGACTATTCTTTAAGTTATCACTTACAAAATCTCTAGATATTTTGACTATCACTCATTTAACAAAGTTGAAAGAAAAAAAATCTTCATGTCATTAGCTCTACACCATCTTTTCTGCTTCCACCTCCAATCTTCCCCCAACATGGGCTTTATTTCTTTTGTTCTCCCTCCCTAGGCAGGCCCACACTGCAATCAAAGGTGTGACTACAGTTTGTGCAAGTGTACCCACAGCTAGCTTTGAACAGGCTGAATCAGTTAACAACAGGGTGCCTGTGGAAGCCCAGAGCTCAGCACAGGCTGCAAAATCTGCTGGGGCCCTGGGTAAATATTCAGGCCAGTAAGCTGTGCTGAGCTCTTTGGGGATAGACTCTTACACGTACTTGATAACTAGCTGCATAAGCTATAGTTAACACTTTGACTGGAGTGCTGACATACCCCATGTCCCCATTGCTGGACTGGAACGAAACTAAAGGTGGCTCTACTTTTGGTTCACATGATATGTTAAGCCATCCAGCAGAAGGGTGGAGTGACACTAACACCAATCATCTATTTCACTTTATAATTTTCATGTCCCATTACCTTTCAACAGGGCAAAATGCAGGGTTGGTAAAAGGAAGGGGCTGGACCCAATGATCTCACACTAGCAGCTATGAACTCTATGGAACAGGGATCTCACAATCTTTCCCTGACTTTAAAGCCCTCAGTCTTAAGTTATAAGGTCATAACTATGTCAGGACCTCTGAAGACATCCAAGTTCAAAAGCAGCTGTGCTAAAATAAATCTCTCTTACCGCCAAGGGACCAGGATGAAAATTGAGCTCTACATCAAGAAAGAAAAACACAAAAACAAAACAAACTACCCAAGCTTGAATATGAAATACAGAAACTGGTAATATGGTCAAAATGAGCTACACTAGGAACAGATGTTGCATTTGTCCCTGGACAAGCTGTGCTCGCGTTTTATCCTGGAACAAAAATATCCCAGGATTGGCATATACACATATCTCCCTTCTAATCAGGGTGCAGCAAGTGGCTGAACAAACGGCCATTTTTCGACTTAACAATGTAATCCTGGGATAGCCATTCAGATACGGTTTGTAATGTGCTGGGAAAAGTACTAGTACTTTTTATCCCATGAACCTTTTAAGGATCTATCCTGGGATAACAGACATGGATGCGCATTGTAGCTACTCAGGCCCATAGTGTATACAGACCCAATCTAAGACATGCAGTTAGTCATGCAGCCTACATTATCCCAAGGTAGGTAGAAACATTTCCGTGCAATACTATGTAAAGAACAGACTGAACTGAGTAAAAAATCATTATCCAAAATGAATTTTACCTGGACACTAACTCCTGCACGGAGTAGCAGGAAACTTGGCCAGAGGAACTTTCCTGCAGCCTCTCTCAATGTTCTAGTCATTAATTCTAACTGTGAAGAACAACTTGGGAGAAAAAAAAAAATACTTGCTTTTTATAGTGAGGAGAATATTAATACACCTATTAGGTTAGTTCAGCTGTAGAAGAACTTTCACAAGAGGAACAAATGACACAAAGGCTTTCAGAAAGGTCTCAGGGGCAATCCTGTTCAATAAGTGGTCAGTTTATGCTCTGAAGAAAATGTCCATAATCACTCATTTCATTATAATTTCCAGTACCTGTCTGAATCCTATGAAATGCTCAGTCTCACTGGTCTCTTATGGCAATGTGTTCCAAAGGTTGTGAATGCGGTGCATAAACAAATCATTTACTTGCATCTGTTGTCTGTCAACATCATTGGGTGCCCCTTTATTGTACATTATGAGAAGATATAATAATTTACTTCTGTACGCCCGTTGCTATTTTCTATATCCATCCTGCTATTAATCCATTTCTTTTTATGCTAATCTTATTGCTTTGTTCATTCAAAGTTCACTAAACCCTAACTGCTTCTGCTATAAAAAAAAGAGAAAGGGAGAAAACATATGGAGACCATACCTTTCCTGCTAGACAATCACAGAAACCTGGGTGAACTGTAATCTTGACTCAGGGTGGGTGGGGGGAGCAGAAGGAATTACAGGAGGTCTTTAGGGAGACTGATCAATCTTGTAAGAGATCAATTTTCAATCCAAGTGTCACCCCTCAAAACTGATCTCTTTCAAGATGGGCAAGATGCCTGATGGAAGAGACAATGAAGATAAAGGTTGGCTGTAAAAGACATTTTAGTGTTTTATAGTGTGCAAGACATCTACACGGAAAAAGCTCCCCCTTTACAAATGTAAAACAGATCTGTGACTTTTTCTGCCTGCAGCCAAATACATTCAAACTTACACCAGCAGTCAACTGTACCCCTGTACTCAAAATCCCATGAAGGACATCTGTTGTGAATCAGGACTTTGAGCATCTTGCCACAAGGTTGGAAAGAGACTTGAGTAGGGCAAAATTATAATCAAGATCTCTAACGGGGATATAGGGAATCTCTGTGACTTTTTGGTTTGTTTGTTTAACAAACACACTGCCACTGGATACATGCCAGTGCAATAACTTCTGAAAAAGCTAGCTTGGATAGCACGGCCAAACTCTTGCCCCGAGGTACACGACAACTGAAAACATCAAGGCTGGTTGGAGTAAAGCACCACTCGTGGGAAATTCTCCTCTGTACTTGCTGTGGAATCTGCTAACTTGGCTCAGAGCTGTGCAACCAATAATGCCACTCAAGAGCTCTCTCAGCAGCACACAGCACTATGTGTAAAAGTTCTTTCAGCTCCGTTTAGAAGATGAAAAAAAAAAAAATGGAAAAAGAGAAAGCATCATTGTTAAATGAAAAATTACAAAAAGACTCCATCCTCCCCTCCATAGCTTTTGTAATCTTCTCAGACAGTTTTTATTTGCCATTATAAAAATCTGTTCAGGTTATAATAGACCTTATTTTAACCTCCTGGGCATCTACTCTAGTATCTTTTCCTGATCATCCAGAAATTCTGCATCTTCTTTTTCTGAAAAGGTTATCTATGGTCCATCACCAATAGAGTATTTCTACTAGTTACCCGACTGCTACCTGCAACTGCTGTTGAGCACACCCTGTAGTGGGGGAAAGCTGAAAACCTGCGATTAGTGTTGAACTGCAGTGGATGTCCCCATGACTTGCACTAAGGTCAACAGGGCTCTCCATGGAAACTGGAAAAAAAATAACTGAAGTTAAACTCCTGTGGACAAGTTTGCTGCTCCTCACAATTCCTCCTTGTATAGCCTGTAAAACATGTCTACCATTACACTTCTGCCCTGATTTCCGATTTCCCTCATTTTGAATTAGTAAAGAAAAGGCTCATTTGCATGCTTGTGATACAACGGAGTTCATAAGAAATTGTTTCCGTCTCATATCAGCTTGAGATGCAAGTATTCTGCTAACATGCAGAAATGACTACGCTTAGGTGCTTTTGAAAGGATTACTGTCATACTTTAATGCAAAGGTTTTTGGGAAAAGACATGAAATAAAAGTTAATTCCAGGTCTCCTGAAATTCTGTTGGCCTTAAGGTTTGACAGGTTATCCCAAACACTGAGACTTTACACCCCTTGAAGAAGAAATGCATTATTAACTATTATGTCACAAACAAAGCAAAGCAAAGCAAAGCAAATAATTTATTACTCTGGGGGAAACACCAAATTTCAAGACTTCGCAGATACAAAGGCTGAGCTATACTGAGAACAAGTAGGTAATGCGGGGGGGGCGTGAATATCAGGGGTGGAGGAGTAAAAAAGGAAGAGTATTGTTGTGAAAGAGTGCCCACTTACAGTGAACCTAAAAAACAATGCCTGAAAGGAATAGAGAACTTGATACGTTATAACTTTATACCTTTATGGGTTTGAGACTACTGTAGTGACAAACTAGTGTTCTCATGTCAAAATATGAGAAGAAATAACGAGAAGAAAAATTACAGTATCCAACAAGTAATTCCAACATGATGATCGTTAACGATGAAAAACTGGGTAATCAAGATGACTTCTATTAAACCCTGACGTGCTTTAATCCACTTTTTACATCTAGAAAACATAACTTATGAGAAAGAGCAGAAAGAACCTGAGTCTGGAGACAAGATGACGGTGTGGCAAGGAGAGAGAGGTATTTGATAATGGGCTTTGAATATACGAAGAGTGGTTATAAAGAGGATGGTGATAGACCAGTGGGGTTCCACTGCTGGCCCATGGGGCCACATCATCCAGCCCCTGGGGCTTCCCCAGTTTTTGGGATGTATAGGAAGCCCCGTGAGCTGGATGACATAGCTTTGCATTCAGAGTTGGGCTGGTGCATGAGGCTGGGCTGCAGCTGAATTGCACCTGCAGACCAAACGTGTGCCAGTCCCAAGCTGGATTCAATCCATACACCGATTCTGCCTGCAGACTGGCCCTATGCCACTCACCTGGCTCACGGGGGCAAAGGGTTGAGCACCACAGTGGCAGATTATTCTGTTTGGCTGCAGGAGGCAGGTCTAAAATGGCAAGGAGGGAAATGTAGGCTGGATGTTAGGAAGAACTTCTTGCTATGAGGGTAGTTAAACACTGAAACAGATTACCTAGAGAGGGTGTAGAATCTCCACCCTAAGAAGTTAAGAGCAGAACAGACAAAATATTTGTTTAAATCATTTTAGTCAAGTATGATGCTGCCTCAAGCAGGAGACCGGACTAGGGCTGCTTACAGAGGTGAAAAAAACAAATCAAAACAGTGCTTTACTTCCAGCTTGGCATGCCCTTGCACCAAGTATGCCCAGAAGAGGCATTACATTAGTTTAACTAGGTTCACCCAACATTTGTATAGATCATGCGCTTCAGCAGGGTTTTTGGGTGCTTTTATTTAATAGCCGATTGAATCAGAAATTGGGGAGTTGGGTCAAACTGATGTGCTTCCTCCTCTTGTAAAAAGCTGTTTTTTTCCACTTGTCAGCAGAGATGACTTAAGGTCCCTTCCAGTCCTATTTTTCTTTCATTATATCTTGTTGCTGAACAAAATCTCTTAGGAAAGCCAGAAGTGGAAGGCTGACAAACAAGAGTAAAAATCTGAGGTAAGCCCACAAGTTGCTTAAAACACAACTTGCTAAGTAGCAATTAATAAGTTAACTACCCTTTTCAAGATTTCTGTCCCTCTGAAATCTGCTACATTCTCGTCCCAAAGAAAAACATAACCCTAGAAGACAGCATGTCTCACTGAAACCCATGATACCTCCAAAGCCACAGAATGATTTATTGTGTGACATCCTAGTACCAAGATATTTGACAGAAGAAGCAACTAAAACTTACTTTTGGGCTGACTGCCTCTCAAAGCCTGGATAGTTAGATAGTTCAGGATTCATTTCCGAATTTTGCTCAGTTTTCATTTTTGTTTGCAGCCCAACTTTTATTGCACAGCCTGCTGGCTCCATTAGAATTCTGCCCCGCTAGACTTAGGTCAGCTGAAGCAGCCTAATGATTTATAATGAAATAAAATAGTCATATTGAGAAAAGGGGGGGGGGAAATCAAATTATTCACTGCATTTCCCTCTTTACTTGATCTGTCAATAGAGAATGCACTGAGTAAACATGCAGTCAAATCAGAATTTCACTCCTGTTTAACCAAGACCAAAGCACCACTTCACCATTGGCATGTCCATCACTGCCATTTTATAAAGCAACTTTTAAGCTAGTTTTGTCCTGATTAAGCAGCATTCACTGGTATTCATCATTGCTATACTGCCTAAGTTCCCTGGGAGGTATCCTAATTAAGCAGACTTTCCCATTAAGCACCTCCTAATTATGCTGCAAGACTGTATTTGTAACCCTCTTAGCATGCCCAAGTTAATGTTACAAATCTTAATAACAAACATTTATTTCGCTGCAGTATCCAGAATGTGGACCTTTGACTCCTAAAGGCATTACTGAACTGATGACTAAATTGTTAGCTATAGGAAAGCTTTACCCCAAGTATAAAAGGTTAAATAATACACTTGTGCACAACCAATTCATGAAAACTAGATCAATACAAATTCTTAATGAAGACAAAGCAACTTAGTTTTTGCTTCCACTGTGTTGCTAGAGGTCAACTCCACAGAGGTATGTAGGGTTAACTTTGATTGTGGCTTGCAAGAGAAGTAAAGCCCTGCCGTTTCTCCACTCAGGAACCTCATCAGGAAAGATACCTTAGTGTAAAGACAGCCATGAAGTCCAGCTTCCCTTTCCTTCCACTCACCAATCTTTTGAACTGTAAAGCAGCAGTTCAGCATCAACAGACAGTATCTAAGATAGACAGATACTCCAATCACTCAACAGAATATAACCAAGTGTTATTTGTTACCTCCAGACTGAGCCAAAGTCAGGTACTGCAACACTTAAGTGTGGAGAGGATTAAAAAGGTACCTTAAGAACCACCAATAATTAAAAGATTTTCAAACATGGTTACAGCACTACCTACATTGTGCAGTTACAAGTAATCTTACAATCACATCCGAAAACTGTGCTAAAGGATTGGCAGTTTCTGCTTGCATGACCATTTAAAAATAATCCCTTCTCATGGGTAGAATACTAGGAACGTGACAAGCTACATCAGACACAGTTCATGGCCCAGGTTCCAAACTCTTGCTGTTCTGGAAGGCTTGGGTAGAATACAATATCCTGAGTTAAGATTTGAGTTTAAGTTTAAAATTTAAGTTTGCTGTAGGTCTAGGTGACAAGATTACAGATGTTCTAACAGATGATTCATCAGATTAGAAGCGTTAGGTATTATACAAACACTGAAATTAAGAGGTCATACAAATGTTGATATGCTACTGAACTGAATCTGAATGGGGGGTAGAGGGATTATATGGCTAGCACTATGTAGCAGAGAAGGAAGTGTTTACAAGTAACACTGTATAGGGGCAGAGGAAAAACAAAGTGTCTGCTGCTAAACAAAGGATTAAATAAACATTCCACCTCAATAGCAAACGTCTGTCCTGGGATGCTTGAAAATGTGTAATGTGAGACAATGGATCCAGAATCAACAAAGAAGTGTCACTGGGAACATTTCACAAGGCTCAGCTAGTTAAAATCCAAACAGCTATGTTTACCTCTGTCAAGCCAATATAAACCCCTGCTGCTACCACCGATTCATAGTTTTATTATCCTGTTTTACAAACTCAGATGTTATAAAACGTGTTTCTGTATTTACCCCACAATCCACTCAATGGTCATATTAGAACCCCCCGACACAAAAGCAACATTTCATTTATCATATAATTTCTTCCATAAAAGGACGAGAAGACACTTTGAGTTACTTATAAAAACAATTTTTAAAACCTTGCAAAAAACTCCAAAAAAAATGCATCACATTTTTAATCAAAAGAGAAAACCACGTAAATAGGGTAACTTCAAGACTAGAAACAACAAACAAAACAACCAACCAACCAACCCCCGCCCCCGGAAGTAATTCCTGACTTCAGAAGGCATACTATTATGAAGTTTTTATAATGCCAATTAGGCACTTTATACATCTCATCTGGTACGTAATTTGCATGCATAATTGATTGACAGTTAGTAGAATGTGTAACTGGAAATGGCACAGTGTATATCCAATAGGTCCTCTCTATAGAAAGAAAGGCAGTGGAAGAAAATGCTGTATGACTTATGCCATCCTCATTTCTAAGGACCTCCCCAAACCTTATGGCAACACCCCTTCAGGTGAGGACTTTGATGGCTTTTCCCCTTTACAGCTCATCACCTCACATCCATCCCCCAACTTGGCCAGAACCGAGAGCCTTTTAGCAAGCCACCCTCCACATTGCTTCACTGTCCTGGCACACTTTTGACAAGTTGGGGAACAGGAGGTCTCCAAAATGCCAGATTTTGGCAAGCAGCAGGATCACTGCAAAATACTGAAGACTTATAACAATGTGCAAGAACCTCTCTCCCTGTGATCAAAAACACCAGCTTGCCAAAGGGATTTTCTACTCCCCACAGAGAATTAGGAGGAAACAAAATTTGCGGAAGAAAAAAAAACAAAAAACCGTATAAATGTTCTAATGAAAAGAGAAAACCAACCAACCAACCAAACAAACAAACAAAAAAAAAAACACATAAAAAAGCAGGAGGTATATGCCTGCAAGTCCACATTATTCAAGAAATCACACGGTGGTTCACCTGCATCGGTGTTGGGTTTTTTTGTTTTGTTTTTTACGTATATATTTTTGACAACTAAACAGGAGAAACGATGACAACACTGGAAACTTTTGGGAGCGCCCCGTCTCTCGCTCCTGCCCTCACGAAGCAGAGACAACAGACCCATGCATGCATCAGAAGAGCATTTTAGCCTTTCCTTCGACAGCAGAAGCTGAGCCCGCTCTGACCTGCAAACACTTGGGACGCACGAAGAGGGGGTGACAGCGGTGGGGGTGACAGGAGGGACGGGCAGGCCGTTTAAAGGGGCCGGGACGGCCGGTTGGTTTCGGGGCCACAATCCAGGGGGTCGGGGGGAAACAATAAACACCCGGCGCTTTTGTCTCGGCTTTATGACACCCCCTGACAAGGCAGCCGGCGGCATTGCCGCAGGGGGGAGACGAGCACGGCCCGGACAGCAGCACGGGGACAGCCCCCCAAGGGGTTTAAGAGCCCAGATCATGGGGGGGGGGGGCCGGACAGCAGCGGGAGGCCTCCCACATCCCTGCCCGGGCCCCGAGGGGCCGGGCCGAGCGCGGGGGAACAGCCAGGCCCGGCTCGGGCCCCGCGAGCCAAAGCAGCAAGGCTGCAGCTGAGGGGCAGGGCCGGGGCGGCCCCACGGCGGGGGGGAGGGGGCAACTCACCGTCAGGCTCCGCGCACAC
>NW_017728926.1:9944307-10031878 GCF_001723895.1 Crocodylus porosus | reverse complement strand
GCGGGGGCGCGGCCACCCGCGCCGCAGCCAATGGTGGCCCGCGAGCATTTTTCAAACGCCAGCCTCAGCACCTCGGGCGGGAAAGCAGCGAACCGCCCACCAATCGCCGCCGCCGCCGCGGGCGCACGCGCGCCGCCGCGGCCAATCAGTGCCCGGCAGCGATTGCGCAGGCGCGGCACCGCCCCCCTCCGCCGTTCGGTCTTGACAAACAAAAACATACGGGGAGGGGGCGGGGCCGAACGTGGAGGGACGGGGCCCCTCCCCCAGCCTCGGTCTCGTGCGCGCCTGCGCGGTGAGGCTGCCTCCCTCTCGGGCAGGCCCTGCCCCTTTCCGTGAGGTATTAACTCTGAAACCTACCGAGGGCTCGAGGGAGGGCGCTGCGAGCTGCGAGCCAGGTCCCGTTTCACATCCGGTCATCATCCCCACGCCACTTCCAGGTGATTTGTGCAGGAGTAACAATAAACTGATGAACTCAGTATGAAGAATAACCGTGCATTTCCGTCCTATTTGAATGAAAAGGTCCAGTTTTGCCACGGCCCCGACGCTTTCTAATGCTGGTATGACTAGTGCGTCTGTAGAGGGGAAATGTGGTTAAGCTGCTCTGCCTGGCACCTGGCCCTCGGAGGTTAGCTCCCGTCTCATTTCTCGCTTCTCTGTTGTCATTTGCATTCCCACAGCCGCAAACAGCTCTCATCACCGTTGCTGCGGAACGAGGGCGCGCTGGAGGCCAACGGCGTGTGCTGCGGGGGGGCAACAGGCCCACGTCACTTCATTTTTCATAAATTGTCTTGCACGTAAAATCCCAAATGTTCCACCAGGAGTTCGAGTCACGCCAGGTGGCGAGGCAGTTGCAGTGGGTTTTGGGGACGTGCTGAGCTCCTTGTGAGGTTGTCACCTCCCATAAGCACCGTGCAAACACCTACGCAAGATACAAACCCAGAGATTGCAACAACAGCCTTTTCCCATCTATTTAGTTGATCTAATGAAAGATGATCACATTTACTCAAAGAACCTTTTCTGCCTTCGTCCTTAGACCAAAAGGGCTATAATCAGCACCCCCGAGATTTAAATAGAAACCCAGGGTGTCAAAACCATGCTGACTTGCTGCGGTCTCTCACTTCTTTGAAAACAGAAGAATTGCTCTAATGTTTTTACATAATCAAAAGATGAGTGAAAACAAAGAGCTTGCATTTTTAAAGAGGTGCTTTGAGCATATCTACCCTGCTTATTGCTCTGTTCCTTCTTGCTTCCTGTGCTTTGTCCGGGGGTGCAGGTCGCAGCCGTGCTGGTGTAAGGACATAGGCAGACACGGTTCTTTAGGTAAATCTGATATCTTTTATTAGACCAACTTAAGTAGTTGCAGGCTTTCGAGTTTAAATACCCTTCATCCAGTAAGAGCACGCACCAACTGTAGATGCCTCCTCAACCTGACAAAGGGTATTTAAATCCGAAAGCTCGCAAAGAAGTCTTCCAACTATCTGAGTTGGTCTAATAAAAGATATCAGATTTACCCAAAGAACCGTGTCTGCCTATGTGCTTTGTCCAGGCACTTGGGAACTGTGTTATAATTTACCCACAGCAAACTCCCTGCCTCCGAAAACTGAAGACCCACCAGCCTTGTTAAATGTTCCCAGGGATACTTTTCGTTGATTCTGGATCCACTGGCCCACATTACACACTTTCAAGCATTCCAGGGCAGACGTTTGCTATTTAGGTGGAATGTTTAAACCTTTGTTTAGGAGCGCACATGCTTTCTGTGCCACACAGAGAAAAACAATCATCATACAAAAGTGTCAGCAAATTTCATTATATGCAACACATACCGTTGGGATTGTTGTCCTCACTCAAGATAGCTGCTAAAGGATGTTTTCAGTCAAGTGACACCTCTTTCCAGCTCAGTGATCTTCCTGTTGTAAGCTGGAAATTGTTTCCTGTCAGGCAATATGCCTACAAGTTCCTGCTTGCAGGAGATGTCTAGGGTTTTTTGTTTTTAAATGTGCTGGGCCTCAGGCTGCTGCCAGAGAGGCCACAGTGTGTTAAATTTCCTCCCTGTGGTTCTGCTGCCTGAAGTAAGGAGCGTGGCTGACAGGCAAGCAGACTTGCAACCTATCCTGGTATTTCTCGGGTAACCTTAATTTTTCTTTCGGCTGCATAATGTTCAGCCAGTCTAGGTCACAAGATGAAAATTGGGGCCTGGAATCACACTTGAGACCTGTGAACCAGCCCTATGTTGTGCCTTCAAGGCTGCTTTTAGCAAAGCAGTTATGCTACAGTGGGATGTGCCACTTCTGTGCAAAATGTCATGAAATTAGGATGTTAACTGATCCTGGGAGGCAATTGATTAATTCAAGTATAAATACTTCAGTACAGGGAGTTCCAGGCCTTAGCCCATTTGCCCCTGACCATGACTGGGCTCTGAGCACATTAAGAAAAGCTGACGCTCGATTTTGTTGGTGTGATCTTCCTTCACGCCGATCTCACGCCCAAGTTCTGTTGCTTTCTTCCTCTTTTTTGCCCTTGTGTTCCCGGTTTGCTCTTCTTTCATAGGTCACATCTGAATTTCCTCCCAGGCCTGCCCACAGTTGGTCCTTTTTATCACAATACACTTCCTACAGGCTGTCCCTTCTCTCCAGCTTCGTTTTCCCAGGTGACATAGAACTAAAACGTTCTAGTCCCAGCTGCCAACAGACCTTCCAGTTCTAATTCGCATTCCCAACTGCTGTGGAACCTTCCTGTCCCAAGTGCCACAAAAACAGACAGTCCCAACAATTTTGACATTTCCTTATCCCAGCAGCTGTGGGCCCTTCTGGGTGCAATCACTTGTCCAGCCTGCCTGTCGTTTCTATCTTTACCTATCCAGCATTTCAGTCCAACTGGCTGCAGACCTTTGCTGCCATCTAAGCTACAGGCCTAGAAACCTCCCATACCCCAAAAGAGTGCTTAGTGCTGCGACAGATCACACTAAAGGGATGGGGAATGGGATGATGGAAAAATCAAAGTTATGTTAATCTATGGGAGCAGGTCACAGAAGCCCCTGCATTGGAGCATTTACCAGGTGCCATAAAGCTAGAGTTTTGCTGCAGATCCTACCTAGTCTTTGCCTACAGAGAGGACAAAGTCTTCATTCATCTTCCTTCCCTGATATCCCTTCTTCAAGATGGCTGCTTTAGCAATACATTGCCTGCATGATGGCAGTGCAGACCAATGTGCATTGCTCCACCCATTCGACCTCTTTTCTCCCAGCCTGTGGTGCCTGCCCTCCCCCAAAGAGCTCTTAATGATATGACAACACAGCAGCAGTAGAGACTTTGTCTTGCCACCAAGGCAATGAGCACCCGTCCGTCTGCTCCTCCTCTGCACACATCGACTCTGGAAATGAGCTGGTGAAGACAGACACCCTAGGAGTGCCCTAAGCTGCTGCTCTGGACAATGCCAGAAGCCCAGCATGCTCATGCCACTTCATTTCCCAGGTTAACCTGGGCAGAGCAGGAGTGGGTGGGTTGGACATATTGTCTGAGCTGCAAGACTGAGCTGTTGCTACATCATATGTCCTGTCTGCCTCATCCAGCGTAGCAGCCTCCTACACCCCATTAGCTGCACTGCTTCATATTGCTGGATATTTTTATGTTTATTTTAAGTGAAAATAAAGCCTGTGCAGCTGCCAGAGAAGCCCTTTCACCTTCCTGCCTAAATGGGGCCTCATCAGGGTGGGGGAAGTAACAGGAAGGAGAGAAGAGCAAAAAAGGAATATATCCTTCCTTTATTTTATAGTGGAATCTGCAGACTGAAGACAAATTGGGAAAAAAGGTGAATTTCTACATCTGCCCTCCCTCTCCAAAAGTTCTTCTTCCCTCACTAGCCTTCTAACAAGTCTTTGTGTAAAATCCCTTGCCTGCCTTGCCACCTGAGCTCAGCACTGACCCTGCCAAGATCCAGGCAGGGGAATGAGACTGAAAAGGAAAATGCTTTTGTTGATTTTTCCCCCTTTATCTCAAAACCAACATGCAAGCCCTGCAGGGGAGCAGTGAACCCAACACATTCCCCAGCTACAGCCATATCATTGGGATCCTGTCTGGCCCCAGGGGTATAATTGGCCTGGAGACCTCTCGGGAAAGCACCAGGCCCGATTCCCGCAGCTGTGCACCAGCTGGAGTCACTGAGCACAGTGCTGTGAGGTCAAAATGCTGCCACACTACAATGCAGGGTAACATTGCCTTTGACTTTACACAAAGAAGGGGAAAAGCCAACCACAACTCACTGGAAAAACTGAACTGGTAACTCAGTGGGCAGTGCTCGCTCATACTAAGGAGTGTTGGGCCAGGCTCTTGGCTGAAACAAGGCCATGAACTTTTGGAGTCAGTAACGATCACTGGTTTCTTTTCACAAGATTCAGGGTGTTAACCTTACTGCCAAATTCCAGTTAGGTCCTTTCCTTCCCTCTCTCTAAACTCCCACTGTGAGGTACATTAGTTCACTTTATGTCTTAAAGTCTTGCCTGATATTGCTATGTGCAGCTTTGTCTTGTTCCATCCCAGAGGCAGCTGCATCTTAGTAATAAATGGACTGATCTCTAGACCTCTCACCTATGTCACAGATCTGTTGTGAAGTTTAATTAGTGCATATAAGCAATGAGGTTTAAAACTCATGGTCAAATGATGCTGCAAAAGGGCTTGGGCATTATTATTATGATCGCTGGGGATCAAGCTGTGCACATGCTAACGTGAGAAATGTCACCTAGAGGTATTTTTTACCATCTGTGGATTTTGTTAGTAACAATAGCTAATTCCCCTTCCAGCTCAACTTCTCTTTGCTTGATTTTCAGATTGACTCAAAAACTGCAGAGGACAGAAAATTCAACATGATAAGCCGGGGCTTTATTTATTTTTCATGTCTAGGTTGCAAATGTCACAGTGTGGTTATCAGAGCTGGCTTTAAGTGTGTACCTCTTGTAACACCGCACAGGGCCCTGTACTTTAAGGGACCCCTGCACCTTTAGAGCACCTATTTTAAAGACTTTATCAGTAATATTGAACACAACAGTGCACATCTGGGAGGTGGGATTGAGTGGGGGGGGAGGGGGAGGATCCGCAGAGCCCCGTCCTGGGCCCTGTATTGTTTAACGTCTTCATTACTGATTCGGAGGATGGGATCGAGTGCACACTTAGAAGATTTGAAGATGATACCAAGCTGGATGGAGTTGCATTTGTTGTGGAGTATAGGGCCAGGATTTAGATTGACCTTGATAAACTCGAAAAATGGTTGGACATCAACTAAATTAAATCTAACAAGGACAAGTGCAAAGTCCTTCTCTTGTGATGCAACAATTGCACGCACAAATACAGGCTCGGGAAATGACCAGCTAATTTGCGGCACTGCAGAGAAGGACCTGGAGGTTGACCATATGCTGAAGATGAGCCAAAAACTTTTGCAAAAGTGTTCTCTTGTTGCAAACAAGAAAAACAACAGTGGATTGGGTTTATTAATAGAAGTGTCACTTACAAATCAAGGGAAGTGATTTTTCCATTTTATTCAGCACTGGCCAGGTCCTGCCAGAAGTACTGTTCCCATACTTCAAGGAAAATGTGGACAGACTAGTCCAACGGAGACCACTGAAAATGAGGTGTAGGAAACATGACCTACAAAGAAAGGCTGGAAGAACTAGGATTATTTAGCCTGGAGAAGAGAAGATAGAAAGGAGATTTGATAACAGGATGACAAATGTCAAAAGCAGAGATGGTGCAGGGGTTGGGCCAGATGACCCTTGACATCCCTTCCAGCCCTCTGGTCCTGTGATTCATTTGAAAGGAAGGGTTTCCAAAGGCCAATGGATTAACACCACCTCAGGAACCCAGCAGGACTGTATCTACATGATCTGGAACACTAAGTAGGAGAACAACAGCCAGAGTGGACCAAAACCACGGTGTGTATAACACAGTATCCTGGTTGCAGTGGTCACTTCTGGCCTGATTTTTCCACTCTTAACCTGCTTGATTCATCATTTAAATTGGGACAACTCATGGGCAGGTATTCACCGTGAATGAGAGCTACATAGTTGGGTTTTTAATGGCCTCTAATCAGGTGGGCTATTCAATATACTCTTTTCAAGCGGGGCTTAGTCTCCAGGGCCTGGCACCTCTTGGAGCCATTTACACCGGTGGAAAAAGCTGCTGTATCACTATCGTAGTATTTTGCCCCCAGTTTGCTTCGTCAGGGTGGAACACTTCTATTTGGACATGGTAGCATTTTAGATCAGTGTAAATGACTACAGGAATTAGGCCCGTTGAGTCCTGTGGCAGATGATGATGCTTTTCACACGGTTGTGCCCTGGCTCATGAGTTTTTAATGCTTACATCACCTTGAATATAAAAGGAAAAACATACACTTTCAGCCTCTTATGAACTCTGCCCTGCAGAACTTCCCAGGGAGAAGGTCAGTCCCTCCGCTCTTGTCTCCCAATCACCTGCACAGTCCAGCAAAGTTTACCACCAAACTGGCAGCTTGATTTTTCCCATGATGAAGATGATACGGCATTTCAAAATTCCCACTTCCCTCTTTCTTCTTCCAAAGCTTGTAGGTGAAACCTGTAATGTGTAACACTCCTTCTAGAAAATGAAAACAAAGTCAACAAGATATGTGGGAAGTTGGGGCTAAGAAGGAACACTTTTCACTGGAAGCAGTGTTGAGGAATAGAGAACTAGGTGCAAAAAATAATAAAATTGCAGGCAGTGGCCCTGCCACACTGCAGGAAAGCAACAGGTCAGAACTATTCCAGTAACCTTTTTATTTGAATCATAACCTTGCTGCTTTCTAGTAATGAAGCAGCTAGAACTGGCATTGGGAGGCCACTTGGCTGGAGGCTGTGATTTCTCATAGGAAGGAAGTTGTCTTCCGTCCATTATTAATACTGCTCTGCATTCACATGACAATTTATATTACGCAAAGCAGGAAAGTGAAAGACTTGGGCCCCGTCTGCTCTTGAGGAGTCAAAGCCCATTGGCTCCCCATCTCCTGCTGGAGCAGAGTCTTTTTCTACGGCTCGGTGTTCCAGCAGTTAGTAGGTGGGGTTGGGAGCTGTTCTGTTTTGCTCATTTGCTTTGCTCTTCAAGCCAAATGCTGTTTGCATTCAAATTGATTAGCAGCAGGCTGCAGCCCAGAGTGTATAGTAACAGCTTCCCTTGCTCTGCAGAGGTAAGAATTTATTATTGGCAGCGCCCACTGGCAGAGATGCTTTAAGAGCTACAAAAACTAATTTTTCCCTGTAGTGTTTGCACAGTTTGTCACTTAGCTCAGCAGCTTGTGCAGCACATCCATGACATTGCTGGATTCTTGCCTGCAGCAGAAAAGAGCTAACATTTCTCACTGACTCTGCAGCCTTAATAGAGCAGATTTCTGCCAGCAGTCCTTGCCACAAAGACATAAAAATGCACCTACGGGTTGGACAGGAGTTAAAAGTGGTCTTTGGCTTCAGCCCTTTCATGAGGTTCACTGAGTGACTTGCCAGACCCCGCTTGCACCCCTGCAAACTGCCTGCCAATCTCTGCACTCTGTAGGGTAGAATCATGCTTTGTGATTGGCTACAATGACTGCTGGGTAGGTTACCTCTAAAAGCTGCCAGTCTCCAGACCGTGCAAGGGTTGGATTTAAGACAGGCCACAGCAAATTGTTGAAGACTCCAGACACCACATTTTGAGAATGAACTGCTGCGGTCTGGACAGAGTTGAGAGAGCATTTCAGATCCCTGAGGAAGGATCAGGTGGGAAGGGGGAGAGCTCGTGAAGCTGGAGAATGAGGGCACACAGAGCCATCTCAGCTTGAGCTGCATATGACTTTCCTTGGGACTTTGGGAGATCAGAAGAGCAGGAGGGAAACAAATAACCGTGCTCTATTCTTTGCAGAAGGAAACTGTAGATTGATTCACGTGAAGGTCAATCACCCTGAAGAGTAGCAGGGATGAAGACTCTTCCCCACCCTATAGCACAAGGGATGAGCTGATTCACTGCCATGTGAAGGATGCAGTTCTCTGTGCAGATCCTCTCATGTTGAAAGTACCTTTAGTGTTCCTGGGAAAGGGATATGACGTGGAAGAAATGCTCCCTGAGAACCATGGATGAGAAGAGGAGGGGAGGTCCTCCTTGGTAAGGTGCTTTGAGAGCTACCAAGGAACAGCGCTGCATGACAAGGTTAGTGTTGGTCAATGGGGGATCTTTGTAGCCACGTTTCCAGGATGTGGAGCCTTTGTTGCGTCATGCCCTCAGCCGTGGCTGCTGCACATGAAGAGGAAGCAGGGCTAATGAACAAGAATGAGGCACAGTGTTTCTCATGGCAACAAGATGGCAGCTGGGGGAGGCTGTGGAGTATTTTTCAAGTAGGACCTTCCA
The DNA here is from genome assembly GCF_001723895.1 of Crocodylus porosus. Classification (NCBI taxonomy): domain Eukaryota; kingdom Metazoa; phylum Chordata; order Crocodylia; family Crocodylidae; genus Crocodylus; species Crocodylus porosus. The sequence goes on along the minus strand of NW_017728926.1, from coordinate 10,023,500 downwards.
TACAGGGCAAGCAGAAGGGTCACACTCCTGGCTCCTCCTAGAAGGGAGGTATTGCTGCACATTCAGTCCCAGGGTGCTGGTCCCTAGGATTGTCCTTGTCTGAATTAGTTAGTGATGCCTTAGTAGGGCCTGGGCAGCACGACCAGCCTGTAGGACAAATGAAACCAGCCTTGTAAAGATGGAGACCCACTGCAGTCTCTGAACTCTGCAAAGCCAGGAATAAGCGAAAGCATAAACAGGCAAGGACTGTGCTTTTGCTGTTGCAGAATAAGGTATTTCATAACAGATATTCCAGAAAAAGGACTGTGGGAGAAGGATTATTTTTGCTAAAAGTCACTTTTGTCCAGCACAATTAGCGTGGCTTTTATTTAGAGTCCAGGCAAACAGCTTTTCTGGGATGATTTATCATGCAGGAATGGCCCCGATCAGTTTTCCCATGTAGGCAAGCCCTAACTGAACCCATTTGACAAGGCTAGCGACGTCCTTTTTATAACACTCCTTTATACACTGATATTCTATGAGACTTCATTCTAACATGAGGCATCTCAGCCTGCTTTGATGAACAGCGGGGTGCAGCAGCCCGGTTCCACCCTCCTTTCACAACATGCTGAGGAAGGAGAAGCCTGCGACAGGTAAGAATCCCCTCTGTGGTCAGTGGGGTGAGGTAGCCAAATTGGGTGCACATTACAGGGAAAGGGGATTAGCGAAGTGTGTACCAGCAAGGATCATGAGTACTGTATGACTGTCCAACTGAATACAGGCATGCAGAGGTTCTGCCACTTCCCAGCTTGGATGCCATCTCACAGATCACACCTTCTCTTCCACCTGCAACCTCACAGTATTCCTATAAGAACTACAACAATTGTCTATCTGGAAAAAATCCATTAGAAAAGCACTGAATATATTGTTAGCATTTATCCATCCTTTTCATGCAATTTAGCAGCTGGAAACAGGGAAGAGGAACCAATGCTGTATGGCCAGCTGACTTTCCATGGATCACAGTCCGAGTCATTTCAGCAAGCCACTATGTTATTTGGTGGTAACTAGTGCTCATTGAAAAGAGAGGAAAAATTGAAGGAGATCACTGGGAATTTTCCCAAGTAGTTGTAGGAAATCAACTCACTTTTTCAGGATCATTACACAGGCAGACCTGCGTTGATCAACACAGCAAAACAGGGCATGAAAACTTGGTGTAATTATACCTGGCAGCTGTAAAGGGGCCTGGCCACTAGGCACAGCAGGGGAGAGGCACTCCAAAGCAGCAGCTTAGTGCCTGCAGCTGCACTTGGGCCCTGTCTGTCCTAAGCCAGGTCTCCCAGCTCCTGCTATTCTTCAGGTTTCTGGCCTGCTCCTGACCTCAGCACCTGACTAGGATTTTTAGATCTTGGCCCCTGGCCTGGTTTCTGCCCCAGATGCTCAGGATCCTGACCTCTAGCTCGGGCTCACTCTGCCTCTGCTCTTGGTTCCCCCTGGCTTGGATGCTTGGTTTAACCATTGCTTCACTGGATCATCAACACCTCAGTTGCTTACAGCAGCAAAGGAGAACACAGGCTCAGCTCTGACATCAGGCCTTCTACAGCCCCAGCTTGAGTGCCTCGAGCAACATTAAATCATTGATCAACACGTCAGCATCTGGCCCCTCAAGTAGGCTGCTATGTTAGCACCTCTTGGAGGATGCTGTTTGCCTGGAGTCACTGTTTGGCAAGGCTGGGGTCACAGGGCACTGGTTGGCAAATGTTGCTGCTAGTCCCTTGTAAAATCTACCATTTTTTTTTGCTGTTTCCATAAGAGCAACAATTCCTTTCCATGCCCACATATTGTCTATTAATGATGGTACCTTATCTTGTATGGGTTTCAGAATACAGTAGGATCATCTCAGTCACAAGCAAGCACGGTTCAGCCAGGTCAGAACAGAGCTCAGAAGAACTCAAGTTGAAGCTGGAGAAGCTTCAAAATCTTGCTGGACCCAGTGTTTGATGTGCCCTGGCTGAGGCTCCATAGGAACCATGGGGGCAGATGGAAAGAGGCTCCGCTTCCTAGCAGAGTCCACAGCCAAGGAGAGTTCTTGTAGGAGTTCAGGGAACAGAACAGCTCTTAATGGGCTCACACAGTTTTTGTTATCTCAGATATTGTATTCAACATTTGCTGAGCTTGATGCGGGCCTGGGCTTGGCTTGGCTGTGTAGGTTCCTTTACAAGTCTTGAGGCGACAAGTTTCTCCCCCCTGAGACAGAGGTGGGCATGATATGCTGGTCAAGTGCAGTGCAAGACACTATATCAGCTGGTCCACCTGGACTTGTCATCTTGATGAGTAGGTAACATATGCAAGAGAGAGGATCCTGGTATGCTCTGATTATGGGCATACTGAGAGCAAAGCCATCCGAACCTGTGAAATCAATCCACCATCCATTGCAAAGTTTGCTGCTGGTGCTGTTCTATAGTGAGCTGCCTTGATCCTCGTGACAATCCAATCACCAGTCTCAGGGACCGTTGCCACTGATATTTACACTTCCGTTTAATGTAGTAGGGGGAACAGAAACACCCACTGCTCTGGCAGTAGGCTGCCATCTTAAATCTGGGATTGCATTTAAACACATTTAAGACACTCTGCATGCAGAAAAAGATCTGGATTTTCTTCCTTTCATTTCCAAAAACAAAGTGGTCAGCAGGCTTGGAATCCAAAGCTCTCAGGTTGTAGATGCAGTACCTACACAGACATGCTTCTCTACCCTGTCTGTGACTAATTTTTTACCTTAAATCAGCTCAAATCAAATTGGTACCAAAGATGGTGGCAGTTTTGTAGTCTCCTGAATAGGCTGCTGCCTGTGAAAGATTGCAGTACTCCAGTATATTAAGCTGCCCAAACCCTGATGGGGAAAGCATTAACCCAAGTGACATCATTGCCTATCACACAGGTTAAAGTAGCCATATTATACAGCAGCACTGGTGGTCTCCCATTAAATTCAGCAGTCAGGATTGCAGCCACACTGGAGCAGCAGTGGGATTAACTAAATTAAACACATTTGCCAAATAGCAAAACACGGGTTAACTGGACAAAATGTAGTCTGTGGTAATGGCAGACAGGCATTAACATCCCAGATCCTCCAGAGGAAGAATGAAGGCAGTCGGTTGGCTTGGCTAGGCCTGATCCGTCTAGAGTTGTACTGATACAATCAGAGGCGATTTGTTTTACAGATTGTGTTTGAATGGAGCAACTCTGCTTGTAGACACTCTCATATTGGTCTCTAACTTTTGCAACCAGTTTGCAGCTGATGAGTGCACCCACACAAATAGCTTGTTTAATTAGACCAGCTCAAGTCAAACCAGATCAGCTTGTGTCGATAAGGACTTAATTTCCTCTGAGCACAGGGTTCTAACAACAGGCATTTCACATGGGATAGGGAATCAATCTTACAAGATGCCCAGCTCTTGCTGACAGCAAAGCATATGGGTTGTCCCTTTGCTTCAAGGGAAGTGCTCACTCATTTCAAGTTAAGCAGATGGATAACTGGTTTGGTGCATAGAGACCAGATACTGGGCTGAGGCCAGGATCTGGCCAGACAGGGGCCTTGGTAACTACATCTCAAATCCACAAAGGTATTTACATGCCAAACTCCTACTGATGTTCTACTGAAACCAAACACCGCTTCAGCTGTATGCATTTGACTTCATTTGGGCTGGTTAATAAGTTGCAACATTGGGAATTTAAAACTAGTTGTATGATCTGAACCGGTAGCCAAACAAGAGTTAGGTGCCTCAATACCTCTGTAGATCTGGGCCTACGCATGCACCCCAGACACTCCTATTCAAATCAGCAGAGAGGCCCCATAGTTTTATGGCACTTGCGTGCCCCCTCCTAGGTGTCTATACTTTTACTCTCGTTGACTTCAGCAGAGGGTAAATGCAAAATTTGGTGCCAGTTTTTTCATCAGCAGTTTGTTGTGTTCTTTGGGGTCGGTGCCACCAATGCCAGTAACAAAGCAGGGTCAGGAAACATTTCAGGCCTTTATAAATGACATTATTTTTTCCTTAATTGAGAAATCTGACTGAACTAACCTTTGCCTTTCCAGAAAACTATGTCTCATAGCATTGGCCTCCTGCTTGCCCCAAAGCCAGCCCCAGCCACCACTCACCAGCCTGTCATACAGCGGTCTCCAGGATGTGTTCCAAGCTGTCTCGTCTGCACGGCATTCTCATCCTAAGCTGATTTTTCTTCAAATCCGCCACTATAGCCACACAAACAGGGATCACACCCACTCGGACTGGGAGAACTGGCACCTTCCTTATTAATTTATGGCAATTACAAAGTTAAGCATATCCATTTTTTTGTGAATGCATCCTTCTCCCTACACCTACTGCTCTGTCATTTACCTTCCTAAATAGTCAGTTCCTTCTGTGTTATGTCTGTATAGCACCTAAACTATGAAAGCCCAAGTCCTCACTGTAATAGTAAGTTCTGTACTTGAACACGGTAAGTCACGCACAAGGAATTTAGAATTGGCCACAATTAACAGTGTCTGTCTTTTTCCTTATGGTTGCTCTTTATGCATAGGCATTACAATACAAACCTCCGTTACGCGACCACTTTTTGTTTGTACGACCATTCAGCTCACCAAATGGACGATGCTCCCTCAATGAACAGCTCTTCAGCACTGTTCAGCATGTAGCTGCAAGCCTTATTCTACACTATTCCAAGGGATAAAGGTCAGAAATACCCCTGCTCATTATCCAGTTTGGGACTCCAAGGACCTTCAGAGCAGTTGATGTTATGCAGCATTCCTGGATCCCAGCTTGAGTTCTGAGCACTTAAAACTAATGCAAATTTGATTCCAAGGTTTACGTTTGGCATCCAAAATAAGAACTGCACAAGTAGCAAGAACCCAGGAAATGCCTGGTTTAAGGGACTTGCCCAGCATCCCTATGGATTGTAGTGCAGAGCTGCCTTAATCGTGACACCAACCTTTCTCTGAAGTCTCCTGCCTCCTTCCATACACACCTTCTGCAACAGCTCTGTTGACTCCAAAAGCCTAGATTTATTCCCCAAGCACCATTTACCTGTGCAGTAAAGATGGGGGAGGAGGGCAAGGTAGGGAAGACTGGAAAAATAGTATTAAAGACTACATCTAAATGCATTTGCCTCAGGGGTCTTCACCAAAATTGCACAGCCGATCCGAGTCTTGGCATTTAGCTTTCAGAGTGCTTGACTCTGTAACCATAACCTCAACATGTAATTTCCTGTCTTAAAAAACCAGAAACTACATCCTATGGGATCACACCGATACCCACTGGTAGGGCTGGAACCTGTAGATCCACGGCACAGATCACTCCCCTTTGAGCTGAGAACAGTAGAAGGTTGTCACCCCCTTGTAGACCAGCAGTAGAGAGGGATATGATGCACGTTGTCAGCCGGTTTGACAGAATGGTGACTGGGGAATTTGGGGGTCCATTCCAGGCTCTGGGGACAGCCTGCCCTAGTCACAGACCTCTACATCCAAGCTCCCTGCACGCCTGATCTCATGGCTTTGTGCCCCAGTTCTTCCCTGACTCCTTCCCAGTCCTAGTCTCACTAACTCTAGCCAGTCCCAGTTTTCTCTCTCACCCAGCCATTTCCAGTCTCCCCAGATGGCTCTTCATCTAGTTTCAGAACTCTTCTCACCCACCTCAGTGATTAGTTCCAGTCTCCTCCGCAGGTACCAATCCCTGTCCCACCTCTCGATGGCAGGATCTATTTTCTTCTACACCACCCACCCTCCCTCAGCATTAACTATCTCAGTCCAGCTTACACATGAACTTGCAGTGACTTAATTAAACCAGTCTAGTCAGACCTGTGCAGTCTCCTGTATAGTCCCTACGCTGCCTGCAAACCAGCAGGGGATTGAGAAAATAGTGGAGGACCCATCTTGCTCTCAGCTTGTGTCCAGAGCTACAGTGGGTCACAGCAGCCAGGAACAACAATTACAGGGAACATCTTGCTCAGCCCCTGCAGTCCTGGGTTGGACCATGCCCAGTACCAAGAATCACCTGCCAAGTGCTAACAATAGTCCTCCAGGCAGGGAAAGAGTGAGCTTAAAGCTTTGGCCAAATGAAGGCAAGTTTGGGGGGAACAACAAAAGATTGCCCAATATCAAGTCCCTGTTCCAGAGCACAGAGGTGCAAGAGCATCTCAATGACCTGTCAGTTATTCCACCTCCTTTAATCCAATGAGTCAAGCTTCCCCGGCCAATTTAGGTGCTAGAAACCTTGTCCCCCTTTGGTCAAGGTGATTCATACGTGCATCACGTTGCTAAAAGAAAACCTTGCCCATGCTTCAGAAGCTCTTACAAACCCACCTAAGCAGGCTGTGACCAATTTCCTGGGGCAATTTCACAAGGCACGTGTATAGCAGAATGCCTCAAGAGTCTACTGCACTAGTTTTCAACCTTCTTTCATTTGCGGACCCTTAAAACATTTCAAGTGGAGGTGCAGACCCTTCTGAATTCTAAGCGTGGGTATTCACATACTTTTGATTGATCTGTCATCTTTGGCAGATCGCTTGGACGTACAGCCTGCAGACCACAGGTTGAAAACCACTGGGCTACCTGAATGCCAGACATTTGGCTGCATTAACTCTCTCAGCCCAGCTTACACATGAATTTGCAGTGACTTAATTAAACCAGTCTAGTCAGACCTGTGCAGTCTTCTGTACAGATAGCTGTAGTTTAGTTTTAGAGTGATTATTCCAAAAGAGTGACAGATTTCAATTGGGTTTCCTATGGTGCCCATCAGCAGACTGGTGGACACAGGTCCCTGGCCTGGAGAGCTGGAGGGGGTGTGCAGAAGCTGCTCTAAGGTGCTGAGAATCAGGGATGACCATCTCTAAGGCAAGCAGGCATGCAAAGGGCAAGTCATGTTTTAACAAAACACCAGAGGCAAGTTTTTTATTGTTACTAAAAACCAGTGCTCTAGTGTTTTAGGCCAGGGCCTCGCCAACTTTGATCGTATAGACCATGTGCTAAGAGACACTGCGTCACTGACACCTCCCGCTCCAGCCACGCTCGGACACATCCTCCCTCCTGCTGGTGACCAAATGCAATCCCTATACAAGTAAAGCAATTATTTCCACGTAGAAGTGAGATTAGAAAAGCAATCATGTATTTGCATGTGATTTAGCAGCTGGAAAGAAACAGCACCGTGTGCCCTGCCAGCACCCCACAGCCCCCCACCAAGCACTCCACAGGTCATTTATGGTCCGGGGACCACAGTTCACACACCACGTTTTAGGGCTTCCCAAGCTTGCAGACTGTATCACGGTCGACACTTCTTCACAGTGAGAGCCAGCAGGTCATCTTTGGTTGCTCAAGTGAGACACGCGCAGCTCAGTTTTGAGGACGGTACTCTGTATGGCACCAGGGCACGCTGGCGTCATCCTCGCACAGAGCTAGCACGCACTCCCGACATTAACCACTGTTAATCTGTGCCAGAGAAGCCAGGGCCCAGGCTTCCTTTGGGCAGAGCTGGGAAGAGCACTGTACCACTCACAGCACTCCATTCACCTCTTTTGTGTAATGCAGTAGGTCGCTTTCTTTTTTCATTCCTGCGGGTCTCTGGGTTTCTTAAACACAGCATGGCAACTGACAGATGCAAAGGACTGTGGTGGTAGCTGGGTGGTAATGGAGGTACAGGCCATTGAGAAGGAATGTCATTTATCTGTTTGAAAGGCGACAACCTGTTGAGAGAGCTAGTACTATGACAAATCACCAGCAAATGCCAGCGTTCCCAAGTCGCAGGACACGCTGGGGTCACACAGCTGCACAACTGAGCCGGGAGCGCTAATGAATGCCCCACGGGTCATCTCCCAGCCTAACGCTGGTGCATTTGAAACCAGGCACACCTACATTTGCTAGCTGCTCATTGCCATGAAAAGGTTTCTCAGGCAGCAGGCCCCTAGTTATGGCAAATGCTCTCCCCCTCTTTTGGTAGACACACATACAGACACGCGCGGGATGTATGCAGACCAGGATCCAGAATCTACACTGCGCTGAAGCCAGCCCTGCTCAGGGCCCGTGCACATTCAGAGCTGTCAAAAGGAGAAGTCGCGTTACTTTCTTTAAACTTGCAATGTTTGTCTTTATTTTGTTCTTTATATTTTGAAAGTGAAAAGAAATAGTATTGAGTCAATTTCTTTCGTTTTTTAAATATTTGTTCTATGTATTTACAAGCCTTAAAGTTGCTCTAAAGGTTTTGAAAGTATCACTAGTACTTTTTTTCCCCCCAGGGTAGCACTGTTTTGAACGAGTTATTTTTCGGAGCGCTCTGGTCCACAGCGGTTTTCTCAAATGCATTTCCTCCTGTTCCAAAGTTATGTACGTTTGATTACTATTTTTTCTTTTTAATTTCTGAAGCAAGCGGAGAGGCAGGCAGAAAAATCTGATGACAATTAAAAAAAAAATTGATCTCTTCCTCACCTAGCTTACCCCAAACCCCCTTGAAAGTTTTGTCTATCTACCATGCTTTGAAACAAAACTGAGGTGCATCTGAAGGGGAGGGACATTTATTTTTCTGCTTTTTTTCTTCTATTATACAATTTGTTTACAGAAACTGCAAATTTAAAAATTACACTGGCATTTGCAGTCCTTAAAATAATAAATTAAAAGTTTTCAACTGTTTTTTTTTTATTTTTTGCTAAACAGACCTGTTTTTTAAGTATGAGTCCTTGCTTAAAAAGAAAAGGAAAAAAAAAAGATTAAAACAAAAATATTTTCTATAAATAATACATGTGTTTTGGTTTAGTGCTCCCGCCCTCAGGTTTGAAGTTTACTTATTTTTTTTTCAAGTACCTTATTTTCTCCATGATCACCTTTGTGTTTATCTATTGTTTCCTCTCCCACTCGTGCATGTGTGGGGGAAGGGGGGGGGGGTTCTGCGCGAGAATTGGCCTTGCTGCACTGTGATTGGCGAAGACGTGAAACTTTTTAAAAAAATACTTAAATTGTTTCTTTGTTTGCTTTGTTTTCTGTATTTTAAGTTTTAATTATCCTCTGATTCCTCTTCCGCCTCCCGTAACCACGTGAAGAACGCGGTGACTGATTTCAGTGCTACTCCTTTCCCGTTCTGCTCCGCCGGGTCCTTGCTGCTTTCCCACTTGTAGAAGGCATCCTCTGATATTACCTCCTCGTCATACAGGCAATCGAAAAACATCCGCAACAAATCTGCAAGGGGGACAACATCCGTTTAGTAGCGCACAGTAGCTGGAAGCCAAGGAAAGAGATGGATAATTACCAGTCTCTCAATAAAAGGGGCCTTTGAGATGAAAAGTGAGGAAGCAAGTACAGGGAATCTCTACTGATAGCAGTTGCGTCCTGATCATTTGTGCCAGAAGGGTTCAAATCTGTGGCTGCTGCAGCTGCCATACCAAGAACCGTTTTGTTTTTTTTTAAACTGACAATCTGCAAACTTTGGATGGACAACCAAACTTTTTTACATAAGGGACAAAAATGCACACTTGATTTGTGTAGTTCGTTATCACAGAAGTGCTTTGATGCCCTCCCCCACATCCCCGGAAGCCAGGGGCTTTTAAAAATTCTCAGTATCGCAAAGCAGCAATTTGCAGTGTTCGGTCGCAGCCACGTTCTGCTGCAGTTTTGTAAAGCAAAACCCGTCCTCTAGCAGTGAGAGCTGAAGCCTCCCTGGGCCCAGGAACATACAAAGCTGAGCCCAGAGAGAGAGAATCCATCCACCTCCCTCACCGAGTAATCACCTGCCTATGTCCCTAGAAACTGTGCCAGGTGCCAGCTGCTCTCCCCCAAATAAACTCTCCCTCAGTGCAATAAGCAGGAGAGGAAGGGCGGCATCTCCCCAACCCCCTGCTATGCAACGTCTCCACTCTGCCAAATCAGTGTGCTCCCTCACGAGCGGCCTCCTGACCGTTCCTTCTCCTGCAGGAGGTGGGAGAGAGATGCCTGCACTGCTGGGAATGGGCCCTGAGTAGCCCCCCTTTGCTGCAGCTGCTGCCCCCTGACCTTTACAGCCTGGCCATATATTTCTGGATGACTGGCAAACCAATAGCATGTGGGGCAGCCATGTACCTCAGTGCCCACAGAACATGCTGTGTGACATACTGCACTGACAGGCACCAGCACGCTTCCATGGGTGATCCACCCTGAGCCTCCTCGTTTCACCAGTCTTACAATGCTGACACCATCAACCAGCTGTGCGCTACAACACAGGCACCTGCTGCAGGGTTTGATCATACCCTGCTCATCACCCACATGGCTAGAGCGATGGCTACCAATACTGGCATGAGCACAGAGAGAAATGAAAGGCACTGGGATGTTCGGTCGTGCTCTGCCCATTCCTCTCTGAGACTCCCTCACCATCCCAGTTTCTCTTCCAAATACCTGAATGTCACAGCCATAAAAAGCCGCGTTCCGCATCGTGTCTTTGAACTATCACGGATTTTGGACAGGACTGGCAATCTGTCCCACTCAGTCCAAGATCCTGTATACATCTATGGCACAACGTATAAACGCACTGACAGTTAAGGGAGCTGTCACACCCCAAAACTGGCTGGGCATCTTGGGTGTAAGCACAGGACTTTAGTTTTCTCTCACTCCACATCACGGATTACTCTCTCATTGAGTGCTTGTAACAGAAGCAGCCAGAGATGATCTCCTTCAGCCAGGAGCTTGGGGAACAGCTTTGCTCTCAAGTCATGAAATGGGTAACCAGGTGCTATAACATCTCAGATATCACCAGACTGACTACCTGCCACCATCCCTTAAGACCAACCCAAATGGTTCAATTCCCTGTTCGGGAAGAACACAACCTTTATCACGCTGTATCTGAACCCTAGGTGTACATCTGGCAACTTTCCCTCTCATTTTTCAAATCCTCGACAGAAAATACTTACTAGGAGGTTGATCAAGTTTTACTATTGATGCTTGTAGTGCATAAAGTGCTTGTAGTTCCTTCTCTGTATCTGAGTCTAGGTACTTGAGTAAGATCGGCACTCTCTGTTTGATAACAGCAGTGTCCACACGGAAGCTAGAAGAGTCCGCTAGAGAAGAGAGAAGAACTAGAGTTACCTTTGCTGGATGTGAGGCAAGGGGAAGGTTTTCCATCACCTTTATTTATTCAGGACACTAGATGGGAAATGGAAGCTAGGTGGTCTCTGAACGTGGGCTCTCTCCCCAACAGGAGTGTGTACACTGTTTCTTGGAAGTCCCCAAATCCAAACAACACCTTCAGAGACAGAGTCATTTGTTCTGCCAGACCCCTACGCAGATTTTGTGTATGTACAACAAAACTGCAATCACCTCAGCTAACTATTGTAAAGCATTTGAGGATTCAAACCTCTTAAGAACACAGAGGCAAGGGCTGAATTCTTACCTCTGGCTATGAGGTTTCCAGAAGTCACTACAAACACCCGTTCTTTCAAAAGCAAACACAGGAATTGAAACCAGAATCAGAAGTCAAAAAAAAAATCTAAGCATATAACAGTTGGTTAAGACGTCCACAAAAAGGACTTTGCAGGCAGCTATTTATGCAAAGAGTTCTAAAAATTGTCCACTCCAATTCTCACATGCCACAGCCACAAAAGAGAGGACAAAGCTGAAGCACTCTACCATATGGAAAAAACACTCAGCTGCTTTCAGGCAGCATCCCCAGAGAGCACGATTTAGAGAGCTTTACCTCGGTAAAACAGAATGAAATAAAAAATAGACAGAGGTAGTCCAGAAAATGGTAACAGAAGACATTACTGATTTCTGCAGAGCACAGGCTGAGCAGGAACCAGCATAGTCATTCTAAGATCTTGCTGCATCTGGACTTTAACGCTAGGTGGCACCAAAAAGATTTACTCTTCCAGGGAAAAAAGGAGCCCTGGATTTTTCCTCCCTCTCAAATCCATTCCACAGAGAGAAGAAATCCAGTTGTACTCCTTCCTAGAGCAGACACTTTAAAAAAAGAGAACCGTTTTTTAAAGCCCTGAGGCCATGTGGGCATTTCCGTCCCTGACCATGGAACACAGCAGCTGCTACACTCACATGGTCCCTGTTCCTTAAATGGGGGGTCACTACAGTATTTAGACCACACCACTTTCTTTTTCTCTAGCCTCACACTTTGAAGGTAAAACTCTGCAGTCTTCCTGCTCTGCAGATCCTTGAAAACCTCAGCAAAGATTTCACATCCAATATACAGGAGAAAAGGCAGAGCTGCTTGAAAAGAAAACAGAGTAACTAAAAACAAGAACCGTATCTACAGAATGAGACCAGGGACCAAGTCCTGCTGCCTCGTGAATGTGGTTGTCACTTGTACAGCTGGAACCACAAATGGGAATTTTATAAGCGCTTTTTTTTTTTTGGTCTTGCCAGATGCCAGTAGTAAAATTACAGCGATTGAAGGGACTGACCAGATGTTTTCACTGGCCAGCAGCACTTAACAAAAACACCCCAGAGGGTCTGATGTTCTCATTTTTTTTTACTCCAGAGCCCACACTTCCCTTGCAGTTATAATAGCAGTTGCCATTACCGTGGGGAAGTTACTGCTTAATGCATATTCAAATAATTGCTTTAAGTGGCCTTTCCAAAGAAAAGATTCCCTTCAAATATAAAACCCCTGCTAGTACTCGACAGACGAGATGATTTCTTTTCCATTATAACCCATGGCTCCGGCTCGCGTGTGGGAACCTGAGATGATACAATAGGTCTGCACGCTCAGCATGGCAGGGGTGGAAAACAGCTGTCAGTTAAGCCTGGAAAATTAACAAACTGCAATTTGATACAAGTGGCAGTGTATGCTTTAGAGGCCCGGGGCACTGCAGGCCAGGATGTGAGGGGTCCAGGCAGATCTGCGCTGAAGGAACTGCCATGCCCTGCTGCCGTCTGGCACTTGCCAGTGGTATCAATATCTCAAATTCTGCAACTTGGGACCAAAACCTTAATGTGCATCCAGTTTTGAAATTCAGCGTTAAAGGGAAAAAAATAAGCTACTAAAACACAAGCATCTCCAAATTAATTCTTCCCATATTTGATGATTTTGTCTAGTGGTTACCTTGACAGTTACTTACCTATAATAGCTGCTTTACAAACTGCTGTCATTAAAGCTCTAAGGAATGTAGGTGAACTCATCTGGCTTTCATCTAGATTAGCCTGAAACCAAGAGTAAACGGACCAGTTAAATGCACACTTGTGCACACCAGTGTTTCCAAAATCCACTGCTTAATTTGGCACCAAGCACAAATTCAGCAAAATGTGCTGCAGTAGGAATCCAATTCATCCCCCACGTAAGAGAATTAATCTTCCCCTTAAACCTCTTGAAAATAGCTTTGCTATGTCAACATACACCAACAGAGCTCTTGTGAGCACAGTACAATGTCTGAACGAAGCCCATCCACTAGTCATTCTGCCAGATGCATTCTCAAGTAATAACAATACTTAGTACAAATTCAACACTTCATGTTTTCAAAAGTGCTCTGTATTTCGTGACCAATGAATCTACACAATTCCCCTGCAAAGAGAATCTTATCCTCATCATACAGACAGGAGCTCACAGAATGGCTAACAACAGAGAGCCCAGGAAGGGCCAGGACCAGGACTGACCTGCTCCTAGGTTTTACTGCACTAGATGGTGCTTACTCTAAAACAGGAGAAAAATGACACATTTCTAGGGACACCAACAGGTACAGCCAAAAAAGTACAGCAGAACGGGGTGTTCACACTCCTGGGTCCAGAACGTGGGTCAGACGGGGCCTGCACGCAGGCGCCCCATTGCTAACAGCTTGGGAGGGGTTCCACTGTGGCACGGTCCTGCAAACACTGGGCTTGTGTTGGGGCGATGCAGAGGTTGTGTCACAAAGAACCAACATCCCATTTTACCCCTGAGCTGGGGAAGAGACTAGAACGGTGCGTCTGGTTTTAGAGTGGCACTGCTTCTTGGAAAAAAATGGTTTTCAGGGTGAAAAATGATGCACTTAACAGGCAATCAGCAAATAACAGGTCAATTTTTTTTCCAGATTTCTTTACGTTTTATTTTCTCTTTACAAATTATGATTAGTGAACGTTGACTTCACAACAAAAACTATCTTGGTGTCTTTTGGGTAGCACAGGACTGGAACAAATTAACCTTTTTATCTGTGATCTTTGGCTGTGCCAAACCATGCTGCACCTTACTGTTACAAAGCTCCTACTGGGAAAGCATTTAAGATGTCAGGCCATGAGTGGGTGTGTCACCAAAAGGTAATGCAGTCTTCTGAACTGAAAGCTTGGAAGCGGGCACCAATACAACTGCTCTGCACCCCATCCACAGATGAACATATAGCGGATCCAAACGTCTGTCTAGTTCCATGAAGAATGAAAACTGCAACCTAGACGAGTTGCTTTGTGAAAGTGTCTAAATACAGTGGCTGGGCACACAGGGGAAAAACAGGAAGGTGTGCCAACATGTGGAGCTGACTCTGGAGGGTGTGATCATGTTCCCAAAAAGATGGTCAATACAATGTGAGCAGGGAGGGTGAAAATGGTCTTTATACCTCTACCCAGTCAAAGATCTGTTCATCGTTTGTCTTGTCCTCAATAATGAGTTTCTCTAGCTGTTTGTTTAGCTCTTCAGCAGAGAGATCTTTCTCTGAAAGTGCTTCTGAGGAACTGGAACAGTCAGACTCTGTGAAGTCCAACTTCTGCAACAGGAGATGTTGTATAATGAGAAACTATTCAAAATACTTTTCTACATTGTATCAAGCCGAAAGCAAAAGAACAAGCTGCATTTTACTGTTTTACAATATTTACAAATGAAAGTGAGTTATTACAATTGTTTACAAGTTCTCTTTCATTCCAAAGAATTATAAAGCAACTCACGAGTCACAGCGACATGCAAGCTATGCACATGAATTCATCTAGCAAAGAAATGCAGTCACCCGAAGGGAAAGATATCCAACACTTGACAATACTTTAGCCCATCAAGTGAAGCAGTGTACACTGTTCAACGGGAACCACATGGAGCTTGAATGCAGTTACCAGAGCCGGAATTCCTTCAGGCAGCACAAACTAACACCCTGCTCTGGCAAGCCACGTGCAAGTCCTATGATGATCACTAGTTCCCAGCTCTCGGTTCTATATTTCAGTCCCTCCACAAAGCAGGATCGAAGCAATGTCCCTGCACTGACTCAAAGGAAGAGTGCCCACCTGCGTCACTGCCAGCACCACAGCCAGGCATTCCCCCGGTAGCCTCCATCAACTGGGGACTCAGCTCGGCATGCACAGCCCAATGGAATCAAAACTCAAAGTGGGAGGTTAAGTCACCCTCATGATTTATTCCACTCCCTTCACAGAGTTTAATCCTCAATTGAACTGTCCACTCTGTCTTCTCATTGCCTCAATATCATGCCTGTAACTCCCTTTCAAAGACATAAGCCAGCTGGTCACAAATCAGCAGGCAGTGCACTTGGGACATTAGAGGATGCTTCCTTTCCTTTCTGAAATCACAGACAAAGGTGTTACTCTAATCTAAATCTAATCCGAACGTACAAAGTACTTCATCTTCATTTTTCTCTCTGCTGACATGTCAGGATAGGAAAGAACTGCACAAGTATGACCACGTGCCAGAAATCAGCAGACCAAATTCATCCCCTGCCAGGCACATCTTGTACAAAGGCAGCACAGAGCTGTGTCTGAGTGGAGACTGCTCCCAATTTACCTGCTCCATGAGAAAGGTGTGTATGTCCTCCCCTTCTGGTAAATAGTCCTTCCAACTGAGGCCAGCCTCCCTCCATAAGGCTCCCACTTTCTTATGGCTCTACAATACAAAGCAGTTGGTTCAGTTTTTAAAACTGGAAAGAAACAGCACAAGTTTAAAACAAACTGGAGTGGTGCAGCTGCATGAAGAGAAATACGTAATTGCTCTGCCTCACCACAGGTTGCCTATCCATACCCAAAAGGTTTCTGGAAGCCCATGCAGGAGCGTTGCAATACCCTAACTTCTACAGGCACATGTAAATGCAGCTGAACGAACAGGGAGTTTTCAATATGTTTAACCAAAGATGATTTCCATTACAATAAAGGGACCAACAGACAGAGCAAGGCACAAGTACAGAGGATACAGAACTGAAGGTCAGATGACTTGGAGTCTATTTCGCAGTTCTGCTACTCCTTTGCCCTCTGATGCCAGAGAAATCACTTTTCCTTCCACCCCTCTAAATTAATACAACTGGAGCATATCATTTCTGAAAAGTCATTTGCAATTGTGCGGACATTTTCTACACGTGTCATAAAAACCATGTGCACCTACTAGGCTTCATACCTGCCCTTTCAGAAATCTCCAGTTTTGATATGCCAACTAATATTAGTGATAATGCTAATGATGATATTCATAGTAATTATCGTATTTACTCTCATACTACGCTCTTTCCTGCCCAGGCAGGGGGTTGGACTTGATGATCTGCTGAGGTCCCTTCTGACCCTAGAATCTATGAATCTACACCTTTCCCCTTGCATTAGCCTCCCAAATTTGTCTTAAACAGGGAAGAGGATTTTTCTTTGCTGGAACAGAAGCAGGGTGGAATAGAGAGCAGTGTCCATATGCTCCCAAGGGCTGCTGCTTCCCTCTGGCCCCAGCAAGCAAGAGACGAAGTCCTATGTAAACCCTCCCACTGTAATCTGTGCCTGAAGCTGTACTGGAGCTGGCTCAGGGCACGTGGGCTGTGGCCTGCAGTCTGTAGTATCCCGATGAGGCTTGTGGCGTGGAAACAACACTGTTATTTACAGGAGCTTATAAAAAGAACTAGTTACAGTAAAGAAGGAATAGTCTTGCTATTACCCTCGCAGGGGTCCAGGGCCTCAGCTTGTTGCTGTCCTGTCACACCAGGAAGTTCCTGATGCTGCACCCAAAGTGTCTCCTGGGGGCTACACTTCCAGGACACACTGTGTTCCAGGAGGACTAACTACGTCACACAGTCGGCCACCACTCTGGAAAAAATCTTTTTTCTCTACATTTTGCCTTCCAAAAACAAAGTGCACGCCTGCTCTGGAGGGGTGCGGTATGCAGGAAGATATGGTATCTGTATCTCTTCCTCAAAGCCGCCTATCCAAGGCTCTCTGGATTTGCTAACATTAATGAATTTGGCTTCACAGCGCCCAGGCACCTTGATAAAAGTGCCTGGTTTTCACAGGGAGATGACAGAGGCTCTGGAAGCTGTGTGTTCTTAGCATATTTTTAGAATCAGACCTCCGATTTGGATGATTAATATATATTCCAACATCTAACTGTACACACCCAGGTCTGCAAATTCTGGCCTACGTGACTTCTTAAGTCACATCAGAAGATGAGACGGAGCCAGAAAGAGAGCCCAAGTTTTCTGACCTTAACCCTGTGCTCTGTCCACAGGATCATGGGTCCTCTCCCGGTTTACAAAATGACAAACAAAATGGCAACCTTCAGTCTAAATGAGCAGAATACTCGTCTTTACTAATAAAACACAAGTTTTTATCCACATTAAGGAACTGGTCTATGGAAAGGTTTCTGGAACAACTGGCCTCAAATGAATGAATGCTTTAAAGAGAGGTGAGGGATTCCATAGGGTCGAGTTAGAGAGTGCTCAGAGTGCATTAGTTGGCTGGACTTTTAAAATAAAATTAAAAAAGATTCAGAGTTACAGGTAAACCACCAAGCTCCCTGGGTACACCGTGAAATAAAGTAAGAGCGCTCCAAAAGTTCCATGGTAAACAGGTGTCACTACCCCTAGCGATGGATGAATCTGGAGAGAGTGTAGGTTTATAGTTTGGATAAGCACCCAGAAGTCTGAAAGGCCATCTGAATCTTATCCGAACTCTCACAACCTCCGATCTGCAAAAACGGGGTCTCTTGCAAGATTTCCGGTACTTCCTGCTTCTGGTCAGCCCAGAAATACCTTGAGAATGTCCCTCTTGCAGTATTTCAACACTCTAGCTTCTGGAAGAAGCCAGGTGCAAAGGTACCTGCAAAAGGGAAAAGGGGTGAGAACAAAGTTAACCCAGCTTTTTGGAACCTTGTAAGGCAGGGGCGGGCAGGCAAAACGCGGCCCGGATGTGGCCCGCCAGGCCATTCTATCCGGCCTGTGGGGCCCCTAAAAAATTTAGAAAACTAGTATTTATCTGTCCCTGGCTGCCTGTCATGTGGCCCTCGATGGCTTGCCAAAACTCAGTAAGCGGCCCTCCACCCAAAATAATTGCCCACCCCTGTCGTAAGGTTTGGTCTGAAGTTTGGCATGCACTGGTGGGTTCTTATGTTATCTGGACTCATGTGTCCATCTCTGAACATCTTCACATGGGAAATGTGAGCACATGTCCTTCCTGCAGGAGCATGGTTTTGCTTTATCCAGCACAAACTACACATCTGGCTACTTACCATTTGTTTGCATAGAAGGTGCAGTATCTCAGAAAGCAAGACCCCAGCTCTTCCCACAGGAAGTAAAGGTTTGCTAAATTCTCTGGAAGAAAAGAGAAGGAAATATTTTTCTTATACTCCTTTGATGTCACTGTTCGAGTTCCCACTGACTTCAGTGATGCAGAACTGTGCTAAGGTCTGACTACAACCTAGAAAAACTGGGACTGAAATACCAGCCACAAGAAAACTAATTAAGATGCTTCCGTACCTTATTTCTATCTAGGACTTTCTGCTTTTTGCAAGACCTTTCCAACCATATGTGTTTTTGGGGCCGGGACAGCCACTTCCTGTAGGTAACTACAGCACTGCAAGAAAAGGGAATAGCCTGGTGGACTTTTACGTGCTGCCATCATATAAATGTTAAACGATGATGCCAGTAATGTGGACGTGAGGTGACTTTGGAAACCTGTTTCCATTTTTGTGGGTGCAGTTTTGTGGTCATGGTTAACGTCAATGGGACAGATGTTTAGGGGGCGAAACAGTTCATGGCTGAAAAACTGCACCTTCAAAAACTAAAGTGGGATTCAAATTCTTTTAAACAATTAGGGCCTAATTTTCTGTTAATAACTCTCGTCTTCCAACGTGTGGTTGTTTGCAATTTATTAAGACTCAGGGACTGACCATGGTTGGTGGATAAAATTATTTTAAAACAGAACATAAGCACAAAAATAGTGACTACACAGCAGTGAGCTCCCCACAACCACAGCTCCATGTCAACGCACACTTAATTTTTTAGAACAAAACTTGGCAGGTGTTGTATCAGCCATCAAATACAGTTTCGCATTTTAGTCCTGTCTAGCCTGCTGAAAGATGGTGGTACAATCAGGCAGATTGTTAGGCTTGATTGTTACTGTCAGAAAAATAGAAGTGCTTACGTTATAAGTTCTCTCATAGAGATTCCTCCTTCTTTTAACATGGGGGTCACCAATTCAGCTAGGTACAACCAAATGTGGGGTATGTCAATGGCCATATCGTCTGCCATCTCCAAGGTATCTGAAAAGCTTTAGAAAACAGACAAAATAATATGCCAGGTATTAAACCCAAATCCAGTCTTGGAGACTCTTTTCTTCTTCTCTAAAGTAAATCAGTACTGGGGTAAATCCTTTCAGTTTGTAGCAGAAATTCCCAATAGCATGAAGCCTACTAGTGCCATCTAATACTCGGGCCCCTCCCGTGGCGAATATAGATGACTTCTCTTTCACAACAAAGGATACTTCTGATATGGTCCTGCTCTTGGAAGCCCTGGAAGGTGAATGCCCTCAAAAAGGTATACATTTTAGTAGATGCAGTTGCTTTTAGAAGAAGCTGAGAAGCAAGTATCTCACAGGAAAGGGAGCACATGTTTCAAATTAACACCAAAGAAAAACATGAGAGATTTAGACGTATGTGTGGCAAAATACCAACCCCTTGAAGAAGTCCTGCTTGCTTAGCTTTCCTGACTGCACCAACTGATGTAGTAACTGGCCCATGTGATCCCTGGTGATCTGACTCCTCTCCAGGGTAGACTCCACTCCAACTCGCACAAAAACAGGCAGCAGATTCTGCGCATTCAGCTCCTCCACGCACTGCATTGCTTCCTGTTCAAACAACAGAGGGTCACGCCTCTGAGCTCGGGGAGACAAATGGGCAGGCAAAGCAGGAAGACGTTCTGCACTGATCAAAAGCCTGCCACAGACACTGCTTCAGGTCAACAGATTCTTTTGATAAACTTCTGTCATTATTTTGATATGCACTTACTGAAACTGAGAGGCAAGGATGAATCATCCATCTCTGGCCCAAAAACCACCATTGAAACTCAAAACTTAGTAGGAAGCAAAATTAAGAATTAGAAATTGAGAACGTCAGCAGTTGCAATGTGCAGAATTTTAAAATAAATGACCACACTTTGAGGGCATAAGCCAGTCACTAATTTGTGAGTTCAGGAAGAAAATCCCCCCATCATCATGGTACTGCTTTTTCTATGGAGTTTACTGCTTCAAACCACAAACCCATGTCAGAGAAAGGATATGGACAACACGTCTGACCTGGTGTGGTAATACGTGTATTATAAAAAGGTAACGTAATGACACAGAAAATATGTAAATAGTATGTGGAAAATGCAACACTTTTTACTGCTAGAGCTATATTCTGGCACCTGCATTTTATACTGCACACAAACGTAGCGCTGGAGAATGATCAGGGAGCCTCAGAAGAATTTCTGGTGTTTCTAAGGGGCTATTTCCCACAGATATTGGGGCCTAAGGTAACTGCCGGTCTCCTGTGTTAGGGCCAACTTTTAAACCAAGGGCATGCTAGTACCTCCGAGAGCAAGGAGAGCGTGGGCACGGATCTGTACGACTGACTGCTGAATGACTGGCTGTACAGCCTCAGTATCATAAGAAGCTGCCACAAAGCTAAAAAAGACTTCTAATTTCTAGTTAAACAGAATGGACTGAAGAGATGACGCAGTTGGGCTGTTTCTACTGACATTTTCCATCCTAAAAACTTTGTTAAGATGAAAGCAAGGTTGTAGGCATGCATCGGTGTGTGCAGTGTATGTTATATTTCAAGAGTATTAAGAGTTAAAAACCACCAGAACCAGAACTCCCTCACACAGCCTCAAGAAATGGACTTCTGGGTACGTTTCTCTCACTGGACTTCACTACTTTGACTTTCTTTTGTACAGATATCTCATGAAAAAAAAAATCACATGTATTTGGACACAGCACAGTTTCATTATATCCGTGAGCATAGAAACTAACTGGATCAGGCAAGGACACGCTGAGGTGTAGCTCAGAACAGAAAAGGGCTGGAGACTTATATTTTAAAAGATAAGGAACTGAGCAGCCCCTCTAGCAACCCCTGCCAAGTTCCTCAGAGTCACCAATCCCCGGTGCTATTATTAAATTAAGTGTTATTAATTCTTGAACTTGGGCTTTAATAAATAAACCAAATGTCTGCCTTGGGAACTAGAGCCAAGTCAGCAAGAATCCCGTACAAAAGGAGTTAGCTCTTGCCTTTCCACTGTTTGATTATAATATTTAGAAGAATTTTAGAAATGTGATTAATGTCTCTATTTTTAGGGAAGAAGTACAGGAATCTCTCATCACTGTCACTTCATACATTGTGGAGAACACACTATCTTGACTCCAAATCTAAACTATCCTTTTTGTGCCTGACATTTTTTGTGGATTTTGGAGAATGAGGCAAGATGTGGTTTACAAAGGAAACTCAACTGCAACCATTAACTAAGAAGTAATGACAGTTGCTCTATAGCTCTCCATATTTACTAAAAATACCCTGCACTACTTTCTTCAACATTTATTGTTGTTTAATCTGCCTTGAGATCAGGACAGTGGGCACTCTGACAAACTTCTGGCTGGTTTCTCTCTAGCTTTCAGCATCCGGCACTGAAAAGCCATTATAGCAGGACTGCAACGATTCGTGACAGATGCACATATATTTTCTACAATGCACAAAGAGGACTGTTTCCCCGGTCGCTAGCAATGGAAGAATAAAAGTACTTGGAGAGCTGCGCTACATTTGCCCACTCATCCCTGCTGCCTACATTCCCAAAGGTCTCACACTTTTACATCAAAGACCTAAGAATGGGCATTTAAAAAGACACTGTCCCCAAAAGGAAAAATGCGAAAGTCCAACTGCTACACGTGCTTCTGCCAGATGAAGTTTTTGTTCCATTTACCTTATAATCATTAATATGCAAAAACTCATCAATGATGGATTTGCATTTTCTCTCCATTTCCTCTTCTGATAGCGAAGGCTTGTCTTGTACCGGAGCTGTGGCAGTTTCTGGCTTGGCTGGTAATGAGGGAGAGAAAACAGATACTTGGATAAGGAGATTGTCTTCATATCCAAAAAAAATGTTTTTAAGTAAAAATGAATCCGGCCGGTCTCCCTCAGCCATTCCTTCTGGCTGAATAGCAACTGCTGATAGGCAGGCTCTGCTGTGATGACTGAAAGACAGCTGATTTGGAAATGGGATAGCGGGAAGGTAAAACAGAGTTCAGGGCTAGTTTTCGGCCTTTCTGAGCTGGTCTGATCATCAGGCATAAATCATTTCTTATTTAGCTTGATTCTCCCCTCTGTGAACCCTCCATATGTCCACAAATCGCCTTTCTCAGTTTGTGCAGTAATAATACTTGGCACCGCCACCGTGTTTTACACCTTCAAAGCACTCGCCAGACATGAAATAATGAATCTTTGGACCGCGACAGCAGCTCTCCTTGCACATTTACGACGTGCTGACTGGGACCGGCGGCAATGAAAGAATCTCCCCAGTTAAATTCCAGTACCACAATAGAAAGGAGAAGCCCCAAGACCTTGTCCCTGGCCCATCTGCTGGGTCTGGACCTCCCTCCCATCAAACCACTTAAGGAAAGAGCCTGACCGAACAGACGGGCTCGCCCTGTGCGCTGAAAGTTACTGCTGCTGTTTAGTGTTCGTATTGTGGTTGCTGTCACTATCTGCTTGGGGCTTTCTGCTGCAGGAATCCCACAACATGTGGAACCTTCCCTTGCGTTTCCTAGCTACTGGGCTGCTGGTCCCTCAGCCCCCCGGGAGGGAGCGACGATGGAAACTTGCGCAGGTGAGGTGCCAGCTGCTCCCCGCATTTTTAGCATTGCTGCAGAAAGACTCGCTCTGAGCAGTTAGGGGGCACAATGCTAACACCACCGAGCTCCCGGTGCTGGGAAACGTTAAGGGAGCGGAGATGCACCCTGAATACACAATGACTGTTACGCTCAGGTACTCTGATAAGCCCCTGTGCAGCACCTCACCTCAGCTGGGCAGAAATAATATTGGTTCTGCTGGATTAACCAACTCCATTTTACCAGCTGCTCAGCGTACACAAAGCCCACTGACAGCGCCAGGAACGAAGGTGCAGAACGCTGTATAGGAAACACGGGGTCAGGCCCACAGGGATCACACTTAAAAGCACACTGAGAATGCGCTGCCCCTGAGCTCCCCAATTCACCGAATCACTGCGGCTGCGAAAGCAAGTAGTGGCAGCGCTCCAGCCCCAGGGCCGGAGAGCAGGAATCCCTGCACTGCTGTTAGCCCCTGGAGTCCACTGGAGAGTGCTCAGTGACTGAGGGCTGGGAAGAGAGCACTTTGGGATGCCGGAGGACCAAGCAAACCCTCTGCTGTGTGCTGCTGGAGCATGCAGATGTTTTAGGAAGTGCTGCAAAAATGTTCCTTTTCCTTTGAGAGAGATTTCTGTAGCGGGTCCTTGGGTGTGAACCCTTGCTGGTCGGCACGCTCCAAACAAAACTTCTGCCCTTGGCCTTGGCAGTTGACCCAAACATCTGCATATAGAGCTTTCAAAACCACCACATCCCAGTAGCAGCCAAAGGCCAATCTATTCTTACGCAGGGCTCTGAACCTCGTTCCAGAGGCTCTGATCACCCATCACACTGAGAACATCCATCTGACACAGGTCCTGCTGAGGTCTATCCAGGAACTGACAGCAAGAGCAACAGAACAAGGATGGAAACCATCACTTATATTGTCATCTTTTACACATTTCTGCAGATTTAACAAATTCTCCAAATTCATGAGCCCCAAGAGTACTAACCCAGCGCTCAAGGAGCAGCTTCTTACCAGTTTCCTTGGCTTTGTTCCTGTCTGCTTCCACACTGCTTCTGTCCATCTCCATGCCTCCCGTTAGCTGTTTCACAGTCTCTAGCATCTCTCTTCGCTGTTCTTCTTGTGCCTGGTTATCTGGCAGCAGCTCTTTACTGCTGCTACCCCGCAAGAAGGTGCTTGGACGAGTGACTGAAGATGGGAGCGGTTTGTCATTCTTCTCTCTGCCTGTGCTCCCACGACTAAAATAAAGAAGCATTCACATGGAAGGGTCTGATCTGTTCAACTGTGAGAAATTAACATCGGTCACATCTCCTCTCTACTACGAGTTGGCAAAATGGAGCCAGAGAGAAATATTTTCTAATCTTTTGATGGCTATAGCCTGGAATACAGACAAAACACACATCTTCAGCAGTCTGACACCCTGCCCGCTAGATCTGAGTGGAGGAAGAGGCAGAGCACTTGTTCTCAAAGAAAAAGAAAGCACCCTGTGGCATATACCGCAGACGTAAGGTACAGCCAACTTTAATGTGATCAGTTATGGCACCACTGCACTCTGAAACTGCTGGACTGGTAATTCTTTACCAGTCCAGATACTTAAGTATTATTTCAAAACAGCAAAAAAGAAGCCACAGGGGGTGTATAAACACTGGGATGGCAAATATCTTATTAATCAATCGTTTGGAGGAAAAAGATGATACTGATAAAGAAAAATTCATTAGACAATTCTTTGGACAAAATTATTCAGGACAGTTATAAGTAGAAGACTGTTGGCAAATGTTATCCAGCATTAAGAAAAGACTCGTAATAGATGATGCTCACATGTTCCAGACAGAAGCTTCAAGCAATATTACTAGTAATAAGCACAACAGTTGAAAGTGGCCTAGTGGTTGCTAACCATCTATAAAAATGAGCTATTTATTACACTCTTGTAAGCTTTTTATAAATGTGTCCTTAAGGTGTGATGCAACAACAGGAACATAATCATTCAGCCACAAGGTTACTTTTTTAATTGCAAAAAACCCCCCAAAAAAACAGCCTCCACATTTCCCATAATGTTTGAAAGCACAGATGGATCCTAAATTAATCTGAACCACTCAGCAAAACTCCTGGGCACGCTTGGGAAACACCTTACTTAATTAAAGCTTCTTCTCTGTGGCTTGTGACAGGCAAATAAACAAAAAAAACCTCAGGGTGGAATTCTGTTATCCTCGTCTGCGTAAGCAGCACCTGTCCAGCTGCATGCGTATGCATTTCTATTACCTGTGCAGCGTGGACATGTAAGCATGTGCGCGCAGAGTGAGCATGCTCAGCAGGTTGTGCCCTGGCTGGGGGGGGTACACAGCTCTGTACGCACACACCTGGGCAGAGGTAGCAGAAAGAAGAGTGGAGAGACTTTCTCTGCTTTAGCCCCAGCAGCCGATTGCTCAAGACAGTGACATGGCTGTGTACTGTTGGGCAAACGCGACTCACAAAACGAACCCACAGATTTCAAATAGGAATCCAGAGTGTTAAAGCCAGTCTGACCTGTTGTGGGTTTTCTGTGTGCTTTAGAAACTGAAGAATTGCTTTATTATTTTTTCCAGATTAAAAAAAAGAGTGAAAACTCAGAGCTGGCATTTTCTAAGCTGGGCCTCAAGCCTACAAAGGTCAAGGACCACTGGCTTAGGAATTTTCTCAGGAAAAAGGTATGGCGAGAAGATTAGATACTGCCTGGCACGTGGTACGATGGCTTGAGCTCTGCACTGGGAACTCAGAGATAAAGGTTCAAAACTCCGCGTGAACCTAGCTTTGCTGATCTCCTGTTTCCTGGGCAAATGCCCTAACTGCTCAGATACTATGGCTCAAACATAGGAAAGCCATCTTCCTCCTCTTCTGGCAGCTGCTAGTAACCAGTTTTGTTCTGGTTACAATTTCATGGCAATCATATATGTACTACCCAGCCAGCGCACAGCCTAGTGTATACCTGTGCACTCACATGGCACGTGTAACAGAGCATAATAGCATCACACACTGCACAAGCGACAAAAAGGCAATGTGTGCAGCTGGGAAACAGCCACACAGAGGGGAAGAAAACTCCCTCGGGACGTATAAATACTGGGGTGACGAGTACTATCAAGAGATCAACTCTTACCTAGTTAAGGCCCTTCGAGAGTCTAACTCTGAGGAAGCAGATGAGGCAGATACAGATGACACCGGAGGCTGCAGCGCAGAAAACCTGTTCAAACTAGTGGCACTTGGTCGTAAGGAGTCTGCAGGAGAGGGCAGAAGGCAATGTTACAGAGGACCAGCCAGGCAACGACGGTCACACAATTATTTAAATAATGCCCCCACCCCGCAAGAGTTGCTAACAAGAAAAACTGGGGAAAGGGACTGGTGGCCTCCATTTTATTCCTGCTCCTTATCTCGTCAAAGAAGTAACTATCACAAGAGAGATGAGTGTTTAGCAGACTGATGCTGCCCAGCAGCCAGAGCGGTCTCTTGAGTGTCCCCCCTCAAAGGATTCGGTCCCTTGGGTTTTGTATTTCTGAGTTTATGCTTTGGAGCTGCGAAGAGAGGTGGCGGCAGAGACTTGTGTCACACCACCACCAAGCTGTACTCGTACACAACGGGACACATCTCAGCAAGCTGAAGCTTGTGGTTTATCTTTCCTCATGTTGTTGCCCCCATGCCCAGTGACACCCGCCCTTTTGGGCACGCTGTTCTCATGGCAGCAGCCTGCTTCAGCCAGGCCTTTCCTGAATAGGTCTCACCAACTTGTACCCACACGATCTACTAGTGAGGCTGCTTGGGGCTGTTCTTATACCGGAGACAGAGCTTTCCAAGTGTTTCCAGGTTTGTAGCTGGCGTGTGGGAGTGAGTAGGCACAGTGAACATGCGAGTGCCCTGCTCCTGCCACGGTGTAAATATGTCCTTTGTCTCTTATTATGTGCAATGACTTACTCAGGATGCTGACCTATTTTATCATTGTGCTTTGCTTTCTTGTTAGTGGCAGAATCCCTTAACACTTAACAAGAAATGGGTGAAACACAGCTTGCAATCAGTCAATACCTTTCCTCTGTGTTTATTAGCATGCTACTATTGCATTAGATGCATTCTGGACCATGCACTACACACATGCAATCATGGCAGGAAGGTCCATTAGTGAGACCTGAAAAATGAACGCACCGATTTTGACAGTGCTAACAAATGGACATGAGGCAGTTTTTTCAAAGCACCGAGTAGCAGTGACACAGCTGCTTCACGGATCAACAGAAGGGACAGACAGCACAACGTGGGGGTGCAGAGCCTTCTTCACTTACCAATCTCGCTTGCCTTTGCTCCGCCACTGCTGCCCTTCCCCCAGCTGCCCAATTGGGCTTTAGGCACAAGCTGAATCTTGTCATCTATTGTGGGCTGTAGAACACAAACACGTACGATCAAGACCTCACAAGTGGGATGATTTTCCTATCGATAAATGGGTCTTTACATATAAAGCTGGATCATCAACCCTGGTACTGATACATCTTTGAAAAACTCGTGAGCAATCCTCAAACTCTAAAAGGCAGGGAATGGCAATGCACACCACAAATAGATGCTTCCAAGGTACAGGTGAAAAACAGGCACTTCCTACAGATAAGGGCAGCACAACTAAAAGGAATTTGAAGGAAGGAACAAAGAATTGGTACATCACGTACCTGGGAGAACAGTTTATTTGCAGTGAACAAAATGTTTCTACTCCTTTTACAATCATGGCACCATGAGAAGTTTACAAGCAGTAAGGAGCAGCATTCAGGATTCGGAGAGTAAAAGCAGTGTCCACAAGAACAGAACATTGATTCTGCAAGGCTTAGGAAACGACTGTATTGACAACCAGGTTGTGACCCTGCAGCTCTCTTTGTATGAGCCTGTTTCCTTCTGTCACTGCAGCTCCCATGGAGCTAACTGTATTTAAACTAAATAAAGTCTGAGGACTTTTCCTGACAGGAACAAAAGCAGACGGAATGCCTTTCACCAGGCTGGAGGTCTGTTTTACATATTGCATGAGGAACAAACAGCACTATGTTTGTGGACAGACTGAATTCTGTCCAGGTCTGATTTTTACACTGCATGAACATCTGTGCACTGAAAGTGAAATTTAGTAGGGTGGCATTAATTAGAACAAAAAGATAGAAGAGAATCACCCTGATTTATGTGAAGGACTGAGTTCTCCATGGCTAGAAATTCCAAAGCTGCTCTCAAGATTATAAAAAAACCTCTAGGAAATGATGGGGCTTGGTGCTCACCTACCCAATGGGCCACATGAAATCCTACTTTGTTAGTAAAGATAACCATTAGATGCTCATATGGAGTTTGGGGCTAAAGCCACCTCTTGGCTACACAGCACCAAATTAAATCAACTGGCTGTACTTTGCTATAAAACGGAGATGGCATTACCCTTCTACTAATGCAACAACCAGACGGGACACTGAAAAGCTGAAGAAACAAAGAGCTTATTTTTGACAGATATGAAAGACCTCGTGAACCAGCTGCTTGAAGTACTACCCCATTTCAAAGGACAGACTCTGAGTTTGCTTTTTTTCCTGCATCATTATAACATACAGTTTTTCAGTGCAAGGACACTTTGGGTCCCTTAGAAAACAGGGACTTTTATTGCTTTTTGTAAGCATAACAAAACATGAACTTTTAGAATCTAGCGACTCCCTCCAGATTTTAAATGTTAACTCTTTGAAAAAAATGTACAGGAAGCTCTGGCTCAGGGGCCGGTTTGTACCGCCGAGGATGAAAGCTTCTCCTGCAGAGACCTTAACAAACATTCAACACATTTACGGCCACGTAACTTAGTGGCCAGAAAGTGATTTTGTGCACGGACACTTACCTTAGTGATTTTAAGGAATTTGGTTGGGTCCAGCACTCGATTGCTCTTCGCCCCCTGCACAGTGTTCCATCCGCCTTCATCTACCCTCTGGACACCTGCACAATCAAGTCAATCACAATGTCGTTACCGCAGCACGGATGGTTCAAATGCATCGCAGCCACGTGTGCAATCCCTCCCTCTGCATCCCATGCCAGGAAGTTACCAAAGCAACAACCGCCCCCCTGAGACTCCCTGCACAACTCGACTGTGTGGGCTTCAGGCAGGAACCAGAGGAGATACTTTTCCGATGAAAATGGCACAGTTAGGCAGCTCATTAATTGTTTTATAATCTTTAGCATGAAAGGCTCCTGGCAGAATGTTCTTCCGCGCTGGGTCTCAGCCATTCTTGTTTCCTATTTGGTTTTATTTTTTGTTTGCCAATTGTTTCATCTCGCTTGCGTTTCTCTAACAATTTGTTCCTCTATGTTAAACTACTCTCCAAGCTTGTCTTCTCACCAGCCATTTTAAACTGGAGACTATTTTAAAAATATTTGTGTTTTATTTCTATTGGTTGAAGGCTAAGACATGAAAGAAGGCTCTGTTAATTATAAATAAAATCAGCATTTGTATGGACAACCATGATCTGCTGGGGAAGAGGCAGCATGGTTTCAGTCAAGGGAAATCCTCCCTCACCAGTTTGCTGGAGTTCTTTGAGGGTGTTAACAAGCGTGTGGACAAGGGGATCCAGCTGACCTAATGAAGCTGGACTTTCAAGCTTTCAACAAGGTCCCTCACCAAAGGCTTTTAAAAAACCTAAGTTGCCACAGGACTGGAGGGAAGGTTCTTTCATGAACTGAGAGCTGGAAAAAATATCCTGATCCTGATATACTCACCACTCTCTTACTTAACCTGCTGGGACTGGCCAAAGCAAGGAGCAAACCGTAGCACTAGTATAAGAGAATGAAACGAGAAGGGTCTGGCACCTGCTGTTAAGAATTAGGGCTGATTTTGGGCTCCTCTCTCAGAAAACCACTACCATCTCTCGGTCCATCTTACTGGCATGCTAACTCTGAGGCTGATAACAATTTAAGACCAGACGTACCATGAAGATGGGCACTTGATGCCCGAAAGCTTGTCCAACAGTTCTCCCACCTATATAGCTGGTTCAATAAAAGACAACACAAAACATCCTTGTCTCTAGGACATTTCCTGGATCATCATGGCTACAACAACACTCCAATCCTCCTGGGACAGGTTAAGACACACTTTTTCATATTGGGTTGTATCTTACTCTGGGAATCATGCAGTAAAATGCTACACTCTTCAAGTAGGGATGGCAGAATCAGACTCCTACACAGTAATTATATTTCTAAATCTCTGGGACACTGAAACGAAGTGAGTATCACCATACCCATGTGGTACTATTACCATTTCATAAATGTGGAAATAGAGATAGAAAGACATTAAATAACATGTGCTGGGAATCTGTGGCAGAGAAGGCATTGGAACCCAGACTTGAACAAGACCTTCTTTCTAATCTTGTTACTTTTCTCATCTGCCATCACTTCAGAAGACTTTCCAGAACTTCTGGAATGGTGAATGATGCCTGAAACTGCTCAGGTTGCTCAAAAGAAGTACTACAGGCTTTCCAACCATCTCCAATCTCATCCCTGTTCATGATAAAAATCCTTTGATCACTAAGGATCAGTAAACGCAGATTTGCCCCTTTGTATAAACTATCAGGTATCTTGCAGAGAAATGGGCCACTAATTTGGGTAATACATACCTGGCCTTCTCTTCTCTTTGGTCATGAGTTGCTGGACCTTTCTCTGTTCTTCCTGCTCTTCAATTTTTGCTTCTTTATGAATCTGCTCAATCGTCTTAGGGCCTTGATCTGCTCTCCGCGATACCCAGTTGCACTGTGAAGGCAGTAAACAAAGGTTTAAAAGAGCTCTAGGGCATTGCCAGGGAAGTCTATTAAGAGATTCCTGAACAAGGTAAGAATAAGGCATGCACTGTTCGACACATAGCTTCTCGGTAATCCATCACAACCCTTAAAGTCAGCTGCGTGCAATCTCCTGCAAGTATCATCAGTGTGCCAAGTCTGCTAGGCAACAACATGTGGGAGGACATTTTCAGTAGTTCTCTCTCCCCCCAGTTGTGGGAAGACAACAAAATTAACAAGAGAAAAGTGCAGGAATAAACTGTTTTAACTGGAGACAATGATTTATTAGCTAATCTTAACAGCATGACACCACGTATTTGTTTCTGTTACAACATGGGCAGGGAAATTTTGTTTGTTTGAAAATTGCTCCCCCCCCCATGTTGTAAGAATAATGTATCTGATGAAGGCCAAACGGAAATCCCATGGAAAGTGGTAGAATTTTTGATACACAAGAACAATTTAGGTGACTGATGTATTCATTAGACCCTTAAACCTGTACAGGTTCACCTACCCCAAAAATAAATAGCTGAGAGAGATGAATAAAACTTGCTTATTTCCTGACCTAGTTACAATCTGGTTATAATTTGTGAATATATTACTTTAGGCTATGCATATATGCAGCCTTAACTCTGACTGCAGCCAGGGTAACGATAACAGTACACTCAGGGCAGTGGCTGTAAAACCCACTCGGGACCTTGGGTAAATATGGTGCTGCGTTTTGGGCTGCCACTGCCATGCTGCTCTCAGAATCCAAATGTGCTTGTTTAAAGCTAGCTCATATATGTCTGCACAAGCTGCAATCCCACCTTTGAATACAGTATACATACTCTTAATTATAAACTAAAGCCTTGCTTATGTAGGAATCATTAGACTGATTACAACATGGGTAGGCCCCAACCCACACTGCTCATTTTGGCTCCCTTCAAGTGTTCTCACTCAGTGTTACTTCTACAGTTTAGAATGGAATCATTTTCATTAAGTCTGGCCAAATTTTGAAACATACTGACATGCGCGGATCCAAAGGTAATTTGTGTCCTCACACAATCGAGTTAATAGTATAGCAGTAATCAAAGTAACTAACCACGTTCTGGGTTTTCTAGAAGTGCAGACTGTTGCAGTTGTCTTCTTGTAACAAGTGGGGCACATTTTTGTCCTGCTTTATAGACAGCTCCCTAGCTATCTTTTTATAAGCAGCCTGGCTGATCATCTTAGGTCTCTGTGTAACGAATACCCAAGACGGGTGTCAGTTTGGCTCTGGGCACTCTGTTTCCTGTACAGACATTACAAGACAGCTGTCTACACGTTCCCAGAATATACTGATACACAGAGGTGCAGCAATGCAGTAGGCACAGACACACAACATGTGACACAAACTCAGGTTATGGGAGGAAGAAAAACCTACCCTGTGGACAAAGCTCAGTGGAGTCAGTTGTAATCAGGTCAGATGAGCACATCAAAAATTGCTTACAAGAATATGGCTGCAGTTTATACTGCAGACAGGGCCTAAACATACAATGCAATTAACCTATCCAACTGCTGATCTCTTGGCCCTTTGTAAAGCAAGAGAGGTACTCTATCTTTCAAAGGACCAGGGCACAGATCTTTCCGGTAACATTCCCCCATTACTGTAATCAAGGAGTATTACCCTCATCCCAGAGACACCCCATTACGGCAGTGCCAACGACCACGCTTTTTGTTTTCTTCAGCGGGTACATACCAGCCTTAGGTCTATGACATCCTGAAGCATGAACCGAATTCTGGAGGACGTTTTCCTCTCTTTCACAATCTTTTCCATCTGATTAAAATACTGGTCCATACGAGGCTATAAAAAGAAACAAACGTCATCAGAATCCAGGAGGAAAATCAGAACGCTTTCCTACCAGGCAATTATTTTGTCCTCTAGCATTCTTTGATCACTGCTGCAATACACTATATTACTGGGAGTTCTAGACCTGCTTTTGGGCAAAACATGTATCGGGTTCTGCACAATCAGGAACTCGACTTGTGTGCGCCTGAAAATGCGCAGTATGAATCATGGTGACTTCTGTCTTACTCACTAAAAACCTTCAAAAATCCATTTTGATTATGTAGGCAATTTCTCACAGATGCACTGTGAAGCCCATCATCCCTTCAGAAAGTAAGGTGATTGATAAAAACAGAGCTACCATGAACTATCTGGAAAAATGCCATTTTCAAAAGCTTACAGCTTGGCCAAGGCAAAACCAGGTTTACATTCTTTACAGAGGACTTTATTATGGTCCAACTTCGCTATGCAAACCATCAAGTAGCAGCCCTCACCCACGTTGCAGTAGAGCTGCTTTCATAAAAGGAATTGCAAGACTTAAAAAACAACCAAAAAACCACTCAAAACCATCAGAATCATTTTCTCTCTTATTTTTCTAAAAATCAATTAATTTTTGGTCATCAGCCAATCCTGGAAAATTTTGACCACCAACATGCAGGTTTCCAAAAGTTGAGCGACAGAAACCAGAGATTCAAGAGGGAATTTCTCCAGCAACTTTAATTATAAACACCACTAGCACTTTGGCAGTAATGAAAATATATAGTAAAATATAGCCCCCATTATTATTTTAAAAAATAGGCACAAAGGCACATATTCAATTGTGGTTTAATGACTCCAAATAAAGGAATGAATCTGTCTCAGAGAATGAACACAGATACACGATCAGGGGAGAAGACAACAGAGACACCTTAGGTGTCGATTTGAACTGAATCCAGCTCCCACAGTGTCACTGGCAGGAGGACCTTTATTGTCTTCAGGGGAGCAGGTGAGGGCCTTGGAGTGATGCAGTTAGTGTGGGATTAGACGGTGTCTTTGATGCTTTTAGTAAAAATAAAGTAAAATAAAATAACGTTTACACGGATTGGTAACATGCTGTCTGACATTATTTCTCTGTTCCCATCGACACTCCACACTGGCAGTGCCAGAGTTAACCAAGACATGAAGTGGCAGAAAATAGCAGAACTGGCAATCTCGCCAGAAATTATGCTTTTCCTGTACTCAGTTAAGGACAAAAAATGAAACAGTATCTACAGCTAATCTAATATGACCTCAGTTACAGCTCAAATCAGATACTGTTCTCCAAACGTGTGGAGAAAATTAATCTTTCCTTCTGTCGCTTCTGCGCCTATACCAACGATTCAAACTCTTTAAAAGTTAATACTGTAACACACTTTTAAATGAGCAAAATAAGGTTTCTAAACATGGTGATTAGCGTTTTAACCATGCCTTTTCTAGTCAATCTTATGCAACAAATCTAAAAAGCTGTTTCTCTTAAGAATCACTGTAAGGATTAGGATTGGTTTCATTTGTGATCCCTTCAATCCACTGAGCTGTAAAAAGAGCTCTCTTCTAAGAGCAGCTGAAAACAATTAGCTCAGTTTGTTTCCAGAGTTTGGTCTGATTGAGTCCTGGCAAGCAAATCCAAGTGCCTTTTTCACCCCTTGCCTGGCTTGTCAGAAATACAAGCAGCCTGTAGATGCCAATGGAAGTTCAGCTCATACTTGATACAGCAAATTAAGTTTTCATCTATTGGAAAAGCAAGGGGGTGGGGAGGGCAGACAGTGGATCAGTGCCTGAAATGTGCACTTACCATAAGGCAGCTTGCGATCACAACACAACACAACAGTAAGATGTCAAAGAAAGCAATACCATCAAGAGATTTGTCTCTACATGTGACTGCTGTGATTATGTGAATTTTAGGTCAGTTAATGTGTCTTGTACATTTTAACATAAACAATTCAACATATTCCCTTCTGTAATGAACTCCACAGAGCAAAAAAAAATCAGTAAACGTCAAGATTTGTATTAAGTTTATCTATTAAGATTCCATGTGAAAAAAGAACACACAGTGGCCACTTTTAGTCATTTCCAAATAACCTACAGCCTAAGTAGCAAAAGGAATTAAAATATTTCAGGTAATGCCTCATGTAGCAATCTATGGGACCCCCTACTCATCGTATTTATGCCACAAGTATTCTATTAATTGCAGCATAAAGTCAAGGGTGCTACATGTGCACCCAATTTGAGGCACCAAAAAATGGCAAAGCAGTCATAAAAATGTTCCACATCTTGTAGAACATTTTTATGGCTGGCTTGCCTGGCGTCTGAAATTGAACATGTGGAATAGCTGAGGCTACCCCAGGGCAAGAGCTGACAATCAGCGGATTGCTATCCCTAGACACTGATCTGAGGGCACCTGGCTTTCATTTTGCTGGAGCAGGTCGAGCTAGGGATCCTGATCTGGGGCTCCCCCTGCCCTGGCAAGCAGAAAGGGTGCGATTTGGATCTGATCCCCTATCCCAACAATCACTCCTTCAACGCTACACACGGCAGGAGGCGCGATTTTGGGATTGGAGATCAGATCCCACAGTACCTTTAAATGAACGTATGCCAGGGGCCTACACGCAATCTTTTTAAAAAAAAAGGAAAGGGAAGGAATGAGACAAAATATCCACAGAAGACGGCATGATTTCATACAGCATGATAAAAAGTCCTACGCCAAACAGCCTGGAATGACAACACCAAGGCCACAATTTTTCCTTCTTGCAGAGAAACTCTCACCCTGGACACAAGACTCCATTTTACCTTTGCTTTCTCAAAGTCCAAGTCTTTGCCAATGGTTGTCAGCAAGCGGCAAAGGCACTCCAGGGACTCCTCATCGTGGTTCTTAAGCAGCTTCACCACACAGTCATGCATGATGGCCTCAGTCAGCATTTTCAGTTTGAAGAGCTCGCCAATGAACTTGATGTTTCCAATGGATCTCCGCCGAGCCTTGTCCCTGGCCTCCTCTAGCTCATCACGGAGCCGTGTCTTCTCTTCTGACTGCAAAACACAGGAAGTTCTAAAAAGCATGCTTGAGGGAGCCACGCTAGAGCTAGGGATCCTGGAAATGCCACTCTCAGCTAGCTAGTTGGTGCATCGCACCACTACCCCAAATGAGGAAACGCACCACCATAAAGGCTTCAATTAATGTACAGAGGTCTTCTACAGCATTGCACTCAGCCACAGCACTGGAGGAAATCAAGAAGTCTCCAAGTACCAGTTGGCATAAGATTTCATTATCAGACCTCTACATTTCATGAAGAAACTTACAGCAGAAGCAGCTTCAAGTTCCTTCTGCTTCTTCTCAAAGACATCATCATCAGCTTTGTCCTTTTCAAACTCCTTCTGGCAACGATTCAGTAACAACTTGCGGAAATTGACTGTGCTCCCCGGCTTGTCTGCCATGGGTACTTTCAGCTGAATGCAAAAGAAGAACACAAGGAACAAGCCTGACTAAACCTTACATGCACATTTTTATGCACTCGGGTTACTTTTTATCATGCATTTAACACACAGTAACACCAGAGTATGCAAAGCAACTACAAGTTATGGTTTTTTCAAAGTTTCCACTAGAATTCCAGAGTTTTTGAGGTTCATAATTCAGAATAACCTGTTAATAACATTTATTTGACAACTTGCCAGCGTCAAGGCATAGAAATTTCATAGGATCCTTCTTAAGAGACATGATTTAAGCAAATCATTTAAAAAAAAAAAAAAAAAAAAGGGATTATGCTCTTTGCAAGCATTCTGCAGCAATGGTACACTGAGACTGACCATTAACAGTGTGCTCTCTATGTAGTCTCCATGTACATTGTGAACATATATTACCAACTGTTAACAATTCACATACACACAGTAGCTAACTATTATCAAGTCTACTAATCTGCAGAGTTCATTTCATAAAGGTTCCACCTGAGGACAGCACGACACTAATGATAAAAATAGGGATCAAAACGTGAGGAAAATAAGGATCATTGTTCAGTCCTTTGTGGATAAAAACATGCTCGCGCTAAGTTGGGTGATTTTGTTCTCCCTTATCTGGCCAGAAGCTTTCTGATGCCTGAAATGACTTTCCTGGAGGCAGCTTTTTTTTGTCTGTGAGCGACAAGACATACTATTTCTGATAGGATTAATTTTCTCCATCACTACCCTCTCCTTCTGTCTTCCCTCCTCCTTTTCTATGCTTTCCACCCCTTATCCCATCCTCCACCTCCATTTTCCCCTCCGTATTTTCAGTAAGCACTGACTCTATTCAATGATTTTCAAAGTTTTAATGGCCGACACCAGCAGCATGACTGACGCTTAACATATGGGCAATTGTCATTCTGCCAACAGTATGACCAGGGCTTTCGGTCGTAGCCGGGTTGATCTGAGGACACAGGTAGGCAAGGCTCTTTGAGTATGTGTGATATCTTATTAGACCATTTATTACACTATTAATTGGTCTAATAAAAGATATCACATCTACTCAAAGAACCTCAAAAGCATGACCAGGAATTCTTGACTATATCACTGGTGTCATTCTATACCACGAGGATAAAAATCCTAATGTGTGATGGGAATCGTGTGGATGTGGCATCATCCTGTGTCCTTCAATGAATTCTGGATTTGTTGTCAATTCCACAGGGGTCTTAGACTGTATTATGTGTCAGTAATGTTTCTTTAAATCGCCACGTCAAAATGGCAATTGCATTGTCCTATAATACGAATGAGCACTGGAGCGGCTATAAAATATTACAATAATGTTCTGTGCATGTTTTCATTTGAGTCGGTACAGAAATGGGCCAGATACCTACTTTACAGTTTAAAATTTGCCTCAGAACAGACTTACATTATATACATCAACACACTGTGTCTATTAAGAATAACCTGCTGCAGTTAGTATAATACCTTTTTATATAAAGCATCATAAACAGTGCAAAAGAGCCACTATACATATAATTGAGAGCACAGTCAGGCATATACAACCATTAGCGATAATGAGGCTCAAGACAGAAAGAGTAAATCGACCGTCAGAGCTCGCGGAACTGGAAGTTTGAAATGTTTTTTTAATTGCAAGCTAAGCAAATTTGTTCTGGAAAGGAGTAAGAGAGCATGGATTTGGAGCTCCATAGCCCTGCTACCATGGATTGGTCCTTAGGGCTGCACTGCAATTTAATGTTCGATTCTTCAGAAGTGCTCAGTGCACAACAGCAACAAACTCTGCCTGCGAGGTCAGCACCGCTTATCTGACCGTCCATACAGACTATACAAAGGTGTGAACACTATTTTGTAATACAAGATATTCCTAATTAGACCAAGAAGTTCCATAAAAAATACTATGGAGTCTAATTTTGCCCCTGTCATAATTCCATAATCTCCCTTTTTGTTCAGGGGAAAATTTACCCGCAGGAATTTCCTATTTGATGCCTGCTACTTACCGTTACAAGACATCTACACATGTTTGCATAAGCAACAGAGAAGCTGGGTTCATCAATGGCTTTCTCAAAGACGAGGTCAATGACTCCTTTCAGCCTCTCTTCTGTGTCTACCGTCAGGTCCGTTACTTGTTTCATTAGCTGATTGAACATCTGCGGTGTCAGCTTGTTTAAGATGCTTCGTACCTTGCGGAACAGCTCCTAAACAGGACGGGAAAGCAGTAAGCACTGAGCACAGAATACAGGGAAAATATATGATAGTGATCTGGACAATGAACTAATTTGCACTTTAACAGTGAACAGAAGAGCTTTTTAAAATACATCTTCAAGACGACAAGTCATAAAAAGAAAGTATCTCCCAGATCTGAACATACAGTACGATCCTCAGACAAATCCTTAACCAGAGATGCTATCTACTCTGTAGGAACACCGCGTCTTCGTGGTCATCAACAGTAGCGGATGGCTTGCTGGTCCGGCTGGCCAGGTAGTGCCTGCGTGGCAGTGCGGGATGCTGCACGGCGGTGCTCAGTCCCTACCCCGCCCACATGTACCCCCAGATGACTACCCCGGCTTGGCTTATTCTTCACACTAAACCAGTAGTTCTCAACCTCATTAGACTCAAGACTCCTCAAAATTGACAGCTCTACATTTTCACTTATTTTTTGACTACAAAAAATAAAAGAGCAATTCTTCTGTTGCAAAGAAATCAGAAAGACCACAGCAAACCAGAACATTTTTAACATTACAGATTCCCATTTGAAATCTCTGGGTTTAAGCTGGTGAATCATGACTGCACACCTAACAGTGCTAACACTGCATGGCGCTCTGCAGCCTCCCTGAAAGGATCTCAAGGCACCTCAGGGTGCTGCAGCACCCAGGCTGAAAATCGCTGTAATGAAAGTTCAGCACATTTAGTGAAAGCCAAGGTTTTGCACAACAAGCTTGCAGCTGGCACCAGAACAAAATCCCACTGTACTCCAAAAATATTCCAGTTTACCCTCCCAAGTCTGAGATCTGAAACTGTGTCACCAAGCAAACATCCCCACCCGCGGCGACTGCCCTCTGAAGGGGTGGGGCTGAAACCTACAGAGGAATTTCCAGATATAATGGTGTTGGCTCGGGCACAAGTTGGCAACAGGGAAACTCACAGAGGAATCTTAGTACTGCTGAGGCTCAGAACATACATGCAGTATGAAAGGGGATGAAAAGGCAGTTCTGTGCTAGGAGCTTCAAGCTGTTTGCTTCCAAAGTCAAGACAAAAATAGTCAAGGAAGCTGGCTGGAGAGAGGTAGTAGGTTGTCTGGTATTCCCTGTCTATACTCACTTGACACAACAACTGATACCATTTCAAATCTGAGTAAGATTAAAAACAAAAAATGAGGACAGAGGAGAGCTGTATTTCAAGCTGGACTTCAACAGCTCTGGGCAACATCCAGTTTAACAGCAGAAAGACCACAGAATGCCACAATAACAAGGAGAAACTACCATCTTTCATGTTGATAGGGGAAAAAAAAAGATGGATTAGCCACTGCTGAAGCTTACCCCAGAAATTCGCCAGCGCTCATGAGACGTTTTTAGTTCTCACCTGGGTCTTGATATTTTCTGGGTCCTCAGCTTGGCTGTCTCTTTTCAGGCTTGGCTTCCAAGCATTCTCTGCTTTCTTCAAGTGGACATCTTCTTTCACACACACAGTGATGATCTTCCTGGGCTCCCTTCTCTGGCCTGGCTGAGATCTCCTCGGTCCAACATTCAACAACTAGGACAAAAATATTCCTTATTATATCCCCTTTTAAACTCAGAGTTGACAATACATGCTCCAGTGCTCCAGTTAATACCTGCTGGTGGCAACACAATCGATCAGCAATGTACATGGCTACTTTTACATTTCCCTCTCAGCCAACGAACTAGCGTAGAGTTTTTCTCTCTTTAAGGCACACACACCAGACACATTCTTCTCCCAGGAAGCCATCACCACAACCAATATGCAATGCCTGCTGCCTATCAGACTGCTTTTTCTCAGTCCTGCAACACTCCAAGATCTTTGTACTCTGGAACTGGGTACTGCTGGCCACAACAAAGTCCCCCCAAATGGAAACTGTTTAACTAAGAAATCACTGCAAAGCATGTTTCAGGGCTAAGGCAGCCCCTATACATCTATTTCAGACATACCAGCTCAGACTATTAAGTAATATTTTTGGTAAAACTATTAGCTCATTTTTAACTTTTCCACTGAACTTTCTCCTAAACAACAAAATCATTTTTGAGTTGCACAAATTATTAAAAGTGCTCTGAATGGCAGGTCATTCCCAACCAACATCTTAGGCAAAGGTAATCACAGCTGACAGGGTTCAACTGTTCTTAAACTTCACAGCCAGAAAAAGAGAGCTTAGAGTTTTCTTTGAAACATGGCTCCCTCCACTCCCTTCGGAGCATGGCCTGTTCAAAGCTACACACAGATGTTGCGGATGTAACAGAAAAGATTTTCACCATTTGCATCAGTGATGGGGTTAAATGCACACGGACAAACCTCTCACCAGGGTAATCTTTGGCCTCTCGACTGAACATACTGAATGATGCATTGTGCAAGTTTTATTTTCCCTCTGAACACGCGCATCTCTGAACATATTTGTCAGAAACACCTGAACTCAATGTAAAATGATATGTTATGTCAACAGTCCTTTAAATGCTGGTCACTGAAACACATTTGACATCTTTACTGTGCAGTAAGCAACTTTTAAATAACACACAGCGACTATTTTTGAAATATCTCTGTTTGACCGAGTAGTTAATCCACACTAGGGAAGCAAAACCATTTGAGTTATTTAAATGACTAGACTGATTATATGAAAAAAGGTGCCTGTGAGCAGATGCCTTGCATGCC
Source organism: Crocodylus porosus (assembly GCF_001723895.1). Taxonomy (NCBI): domain Eukaryota; kingdom Metazoa; phylum Chordata; order Crocodylia; family Crocodylidae; genus Crocodylus; species Crocodylus porosus. The sequence goes on along the minus strand of NW_017728926.1, from coordinate 9,982,602 downwards.
AAGTGCAGCCGAAAATACATTTTGGCACAGTTAGAAACCCCGGAATATGGGAGCTTATAATAGGAATTTTAAATACTTCACTTTGCCAGAACAAACGGGTGCTGCTGATGAAAGAGAATCAATATCCTAATTGTCACTGCTGGGGTTTCATTAAGCGATATGGCCAACAAAATAAAATGCTGTCAAAGGATAATGCTCTCATGCAGCTACATGCTTTTTATGCCAGGACAAAGTGCTGCAGAGGGCAGATGATGCAGAGGGTTAGTGCACTAGCTTTTTACCTAGGGAGACTGCAATCAAATACCACCTTATAGCATATGTGCAGGTCAAAGTCTCATCCTACATCCTACTTGTGCACACCATAAATATCACACCACTGCACAAGTCAGCCCTTGACACTGAAGAGATTAGTAAGCCAGTACTGGCCATACACAGCACTTGCTTGCATTATGCCCTAGTGAACTCAGTGCTGTCCCCATCACCCCAGTTTAACAAATACCAAAAGTTCACCTCCATTTTCATTTAATGACTTTCTCTAGATCGACACTTGTGTGACACAGCAAAATCTGCCTCAGAGTCCAGGATCATGACATTCGTTTGTGTTGATCCACAGCCAACATTACAAAGTACTTCTCAGCCTCTCAGGGCCACGATAAAGAAGTGTAGTACATATGACAGAAGCTTCCCTTCCCCTTCAAGCCAGAAAACTAAGCAGAAATGAAACAAACCCAAACTCCTGCAACGCTGCACAGCAGCCTTCTGATGCCTTTTCCTTTACAAAACTTTGGAAAGAGATGGATTTGCAATGTGCCCCACACGAAAATAATTTGGGCTATTTTAGTCCAGTGGCATGGGAGAAGGACGTTTGTAAACCATGGGCCCCTCCTGGCAGGCAGGCAGCTAGCAGGTCCCTCTCTTTTACACACCAGGGTGGTCCTAGCTTGAAGAGCCTTCTTGATCTGCAGCTGTGGCAGAAAGGCATGAGTGTCAGAAGAAGTGTCAAATAGGTTCCAAAATAAAGGGCTTACAGACACTTCCTAAACAACATGCCTATGTGGAGTCAAGGCATTTCTTTAGCAACAGCTCTATTTCCATTATAAAAATGGATGATGCAGACACCATCGCTCTATCTGATGGACACTGGTGCAATGGAGAGGGACTACACAATGGCTAACTCCATGAAAACTGATTAGTTTAGATAACAGCTCTTTGAAGGTCAAGGCAGCTAATCTAGAGAAGCAGTTTTAAAACCAGTCTTCACATCTGTGACTAAGCTGGTTTCAAACCGCTGAATGTTTGTCAGCTCTTAAAAAAATTCAGTAAAATGTTGTTTCCCTAAAATGATTGATATAACATTACAATATCACTTAGACTGTCAGCTTTTTGGGAGCTGGACCATTTTGTTGTTCTGTATTTGAACTGTAGCAAGTATGACAGAGCCCTGGTTCATAGCTGGGTTATTTGGTGCTACCACCATGCAAATTTATACTAATAACTGCACAGTGTCTTCAATAACAGTGCTCCCTTTTGCACCTCAGAAGCATCTTCCATCCAGGGCTCTCAAAGTCCTTAAAAAGGGTAATTAATTCTTATAGGCCTCAGAGAAAATTGTGGCAGAATTTCAGAGATTTACCCAGCTGAGTCAGAGAGGGAGCAATAAATCATCTAAATGGGACTGCAGTGCTTTCTTTCTGGTTGGGCTTTTCTGTCTTAAGACTGTAAACAGAATAATTACTCAAAAAACATTTGGGAAACCAAAGGAGGAAGCCTGCTTCCCTTCATATACATTAGATATACTCTCCTGTTGCACAATTAAGTCCCACTTGTTTCTGTGTTTTTCAGTTTCCTTCTGTTCAAATGTGTCTATGACTTATCTCCTTCTGCACTGGTTTGTTGAAGGTTTGCTATTTCTGAAAATACTCAAATGAAATGCTTATTGAAAAGCAGCAAACAAAGCTAGAAAATCAAAAGTAAAAAAAAAAAAGGTTCTAATTTGTCAACAGCTCGTTTGCTTTGAGCAGCTTGACATGATTTCCAGGCAGGGATTAAGCAGTGTGTTTTGATGGTTTATGGGCATGGCCTGTGTGAGGATGGAATGGTAAGGGAGAAGACATACAGCATCAATGCAGATTTTGCTGTGCTTTACAAGAGGAAAACATTTGATTTTGGCGGGCTGAAATCTGTTCCATCCTATAATAAATAATATTATAGGATATCCAGTTTGTTTACCTTTAAAAACGACCCTAGGAAATGCAAAGGAACTACTCTTTAAAGGCGCAAATGTAAGATGTATGTTATGTGCCAAATGCTCCAAATGAACGGGGTAAGCAGGACTTACCTTTTCTCCCCCTTTCCACAGGTCTGCAAAGTGCAGACCCACCGCGGATCCCGCTCAGGCCAACGTCCCAGCATGCCCTCTGCTGGTGATGTCCCACCCACCACTGAAGAGACTGCCTAGAGGGGTACAATGCAAGTCTTGTTTTTTGTTTTTTTTTTTTTTTTTTAAAGCAATATTGCACCTTTTTGCAAAGTTTTCTTTTCCTCTTATTCTTTATAAACAACCCAATTATGAAAAAAGAAAACTTTACAAAAAGGTGCAAAAATGGGGGGGAAAGGGGAGGGATTTGGCTTACCCCCATCGGCAGGTTCCTCAATGGTGGGTGAGACGAGACCAACAGAGGGCATGCTGGGGTACCACATCGAGCCAGAGAAGGCAATCCAGGGTTGCTCTGCATTTTGCAGGCCTGCAGAAAGAGAAAGACCAACGTTGAAGTTAGTACAGCGCCAAGCGTCTTGCAGATTGTTTATTTGAGGCATTCGGCACGGAAAACTAAGGTGTGAGGCACTGGTGTACAACCTGCGGCCCAATGAGGAGTGTCTAAACACAGGAAGTGATGTCGCCGGCAAACAGCATCCAGCCTTCAGGGCTGAGTCATCATGTTTTGAGACTAACTGCAACACTGAAGCTATTCAAAGACAAAGACACACATGCACACATCCCTGAACTGCACCATTGTTCACAGTACCGCTTTGCGAAATGGGAACATTACAGCTATTTCCAAGTCTGAATCAAGTCTGCTGCTTTGCATGCTAGCATCCTGGAAAGCTGCTGACTCGAGAGCAAATGCTCTTTGGAGAGCTCTCTCTCAACAAGGAGTTTTAAGATAGATGATCTTCCCTTCTCTGCTTCTCTCCCTCCTCAAGACATCATTTCCCTATCCAGTTGCTACCTGCTCCTCTTCGGTTTGCTTACATCCACCAGCCACAGATCAGTGAGGAGTGCAAATGTAAGCCACTTCTTATTGCACAGCTGAAGCATGCAACGAGAATACAGCATAAGCTAGCAGTGAGGTGGAGCAGAGCTAAGCTGAACCTTATTTTCAATCCGTCACAGCAACCTCAACCTTCAGGTTGCAGCTGGTTTGGCCCTCGTGATGAGACATCACTCTTTAGCCAACCACAATCCAGGGACAAAGAAAAGGAAGGAGGAAGAATCAAAGGGAAGTTGGTTGAATTCAGGAGGCAGGGCAAAATAAAATAAAACAGTGGTAGCAAAAACGACGGGGAAAGAAACCAATATAAAGGAAGAGAAAAGAGAAAATGAAATGAATGAGGCAAATGGAAGGAAAGAAAAAGGAAATGAATAAACGGGGGAAAGACAGAAAAGCAAGAAGACACAACAGCTTTTTCCTAAGTCAAATACATTTTATTTGCATTTAATATAAATGGATTTCTGTGAGAACGTGCACTGACACAACTTATGCAAGTGAAAAATGCCCCAGCTTATTAGTTGCAACCCCCGAGCCCTTGATATATAGCCTTGCTAGTCCTCAGTGCAACAAAAGTAGTGCATCACTGCCATAAGAATGAGTCTGAAGCATGCATTTTCAGATCTCTTGCGAGTAAGAAAGGGGGAAAAAATAAGATCAAATCCATCCAAGTTTAATTCTATCAAGTGAAAAGCTCTCAATGATTTTTTTTAATCTGCTTCAATCTTAGCACTGAAGGAAAAACTTCAACTCCTATTCCATCTAAAGCAGAATAAGCAAATTATCTAAGAACCTAAAGTAAGTTTTCTTCTTAAGAGCTCAGATTTCACGGACAGTGAGGCCAGTTTTGAACTTAGCAAGTCTGGGGAAAACTCACACTTCCAGATACGCCCCTTCCACCGGATGCTTGCCTCCCAAAATCGGCAAAGGCTGGTGTGAAATCTGGTCCCCGAGGCAATATCCGAGGGTCCAGAGTTCTCACTGGCAATTTTGGCTGATTAATCTGCGTGGTGGAACAACAATAAACAAAGTGCCTGTTAAAACATTTGTGCCATGACTGTTACAAACACATGCAGACAGTATGCAATCCCCTGCCCCTCTACCAGCCAGTTACATGTAGGGATAGGGCAGAGGTGAATTCTTTAATGATTTCTATCAATACCCACAATGACATATTAAATACATATTTCATTTGTGCCCCGTCTTACACAAGTGGGTGTTACACAAATAGACAACACAGGTTAGGAGAAATCAAGAATGTGCCAGGGTTAGAAAATGGGACATGACAGAGAAGATATAACAATGGCTACACAGGCCCATAAAACAAATGTCATAGTCCCAGTACAGAATCACAAAACTGTTGCCTTCCCTGAAACCATTATCTTTTGTGTTAATAAGATAAATGGCTGATCAAGCAAGAAAAGCTCCAAAGAGGGTGGGGACGGGCCAGCTAGCGCGACAGAAAACCAGATAAGAAGCTGGCCTCGCTGCGAAGAACATGGCTGTATAACAGCTTTCACAGTCCTTGGAAAATATTTGTCCACCACGAAAAGGACAGGTAATTTGATTCACGCTGTAATTAAAAGTACTCGGTTCTGGTCTGTTGAGCGTATGTAAAGCTACATGAAAATCAACATGGTTGTAGCCAAGCTGGTCTTAAAGCTAGCTCTTTTAAAACAATAACCAAGAGCTTTTTTTAAACAGGCAGAGAAAGACAGCAGAAAAAAAGGCAATTGTGTAACAACGTTTGGATAAAAAAAATGTAATTGTTATGATGTCCTACGGTCAATCAATACAATCCTGCCTAGCGAACTGAAGTTTTTAAAGAAGCTAATCTGCACTTCATGATCAGTGTTCATTCAATCAATCAATCCCAGCTACACCCCCTCCCCATTGTCCAACTGGCAGCCTTTCAGCCCCACAGGCCCCGAACTCCTGGTCTGGGCAGCACTCTCCTGCTGCCACCGAGGTCTCTGGGCTCCCCTTTCCTCCTCCAGCTTCCGCCTCCTGCCCCAACTCTGGGACAGGCCAGGGCAGGGGTCCACAGGACCCTGCTGCTGGGGAAGCCTGCACAGAGCTGCCATGTGGCACAGCAAGAGAGGCCCCTGCAGTGCATGTGGCCCATCGGGCCTATTGCAATACATTACACTTTTATTAACTGTGACTTCAGACAAACAATGCCCCTTTCCTTGCTGACCCACACACCAGACAATTCAGTCTACATTAGACTGCTATTAATCCCTGATGCCCAGAGCATGTGCCATGGGACCAGGAACCTGGTTATGCTACTGGCATCTGGAAATTCAAATGCTTTAATCCTTCAGAGATTAAGGAGCCACTCTCTCAACTCATCCCTGCCCAGTTAAGTGATTCCTCATGTTGAGATCTTTATTTCTTTATAAGAAAATTTGGACATACCTGTTTTATTGGGTCTCCTCTCACCTTGTCGAGGACCACATCACTTATGGGAGGCAGCCCTTCTGGCTTCTGTATACATGCAGGCATGAACTGGAAGTCCAGCAAAAACTCCCTATCATACTGCTTCTTTCCTTCAGGATCCACGGGTTTCCACTGTTCTATAATGATAGAAGTTGACTGAGGTTCATAGGCAACAAAGGGAGCTTTGCTCCTGAAAAGTACATAATAAATAAACCTAAAGGAAAATAACTTTGGCTAAAAAAGTTTTTATTTTCATTTAGAAACAAACAAGGCTGGGGAGAGGGAAGAGAGGCATGGGAAGAGACTCCCATATCAGATTATTAAAGCATAACCACTGCAGTCAACTCCAACACAAATCTGAACGCCATCTGAATGACTTAACTTTCGCACATGCCTCTAGATTGCCTAAACACAGTCCAAATCAAGGATAGTTTTATTGTAAATAATCAGCATCAGGGCCGAAGGATTTCAAAATGGTTTTGAAAACGGAGCGATGAAATGCTTCAACACTTGAGACTACACTGGCAGCAAGACAATTCCCCAGCAGCTTGGAAATGTTTTCTTTATATCAGTGTTTAGGGTAAGACAAACGGCAGAAATGCGAGACCGGGGCAGTTGCAGATATGCGTGGCACACTTGAGGTTTAAAACTTTTCACTTCTTTAACTACGGCTTTCTCAAAGGGATAAAGCTGATTGTGGTGTGGAGAGAAAAGTAACTTGCCTGCCCGAGAACAAAGCATAAACCCACAGCCTTTACAGCATATAGCAAATTAGCATCTCGTAGCCTGGAGCCTTGATTTTCTCTGCTGGCTACACAGCTTGTTTGAAGTTAGAAAAGAAAACAGCCACTTGCTGAACAGCCTGGTTGATTTAGTTAGACCCATAAATGGGGAAGCACAATTTTGCTTCTGAAGCAAAACATCTGTAAAATAGCCCTTATTTGTATTTTACTGCCACTGAACTGCATTGCTTTATGTCCTCCCAGTCCATTGGGCTATTCTAATACGCTCTTTTTCCCCTCAGTCTTTCTACTAGTTCCACATTTTATTCCTTTGACTCTTGAGTTTGGAGGCTCTGGGTTTTAAGCATCATTATTCCACAACAAAAACCTCCAAACGTTAAGTTTTAATAATTAGGAAAGAAAAGGAAGTTATTATAAAACACAGTTTTTATGGTTTTTCATCTACAGATTTCAAAGTGCCCTACAAAGAAGTTATTGTTATTCCCCACATGGAGAAAACGGGGCCAAAAAAGTAACTTAGTGGGCCAATAACCAGGTCAGAAGGCGAGTCCCAATCCAGCAGCACCTCTGCTGGACACTTCCTCCTTACTTACAAGTGGAGGAATGTTAAGCACACACCAAAAATCATCATCACACGCACACTCTCCCTTGGAAATTTGTTTAAAAGGAATTGTAGTGTAAGAAGCAGGCGTTTAGAAAAAAAGTCACAGGCAGGCTTTCTGTGCGGGCAATCGTGGCGCACAGAAGGAGAACTCTTCCTGAAAGCTAAAAGGCAAAACCTGTAACTTTGAAAAGAGAAGGGCTAACCATCTAAAGAGAAGGTTTCTTTCCTCAATGAGCATGCAGCATTCCCTACCGGTTGTAACAGAAAGGCAGAAAGGCAAGCATTCGGGCAGGCTGGCAGGCAGGGTTTACCTGGTTTATACTGGTACACTGGCCCTTCCATGGAACCTTCTGTGACGCCCGAGTTAGCATCAGGTCCTTCACCCTCTGACACGCTCTCAGCACCATTACGTACAGGCTCCGCTTCCTGCTCTCCATTTTCTTCCACAGCTTTTGTTTTTTTAAGTTCAGAGGGGTCTCTCTCCAGTTGAAACCCATGACTCATTTTATCCTGCTCAGATTCAAGTACTTTGTCACCTGAAAGTTCCTCTTCTACTTTAGGCTGAAGTACAAGCAAATAGAAGTTATGATTAAAAGCAACATCCTTTCTAAAACATTCGGTATGTGAAATGGCTACATACTAAAAACAAGAGCACATGCACTCATCTCAAAAATGGACAGCTAAAACTATAACATATGTAATAATAATAAGGTCCTTTTACTTTATTTAAATATTGCCTGAGAACCCATCAACAATTAACAGTGAAACTGGAAACCCTGAATCTCACCCATCAAGTCCCTATGCTGGTAGGAAACAATGGACCAGTAACAGCTGTACTATGTGCTGGGTAACTATTAGGAATCTCAACCCATAAAGACAGGACTACAACTAGTATGTAGGGGTCTCTTCTTTGAAAGACCACGGCCTTATACAAACTAGAGACTATTCTAATACATAAGGCTAATGTAATATACAAGTACATTTTTAGCTTGCTGTTACTTTTCATGAAAAAAATCTCTACATATTTTCTGCTATCTCTAGCTGTTAATTTTAGAACTCCCCCAGGCACAGCCCTATTTTCATTACATACAGGAAGATTGTAGGGAACATGGTCTTCTTAGGAGATGCATGCATTTGAACACATCCATCCATTTAAAGAAGACTGCAACTCATTCCTGATGCTCTACAAGGGATGTGTGAATCCTTTCATTTCCCAAAAGGATTGCGTTAAAAAAAAGTATTGTTCACAGAACAGAATATGTAAATTTGCTAATTTTTCTCTACCTAAATTCAGCATTAGTGAAAGTGCCAAAAGGTCCTAGAGACTGAAGTCTACTTGCAAATACTGAAAAACCATATGGCTTGTGTAAATTCTTTGCCTGTGGTGCCAGAGGTGACTTCAGTTTCCCTGGATCATTAGTCACTGACCTGCTGAATAAGCTGCTAAGGTGGCCAACTGCGATACAACGGTATTTTATAGGGAGAGCGTTGCAGGCACCTATCCATTAGGAACTGGATGGGATGCACATAATTACTTATGTATATACAATTAACGTGCAACTGATGTGTAATTAATATACAGGAGTGACAGCAGGTATTTGCTGACACAAGGCATGATGTTCCTGCTACACCCAGTATCAATCACCCACCGAACAAAGATTCAAGATTTACTCTACAAATCTAGACAGTTTTGGGGCAAATCGTTTCTACCGTGGAAGCATGTCATGATGGTCGAGTTACAGGAAAATGAAGCGAAAGGCGACAGAAAGCTGTGGAATGCACAGAGGGTTCTGGACAGGTTAGTTTGAAAAGCAAAAAAGTCCAGAGACAATGTGCAATTCTTCGCTATTTATCCCATTTAGCTGAGTTCAGGCAGTTTTTTTGTAGTTGTGCTGATTAAAGACAGTTTTAACTGGTCTGAGCACAGTCCTTACTGCTACCTCCCCCTTTCCACAGCCATTTCTAATTCTAGACCTCCCAGGTCATTTAAAGCAACTTAAAGACAAAGGTTCGGTTCTAAAATATCATCACATGACGATAAACAAAAGGAACATCCTTGGAGCTCCTATGCATCTTTATTAAAGGATCATGCCAGCACTGTACTTCACATTAGATTTCAGATCAGACTGGAGCTGTACCTCACATTAGACTGTGTGGAGAGCAATTCAAATAAAAAAACATTCACGTAATGCCACAGCAGCAGAAGTTTAATTTTGGTTTGATTAACTTCCACGTTACCTCTGCAAGCTTCCGTTTCTAACAGATCATAAACAATTCCCTAATGCAGCAGGACTCTGCCCAGCAGAGCCTGAAAGATTTCAAATGATTTATGACAGCACATAACACATTTTAACAAAAGAGGAGGAATCAAAAAACAATATTAAAAAAACATTTAAAACTATGAATGAACGTGTGGAATACTGCTGGCAAACAGTTATTCAGGCAACACTTGCTAAGTCAGAGGACCAGATAACTACTAGCGCTACCGGACTGACATTAAAACAACCCCTTGGTTCTAGTCTGTCATTCCCTGGAGAAGCAGAGGTTGAGACTCCTACTGTAGGCATTCTTCAGTCTCCTGTCCCCCTTGGGACGCATGATGGAAGGGAATAATGATGACCAAGACACAAACTGCAAGGACTGGGAACAAATGTTTAGGGTAACAGTGGAAATAAGATATTATTGTCCAAAAAAGTAGTGAAAAATGATGAACAAGACAGGTAACTGCATCAGAAAAAGCATCAACTTGGCTTATATCACTACACTTGGGAATACATACGACCTCCTGCTTTTCACAGGAGCTAATGGGAGCATATCCCCTGAAGGAGCAGAGCAGTATCTTGCTTCTCCACCTTCAGCACCTATGACGGAAGATCCCAAGCTCCTTGCCCTCCCGCCACAGCCACAGCGTATCAGTGTTGCTGCCACCATGGAGCTGACAGGGCAAAGCTAATGTTATGTGGAAAAGTGGCCAAAGGTAATGAATTGCAGATACTAGTTTAAGTAGTAATCTGAGGGAAGAAAACGCAGCAAGACAAACAACAGGGAATTACTGCACTCATGTTATATTATTTTAAAGTTACTGTGCAAAGGACGAGAAGTTACCCTCAAACTACTGGCAACAGCTGCATAGCTCCGTTTCCTGCACAAAGCAGACAAATCTCATTGACCCTAAGAGACTACCACGGACTTTTCTGGGATCACATTCTGCTCTTGAAGAGGTGCTGCAACAGCCCAAATGAAGGCATCAAGAGCTGTGTGCACTTATCCAAGGGTAACGCATGTCCCTTCTATAGAGTAGCCCGCATCAGACTACCGGTAGGAAGGACCTCACATGCGTGCAAACTTGAGAGAGATCAGGCACAGGGAAATCTCTTGGACTTGCTGGAAATGTTCTTTGTTCCTGTAGCTATTCTCAATATGCAGGTTTGCACGTAAACTTCCACTCTCATCTCAGCTTCTCCTCCCAACTTAGTTCTGTCATGAAGACCTAGTCTTCGTTTATGACATCACAAATACGTCACTGTGAAGAGCACAGGTACGCCCCAGGCCACTACAGCAACCGCTGAAGCCCTTCACTGAGCTCCAACAGGCTCCAAAGGAAGAGCTATCCAAATCTTCACATGAATGACAATGGTCATGTTGTGGGCCCGTAACTGTGGTGTAGATATAAACTAGGCAAAAATGTAAGCATCTTTAGTACCGTAATAGAGACCTTAGCCTAATGAAATCTGTTTGAAGTAGTGTAAAGAGCATCCCAGTTTGCCCCATCAGTTGAATGAGATGCTGTAAGATGTCTGCAGTAGTCTTAAAAGAGGGTTAAACTACCCTCAAATTGAGAAATAGGATTACACTGCTCCTTACCTCTGTTTCCGCCTCTAACACCTCCTCAGTGGCTTGGGTCCGATCTTTTGGTTTCTTCCACGTCTTTGGTGCAGTTACAGCTGTTTGGGCTGCAATACAAGTTTATGCCCATTACTCGCCAAAACCAACTCATGCTTGGAACATTCTGGTCCTGGGAAGTGGCTCCTCTCTCTCCTGAGCAATGTTTTCCAGCATTCAGAAAAGTGAAAGCACCTAAGCCTTGTGCAAAATTAAGATCCATGCGATCACTTTTTAGCTAGAGGCAGTAATGCTAAATGGCCCGGGAAACAGAACAAGACACAATTTGTTTTATGAACTGCTCTATCTTTTAATAGCATTTTACCTGCAAGGAGTTAACTACTGGTATTATTACAATGCCTGCGTACTTCATGCAATACAGTTTTTTGAAAGAACGACATTTGGCGAGGACGGCGGGGTTATGCGTTGCACATTTTTCTCCAAAGAGCGTTCTAGCATTTTTTGCTTGCACTTGGATGGCAACTCTTAACTCCAACGCCTTGCTATCAATACGCTTCTCCTGAATTGTGTCTTTAATAAATTCCAAAGGCCAATTAATAACCACACTTTTTAAAGCTTCCACTAGCCAGCTGGTTCAGTGAAAATAACGTTAACATATTTATGGCTGTTAACGATCTAGTCTCCCCATCAATTTTCATGTCAGCGAAAGAGAGCATTAATGACTGAGACAGTCAAAATATATGAATTCAAAATCCGTACGATGGCTTCTTCTTGTTTGGGGCACTAGTACATGGAAGATGTGGGCACTTCCCTGTGTAAGTGTGAATGAGGTTGCTCAAAGGCTTAAAGGTAAGCATGTACAAACTTTGCAGGAGTGGGGCCTCAATGTCTGACTCTGCTTTCTAAAAGTAGCTATGGAGCAACATGGCATGCACATCCTTTATTAAAACTGTGAGGTAAAATTAGAGGACTTTTAAGAGCCAGATGAATAAAGGGCAGTCACATATTAACTATGTCATTATAATTAGATTTTTAGTTGCTGGAGTTTGTTCCTGTTGGCAGAGAGGAAATAGGATTCATCAAGTTCCTAGTGCCCCAAAAGATGCCTGGGTGGTTCAGTGACATGTTAACAGAGTTTAGCTTGAGGGAGACTATGGATTTTGACAGGCATCATCTGAAGTCTGCAGAAATCAATACAGTGAGCATGCTGGTTAGAAGATGACGTGCCACAAAATGTACTTTCACTGACACTGAAATTGTCACTTCCCCTCTTTAATATTACATAGGCAAAAAAAGGTCATCTATATTCAATGCTACTAAAAGAGGGGTTTGTCATTCAAGACAAGCTCATGAAACAAAGGATCCAAATGTCGTTTTCTATTAATATAAAACAGATGATGAAGCTGACAACAATTTCAGTCTTGAACACCAGGAGTATCTGGGTGAATTTAGAGAAAAATCACCAGGTACACCCACTGTGACAAGCTCAGCTTTTTAAGGAAAGCACTGAACTTTTATACAGAGCTTTTCAGCCACAGACCTCAAAGAACATTACAAAGGATGGGTAGTTTCACCATCTTTTTAAAAAGTCTTTACAGGCGTTGACACTGAAGGACAAGGAGATAAACTGGTTTGCCTAAGGACATGTAGTAAGTCTATGTAAAACTTGGAAAAATACTGCCCAGGTGCATCCGGCCCCCTGCGCCCCACACCTCTGGGCCCGACCCCCGATGTGCTCTAGCTTGCTGCTCACGCAGACACCAGCCCTAATGTGCTCCCCTCGGTGCAGACACATGGACATGTACCCGAGACCAAACTTATATCACCGTAGTGTATAGAGAGAGATGAGAGAGGTCCAGTTGCTAGCTTGATATTCAACCTACAGTAACCCTGTCCTCTTCTCCTCCCAAGTCTTGCGGCAGGGAAAAGACTCAGTCTTGTCTCCTGTGAGAGGGGATCAGAAATTGGGTACAGGAGAAATGAGCCCTGTCACACTCGGACAGAAGAAGCTTCCTAAGGGCAGGTCCTAATGTGTTACCAGAAGAAAGATTTGTTTCTGATATATTCCCTGGGCCATCGTGGCTACCACAACACTGCTCTTGCAAGAAGTTGCGTTTCACCCCGTTCCCATGTTCCTCAAAGTGTTTTCTACAGCATCTGTGGGACCCTTACTGAAGGGCTTCCCTGGCAGTAGAGCTGAACTTCAAGGAGTTTTTGCTCTTCTGCTATCCCTGGCTCTTGAAAGCTCCGCTTCAGAGACAGATCAATTTATTATTTCTTCTTTCATCCCTATCATTCTAGTTACGAAGAAAAAAAAAAAAAAAAATCACTTGAGAAAAAAACTGTAAGAATTCAATAATAAAAACAACCCTTCCTGGTTGATGTCTCATAACAGCAGTGAGGGTTTTACGTACGGCTTTTTATGGGTCAAGCACAGACTGACTTCTTCCAGTAAGGGCCCATGGCTTTGCTTCAGGGACTTTACCTCACCTGGTCTTTATCTGAACTACAAAAGATGCCTTATCGCTTAAACAAAATACACTGACTGAAGGCAGAGCGGTCCCCCGCCGCTCCTCTGATAGCATCTGGAATTTGGTGCTGCAGTACAGATGACTGGGAATTCATTTTTAAGCACAAGCTCTTGCCCTTTGTAGATAACAGCTATGTCAGTCTTTAAAAAATTTAGAGATACTATGGGCATCTTTGGAGATATGGAATATATTGGCTTTAGAAAAAAACATATCCCCAAACCAGTCACTGTACCAAGCATTCAGAATCAACACGCAATTTGCAACGGCAAGCTGCAAACTCAGGTACAACACACAGCTTGCAGTTTAAAATACTACAGGCTACGTCATGCGTTCAGCATCCTAGAGGAGTAGGAACAGGGCTTTCTTATGTTGTCGGACCTGTAACAACAGATTACGTCAAAAGGCTGAGTTCTGCTTTGAATAAAAGAACGCTTCTCGCATTGACCTCGTGCGAGGCCAAAACCGTGACCCTGAGGGTGCACACCATCAGAAAAGTTCATTAATGAAAAGAATGCCACCAAAATGACTGAGAAAATACTAAAACTCCTGAAATCACAGATGGAGGTGCCATGCTACTTTGGGGGAGTAACATACTCCACAAAACTGATGGGAATTTAGGATCATTCTCTGGTTATCTAACTCAACAGATCTGCCTATTTCATCAAAAAGCTAACCAACTGAAGAAGCCCACTTGCAAACTACTGAATTGGCTAATATCATTAGGCATTCAGATTACAACCACTAAAATTTAGATGGCTATCTTCATTACTGAATCTCAGGTCATCTGCAAGACACTTAATACACAAGAAATCCACAAAAATAATGTAAGATGAAAGGAAAAAGATTTCAACAGCCACAAAACTAGTGTAAAACAGCAACATTCAAAGGCTCCCAGAATCAGGAACAATATCATTTTAAATGAAACAAATAATTTCAAAAGAATTAACTGCCTCTCACCAGTCTTGCTGAAACCTGAACTCTACGGTATGCAGGAAGCATTGCATGCAACTGTTTCAGCTAGCGCTGTTTAGCTATTCAGGCTTTTGAGGACAACCCTGCTCTCCGTTATGTAACAAAAAACAATAGCCCAAGTTATATAAAGTCTTCATTCACTAGCTCTGTACAACACTTAGAACTAGAGATCCTAGTAAGAAGTCCTATACAGAGATCTGCTTTCGTTAACAGCCAAGGGTAAAAACCTGGAGCCGCTGAAATAAATGGTAAGATGGAAGTCTATTGCTGACTTTGCTGGGCCAGGATTTCCAGTTAGCTCTCTCTACTAATAATACCGGATTGCAGGATATTAATGGCACTGATAGGAAAATTCTTGTGGTCTGAATATTTTGTCTCTCCCAATACAAATGTCTGTTCTATCAAATACTCTACAATTTCTTTTGAAGGCAGTAATGTTGCTGTATATTTATGGAGTGCTTTTCACACGAAAGAACTGTTCCCAAGGTACTTCACAAAATACAGCAGCATATGGATAGATGATTTTACCCACTGCTACAACGAAACCACCTCTGATACTGAACGCGGCATGCATTTAACTGTCTCAGCAATACAACCTAGCAATTTAGAACAGCACGTGAATAATTTATATCAAAACCACAGGGGAAATTTTAGGTAGGCCAGAATATAAATCTGAGAATGGGAATTTTACCAGAAAAGAAAAGACAATGTACACTTGCTTTTGCCGAACGTGTCACGAGAGTCTTCGTAATGGTAAGTGGTCAGAACATTGATTTCCCGTCTCCCCCAAAGGCACTGCGTGCGCCGGGCTGCCCCTAGCGCGGTGCTGAGGAATCGGTTCAATAGTAAGTGCCGCCCGCACCACTTCCTGCAACAACTGGATTGTTCTTAGAAGTCTGCAGTCCAAGCACTGCCCTGGTCAAATCAGGCTTGTTTTATGAGATCAGATAACATTAATGAAATAAATCTGCGTAGCACAACTTCTTGCTAGGACATGTAGATAATTAAGCTGATGTGCAGTAAATATATATATGCAGTACTCTGTTTTAAGTACTAAGCCCCAAAAGAAATATTTTTTTATAAAGGATCGGGCTCATGTTCACCAGCACATATTTAAAAACGGTTTCTTGATTCTCATTTTATCTTCATTTTCAGAGTCCAGACAAAGAGCCTCACAACCACCAATTCGGACAAAACTTGGGCAATTCTTGCCCTATGTTTTTTTTTAAATTTGGTATCTCTTTTCTGGTTACTGTCATAGAGTATGAAATTCATGGCTGAGGCAACTTTCTGGTACCTACAAATTCTGGCTGGCTACAAGAATCTCTCTCAAGTCTTTCCTGGAAGGATGTCAGCATAAAGAATTACTTTTAGTTTACATTCTTCTCTGAGGAAGAGATGGAAAATTATGACAAAAATTGTTAGTTGAGAAATGCAGTATAGTTCCACTTTATTCATAGTGAGCCAAACACTGTAAAGAATATGAAGGAATGGCTTGGCTAGTTTTTCACTTTCTTTTAAACAGCAAGCATTGAACATCCATCACAGTTTCATGTAAGATTATACAAAGCTTTAAAATACTTCCTTCCAAAACCGCAAACATTTTTTTTTGGTATAATGTTTTGGCTACTTATCAATAATGAAAATAGATCATTAAAATTAATCTTCTGCATAATTAAAAGACCAAAATGTAAATTAAAAGTACAGAGTTCAAAGTACAGTAT
This sequence comes from Crocodylus porosus, assembly GCF_001723895.1. NCBI lineage: Eukaryota > Metazoa > Chordata > Crocodylia > Crocodylidae > Crocodylus > Crocodylus porosus. Next base: position 9,966,477 of record NW_017728926.1, on the reverse strand, counting down.
ACCACAGAACAAATAATAATCCTACAGTACAGGACTTGATATGGTAAATCCTCATTTCAGTAGTCTTATTCCTCCACTTAACCAATGAAGGAATTACATTTGAGTTATGTAGGGCTTAGGTTGGAGGGAGGGCAATCCAACTTGCACCAGCAGTAAAAAATCTGACATGTGGAAGGGAAGAATCAAGACATTAACAGAAATAGCATGATGAACCCTGGATGGTAAAGAGGCTGTTAAAATCCATTATGCGGATTCTGGGGAAATTCTTTCCATATATAGGGAATTAAATGCCATCATTGTAAAAGGGTAAAAAAATACAAAGAGGAAACTGTTTCCTGCTCAAGCTTATTAGTGTATCTGTACGAACAACTGTTAAAAACCTTTCCAATCTCTGAAGCATAAAGCTAGAAAGCCAAAATGGCCTACTTGAGACTGAAACTCTTCTGGAAGTGGGAGTGTGGCCAGTGCAGGAGAAGTCTAGGAAGAAAACTGCATGATCACCAAATAAAGTCAGATTTTGCTTTCAGCTGTTTTGTGGAAGTCTAACAGGAGCCACAGTTAAACTTCTGAGGACAGAATACAGTTCTAGAGCTCCAGCATGATAGTACTTAAAATAGTTAAGGTATGGGGGAAATTATTAACAATATTAAAATACAATTTTTCCATATCCTCCCATTTAGCAGTAAAAAGTTTGTACCTGAGGAAGGGTAATGTGGTGCCCAAAAGCTTCTCTATACATTTGGTCCAATAAAAGATATTAAGATCACCACACAAATCCTTGCCCTTTCAAATGTTTTCAGTTTAATGCTGGCCATCTTTTAAGTCAGAAAGTACATCTCAAAACTGCAATAAAGGACTCCAAAGTTGTGGATTAAGGGAAACAATAGTCAGGTGCTGTTAACTATTAAATACACTAGGTATGTTATAACCAACATTACACATTCTCTAGGTCAGCTAAATGCAAATAATCCCTTAATTTGAAAGGTTTCCATACTTAGATTTCCACAAACACCACATGAACAACGATCTCCCGTAAAAAATGAAGCAATGCCACAAATAAAAAAAAATAAAAAAAAAGATGGGATGAACCAATTCATTTAATGCTAAAGTCATAATGTTAGAGAGGAAGTTAAAACCACAGATAAGAAATAATGCAGATTTTAAAAGCAAATACAGAAGGCTTTTCATTTTATTTGTAGTCTATCAAATCTCTTATACACCCCCTCAAAACACCTGGACTACTATGCACAGGGGTTTTTTTTTTCAAAAAAGAAAAAAAACTATTGAAATAAAGAAGAGCAATGAAGTCTAGTGAGTAGGGAAGGACATTTGCTTGTCTGATAAAGTACATTACAACTTTACTTTTGTAGTGGAAAGCAGATGCATCATTAATAAGGCAGAAAGCAGGGTAGGAATACATCTATAGACTAACAGAAATCAGTTTATAAGGTGCCGCTCTACCCTGCCTTCTGCCTGTCCTGGGACTATTAATGAGTAAGAAGTAGAGAGTCTGGTGCATGATTCTTGGAATTTCTGCCATTCAAAGGACATACAATTGCCAAACTCCTTGACCACTTGTGATAAAATCATTTTGTTATACCTGTCCAAAAAGCAAGGCTACAGGTTCAGTAGATTCATTCTCAAAAGTTTGAAGACTGATGAATATAAACCTGGTTTCAAAGAAGCAGGCTGCTCAGGTAGCTGGATGACATCAGGAGAGTGACATCCCATACGTTACGTGGCAATGATGTTCTGCAGACTGCCCCAATCCCAGTGGAGCAAAGTACACCAGCTGCTGATATGAAATGAACCAATCCCAGGATTCGTTTAGCAAATACCATCTAATAAACTATCCCTTATATGAAGAATTACATCAGGGGTTTTTTTTTGTTTTTTTTTAATACCTCTGCTTAGTAAGTTAGGATTAAGCATTTTCTGATCAAAGCAGTGGTGATTTGGCACAGACTAGACTCTTTCAGGGCATGAAGAAACAGGCCTGACTAGAAACAGAGCCTAAATAAGCTCTCTCCTCTTTCCTCGAGCTTAACACGCAAAACCATAATGTCAAGCACTTACCTGGTACAGGACTCTTTCTGGAATTTAAACTCGGAGACTCTACAATTTCCTCTGGCTGTCCATCTGCTTCCGTGTCCTCTTTCTTTTGAGTATCTTTTACCTCTTCACTAATAGTAGTTCTTGTGCTCTCCTCTCCTTCTAAATCTCCCTGAATAACAGGGAGGGCACCAGGAGGTGGAAGAGGAGGAGGAGATGGAGGAGGAGTTGTAGTGGTAACAGCAGCAGCAACAGAAACTGGAGGAGGAGATGGAGGAGTTGGAGGAGGGGTGGAAGGAGGCGAAGGAGCAGTGGGAAGAGCAATGGCAGGTGGTACACTATCCACTTCTGCCGGTGGGGCTTCTGGTAGTTCCAATTCAACAGTCAATGGTGCTTCCTCCTGTTGGACTAGGTCTACTATACTGTCTGTAACAGTCACTTTTTCACTAACTCCATTCATTTCACTAATTAGATTACTACTAGCAGTCACTGGAATATCACTAGGCGCTACACTACCAGGCTCCTTGCACATTTCAACATCAGCTTCTTCTGCTGGTGAAGGATCTGGCGTTTCTGTGAAGGGTGCGGCATTGGATATAGGCATCGCTTCCTCTTTTGGGGAAGGTAGTTCCTCTCTCTCCTCTGAGTCAACTATGAGTGTAGATTTACTTGGTACGGCGACAGCAGTGGGAGGGGCAACAGCAGCGGCAGCAGGAGGGGCAGAAACCACCGCAACAGGAGCAACAGGGGGTGGCGAGCCAGCCGGAGGAACGTCTGTTGTTGTTTCTACCACAGCAGCCTCGGACGTCTGGCCAGCTTGATCTTTCTTCTCTCCGCTGGGCTCTGGTCTGAGGGCTGGGGAGGGAGATTTTAATACTGGATCTGGTTTTGGCTTCTCTTCTGAGGAAGGGAAAAAAAATAATATTATGATGACAGGTCCAGTTGATCAATTCGGATTTAACTAGCCACAGTTAGGCTTCTTCTAATTGCTTCACATGGTGTTCTGTCTATAATTCTAGTACCTCTATGAAAAAAGAGCTTCTTAGGGAAAAAAGCGTAAGTAGCAGCTAAACTTCATATCTAAAATAAGAATCAAGACCATCCTGAAGCACTGAGAAACCGTAAGATCTTTACTGAACAGAGGTCTTCTCCAGGAAAGCGTGCTTTGCAAAGCTTAACCCTGCAGACAGGAGAGGCAGGAACTCTGGGAACCTTACAGAGATTTTACTGCTCAAAACAGGATGCTTCTTCATCAAACCAGAGATTAAACATGAAACAAAAATAAAGCTAAGTTAAATAGCTGATATGAGGACAGAAGGGGTTACAATGCTGGAACTCATTCTTACTCTAACAGTGACACCATTTGTAATGTTGGGTGGTTTACACCCTCTCTGTGCCATGCCTGCCCCTCTAAAGTGGCGATTCCACTATTTCTTCACTTTAGTGATGTGTGGTGATAGTTTTTTCCTTTCAGGATGCAAAGCACCAAGCTATTAGCAGCAGGTATAATTATATAGTTTGTTTTTTGCTTGTTACATGAAGTCTTTATTCCTAAATTCCTGAGATGTTCAGGATGTCAGAAAAGAGGAGGAATGACTGCACTTTACTCTTACTCTATTATTTAAATTCCAGCAGTAAAAATGATGTCTTACTGCCAGAAAACAAAGTTTAAGCATGGCTTCCATGGCGAAAGGTTTGATCACATTTGGAGGTTTCCTGCTACAGGATAACAAGTTGGGGAAATCTGTATATTATAATGGGAAGCCATATAACTAAAGTCCTGGAAAATGCAGGCTGCACGCAGATTGGTTCCTCTACTTTCTCTGGGTCTAATAAGACACGTTGATGTGTTTTGTGTCCCAGCACTAAGATAAACCATTTTATCCTCTCTGAATGTTACTACTTCATTTAAAGGGCTTAAACTAGCATACCTATAAACTGGTTTACCTTCTGCCAACACTGACTGGATCAAAACAGGGAGACTATAAGATCTCATTTTAGCAGAACTTCTCCACTGTTTATAGCTCTGTGCTATTATACTACAACATAGATAAGATTGGTATCGTTTGGCGTAAAATATTATGTAGGTAAGGAGGACAGAATTATCCAAATTCAGGGAGGTGGACACTATTCCATCCAGCAAATGGAAAGTGTCCTGCTGCTTTCTGAACAATACAACAGCAGGAGGAGATGCAAAGAACTAGTTTGGCACATTTATAGGATGGGGTACAATGGTTTGGGAACTATTAGGAACTTCCCTAAACCTCTATTCACGTGATATATGGAAAGTGAGATCAAACTAATGCACTGTCAGGGGAAATCAGGTTTAACACAATTCTTTGTCTTATTACCCTTATAAAAAACTTGGGATATCTTTACATTCTAATTCTATTTATTACAAGTCATTAAGAGCTAACTGGGATCTTCAAATGCTACAGTGGCTAGACGTAAAATGTTTCAACAACCCTGTTATAGTAACGTAGAACTGTAGGGCTCCTCTTTTCCTACAAAATACCAGAGGCGACTTGAACTTGCCCAGGGCGTTTCAAGATCCTGGTCACAACTACTTCTGCACTGATGTTTTAAATTATTACTACTCCTAGCAGCAGAAAAGGGGAAAGTATATAGAAGAAGATTCAACTTTCAACCTTCTTGAGTCAAAGCTGAAGTGGGAAAAGGTTGTGAAGGGAGAACCTGTTTGAGTCTTCTTGACTAATGCCTGCATGTACAAAAGGGTGCCATGTCATCTAGCTCATAGGGCTTCCACGGGTCTGTGGGGTGTAGTCTGGGCATGCAGGGTGGCCTGGGGCCCAATCCAGCTGTTGGACTGGCCCTGCATACCTCCTCTGGCCCACAGAACCTAAAGCACCTCTGATCTAGATGGCCAGAATTAGAGCAATGAAGAGCAAAAATGGTGCTTTACCAGGGACATTTGCTTTTAGATAGGAACTTCAGGAATGCCCTAATACCAATAAAAGGAAATTACCTTTAGGGATGTTCTACAGATCATGTAACAGGATGGAAGGAAACTCCTTAACCAACTTCCAAGGAAGCTTAAAAAACAAGCAAGCAAGCAAGCAAACAAAAACAACACCCCGAAGAAAGCAAGCTTAGGTCTCCTCTTCCTAGGGACTCAAAACTCTGCAGACAACTGATAGACTGTTCTGACTTTCACAAATTGCCATAAATGGTTGCCCAAATAGTCTCCCCTTAATGATCCCAAATATAGACCAATAAGAAATTTAATCTGAAGTTATAGGAAGAGTCATTTTAAGAGACAGCAACGGTGAAATATACAAAAACTGTTTTTTAAAACCTAGGATTACCATGTGATGACCTGTGAGCCACTTTCCTCTGAGCAGAATTACAGCAGGCTCTTATTACAGCATTCACATGAAACAATGTACAATTAAGAAGGAAAAACAAAAATCAAGATTGTTTTTCAAAAAAAATCATAAATGCAATAACCCTTGACTCTTAAAACTTCCTAAATGTGCAAGGACAGTCCGTGAAGTTATATTTAGAAAGTACTTCTTGGAGGTATCGAGTTTCAAAGGAAGAAATGTTTTTCCTTTCATAAACAATTTCATTTGCAAGATATAAAGCATACTCTGTGGACGTGGGCAATTTCTCAGAGTTCATATAAAACACTGTAGCTTCCATTTTGAGGCCAAGTTTCAGGAAACATTTCCTGATTTTTCTCCCTCTTTTCCTATCACAGAGATTGGGAAAATTGGGGGGGGGGGGAAGAGCAGATAGGAACTGTGCAGATGGAGTGGAAGCTGACTGGGAGGTTGGTATGAAGTTCAGGTAGAGGAAAGGAGGGGAGAGAGGAGGCAAAAAGTCTGGAGTTATTCTGAGAACTTCTGCATCTTGCTATCTCTTTCATCCTGAAGACGTGAGAACAGGAGGAAGGAGCTGGATTGTGGGAGATACAGGTGTTTTGTGGTGGCAAAGACTGCAAAGGTTCCAGTGGGTGGATCAGATCTCAACAGACTCAGATAGTCAGTCACCTGTACTTCAGGATGCTCAGCTAAACGCAATCTCTGGATCTGCTGAAGATTTCCATTGTTGGATCTGATACAAATGTTAGCAACGTAGTGCTGATGCAGCTTTGTATGTAATTCATGAACACAACAGGTGCTAAAATGGGGTAGAATGAATGTGGTACTTTTTTGCTTCCGTCACCCGTATTACTCCAGTTTCCCAAAGTGACGACCATATTTTCTTGCATATAATGCACACCTTTCCCCTCCAGAACCAGCTGCTGGAATTGGGGGTGCATACTATATAAGCAAGGAAATATGGTAACAGGGAGCAGAACAACGAGCAGATTCAGCTGCCTAGCTGCTAATCAGTTACTTACTACAAGGAAAGATCTTTTTTCTTCATTTTGCCTTTCAGAAAGAAGATGTGAATCTTACTCCTGGGCATGCTGTATGTGAAAGAAATATGATACACATGATCTCAAAATGGAGAAGAGTGTTAAAAATCTTGGAGACATGATGAAAAACTTGTCTGAACCTGGACAACCTCTCCAATCTCCGACTGAATCTGGCAGCTCAGATTCCAAGTATGTCTCATAATAATTTTCGCAACAGTAAGTCACAGTGAGGGTCCTGTGTATTTGATGCAAGCTCAGACTAAATTCTGTATCAATACTCAGGAGCAATATCAGGAAAACATCTTCACTGTTAGAGCAGTGAAGCAAAGGAACAGACTTAGGAATAGGGAAGTTGCATCATTGGAGCTCTTTAAGAAGTTGGACAAGAGTTGGTCACAGATGATCCAGGAGTAGTTATGCCTATCCTATCATATGCTAGGGGTATTTCCAATGCTTCTAAGCTTTGCTGGTTGCCATACGAGGCCAAGAAGAATCCCACCCCCTTGCTACAGGTGTCAGGGTTACTGTATCAGAACGGTAGTAGCGTACACCAGCTTTGAACTTATGCAAGTAAAATGCAGAAGGTGCAGGACCCTTCCATGACATACAGCTGCCGGGCATAAAGTTGCAGTGAAATAGCTGAATAGGTTTTAATACTATGTTTATTAAATCAATACAAAACTGTATAAGAACTCTTATTTCAGTAAAAAGTGACTGAAAGAATACTTTGGTAATGACAGAACATAAGAATTAAGAAGTAAGTTCTTTCTTTGGTATATATTTATAGAAGACCACCCTTGAATGCCGCTGTGAAGACCTAGATTAAGTAATCACAGCAATGTATTAACATTTCTGTCATCTTTATTTTGTTCCCAATTGTGACTCTGGTGGATATTTCAACTGAGCACTAATTCTCATGCTCTTGGTTGCTGATTTTAGTGGCTATTTTATCAATCTGTTTCACTCTTTAATATTGCTCTGTATTGCTTTAGTAATTGTGCTATTTAGTGCCTTTTTAGACAACAGTAAATGCTGGATTCTCTTTCTGGCATATAATCTGAGGATTTTTCTAAAGAGGCAATGTATGCCACTAAAGTCTAAATTTAAACCAGTGTAATTATACTCATATAACCCTCCATGGAGACAATCTTTTTTCATTTTAAGAAAGTGCCCTTTTTAATTTAGGTTACATGGCACAGAAAGGGTTTTCAGCTAACCTGAAAAGGCCACCCTTCTACTGGAATAAGAATGGCAGCCTGGAGTGTTATGCTGATAACCAAGGATGCTGGTTTTCTCCAATTTAAAAAAATCCCCAATTCTTGGTTTAAAAAGTAACCCCAAATTCACATTTTTTCCATGATTAAAACGAAACACCACCATATACATATCTACATCTTTACATCACATAAAAATGTGGATTTGGGGTTACTTTTTCTTAACTGAAAATTGGGGATTCTTTTAAATCAGAGAAATCCAGGATCCCTGCTGATAACTAGATTGGAAATCTGGTCAAGTGGTCAAATGTGAGGGAGTGTTCCCAATAATGGTTGGTGCCCTGGAGTTTCATGAGCAGAGCCTCAAGTTCAAACCCAGATGGACTGACAGGTGCGAATAAATTTGATGACACTGACAGTCACGGTTCGCATTACAAAACCACTACACAAGCCTGCTTAGAAAAGGCCTGAGACACCTAGCAAGACTGATGACCAGGACAAGAGCATTTTGGCAAAGAGGGGAAGTGGGCCCAGGCTTGGAACAGCGATTGCAGCTGATGTCAGGAGTGAAGTGCAGCGATAAGCATTTGTGGTATGTCTGGCCAGCGCAATCAGTGTAAGAATCACATGCGAGTTACATTTCTATATAACTTTGTAAGAAAGGAAGGAACAGTAATAACCTGCATTAATATTCATGAATATATTTCATTGAGGAAAAAATAAACCTCAAAAGGTATTCCTGCCAATAAGTAATATTTTCAGAGTTTTAACATTAGCTTCAGGGATATTGTACTTCACATCTGTCAAATCAGTGGTCATGCTGGTACTTGGATATACGACATTTCTGAAATATCAGAAGCCAGTTTCTTTTGCCTCTCTGGCTAGAGTTCAATCTCTCTGGTGGTTAGATTTTCTTCTTGTAGCAAGTACTTTTTAAAAATCTCCCTAGTTAAAAGGCTGACAGGAAAAGTATCAAGAAAAAGATGGTGCTTTGCAACTTCAAGTACACACTGCTGTAGGCAGGGAGTGCAATACTGTGACACAATGAGTAAACATGAAGAGAACGGGAAAATCAGCCCTACGTTAACAGCACAAGTACAGTGCATGCTGCGGGAGCGTGTATATTATAAATCCTAGCCTTAAAAGTTTTATAACCAGATACTAAATTTTACCATGGGAAGAAATCCGGGGCACAGTGCCTCAAGTCCAGGGAGATTGTTTTTAAAGGCAAATTTTTATTGTTTAGGCTATGAGAAAAAGCAATCATTTTAAGACACTTTACCTGGGCAACTGGAAAAGTACTATACAGAAAATGACATTTGGTAATCACACAGTCTATACAATAGCAGCACAATTTATTTTATTAATCTAGTCTACAGATGGACAGAGGCAAGCAACCCTTCCAGGCCATGCTCAAGTATGAACAAGCTTCAGAGAAGTAGCCATTTCATCCATGGTCATTTGGGGAGTGTTTTGGCCATTTTCAGACTGTTTACAGGGCACTCATGTCTGCCTACTTGCTATCTGAAACTCTTCAAAAGCATCTGAGCACTTCAGATGTTACATCCCTCTAGGACCTCTGTAGGTAGTGCATCAATTTTGTTAAAGGCTGAAGGGGAAAATGCAAGAAAACCAACCCTTGTGTCTTGCAATGGAGACCCTGCTGACCTACTTACTGGCTTACAAAAAGTTAAACTAATGACAGAGAAATAATATTACTAACAACACCACGGAGAAAATATCCATGAACAAACCTTGTTTCGGGTCGCTAGTCGCAGTAACTGTGGTGGTGGCAGCGAGAGGAGTGCTCTCCACAGTCGCATAAACCACAGGGCTGTGCTCTGGGACCTGGCTGGACAGCTGCTGGGATTTGAAGTACAAAAAAGGGTGATAATGAGCGTGCGAACATAAAAACTAGCAACATGGAACGCAAGCAAGCAAGTGGGGGAGACAAGAGTAGGGTGGGAGAGAAAAGAAAAGCAAAAAAGGCAGGAAAAAAAAATATACACAGACCAATTGAATAAATTTAAAAAGTACATGGGAAGGGAGAAAGGAAAAAGGCAGCAGGAAAGGGGGAAAAAAAGACGATTACTATTAACAACAGCAAGAAAAGACAGCGCAGAATAGTCATTCATATACTTCAGACTTCTATGGTTCTCACTACGGCAGCAAAAATGCTCCTAAAAACTGTGTGCAAACTGATGTACAACCTGACCACCACAAATGATTAGCTATTTCAAATACCTTTAATATTTTTAAACAGTGTTAGAAAGCAGCAAACTGCAATTAAAAACACAAACGTCACGAGGCAAAATCTAGACTGATTTCAAAATGGCCATTCTAATGAGCTACATAGTTGTTGGTTCACTAAAACACAGCAAACAGGCTAATATTTCTAATCAAACTTTCGAAAGACAATATAGACTAGACACACTTGCATGTGACCATTTGAAAAAGATACCTAATGCTTTCCAGACAAGAGGTGCACATATGATTTCCCTTGTTGGCTAATGAAACGAGAAATAAAATATTTGGCTTTATTCTCAAGGGTGCACAGGAATAGCTGGTTCTCACTCAGCTAATTGAGGACCTGGCAATATTTACCTATTTAGGAATAAGAGTGCAAGGCTAGAAAGCAACTTCATCTAACCTGAAGGAATTTCAGCTATTTTTAAGAGGGAAAAAATATCTTGATCTTCACCACAACCAGTGCAACGGCTTACATCGGCACAACATTCAAAGCAGATGCTCTTTGGATTTGTAAGTGTTTTTGTGGAGCTTACATAAAGCCACAGAAGCCAGGATTTCCCCAAAGAAACCTAACAGAGACTTCTCATGAAAATAGAAATGACTGTACTACATTTTTAGGACAAGGCTGCACTGTTGCCATATAGCTAGCTTGGAAGATGCTATAGTTTTCATATGAGTAAATTCCACTAAAAACACAAAGTTTATATAAATTTTAAGAGAGAGAAAGAACATGTGGCTTACAGCAAAAATGTAAGTGGCTGTTGCTTGGCAATATATATTTTGCAATACAGGATCACACCGTTTTGCAATGTAAACCTCCCATGGAGCCACTCTCAGTGACCTTTAAAAACATCTATACTAGAAGTTTGAGGCTCTTACGGGAGCTGAAGGAAGTCGGGTGCCTTACTTCCACCCAAATGGGATAAGTGACTAATTCCCTTTGGCTTTTTAAAGAAAGAAATCTTTCTGGCACCTAAAAAAAGCTTCTCTTTGGTCTCGTTTTGCACTGTGAACATTACAGCACGAAAGCAGCAGCAAACAACAGAAGTTAATGGATAAATGTATACAGAAAGTCACACCACCAGCTACTCTGAAAAGAAGTTGTGAGATGCAAGCTGTGCTGCTGGAGTCTTTATCAGCAAGAGGTATAGATTAAAAAACCCTCACCTATACTGAAAATTAAGTGATAGGGTTTTTTTTCCCTCCTTAAAAATCAATCACACCCCGTAAGGAAACAGAGCTGAAACCCAGAAGATCAAAGCAGCAAACTCATCTTGGAAACTCACCGGCTGAGCTAAGTGTCCCCCTTTAACAGAGGAGGAAATGGAGGTACAGAGAGGGAAAGAGACTTGGCCGACACCGCAAAGCTCGTCAGTGGTAGAGCTGTGGGTACGAGGAGGAAAGTTTGCATCCTCGCACACGGATCCGTCCGTTTAAATGCTAAACCACATTCCAAATTGAGGTACTGCAACTCCATTTACCCGACTACCTCTCACTGCCCCTGCAGTTCCAACCAGACACGCTATTTTGTCCTTTCTATCCTGAGCCACCACCTCGTGTTGCAAATGGTAACCAGTTGTAGCACTCCATTATAGTCCCCTAATACTATAGCCCTGTTCATTCAGCAAGCAGCGCTCCTTCTGGCTTGGAGCGCATCTGCAGCACCAGTGATATTCAGGACGTTGCAGTCTGTGGAGGCAAATTTAACAACTGTTGCTTGCAAATGTAGCCCTGACTGTATTCTGCCTCCCTCTAGTCCTGACACTTGCGGGTACATTATTCCTCACCAAAAAAACTCCATAGTGCATTATTTTTGATAACTTATAGGAACTGTCAGAGGGAAAAGGATTTTTCCAATTTGGGTCAACAACAGCAATCTAATGTTAGTGTCCTGCAGGGCTCTGTTGCAGACCCAATATGATGCTTAAGTCCCTGGCTCTACGTAGAAAGCCAATTCTTCCACAAATGTGCCTCACATCACTGAACAGGACTTATTTTAGAAATAAGGAGCCATCTAAATCTTCTTTAGTCACCGGTACTGACTGCAATGATTAGATGCCTTGAGAATGGGAGATATAAAAAGCACAGAAGCGGCAAAAAAACATGCAGAAGAATAGTGCCAGAGCAGCAATAGTAGCATTTTGGATGAGACGCTCGACTCTTGCAAACCGTATTTGCAGCCACTTATTGTGAAAAAAATAAGTTTTTGAAATGTTTCATGTTTGTCTCTGAATATCTGGTAAACCAGGCCTATTCTTAGTTATTTGACACTGTAGAAACCTTGCACTGTCCACACTCTGAAAATTTTTAGAGGCTTTATTCCAATAAAAATGACTTATTTTTTTAATTCAAAACTTGTAAGGGCAGCCTACAGTGACAACTATGGGAGTATCTAGGATTTGGAAAAGGAGAGTGCAGGTGGTGTGGTACATGAACAGGTAGCGAGAGATGATGGTGCTTATCAAAGCCTCCATACCACAAAATTCAAATTCAGCATGTTCTGGAAGAGGTGAATCTAACAGAAACAGCTTGCTCCTCATGTGGATTTTAATATGCAGCACAATGGCTGCATAGCGAGAGAACAAGATGGATGCGACTGCACCTATGTGACCTAGGATGTACTGGGGATGTTTCCACACACTGTTGTTTGCCTTTCATTAGGAAACCCACACCAATCACTCATGGCTTTTGTGGCCAAGCAAATTAAATGCAACAAATCTAACAAGTTTCAAGAAGCATCATGGTTAAATACTTAAATTAACAGATATCAAAGTTATACCATCCCCAGGAATGGTAAGTTAGTCAGGCTGCACATATATATATATACACACACATATATATACATATATATATATATATATAACAGCATTCAAGTTCATTCAAAATACTCCATCTGCACAAGAAAAGTTGCTGCTGGAACCTTAACTTTGCATTTCCTGGCTGTAGTTGATCTAATAATGCATTTTTCTGCAGAGCTGCCTGTCAGCCTTTCTGTGCCTGGAACCAATTTTGTTCGTCAAAATGAAGACTGGGTATGAAACAAAGAACTATTTGCATACTTGATTTAAAGGAGCTGATTAAACCTCACTGAAGTGCTCTGCATATAAATTACAGCAGTGATAAAAGTCACACTTATTAAACAACTTGGGGATTTTGTCTGCCCTGTTAAACCGGATCGAAGGCTCTTGAAATAATGTAACAGTCGTCTACGAAGTCCCCATATTTGATGTACAATGCAAACAAAAACTGAGGCCTTTTCCATTTTCAGTGCTTCAACATTTCTATAGGAGTGAACAATTCAACACCAAAATACATCAAGCAACAACATCTATCCTATAAAACACTAGTATCACTACTACCACCACTCCCTCTGCTCATGAAGGAAAGAAACACAGAAAACGAAATAATGGTCCAACTTTCCAACTCTCTCCCTTTCTGTTCTTCCATTTCATTCTGTTATAGTGTATGGTAAGTTTAGAGGAAAAACATGCAATTAACAAAAATGAGTCTCTCTTTGATTGGACTGAATTCAGCATGGCAGTGCGACTGATAATGATACAAGCCCTACCTATGCCTCTCTCCAAGTCCATGGTGCTAATGCTGTGCCTGTGTAACTCATTAGCTAATCACACTTCCTGGTAAAACACTATACTCAACAAGCAGCATCAGCATCTCCGAGACAACAATAAATGGAATAATCACCACCCAAGTCAGCATTTATCTTTGTTCCATGTGAATAGCCTCACAAACAATGTTTGCATGCATATTGCTCCTCCCACTTTACTAGTCCCAAAGCTATTTAGTTAGTCTGTAGTTTTCCTGTAAACCTGTAGATTACAGGGGAAAAAATCTCCATTCAAAACGTTCCAAAGACCAGGCCACGAAGTCCAGCGAAAGCCCCAAGAATCCTCCTGCCTTAAACCAGCCCCTATTATAAAGTTAGAACAGGTTGTGTAATATCCAAAATTTAGGTGAATACATTTTGGCAAACTTTTCAGGCAACAAGGCACAAATTCCAAGGTTTGTGTTTCCAGCAAATTAAATAAAATTCCCATGTTACTTCTTGAAGGACAGATCTGGGATGGCATATGAGGTAAGGGGAAAGCAGCAGCTACACACACCCAGCAGACAGTAAGAGACCTGTGGTTTGCGTATGGGGACCCTGAGAACTCAAATGGGGGGGGGGGGGAAAGGGTGAGGGGTAGCATAGTAAGTACCAACATGAGAGCGAGGAGGAGGAAGGAAGAGCTAGCTCCTATATTGGGAGTCTGGTGGACAGAATTTGCCCCCATCCCACAAGCCTCTGGGAAGAGGGAGAGGAACGAGCTGTACAGTGTGGGAGGGTGACAAGCCAGGTAGGACACAACTGCCTTTTTAAGTACAGGGGAATTGAGAGATGGCTACAAACAGAGGAGTTGCAAACCTGGCGCTTTAACAGAAACAGAGGTAAGCAATTCCTCTGATCTATTTGCTGAACTGGAGCCATCAATAAAAGGAAAACTGCTTTTCCCTTTAGCATCTTCCCCTTGTTTCAGACATGGAACATGGTGGGTAAGGGGGAAAAATTATTTTTCAACAGGATAAAGCGACCTCTTTTAAAAACTTTACTTCAAAACAAGATGGATGTTAAATCCATTGTGCGTCAGGCCTACACTGGATTTTTTTTTGGTAACTGTGTTCTTCTGGCCCTGAATCAGCGCTGCATGCAGCAAACTAACTGTCAGGCCACAGACACAGGTTATTCACATGGGGGTGAACAGAAACCCTCAGAAGGGCTTAGAAACTGAAAGCCAGGTGGCAGGTTACCCAGAAGTGGTAGACAACTGGGGAAGGGTCAGTTTGGAATATTTGTTCTTTTTCCTTTGTTGAAAAAGTGCAATTGTAAGACCAAACATGACTCACCCAAGAGTCAGGAATGAATGCCCTGTTAAGATTCCCAAGCAAATGTTAACTGGATGCTGTTACAAAAACACAGTAAAGCACACAACCTGCAACATAATTCAGCACGCTGTGTGTGTCGGAGAGAATGTTTCCCCTTTCCATTTCTGAAGCATCTCAATGGAACGGTAATATTAAAAAGTACTACATTATTCCGTAACAAAGGTGTTTCTATAAAAATGCCCCAAAACTGCTTCTGATGACACTATAAAAAAGCAGGTTAGGGAAGCCTGTAACAGCAACTCTGCTCTGAATGTCAGCCACGTACTTACAAAAACAGTACCAAAAACTAGATGGCAACCATCCTTAAAAACCATGGTCAGTACATGAAAGGACCAGATAATATAGGGAGAAGGAAAACTGGCTTTGAGGAAAAGTGAAGTTGAGCAGACATTACTGACAAAAGACTAATGTTAGCAGTGCTCGCCCCTTATTACCTGAGGTGGAGTAGGTGTGGAGGTGGGTCTCACGATGGGAGGCGTAGGGTTTCTGCTGCCTCCCCCAGACATAATTTCTTCTGTTATGTCTTTGCCCCCCTGATTTGGATCCCGGATTCGGATCTAGAGGATTGAATACAGAAGTATGTCAAACTCATTAGACACCAGCATAGAGGGCAAGAGGCGGCAAGTAAGCACAAGCCACATAAATCTCGTAACATGAAGTATTAAATATAATGGATTCTGTATCAACCTCAGCTTCATTAACCAGACGTGCAACTGCTACATGATAGGGCTCTGGTTTAAGTGGCTACCCTTTGGGTATGAGGAAATACAGTTTAACTGAATAACCTTCAACAGGGCAGTATATCCGTAAGTCGTATATCATTGTTTAAGAAACTTGCATCATTGCCAGAGCCAGAATGACAGTAAAACAATTAGAAAAGGTATCTACTCATTGTGCATGATCCGTTAAGTATACATTTTTTCACGTTTCAGATTAAACATACCAAGACCCGGAAAAATTTATAAAACGCTGATCTGCCATAAAAATAAACCTGGCTGTCACAGGCTGACAGGAAAGGCAAAGGTGATTGATTATCAATGAGGAGGTTCAAATGCATCTCTTGGATCTGAAATCCAGTATTTCTGGCACCACCTGGGTTGGCAAGAGCGAACTGGGGGTGGTTTAATTTCCCATTATCTTAAAAAAGTACCAACCCCCCCCCCACACACACTAGGGAAAAACAGTATCAAAGAAAATTCATAAAACCCCTGAAAACCTTGTGAAATGGAACACAATGCACATGCTGGATAATTCTGTTTGCAACTGTATTTAATCCTCAAATAAAAAAAGCCCATATATTGTCCAAAATGAAATGCTAACAAGTCTGTAATATAAGAACATGCTAATCAAGTCCTCCACCCACTACCTACTTATGCATACCACTTTTGTATCTACTCAAAGATAGATACACTTAAAAACCAACATACTTGCTTTTTCAGCACCAAATTTATATAAAAAATCATGACCAGACTAATTCAAATGTGAATGCTTGGATGATACTGAGCTGTTCAGACAGGAATGTAGCTCTTTAAAAAATTGACAGCATTCTGAACTCAACTATTCTACTTTAAATTATTTTATTTCCACAAAAGTGGAAATAAACTTGAAACTGAAAATTGTGTTATACCCTTTATGTACTCGCACCTGGGGAGAAATCAAGATTTACCATTTTAAAGAATATGAGACAAAAATGAAAGAATTGGGGAATCCAGTTTCATCCTTTTCTAATCGTCTAAAAACCTATGACCTTCTTTTGGGATCATTCATATTGGGTAAATAGGTGGAAAAATTTCCAAAGCTTCATTGAACAGCCGTTGGATGCTGACCTTGGGAGCTTCCAGTAATATGTTATTAATTAGATAATTTTACGTTTCCATTAAGATTGAAACACTGGTGCCATTCATGCATGTTTGCCAAGCCTCTCCAAAGCTTCCTTCGATTAATTTTGTAAATTCAGTGCTATTTTGTAGAGACCCCTATAGGAAACGGGGACTATGTTTCAAAGTCCCACCAACACTCAATGCAAGGTCTTTATACTAATTGGATGGAAGAGATTCTTCCTAAAAGTTTTAGCAAGTGTCACTGGAATGGGACATCAATCCTCTTTTTTCAGTCAACAAAGTACAAGGCTAGCAGTAGCTGCAGCACTTTTCAATGGAAGCTTTATATGGTGGATTATCTTTATCCTCAGGTCTCTCTCACACATACTCATTCTAGCGAAGAGGAGTGAACCAGAGAAGTTCATTTATTGTTTTTATTGTTTTACAAAATAGAAAAGTGGCTGGTTTTCAGGGGGAAAGATGCACATGGTATGTGTGCAAATACGGTAAATTGGGTACCCAGGGATGATAGTTATCTTAAATGTGTCAAGTATGACAGTTCATGCCAGTTAAAGAAATAATGTAATATATTTGATTTAAAAGAGGATGTACTAAACAAATCAATTATGACAAACACAAATAAAAGCAAAGAAATGCACCCCTCAGGTTCAAATTCTACCAATCTATGAAAAAGTAACTATATTTATGAATTAATAATATTCAATTGCCAGACATAACTAAAGAACAACTATAGTAGTAATTAGACACAAAGTTTTATATTAAATGGATTTTTAGCCATTTTTGCGCTGATGCTACCTGCAAGTATAGACAAAGGATTTCACTGTAGAGGTCTGGCAAAGAGTAGCTACAGCTTGGGCAGTGGCAACACAATATTCCCCTATAATGCCATAAAATGAGATGCTTTGAATTGGAGTGATCAACTCAGTGGGTTACAACACAGTTTAATTTCCCTACCCATCCAGTATCTTTTAATTAGGCTACTAACACAGTGGGAAGGCAATTACAACCAATCCTGCTGATATCAGTAAGAATGGTACTTGTTCACTGGCATTCAGGCTGGGATCACAAGGGAAGCCAAACAGCCATGAAATGATGGTAAGTTTAGTCTCTTGCAAAGTGGTGGAGAATAGGAAGGAAGCTTCACAGCCCCAGATATTTATGTACGTTCCTTACCCACAGCTCAAAGACACGCTTGAAGTACTGTTTCTCAAAAGTGACAGAAAACAATCCACACTTGTAAAATCTGACAAAAATACTTATATTCCACTCTAGTTAAGATGTTATAAAACCAAAAAAGGGGTTAAAATACAAAACTGGAGATAAGGAAGTGTCAGCTATAACAGCAAAATGGAGCAGTCAGCTATAAAAGCCCCAGTGACACACGAGAAGATAACAGTCTCATCTAAATATATCATTTATATCAGTGGTTCTCTTCAATGTTCACACCTTGCCATATACCACAACTGGAGCTCCTAATAAATTAGGCTCTCTTACCGTTTTTTTCTCTCTCTTAGCTGGGGGAGGCTGCTGCTGCTGTGTAGGCACTATGATGGGTGCTGACTGATACACTGGCTGACTTGGGTAAAAAGGGGTGCCTAGGAAATCACAAGACAGAAATAGTTAGTTCATTTGTAAATGTATAAAATTTTCAGTTGGAGAAAACCCTTTGGATCCTCCTTCCACTGGAAAGGGTGGGCCATGAAATAATGAACTCAAACTGCAACAAGGAAAATCTATGATCGGTATCAAGTAAAATGTTCTAACTTTATGTTGGTTAAGCTAACTCTAAAGGTGGTTAAGCTCTCCCATGGGGGACAGGACACAAAGTCTGAATTGCAGCCTGGGAAATTGAAGTTAAATATTAGAAAAAACTTCCTAACTACCCAGTAAAGCACTCAAGCAGACTTCCTGCCAAGGCTGTGGATCCTTCCATTCGTTGCTTAGAACAGGGATGAACCTATCTGGAGAGAGGGGCTAGACTACAGAGTTTCTTGAGGTTCTCTTCAGCCCTTTTTCCCCTATCGTTCTTTAGAGAAATCCCGCTCTCAGTACATTTCTGGAGTAGTCTGTGCGCTCTTCCTTTAACAGTTCTGTCAAATGAGCAACTGCCATCCCAAAACTAAATCTGGAGAGGAGAGAACTTACCATACCAGCAACCGGAGTTCAAGATCTGTTCTCAGCATTCATACATCTCAAGCACACAAGCTTGTGAGACTTTTTTGTCCTGGTATTACCATATATTACATGCATGTCCCCCTTTGCCTCATGCTCTTGAACAATGACGTAAGGGTGCTGTGTGCTTCTTACTTTTTGGTTTCCTTTCAGGGACTCGTAAGACAGTTCTGCTTTTTATCAAGTGAAGACACCTAATAGTACAGGTAGCCATCTTCCCTGCACTTGCATCGAAAATCACCCCATTTATTTTTCAACTAGGCTAACATTCAATGGAAATAAAATTACTGTATGGCACTTCCTCGACGAATTTCCTAATTGTATCTGTGCATAATATACCAAAAGGTAGCCTTTCATTCACACAAGTGAGTGGTGAAATCCAATAAAACAAGCAAACCTCAGCCTAGTGAGACTTAACCTATAACTTACAAATTCAGTTTGTGCTCCTGCAGTGGAAAACCAGAACGAAAGGGCCTGAAGAGGTTTCTATTTCTTGGCTGAATACCTGAAACAGTTAGGTCAACAAAATCTCCTTACCTGCCAAAATCCTAGGCAGGCGGCTGCATACCAGAAAGCATTTAGAAACTCCTGATTTCAAACTGCTAAAAGCTGCAGCCACTGGTGGAAACTGCAGGTAATTCTGACAAACAACGTGGCGGTTTGACTTAATTTCTTCAAGAGGAGTTTTTTTGTTGTTGTTTTTTTGCAGTAGCTGAATTTTCTGTTATCTATGTAATTATTTGCAAGGTCAACATCACAGCAATGAGTAAGCACCCTACAAACCTTACTGAATTTACACTCACAACTCCCACATGGAAAGGAAGCATTGTCTTCCTGATTTTACAGATGGGTAACTGAAGCAGAGACACAAAATGTTCTATCCACAGGCACAGACAAAATCTCTCTTAGGATATCCTGAGTTACAGCTGGTGTTGTCACCACAAGACCCTACCCCCTTCTCTCATATGGCATCATCAGACTGTTTTTTTCGTGGATGTGTTAAGCTAGCTACTTCACCTTCCAGGCCAGCATGCTACATGAGAGGAGGAGTTTGGTTAACAAGAAGAGATGATTACACTCCTAGAAGGAGTTCAGTGTACTGATTACATAGGTGCTTTGTTCCCTTTGACCAGATATTCATGGATCACATTAGAGATTATTTTATTAGGAAAGGTCTGCTACAGACTTTAATGGCAAATGCTTTCTTTAAAAGAAAAAGGTTAAAAAAGCAACCCCCTGAAAGAAATACAGCTGCCAGCTGGGAAACAGAGGCCTCATCTCTTCTCTATAGTGAACCAGTCTTCTGCACCTACTGCATGTTCATTCCCTGCAGTTCAATGCTGATCACACTTCACCTTTGTTCACTCCCACTTTGCCACCTCAGGTTTCTCCCAAAGAATAGCTACAACTCACTGACAACTAAAGAATGATGCATCACAAAATTAAAATGGAAAAGAAAATGAACTTCCAACCACTGCAAGTTTCCTTCACTTGGATATGTTCCTATCCCTTCTTTTGGGGCTTGGCAAATCTTTGGATTATGAGAGTTTGACAGATCCACACAGTATGAAGCCTCTAGTTTTAAAGGTAAAAAACGTCAGTGCTACTACCCAAGCCAGTAACAACCCTTTGTCACATTTCTGGGACCAGCATAGGGACCAGTTTTGTAGCAGCAAATCGTGTACCTTGTTCTCTTGTAATAACAAAGGCTTTCATATTTGAACTGCATATTGTCTGATTGTTGCCATTGTCTAAAGTCAATGCACGATGCTCAGGATTAGCTTCTGTATCTCCAAGCAGACAAGGCATATTTACATTCTCTGTAAAAAAGCTAAAGAGTGTCCAAAGTCTACCTACACAGTCAGGAAGCAATGGTAGGAGAGAGAAATGGGTGATCAGAGGCTAATCTCTAGTTATCTAGTGTGCATGCTAGCAACCTCTTCCTTGACTAGAACTTCTTTGCCTGGCTGGAATTAAACAGCCCTTGTCGTACTGGAAGGCTGCACCCAAGATTATCATTCCTGGCCTGCTAGCTCAGCACACTGATACTCAGCAGACGCAGCAACCTTAGAGCAGGCAGGGACTGAAAGATTACAGCCCTATGTGGCAAGAAACCAGGGCAGCTCAAAGAATAGAGAAGAAATTAGAAACACAACTTTTCCAAACTATAAAAGTGAAGCAGAAAAATGGTATCTGGAGAGTTGGGAGGGACTCAGAAACCAGACAAAAGAATCAGCAGAAAAGCAATAAATTACAACTATCTTCTGTGCTCTTCAAGTTACAGTATCATAATTAAACAGCAATTGCCGCATTTATTTTCTGTATTTCTCTAGCAGTGTTGTTTTAGCTCTCTAGCAGGGTATACAAACAGAAGTTATCTTTTTCTACCACCCGATTCATTCAGAGATCACCAATCCAAAGGAAGTGATATAATGGTAAGTGTCCGGGGCATTATTCTGTGCCATATATATTAGCTGTATGTGATAGCTGAAGGAGGAAATTATTTTCAGTTCTATTATCTTCCTTTAAAATCAGTTTGCATTTCTTAATATAATTCTGTTAATAAACTGGGATTATAAACCATTTAAAATTATCTTAATTTTAGTCCAGTTCTAAAGCTCAAAAATCCAGAATTAAATATTAAAAACTAGAAACATAAAAAGTTTATAACTAAGGAAACCAAAAAGATGTATGACTATTCATATTAAGGGATAAATAATCACTTTGCACTAGTGACATTCGACACGGCAAACAAATTTTTATAATACACCAAAATGTTGACATCTATAGATTAAAAGCATTATAGATAGAATTTGGTAGCAGCAGTAGTAGGAGGCAAAAATCTTGAGATTTTTTTTAATATTCCCATAAACCAATAAGAGTGAATTTTAAAAATGACTCAAAAACAACATGACGACACATATTACTGAGGACAGAAACTGCTGTCTTACAACAGGATCATGCAGATAGGCCCCTACCGGTTTCCGAGTGGCTCTGCACAAGCACAGGGGCCCATCTGCCTAGCTCCTATTGCTGAATATGGCCCTCCATAGTACGTAACTAGTGCCGAGCTTACAAATATATATTGTTATTCCTGTAGATTGCCAAATCAAATACAACAAGAAGTTGGGAAAACTGATCCATGTTACTAAATAGATGCTACATTGTAAAAGGGAAATTATTAACACAACTGCCAGCCACATGTAGCCAATATTCCAAATTAGATGCATTTTCATAGATTTCATAGACATTAGGGCTGGAAGGGACCTCGGAAGATCATCGAGTCCAGCCCCCTGCCCAAAGGGCAGGAAGTCAG
>NW_017728926.1:9895926-9943967 GCF_001723895.1 Crocodylus porosus | reverse complement strand
AAGCTTCTCCACATCCTTTTTGAATTGTGGAGCCCAAAACTGGATGCAGTACTCCAGCTGTGGCCTCACCAAGGCCGAGTACAGGGGGAGAAGCCATTTTAATCATGGCTAAATCCCACCCCCTATGCAAAAAGATCAGTAGGAGAGAATGATGGAGTATATACACCTCATACAGGAATGGGTTCCTATCCCTGAGACCAAACTATTAATAAGAAAATAGCTACTCTAAAAATCTACAGCATATGCACAATGGGGGAAGGAGATAGGGAAGTTGCAAAGAAGCTGTGAAACAGACACATGGAAAAGAAAATGGCCAAGGCAGGGAAGCTGTAGGAAGGAACAGCACTCTTCTGCTTAACACAGGATCTACTGGTGAGAACCCAGAAGACCATTCCCCTCCTCTCTTCCCTTACCGAGGGGAAGCGATGGCCCTAGAATTAAAGGAGTCCAGGACTAGAAAGTCCCAGGCTGGGGAAAAGACAAAGGGCATACAACCTCTTTGGACCTTAGGATGCGACTTTAAACTTTCTGTTGCCCTAATTGGCGGGGTGGGGGGGAAGACGACAACACTTATAGGTGACAGGACCAACATGCAAGGCTTGGCCATGGCAGGTGAGGGAGGGAGTCATGTATGCTAAAACACAGCTTTTGACAGAGAGCCAGAGAGAAGAGTCTGCTTCCTCTTAGGAATGAATATTACTGGTTTTTAAAAGTTAAATATAATATTTAGGTTTGGAGTTCACAAAACTACTCTTTGCCTGTCTTTGCTCACACAAGTCACACTAACTGTCAACATTTAATTTATTACGGACCTGTTACACATGGAGAATTCCCACAAAAAGTCTTTGGGCATCCAAACTCCCCCACAAAAAGCTCACTCTTTCCTTCCACAAAATAGGTCCCTTGAAATGGCCGAATGATTTATTAATCGTTTCTATTATTAGCAAATTGATCATAAAGCTGTCAAGATGTTCTGAATGCTCTCCCTGTTCCTGCCATATTTGATTCAAAAGGTTATTTGTGCAACAAATTTAAGCCTATAAGACGCTCAGAAGCAGTTCAATTTGACTGACAACCCAGGTCACATAGCTTTGTTTTTTCTCGGTTTCTAAATGCCAAATAGAAGGTAGGGCACGATGGCACCTTAGAGACTGGTTCAGAAAGACATGAGCTATTGTAGCCCGCAACCTACTTCATCTTGTGCTAGTGTACAAGCTCAGGCCGCTCTGAACTGGCTAGTCTCTAAGGTGCTACCCTTCCCTACCTTCAGGCTAACATGGTTCAAGTGGCTGAAAAATGACCAAGGCTCATCTGTATCAGAGTTCTGTCAGCATTGCTACGTTAGCTATGACTATAAAAAGCTCTGCTGGCAAAATCCCCAATGTTGATGCAGCTCTGCTTGCAGAAGGCCTCTGCTGCTCAGGGAAACTAATGGAGCTCTGCCGGCAGACGAATTCATCTGTTGACAGTGTTGCATCTATGTGAGGTGGTTTACTGCCTTGGCTCTGCTGTGGCAGCTGCAGCTGCAGGAGAGCTAAGGAGGCTGAGCCGTGTCCTGTGGATTTAGCTCTGCCAGAAGAAGTTTTTCTGCCTCTAGCTATGCCAGCTCTCCCGAACAACGTGAGTTCTGCTGGCAGAAGCCACCTTCTGCCAGCAGAGCAGCAGCCATGCCGGAGGTTTTGTCCACACACAAACATTGGCTATAGGATGCAATCTTTTCACCCCCAGCAGCCACTGTAACTCTACCAACGGAGCTTTGTTATGCAGATAAGGGGCTAAGAAATGTTAACTGCTACATTGCTATGCATGTAGTCAGTGCTCAGTTTAATGGAACTGGCACTATCAGGCATTTTCACAAGGCATTAATAAATAATGGTGACTGAACATTGATTAAAAAATAGCAAATACTCTTCTTCACACAAGCTTAAGCACAGCCATTCCCAAGTGCTCATGCATACCAAAACCGGCTAGCATGAATCAGAGGACTGAATAATAAGGACTGTGACATGTTCAATTTGAGCAGCCATATGGGATTCAAACAGGTGCCCAGGAAATGGAATAAAAATATTTAAACAGATCTAACACAATAAGAACAAACCAATAAAACATGATCACCTACAGAAATCCCACCCCCAACCCCCACCAGTACCACAACAACCCCTGCCCTGCTTACCATAAGCATTGGGGAATTCTCCAGGACCCGGTCCTGGATAAAATGGGCCTGGCCCTGGTGGCTGAACAGGATACTGCTGCGGAGGCCCCACGTACGGAGGACCGCTATGACGATACTGGGGAAGAGAATTACAAGGAATTTACAAATAACTGGCAAACAACATGGTGTCATACGTGGAAGCTGCAGTTAATCAGGTTAGCAAACCCCCCTTTCCCCCCTCCCCAAATAACCCAACCATAAGAATGAGATGATGAAACCCTGCTAAACAGATTCAGATTGCTTGCCTGCCAAAAAGGATGTCATAAGGATGAAATGCAAGCTGCGTAATCTGAGGTAAAGACATGCAGGAAACCAGAGCTGAAATGCACAATACTCAACTTGATTTCTGTAATGCAGTAAGCTCACGAAGCCCAGTGCTTTATAGCAACAGCACAGGTATTAAATCAGTTCAAGGGCATTTTTGGTACTAGATATTTTCTAATAGTTTAGTTTCTCATGATCTCTTTTAGGAAAAGGAAACTATTTAATCTAAAATATAAAAAGATACAGTTTATGATTACCAACTCCCCTCTCTTCCCCACCCTCTGCCAAGCCAAAGAAAGGGACATTTAATGAAGTAGAGCTTATGCTGCTAACTCTATTAGTTTTCTCTCTCCACCCTCTCCTACAGTCTCTGAGGATGGCCTTTTTTAAATCCAGGTGCGTTACTCAGCTGTAATAGGTTCCAAGTGCCTAAGCAATATATTACCTGCGGTATACAGTACTGGGGGCCCTGGGGCATTGGATACGGCATTGGCAGATGGTTAACCATCATGATGTGTTGGTTGGTTTGATACACTGCAGTTGGTGTTTGCGCACCAGGACGGATGGAAGGGCTGCTGTTCTGGATGGTAGCTCTTGGAGGCTGTATTTGAGGTCTCTGGAAAAACTGGTGGAAGGGAAGCGGGGGAAAAGGTCATTTTCCCTGAAAAGTTAAAGTAGTTTTGACATCAAATAACAGCAGAAAAAAACCCACAGTATTATTAAGATGAAACATTGAAAGGGTTGCCACACATTCAGCAAACTGAAGGACCACGTTTATTAATCTTTAGATATGAGCTGCATATGACAACCCCCAGTTTTAAAAAGCACAAAGAAAGAGAAAAGCAGTTTGAATAAAAGCAAATTCTCAAGCTCTGATTTGTAACCATACAACCATTAGTTTGTGTCTACTCAATTATATGCACAAGCTTTCAGCCCGGTGGTAAATGGAAAGGACTCTCTGCTAAATATATATCTTACAGGCTGGGGCTATTACAGAAAGGCCACCTTTACAAGAAATGTGCTACAGGAGTAAAAGACCAAGGAAAGTGCTCCAAAAGAGCTAACACCTAAACAACTAGGAGGGGGATCACAGATATCCCAATACCTACCCTCTTTGTCTGATTAAAATTCTGAATGAGCCACTTGTCCTGCATTCCTTCTTCAAAAGGGCGGCAACCCCTTCCCGAGTTGCACCAATTTTTTCCATCACATCTGCATGAAATAATCCACCACGCAAGTGTAGCCCATACTCAAAGACCCAGGAGAAAAGCAACCTGGTGAAATGTTGCTCAGATCTCACTCTCTTAAGACAGGCACCAGCATCCAAAGAGGGAGTCATGGAAGACTGACCTCCTACTAAAACCTTAATAGCTCTAAAAACTAAATAGGTAAGATATGCATCTGACAATAATACATTCACTGTATGATAGAGACATTTATGCCATGCAGAACCAGTAGTTAAAATTACCTGAATGGGTCTGAATCCTCCCTTCAGTAATGAAGCAAGAAAGCAGCAGGAAACAGAAAGAAAGCCAATGGAACAGCTTACAGATCAGTAGGAAGAGGTAGGTTATAACATGCACCCTAATTAATGCACACTGTTTCATTAATCTTTTTCTCCAGCTTTCTGTAATAGGTTAAGTCAAACAGCAGGAAAATACTGAACCGATATGAAATAATCTTCTATCAGAATTCCAATGGCACCAAATAATTTTTTTTCTAAAACATCTTACACTGAATAAAATATAATTTTAAAAAAAGAATTTGCAGCAGACAGGATACATTTTATGTTCCTAAGGTCAACAGTTTTTCTTTCCCTTTCCTAGCCCTTTAGAAAATCCAGAAGTGGCATTATGTGCAAAACAGCAATAAGCCATGCTCAGCCCCTGAACCTGATCTCCAACTCTGCACCAAGGCTGGGAGAACAGGAGACACTGTGTATTCAGCTGTTAAGCAGAAGTAAGATAATCACGTATCACTCTACAAACAAGCTGCTGCTTTATCCACTGCAATAAAGCAAGTGGTCAATCTGTAGTTAACTATGAGCAGGCAGAGGGGAGGGTCGATGGCTACGGTGGAGTGGGGAGTTGGTCTGGGCTTTTCTAGCCCAATTTTGGATAAGGAGCTTGGCCTGTATAATTTACGGTGTATTCACTGTGAGGGGTAGGAGCAGAGTGGAAGGATCCTGGGATATGTCTGGGCCAGAAAACAACAGCAGTGATAATAAACAATCCCTGCTCCTTCTTGAAGACTGGGTGGAAGCTAAGCAGCTTCTGTATTGACCGATTTCTCCAGGCAAATCAGTGTTTTCTCCCTGTGTCTGAACTCCAGCTAAAATGAAGAACCAGCAAAAAAATTCTTACCAAACCAATTAAATCTGGCTGAAGAACCATACCATTAATCACACTCTACAAGATGTTTTGAACCAGAAGTTTTAATTATTTGGAAAGAAGGCAGTGGTGATGAAGATGAAAGACAAAAAGACCAAATTATAGCCATGTTGATGCAAGTATAAACAAGGTGGTTGCCTAGATATGGGGGGCACGGGTGTGTGGGGGGGGTGGAAATACCTCTAGATGTATAAAAAAATGTGCTACATTCATGCTGATCGTGCCTGTAATTTGCATGTCATCCACTGTTCAGTGAGACCAGACAGAGTGAAAACAAATATAACCTCATCCCTGTCCCCAGAGCTTCTAACACTTTAATTTCTACAACCTCTTGCAATTTCAAAAGTATCCCCCAAATCAGGGCTCCCCAAAGACAGGCTACAACAGGCAGGTAAGTAATGTTCAAAGATGATGGTCATAACTCTAGTTATTCTTCAGATGTCAGCAACTGGCTTACAAATATGGGGTTATTTCTGGCCCACCAGCTACTTATAGTGGATCCTCTCAGTTGGCGGGGGGGAATCAAACAACCCAATAACCAGTAAAGAGAGATAAAAGTTTTTGTATATGTTCATGGTAACAAGGGACTGGAGACTGAATGTCGATCTCTTTATCACTACATTGGCTAGCCAGAGTTTTACAGTCTTCTAAATCAGTATGATTCTACAGGCGAAGAAAAATTAACACAGTTTGTACATTTAAAGTATAAAAGATTCTGGTCATCTGCCACTGGAAAAGACATGTTAAAATTCTCCACTAAAAGTCCCTCCATCCTCAGAAGCAATGAAGAAGCCTGTTGGCAAACATGCAATACAGACCACTGACATGGGACAAAAGAAACTCATGGAACTGGAAAGCACTAATTTGGGGGTGTATTTTCATGAGGGTCACCAGGACTCAGTGCACTGAAAAGATCATGTCCAGTTGTCTCTAAAGTCACGGGGATGAAATGCTGAACAAAGTCTGCTTCCAAGAAAACAAGCTGGCTCTTCTCTGCGCTGACAGGTGGGATGAAACTGCACTTTGGACCAAAACATGGTGCGTTCCAAAGCACGTGGAGTATTTAGCAAGCTCGCTCAGGCCTCGTTAACTATTACACAGGTGTCTCCCTCTGCAATTCTGCAGAAAAAATGAGCCCCCCAGTGAGAACAGCACCAGGGTTTGAGAAATTGCAAACTATTTGTTGTAGCAGAAATACCTAAAAGCCAGTTATAGTTCTGGGCAGGGAGAAGAGAATTAAGAGCAAGATGATTTCATTACTTATAAAACCACAGATATTAGGAAATCAAGGAAGCTGTGTGCGTTTAAAAGCAGTAGGAGACAGAAATCAAACCCACTGCTTCAAGTAATAAATAATGTGGTCATAGCTCTTGTTCTAAAGCTTGTAAGTGAGAGCTCTCTGGAGGAATTAATTTAATTATTTTTAGCTATAGCAATGCTACCAAATGAAAAATTAAGCCCTTAATTCTAGAGAAAGGCAGAAATCCACAAGAGCAGTGAACAGTTCATTTGACCTCTATGTAGGTTCCACCATGGTCAAAATCAGTAAGTCCTAGCTAGAACATTTTATAGACCATCATCTCCTCACCTCTCCCAAGTGAAGTGGCCAGTGTTCAAAACTGCTTTTTAATCACGCTGTTGTGCAGCTCCGATTTCCTAACAGTTCAAATGCCACAAACGGACTTGCAAATACGACTACATATAAACTAGGCAGAAGTACTGTAAACAGTAATGTAAATTAGTGTAGCCATGACAAGAATGACAACATTCAAAATGATGGCTGACACTGCACTGTTTCTTTCACTGCATGTAGCTAGAGCATCAAAATATACATATTATGTAATCAGGGCTAAAATTTACAAAATACTAAACCATGGCACTGTTTTTGTTAGAAATTCTCCACCCCATCAACCGTTCCTTAACCACCCCCAAATAATCCCTCCTAGGCCTTATATCTAACCAGGCTCTAGTTAATGTGAAATACATACTACAATAATAGTTGCACAAAATTGGAAAATATTGTCTAGCATGTTTACAAACACTGAGTCTCACACCAAATGTTTCTAATGCACAAACTCATAAAGGTGCTTTTCCTCAGGAAGTACAAATGTAGCCTTTTAATCACAGCTTCATTACTGGGTTTCTTTTTTCTTTTTCAATTAAAAATCACTTCTCAACTACATGAAAAACAAAAGATATAGGACAGCTCCATATCTGGGGTATGTGTAAACAATACAGAGCTCTTACCTAAGAACTGTTATCCTTACAAAGTGAGGCAGGTATCATTATGCCATTTTACAGATCAGGAGACAGAGGCAGAGGGGGGAAATAACCTGCCAAAGATCACCCAACAGGCCAGTGGCATTCTTCCAAGACCTAGTACATATTAGGCTTCACTGTGAACACAGGATTGCAAGGAACCACAAATATATCCATTGTTGTAAACAGCTCTAAATCTTTTTGAAAGTAGTTTTTTTGCTCCTCCACTAACATGAAAAGGATCTTCCAGAGATTTATTCTGATGGCTAGAAATCTTTTAAATTTCAAGCATAAAATTTATTCATGACAAATGCATACTCATTTATTCTTGGGC
The DNA here is from genome assembly GCF_001723895.1 of Crocodylus porosus. NCBI lineage: Eukaryota > Metazoa > Chordata > Crocodylia > Crocodylidae > Crocodylus > Crocodylus porosus. The sequence goes on along the minus strand of NW_017728926.1, from coordinate 9,936,508 downwards.
CAATGCTATCCTTCTAGACAGCAATCTCATTGCCCCATAGCCAACATTTTGCTAGGTTAAGCAAGCCAGACTCCTATCTTCTCTTGTAAGACAAGCTCTCCATTCCCTGGATCACTGTAATAGGCTTTCTTTGCACCTGTCCCAGTATGAGCCTTCTATATGATGTCTCATCAGGACCTTATACCATAGCATCAAAGCTGCCTTTTCTTACAGAAAAATAACTCTTGTGGCACGCTCCAGGATCACATTTGCCTACCTCACAGCCCAATCACACTGGTGGCTCATAGTCATCTTATGATCAGGTTGGTCTTCTCAGTCATTTACAGCTAATGAGCTCCCAGCAAAGAGAGAAAATTCTTATTAGCCACTGGAGTCCAAGCCCCGTTTCTATTCCATCTACTAGAGGTTGAAACCTGTGCCATCTTTTGCCCCAAAAGCGTGTCTCACCTTAGAAGAGCTCCCCAATTCTACCCAGGTAGGTCCCTTGCTCTGGTATTCTCCGAGTGCCTCCAGAGCGCATAAGCACTAAGGAGGGAATCACCTACAAAAAATGCTAGGTGCAGGTGTTTGTACGAAGCCTTGATCCCCAGATGTCTGACTTGCGGCTGCACGTTACCTGCCTCAATCATTTCACAATTCAAATCACTTCAGGGCAATTTGATTAAAAAAAAAATCCAGATGCTTTCACTGAGGCTGGGCTGCAGAGGAGGGAAGGGAGGGCACTCCACTAGAAGGGAGTCCTGGTTTCTGCTTCTAAGGGTGCTTATACATTTTGCATTAAATAACCATTGGACAAAATACATGGGAGCACAACTAAGGATTCCCTGCTTTCCAAAGGATTGCCTCATGCACTAGATCACAGATTTATGCTCCCTCTGGTTTTCCCTCCTTCTGGCTACCATCTCAGCTTTACCATGAGCAACGGAAGACATCTTTCAAGCCTGCTGGTTACAGCACCTTCCTGGGAAGTGGGAATTCAGGTCCCCACTAGCCTGACAAGTGCCTAACCACCAGCCCACTGGGCAAATGTGGGTGGATCTTCCTTCTCCACCACCAGAACTACTACTATTGCTGCTACCTCTTCTAAGGTGTTTACAGTTCAGAGGAAAGGGTAGATGAAAAACAGCTGCATTATCAGCTTTTTCATGGACTTGAACAGGATGGATTAGAATTGCATTTAGAGATCTAGTCACCAAAAAGACACTATGCCTCACGTGGTTGTCTAGTAAATGGACTAGGATCTGGCCTTAAATGCAAGACTTTGTATTTTGTACTACTGTTTGTCCAGTTTTTATTACTCCAACCATTCTTGTATGATATCCCAATTTTCCCCTGTATTAATGATGCTTCTAACTCTGTCATCACCATATTTCATCAGCGCACTCTTATGTTTTGAGTCAACATTATGAGTGGAAATATTAAATAAGGAGTCCCAAGACAGATGCTCAGAGACTTCCACTAGCAACCCATCTCCAGCACAATAATTCCCATTTCAACACTGGGTGCACCTACATGAGACAAAACCCATGCTAACACTGCTGCGCAGTGCTGCACAGTAAACCTCACTAAAACTCTGTGCGCCAGTGCTACTCCACAGTGGAACAAGTTATTGCACATTGATTTCGTGCTTGGTTCTCCAAGTACTAAATGTAATGCACAGTAACCACGGCGCAAAAATGAACATGTAGACACGCTCACTGTTTCTTTTATCTGCCTTATAACAAATTCCTTCTCCACCTCATAAGTCTTGTATTAATCTCCTTCTTCCCTAGTTTGCCCAAGTCTCCATGGGGCAACAAATCAAATGCTTTGCTCAAGTGCAGGAAGACTCTACAATGTGCTCCCTGTCCAGAAAATCAGTTATCTTCTCAAAGAAAGGTATCAAATTAACCTGGCATAATTTACTTTTGGTGCACGCATGCTGCATTGTATCCTGTCTTCCCTTTACCCTGTGTCCATAAACTGTGTCTAGCAGGAGTAACAAGAACAAGCTAGTTTATTTAGTCTTTCAGATATAATACACATCAGACACTAGCCTATACATTTCTGGTCAAATGAATTGATAACTGTAACAGGATTGCCACAAATTAAGCCTTGCAGCCTCTCAGAGTGCCACTCCGATCCCATCCCTGCCCAATCCACTGCTCTTTCTGTTCCTGCCCCCGACTTCCCCAGTCTGCCGTGTGCCACACACAGAGGTTGCCCGTGTCACATGTGACACCTGTGCTGCAGGCTGGCCACCCCCAGCATAGAGGAAGTAACACCCCCCACCCCACCACCACCTGCTTCCCAATCCAACCCCGCATAGGAGAGGCCACACACCCCAGCACTCTCACAAAGTAACCACGCAGTTGCTGACAAAGGAGATGGAACCAATTGAAAAATACATAAATATTTATAAGTATAAAATATAAAAATAGCTTATCATTGGGATGAGATAATGGCGGCACTACTGAAACGCTGAATCCCTTGCTGATCTAATAATGCTGACAATTTATCGGGCAGTTACTAACTTGACTCTCAAGCAGGTCTTTGGAGAAGCAGACAAAGGAAGTCAAGGAACAGGACTGAGAGGGAGCACTCTGGTACTTCTTGGACTATAAATACTTTATGAAAATCATTTACAAGCCATGGTAAAACGACATGCCGTCACAGATGAGTTACTCCCCCCATTTGGTCAATCTAAGAGAAAGTTCTTGACATCACAGTTCTGATCAGCTGGAAGACGGCAGACTCTGTTATGAATGTAAAGGGGCAAATAAACCATATTTATTCTTAAAAAATACCATGCTAATATAAACAACTCCTACTTGATTCTTAATAGAATACGTGAAGATTTTAGGAAAAAAATGCCTGTTAATATAAATGCCACAGGAAAAAAATTAAAGTGATTTTGGCAACAGCCTCTGATCAGCTTTACTAGCTCTAGGCTGAAAGCAATATTACATGAAAAGCACTTGTGTAAATTGTGCAAAGACTATATTAACCTCAAGCTAAAATTGGACAAACTAAAGCTCTGCAGCTAGGAAATTAGCTGTATGATGAAGACAGTAATGTCAGAAAGGGAAAGAAACTGTTTCTGAACATCCATTTTAAAGTCTTTAAAAAAATTAAAGGCTACTTAAAATTTCTGACTTCCATGTAGAAGAAAATTATACAATTCAGTTTTTTGCCTTTTAAAAATCAGGGTCAGAAGCATTAAAATGGCTCATTCTCCACAAACAAACACACATATAAATAGAGGAACATCAAATTACAGAACTATAACATCAGAACTAGCAAGAGTGGCCTGGTTGGCTTTTCTGCCAGAGTCCCCGATTTGAACGCAGGCTCTGGCATTTAAAGAAAAACACAAATTGACAGTGCTTTTAAAGATATATTCTTCAAACAAGTTATACTGCCATTTTGCCTAATTCCAGTAGGTGAAACTTTGCCACAGCTGCTCCAACAAGTAAATTGCTGGGATCAAAAATTAGAGTTGCAACACTTTAAAAAAAAACTCCTAGTCAGAATCAGGGCAGCTATTTTCACTTGACTTGGGTTACTGTTTACTTAGAAAACATTAGAGCTGGACAAGAGGTCATGAAATCACATGCACTTCAATTTCTTCTACAGCACCCACGTGAGTGTGACAGTTAGAACTTACAGGTTCATAATATTTATTTCAATACATTCTTATAAAGTTTCCAATTCCTTCCAGAACACAAGTCATGCTAATTTCAACATATTGATGACATAATAAATTACAGGAAAGAGCATTAAAATAATACTCTGTATCATATCAATTCAAAAGTACATGGAATCAACAAATGAGAGATGCGACATACCCATAACGATACAAAAAACTTAAATTTAAAATAAACACTTGTCCTTTCTGATATTGTTTTGGAAGACCAGAATCCTATTTCTTCCAGGTATCTGTTGTAGCAAAAGTTGATGCCCACTGTGGCAACTTTCATTATTTGATATATGTTTTTCATTAAAAAGATCTCAATATCTCAATCTGAGATCTAAAAGTAACTACTGAGTAATTAAAAAAATAACCACTAAAGAACACGCAAACAAGTGGCATGTAACTTTTTTTCAGTTCATGTGGAAATCACAATTTATGTTAATCTCAGGATTCCCAATATGAGCAAGCAACATTTTCACACATCATCTCCATGTTTAGGGTTAGAGTCTCTCCAATCCTGTGACCCTTTTGCATTAACATAATAAAAACTCCTCTAGAAACTAAGCATACAGCTAGCCTCAGGAGTAGAGAATTACAAATAACTTGTCTGCAGCCCTTCTCTTCCACCTGCTTTGTTCTCCCAAACACGTGAAAAGCTCTGTCCAGTGCATGTAGAGTACAGCTGAGAACCTAGGCCTAAGTATTAAACAAATGCTATTATAGGATAGATGAATAAGTACTGATCTTTAGTGATTCTGTAGTCTATTTTTACCATCTGCTGCTATAAATGATCTTAACATTATGCGTAAAGAGTATCAAAGGACAATTTCTTCTTCACATGGGGTATGTACGTATGAGAGACAGCAAGTGCAATGCGTCATTATTTCCCTTCTAAACGCTTTTGTCTTCTCTATTCTAGAAGGCGTACCTTCCAAATGTTGCTCTCTATGTCAGAAACAACAAAGGTATCTGTCTAATTTTCTCAGTACCTGCACCCATTAATGGACTTACCTGTTATCTTTAGACAGTACTTCGACCTCCCATCACTTTCAACAGGGGAGACAGAAAAGTCCCTCTCTCTTTATGTTATACTACTACTGCTCAAGTTGTCATGAGTGAAAGAAGGCCAATGTAATAGCTCCCTGCAAGGCAAACCCTCTTGACTAAGTGGCTGTTTTTGTGCCACTGAACTCGCAGGACTTTCTCCATTCACTTTAGTGGGAGCAAGACTGGTCTTCATAAAACACATGAGACAGTAACAATCAAACCCAAAATCTTCCCCCTGCTCAATGCCAGGTATATGGGAAGAGTAACTTTAGTAGGGGTGAAATAAAATACAAGAGAGCTGAAAGACGGTAAGTGAACACCAGAAACTTTGTGTAAGCCATGATCCAATCCTTGCATGTTTTTCATGACAGTGAAAAGATCACTTTAATGTTTCCAGCAACTTTACAGTGCAAGTGCCTTTCAGTTTCATACAGACTGCGTATCTCCCCTCTTGCCTTTTCAAGCACAGAAAAAACAGTTACCACCTTTGATTCAAATGCTAAAGCTAAGCTGCAAAAGGTATTATCTTTCTCTTTCTCGCAATAAATTCTATATTTGGAAAGATAATACCACAACTATTTCATATTTTCCTTCCTTTTTTTTTTTTTTTTTTTTTTTTAAGTGACTTAAATTATATCACAGTTAAGTGGGTCTCTATAAAGCTTATATTAGTCACTGGAAATAATACATAGATCCCAAGATATTCAACATTACTAACGTGTTACTTTATACAACGAACAAGTGATAAAAAACCCAGAGAGGGCAGCATATCCCCCAAACTTCTGTCAACTAACAAGTCACAAAGGCATCATTAAAAGGCCTTAGAGTTTAAAAGCTAAAATTCCCAAAGGGATTTGAATCTCCAATTCCATTAAGGTCTGTGAAGTCAGTGTCCTAAATCCCTAGTTACCTTTGATAATGCCATCCAAAGTTTCTAGCACATTTCAAGGAGTCTCAAAATACAAGCAGACGTAAAAAAATACCTAGCAGTAGTCTCTATGTTTTCTCCTTTGCTAAGCAGATGTTGTAAGTGGGATTGTTAAAAAGTGCAGTGAAATAAATTAGGTGTCAAAGCATCCCCTTACATTTTGTTAGCTGGGGTTACAGCAGATACTAGTGTCTAAAATGGATCTGGCCCATGAAGCAAGCCCCTCCATTCTTTGAATTAGTAGGTGAATAATCTCCAAGCACCCCCCACCGCCAGCAGATTAGTTTAGGGTGATAATGAAGGGGCAAGGGTACTGTACCTGGTGATGGGCAGGTCGAGGCCCCGCTGCAAACTGAGGAAAGGCGGGAGAAACAAACACAAAAGGAAAGGCACAAAGAGTCAGAAACACCACAACAACCACCAAAATGTCACACTCTATGCAAAATAAACCCACAAGAAAGACCACACACAGTCAAAGCTTTGCTGCAGGACAGTGACAGACAGGTACTAAGATATAACAGGTTAACACCACTGTAGGATAGTGTGCTGCCCAAGAGCTGGGAGAAAGACAGCCAAAGCTGCTAGTCATCTTCAAGGCACACTCCTGAATAAATACAAACATTTACAATACACTCCAGAGAAAAAGCTTAAATACTAAGTGCAGAATATTTAAAAATTATGGCAACAAGAGATGCTTAAAAGTGGTTCGACTCCAACTCATTCTGAAGTACTGGAGAGTGTGGAGAAGGGAGAATTCTGCTTATGCAGCAGATAACAGTCAGGTAGGCACTTCTAATGTCTTGCAGACTACAGAGAATACATGAGTGTATCTGCAAGACAAACAAGACTAATTAACATTAATGTGCCCATACACAGTGCATTTCATCTTTGAAGCATTTTACAGACATTAACAAAATAACTCTCTCTCTCTGACTCTGCGGCAGGTACATAAATTGGTTCCCCATGCTATAGCTGGGTATGTGGAAAAAGGGAAGTTAATCCCCGATTTGTCCAAGGGTACAGGGTATATCGACAGAATACAACAGCTCGTTTCCAGGACCACGCTCACTTTACTGAACTACTCCCCACCCTTTCACATTACACTAGGGAAATGAATTCAGAATTAACATGCTCAATAAACATTTAAAGCATTTTCTGATAATTAGCTGATTGTTAAAATAGAAATAAAAATGAATGCAAGAAATGGAAAATAGAAATAAAAATGAAAAGGTATCTTAGCAGAAATCAAGTTAGATATTTAATCCCTTAATTCTCAGGATATTCAGCAGAACTACGATGTTCCTTCTAATGACAACAGATAACCTATTGATAATTGCTCAAGTACTTAGACAGAGGGTGTGTCTACACGTCACCATATGGTGACAGTGTTACTGCACCACGTTTCAGTCCTTCCTTTTGGAAGTACTAAAACACGGCACAGTAACCATCTGTACTGCACCATACGGGTGCGCATGCAAAGATCTCCCTGCTACGTCGTCGTAGCGGCATGCTGTAAGTGGCAAGTGCACCGCTACAGTGACACAGCTAGTGATCACATGCAGATTCACGTGATCGCCGTCACCACAGCACCCACAGTTGTAGCACCATAGGGCAACGTGTAGATGCACCCAGAGTTTATGAAACGAGATCCAACAGTGAGCTTTTAAATCACAGCAACAAAATCACTAGGCACTTCTGTACAGTTCTAGTTTTGCCTGCCAATAATGTCAGGCCTAAAGGAAAGCAAGCCATGCAGTACAACTCTGCTAATGGATAGTATACGTGCGGAGACTGATTTATAACACTCTCTCCTCCTGTGCCACCATAGGTTTTAAAACAGGATTTAATAAAGACCATTAAGGGGAGAGAATTGCACCTATCAGTGAAGTCTGTAAATATCCATGCCAGGTAAACTATGTTTCATAGGTAACAAAGGCTTCCAGTTATTACATTTTTCTTCCCGTAAGCAGGAAAAAGAAGGGGGGGAGCAAAGTGGGGGGGAGTTTAATTTACAGCCCCATGTCATTGCTACTTAATGTTCCTAACACTACTATATACAAGAGAAAGAAAACATAACCAAAAACAGAAGTGTTCTCTACTCAAGTTTTTTAAAGACTATTTAAAATTGACTATATTTAAAATGTCCACGTAGAAATCTATACCATGATTTAATCTACAGCCTGCACTTAATCCCCCTAATTTCTTCTCAGCATTACAGATGAATAAGAAATAGGCTATGTATACCTAGTCTATTTCTAGCATAAGACTATATATCAATTCATAAACTATAAACAGTTCTTCCTCTCTAAACAATCTTCTCTGCAACATTTCTACTAAGCCTCAGGTCCTTGAAGTGAGCAATTTCAACTCATCAGAACAAAAAACTAAAATTTCAGCTATATCACCAACAGTTTACAGAGGCACCAGTACACAACAGCTTCTACCCATCTCCCAAACTTTTATTTGTAGAGAGGACAGTGGCTTAACTGATCCTCCTATCCCAGTGGCAACTGGAGACTATGATGAATTTAAGAAGGGAATACATTAATTTCAATGCAAGTAAGTTTGTGCACAGGAAGAACTCCTCAAAAGCGGTTTGGGTTTTCTTTCCTCCGTCTCACGTGTGACAAAAAAGGGTTAGTCTTCCCCTGACATACAGAGGGCACCAACATAAACCTTTCCTGATGGGCTACAAGTTCTATGTTTGTCCACCAAAGAAAGAGGAAGTAGTAATTTGTTTAAAAAACACTATAAAAGATAACTGTGGGATGCAGAACTCTAGGTTGATCAACATGAGATCTGAAGTACCTGTCTTATCACTGTGCCCCAGGCGCGTTTTATTTTATCAGCTCTAAAATAAGAGTTGGAAATTTACATCTTATGAACACTGAAGCCAAATATATATTCCAGGAGTAAAATGTAATACATGTTACGAGGAAAAATAAATAAAACGAAACCTCAAAGTTAGTGAAAAAAATCCCCTAGTCTGTTTTGCACTGGTCACCATTGGCTATAGAATTTTATAATCCTGGTTGATAAAATTCCTTTTTGGTAGCTGTAAGCAACAGAACAAACTGTAGTCACTGCTGGCTCAGATTAAAAATAGACATTTTGTTTTTTCTTTCAGATGAACATAGTAGATATAAAGGAAAACAGCCTTCTGTGAAAACTGGATCCCCACATGCTTATTGGTCTTGCTCACAAACCCTCTTGTGCACAGCTGGCAACTGGGCATGTTCTACATGTCGACAGTGATCTGGTACGTTGTACCAAGTCATCTGAAAATAACCACTTCTTATGGTTTAGTACAGCACCTGCTGGATACCTTTCTTAGACTGCATCTTTCAGCAGGTCCTCCAGGTTGGACAAAAATGGCTTTTAACTAGATTAGTGATGAAGGCTGGGACTGGCAATACAAAATGGGAGTAAATTGTTAATTATACTTGGACTGACAGTCTTAAAAAATCTTTCCCCAAACTGGAACTGAACTTCAACGTTCTAGGTATCACACAGAAATGACACTACAAAATCTAATGGGAAATTATATGAAGCCAGTTGGATTGCAAAGGCAGCTGTCCAGGAAAGAACAGAAAAGCCTACACTGTGCAATTGCCAATGGCCCTTTTATGCATAAACAGAATGAAGTAAGCCTTGGCTGCTCCAAGAAGCCCTGTTAGGATCACTTTATTAGTGAAACTGCCTATGTATCCTCACCAGCTGTGTGATGGACTACACTGTGCTATGGAATCCCAGGATGGCAAAGGAGTTACCTTGCCACCTTCCTCATCCCTTCTTTACCCTCCCCTCAAGTACAAAAAAAAAGTAAAAATAAGAGTAAATAAAACCCCAGAACAAAACGCAAGCGTAGGAGAGGACCAACTAGTCTTGCATTTGTTTGGGGTGGGGGGGAGGTGAGGGGGAAGGTGTAATGAAATGTTATATGTGCGATTTTTAGTAATGGGGTGATAATGGTCACTAGCAGAGCAGATGGCAAAAACTGCATATATCATAGTTGAAAAAAAAATAGTTTATGACCACAGAAAGATGGCTGACAACTGTAGGCAAATTCCAGCTCAATATTTCCTCTAATAATGGGATAAAACATCTGCAAATTTTATAAATTTTCAGCTAATTTTTCTGAGTGTCATTCTTAAAGCGTAAACCCAAATTCTTCCTATCTGTGTTGTGAAAAATCAGACCCTCCCAAATCATTCTTTCATCATTTTAACCTGGCAGAAACTGCCACGGTATTTCATGCTTTTAACAAAGAAGTAATCAGTGCATTTCTGTAGATCAGCCAACAAAAAGATGTGGTAAAAAAAAAAAAAAAAAAAAAAAAAAAAAATAAAAAAAAAAAAAAAAAAAAAAAACCCCAAAAACAAACCCCAAACCAAAAGGAACCAAACAAATGAAAAAACAGTGCCACAGGCACAATTGCCTGCGAGAAGGAGTACAGTTTGTTATATTGCTTACAATGCAGTATTTTATCCAGCCTCTTCCAGCCAGGGACCTGTAAACCGGACTCTGTTCCAAAACCTTCCTCCTCTTCCAGTTGTCTGTGCAATGTATTGGCACTGTTCTGCTGGGCTGTCAAGAAAACTGGTTTAGAGATGCGGCTCTTCAGTCAGGTTTTGCTCCAAGTTCTAACCATGTAAATTTACTTTTGCTTTGCAACAACTAGAGATAAAGAAGATGACTGATTATACTTACTGAGAAAAGATTTTTTTTTTTTTTTTTTACCATCAATAGCCCATATTACTGATTAGAATTTGGACTAATGAGCTGGGAGGTCTCTGTCCAGTTACAAACACGAAGCTGCTCACACCACAAAAACACCATAAAAACTGGCATTAATTGGCGCTCTCAGCACAGAGGTCAACAAGTTTCAGAGACTAACTTTTCTCCTAGAGGTGACACTTCCAAAAGAGGGGTAAGGTAGGCTGATAGGCTTATATAAGGGGGAAGCTTGCCCTGTACTATACCTTTTATGCAGATAAACGGAAGACTTCTGTCTCAAAGGCTTCCAGGTGCCACCCTTCAGCAGCATTCATCTCATTCTAAACAGAGAAGAGTGCTGGGGATGGTGCAGTGGTTTCATATGTAACCAGAGTGCTATGATGCAGGTAAGGTAGATTCACAAGAGACACGGGGACTGCTGCTCCCTGGGCTAGCTGCGGCTTCAGGTAATGTGGAGATGATCTATCCTGCTTCCAAAAGTAGGAAGAAGCAGGCGATGCTGCAGGAGAGCTTCCTAACATCAGGTGGAACTGCACTATAAGCACAGACTTCCCAAACAAGAGGCTAGTTGAGGGAACCAAAGTCCTACAACAGCAGAACAGTATTACAATATGCATAAAAGAAGGTTACAGAGGACAACAAAGTCCAAAGTTTGAAGACAAGGGGATTATCACAAAATGGTTTTGAGTCTCAGAAACGCCATATTATGTTACATGTACATACAATGATATATTAAATGGTTGGAACTGATCCAGTGACACTGGTTCAGAAGTATTGTTCCCTGGGCTGCTGGAGACTGAGTGCTGCGGTGGAGATTTGTAGTCATTTACTGATCTTTCTTTGTTCTGTCACTTTATCAAATATTTCTTTAAAGAAAAAAAGAGAGACAAAGAGAAGACTGATAATGAATCTAAGTTCTAAAAAGAGATGAACTTGAATGCAAGTGCTAAAAATAAATCAAGCAATTTGGAAGTAGATAAGAACCCCTCCATCACTTTCTTTTCTGAAAAGCTACCTTAGAAGAAAGGGTCTAAAAATGCAATAAGGACTTGCTATTTGGAACTGACTTCCAGAGGTCAGTAAAACACTTTTCAGAGAACTGGTAAAGGTACTGTACACAGACACAGACGCACACAAACAAGAACAAAAGAACAGAAGGTAGAGCAAACACACGTTCCCTTACCGGAGAGCGCGTTTGAGGCTGTGTGTTCATTGTTTGAGGGGCTTGGGGGTACACCAACGTGGTTGGAGCGGCATTCTGTCCTGAGGGGTACGGAGCCTGCCAGAGAACAAAAACACATTAATATGTCAAATAATTTACCTAGAGAAGTAGATTCAAGCCACCAATACACATTACTGGATGGACTGGTGATTACAGTTGAGATAAGAACCACAGATAGACAGTCTTCGTGATTATTGCTGAGAAAGAGAGGGATTCCTCGACTATTCAGATTAGACTCCTACTAGTTTATCTATATGGCACATATAAAATACCACATTATCTCTACAGCACATACAATACCAACAAAGAGCATATATCAACTTAAAAATACTGTATTGTTTGCATCTACTGGCATATGTACTGATTTTAATTCTATTCTGAACAAAACTGGCAGGAAAACCTGGAGTAGTAACATACTACTGACAACTGCTTCAAAATAATGACAGATGACAAGAAGCAAAGTAGCATACAGCTAACGCAAATAATCTTTTTAAAGTTTTCAGGAGACAGGCAGGCACTTGGGGCTGGCCTCAGCTGATGTGACCCGTCATCCATTTCACCGGAGCTATGAGAGAAGTAGTTAGCGGTGTTAGGCTGAAGTCAAGCAGACGTCAAAGGATGAACATGAATTCATTTGAAACAGAATGAATCAGGTCTCAGTAACAACTGAAGCCCAGAAATACTACCTTTCAGAAATAAAGGGTTCATCTTTAAATAGTACTGCATTGTTCTGATTGTAAGTACTTTTCTTTACCTCAAGGAAAACCATAAAAACTCCTAAGGACCATGGCAGTTTGGATCCAGGGTTTTAGCTTTACATGCCAATTAAGTCTGAATACAGAAATGCAATTCAAATTTGGCCCTTCAATAAGGGTCTGCCATTGTTTAATTTCCATTTGACTGAAGTGTTTGCCTTGCTATACATTCCCATGGAGTTTTAGGGTAATGACAAAGAGAAAATACGATGAGCTTGGGCAAAGTTATCTTTGGTATAGATGATGCTCTCTTTAAGTTTTATTTTAGTATTTTCAGTGCATTTAACCCTTTGGGTCCTTTCTTTGGTTATCCAATTCCCCTATGAGATTCTACAAGGGAAACAGCAGTTCAAGGCCTTTTCTACAGATAACAGCTTATATTCAGGGAAAAAAGCTGCTCCCCACCCCCCAAAACATAACCTCAAAATGTAGGGTCAACTTACATGTAGGGTTAATTTAACTGGAATAATTGGAACAGCATGGTATATCTGAAGATAAATAACATTTCTGAAGTGCCTTGCTTTGCTTGCATGTAAAGTTACCATATATTCATGCTGCAAGCTTCAGTAACTCTACAGGAGCCAACTTGGTCTCTGCATTTCATATTCTTTACACTGAAATTCAAAATTAGATTTACAAAATAATAAAGGCAACTCTGTTTCAACCCATTATATGACAAATAAAGGAGGGTTCAGGTGTACTAACCCTCAGGCACATCTCAGGGCATCTTTGAGCTATACAATGCTGCATTTGATTTGACTAATCAGTTTTTAATTATAAGACTAAGTTCTATCACTAAAATTAAACAAATGTTAATTTCTTAAATGTGTCAACTATATTATAATAAGAAGTCCCATAAACAATGTGCTATAAAACAGACCTGAGAGTTTCACTACTCCAAAGGCAGCACTGTGCCCTGGTACACAACAATCTAACAGTCTCAAGATCTGCTTGGTCAAACTGAGCAGGAAGTGTTGTGGAAACAGCACAGAGTACCAGAAGAAGCAGTACTAAATGCCTTTCAGCCAACTGAGCCTGAAATAACACTGTGCTAACGAGCACCATCAGGCCAACTAGCACTGGCTAGCTTTCAGTTGCGAGGCAGACAGTCTTTAAAAGATGGGGATACATCCTAACATAGGTTTTAAACAGGAGAATTAAAGGGACTGAAGAAGACAGTCATGGATACAGCCTGAATAAACTGAACTGGGATTAAGAACAGCACACATTCTTTTAGTAAAATTCTCTAAGGTAGATATAGCCTTCGAGCCACTTCACTGGCTCCCATGCACTGTACATTAAATTCAAACTTCCTGACCTTGACTCATATAGCACTTACGTACATCTCAGGCTCCGTCTCGCTTTCGCAATCACCTCCGCTCCAGCTATGACATCACCCTTGATCTAGGAATCTTTTCCAGACTTCTGCTGAGGTTTGGGAAGTCCTCCCTGCCTCACCCCTATCCTTACCTCACAAATAAGACAGACATAAAAACGCTCCCTGAGAATTACACTCTCTCACAGGAGAGCCTGAGAAATTCAGAGAAAGCCAAACCCACCCCATAAAACAAAAGAAATAAAAGAAACAGAACTAAAGATTACAATGTGTTTAAACTACGGGCTTTGCTGTCACCCCTCTATTTTCTCACCCATTCCCATATTTAACTAATTTGTAGCATGCCAAATTTGAAGTATGCTTTTTGGGACAGGCTGTGTTTTGCAAGAGATACCTAATAATACTAACGCTATTACTAAAGAACAATTCCCTCTCTATTTTTCATAAAGAGATATTAAATTATCACATGGAAGACCCTTATGAGAAGGGGCGCACTGTTAGGCACAAAAAGGCTAGTTTCTCTGTTGTTCTTTACAGGAAAAAGGAGCAAGATAAAATGTTAAGCTGTTTTTACCTCTCACAAAGACTGGCCTGGATCAGGGGCTTCAAACACTTCTTGTGTAATTTTTCAGCCCAGGGTAAAGTCCCTACATCCTCTTCTAATCATAAGCTAACATGAAATATACAGAAATATATTTAACGAGTCTGAATATTCAGTGTCTGAAGCAAGTAAGTATTCCTTTCTGGCTCAGGGGGCAGTGGGTCTGACTTCGAACTAAGGCAACACCCATCCGAAACATAAGACGAGAAACCTTCTGCAGCACTTCCCAATTCTGCTGTCTCAGATCAAGTTCAGATACTAATGCTGATCCACTAGCGAATGAATATCTTCAGCGGCACTCAGAAACACAAATTAACTTGCAAGTCCTACGGTCTTATTAAACAGTGAAGAAAACATGATTTTCTACCTCATTTCTGCATTGATCTGAAGTCAAAGAAATGGCTAAAATTGCACCTTTAGTAAAAATAAGTACATGACTCAGAAGTGTTGTACAATTCCCAATTTGTTCCTGGGTCTTTGCTTTGCTTTTGAAACTGCATGAAATGCATTTAGCAGGACAAGAGCCTCAAGCATAGGGCAGACCCCATACTCAGAGGCACAAGCCATCTTACACGACTGAACGAAATGCTGGTGTAATTTTTACCAGTTTTCATGAAAGGTGTATTCTAACATAAAAAAACCCTCCTGAATCCAAATTATCTCCCAACAAATGCGCATACCAGGGTTTAATGCCCATCTGTAACCAACCTCTATGCCAGTGGTTTTCAATGCTTTCAGACTCCAGGCACCCCTCGATAAGCTTAAGGCACCCTTCAGAAAATGCCAGCTCTCAGTTTTCACTTGTTTTCTGACTACAGAAAAATAATACAGTGATTCTTCAGTTGCAGAAACTCAGAAAGCTCACAACTTATCAGAAGATTTTTGATACTAGGGGTTTCCCATTTGAAATCTTTGGGTTGATCTTGTGAATCATGTTTGCACACCTAACAGTGCTAAGACTGTGTGGTCCCCCACGGCACCTCAAGAGAGTCTCAAGCCACCCCAGGGTGCCATGGGACCCTGACTGTGAATCACTGCTCTATGCCAACCCACAAAATATATAATTAAGTCACTTTAAGCTGCATTTAAGAAGTTATATAGGCATTTTGATTTGAAATGTAGGACCCCTTCCAACGTACACACCTTTCCCTGGGGCCACAGCTGCTTATGCTGATGTGCTGTAGGGAAGTGGAGAACATCTTTGGCAGATCACGTTGGTTAAACATTCATGCTAGTGTCCCTGCATTCCCCCTCTGCCCCAAACCACTAGGTTCCTCTTTGGCATTTCTCAAAGCTTTCTTCTTGGTCCCTCAAGTCCTTTTTCTGGCAATTGTGCCACCTCCCCAAAGCAATGCCTGCATCCTGGCTTGTGACTGCAATTCTGACAAGTCTCCACTACTGCCTAGGCCTCCCACTGGGATAGGTTAGACCTTCTGATATTGATTCATCTCTTTAGAGACAGCAAGGTAAATACATGTTATTCCTTTAAAATCTTTTGGTTGCTTACAACAGAGCAGTCCATTAAAGTAATTTTAAAAATATGTATTTAAAAAGCAGGTTACCTTCACTGATGCCAGTGCAGAGCTGAATCAATATCAAAGATCAGTTGAGACATCATTTTGTGGAGTCTTAGGGAGGGGGCACAGGCACCACTCCAGGATTTTGCATGGCCTGTCCAAAAAAAGGACAGGAGGGGAAAAATGATGGTGGAGTAGGCAAGCAGCAAAAGCAAGGACCCAGATGAGGAGACAGAAATCTAGGCTGATGGCACATTTTGATTAACTCCCACCAAATTAACTGGCATAAGGATTGGAAGTGAAAACTACGGTAGGTTAAAACAAGGCCCAAAACCCTGAAACAGCTGCATAAAAAGTCCAGCAGCTAAATGACTCCTAGTTTTGCAAAATGAAAACAAAACAGGTAACAAAACCCTATCCCACAAAGTTCCCCATTTTTTTTGCTTATCTCTGTAAGAAACATTTTTGGCTTCTTCTCCCTCCCAATCCAAATGTCAAAGGTAAGATTTCTACCTGCTCTAGGGATTTCTAATGTGTACCTCGGCACCAATATGCAGTGGAAAAACAAAGACTGTATAGCAATTTAGGAAAACAATGGCTCTTCTACAAAGAGGTGAGTTAAAGCCATACCACGAGCCCCTGTGAGCTCTGGTACCCCACCATTACTATGCTCAAGTTACTTACAGAGGCTCTAAGTGGTCCCCAAATTACCCAGAGTTGATTTTTAAATCTACTTGCTCTTCTAAAACACAGGTTCTCAAACAGCAGACCGCACAGGTGTCAAGGGTGTGGGGGACTGACAAATATTCTGGTGGCTCCAGTCAGTGAGACAGACACTGGAGTGCTCTTGCTCTGTACATGCTACCTCCGGAGGAGGAAACAGCAGAGCAATTGTGCCACTTCCATTGCCAGGACTGAACATCCAGATCTAAGTGGAGTTATCTCCATGGCACGCCTGACAAGAAGACTGTACAGGAAGGAGGAAGGCTGTAAGGCTGTGCACGACATTGGGAAGACTGGCTGGGGGATAGCAGCTGAGCAGGGAGTTGGGGGATAGGAGGGGTGTGCGTGGGGATATGGGGAATATGGGCTGTGGGGCAGCAGGTAGAGGTAGACCATGAGGAATGGTGGGATTGAAAAGGTTGAGAACGGCTGTTTTAGGAAACTAGATGGCCAATACCCTCCAGCTGACTTATGTCTGGCCAAGCTTTATTTATTGAAAAAGGCTCGGTTTGGTCATCAACCCAACAGAGGCAGTTTGGGTCTAACGCTGCCCTTTGAAGCCCATTAGGGGATGGCAGGCATGCAGAAGAAGTGCCTGTGACAGTAATTACTGATGGCATTCATTCGGAAGCTAGCTGGTTAGACACCCATGTCACTCACAGCAGAGGGGAGGGGTCCTGACAATACTGAATTGGATGTTTGGTACTCCCACAGTGTCTGACAGCAGAGAAAAGTCCACAGCAGTCATTACTCATCCCCTTGCTTTCACTCGAGGGATTTTCTGACTTCCATTTGCTCCCCAGCCAACATGGGTTAGAAAAAGATAATTTGTGGGGCAGCTGCAAGCAGCCTTATCTACATCCCAATCGCCTAATTTTGCATCTAGCTTCCATTTGATCATTCAAACAATACTGTGGTAGGATCTCACTCTGTTCGAGACTAGAGCCCAGCGTGTTTGGATACCAGTTTGCAGTGGACTGACTGTTAATTGAGTGCATTTCCTGGTGAGAATTAAGCTCTGAGGCCCAGTCTGGAAGAAGGGTTCTTTACTCGGAGTATAACAATAACCTAAAATTTGGATATATACATGTTATACCTTACAAAGACATTTGTGCCTTTGAAGCAAAACTACAGCTAAGCAGTAAGGGGGAAGTGGGGAGATTAAAAGGATTCCACAAAACAAAGCATATATTGCCAGGAATAAACTCTGAAACAATTTAAAAGACCTTACAATGGGCATTTCTAAGTCTACTACTCAGGGTAACCACCTTGCTGAAAAGTGATGCCAATGTTAATACTAGGGGCGTACGGGCCAGTGCTGGCAAGCGTATTCTATAATAAATTTGTTTTGATACTTAATGTTACAAGGACCATAATTTATTTAAATAATTAAGTTTATGTATTAATCATAAAAAGGCTTCTTTTAACTAGTATGCTCTTATAAAGCACAGTGGAAACTGTAACTTGTTGGTGTCTCATGCACTCAGTGGATGCCTGAAGTGTGAGGCTCAGAAACAGATGTTTGACCAAAGGTGATGGGTTTATTATGACCGCTTAGCAAAGACAATAACCATTACCTGAACAAATGTACCCAGCTATTCCATGGTGACAACTGCCTCTTACTCTGCAAACATTTTGGATGGCACAAATTAGGTACGGATTTCCTTTAAACACTTATCTGCAATTAATTTTTCTCATTTTAGACTTTTTTTTTTTTTTAAATGATTTCAGGCACAGGGTTTACAAATGGCATCAACTGTATGCTACTGAAAACTTTAAAATGCCAAACGGAATAAATCATCATGATCCACCGCTTTTCAGACAAATAAGCTGATTAAAATTATTACGTATATTGAAGCCTTCAGAGAGTTCTTCTCTGCCAGGCACCTAAGTAGGTACATAGAGTAATTATAATCATATTCAGTCACACTGGGAGACAGGCAGCTTTTATGCACTGTGGCTGAAACTCTGAGAAAGAGGCGGACAAATAAAGAGAGCAGGGATGAAACAAATTCAAAATTCCTTAGAATACATTATTGTAGAGGAGGAGGAGAGGAAGCAAATATTGCTGCGTATAAGGATGTTGGTTCATAAACACGAAAATGATAGCCTTGAAACCCCTGCAGCTCTGTAATTACACCACCTTGAGCTGCAGTGGAACGGAGGGCTGCTGAGGAGGTCCATTTTCTAATCAGAGCAATCTGCCTTCCTTCAAGTTTTCTACTCTGTCATTTCACTTTTGAAATGCGACTCTCTACGGAATAAGGAAATAATATTTGAGTGTTTCTGTATCCAAATGACTTGCTAGTGAAAGCCCTCGGTGACTATTTTCTGTGTGGATTTTCCATCTCTATGTGACTCACTTTGCCAAACAGCGAAGAAAGTTATTTTTAGATTAGTTACTGCACTCGTTAATAAACATGACGCCTGCTGTGTAATGCGCCTCCCCCCGTACTGACTGTACTGGGAATAAACAGGCAAAGCACACGCGTCAGACAGGGTCAGGAGAAAAAGCTGAGTCACACCGCTCCTTCGCTTCCTCCTCACAGCAGCACCGGGAAGACAGCTCTCAGGGTACAACTGACACTAAATCCCCTAGCAGAAAGGTCCTGCTCTGGGAATGTATGGCCATCACCAGCCAGCACAGTGTGCTTCAGAAGGAAGTCACTTTGATCACATTGTTTCTTGATTCCTATGTCGACTGTGGAAAGTAACAGGTTCACGTGGTTCTATATTTGCAGGAGTGACACAAGGACGTGCAGTTTTAGCACACGACCAGGAATAAGGAGCCTTATGTTCTCCTCCTACCATTCACAGCAGCTGACGAAGCCAGCCGCTGCTTACGAAAGCTTATGCTATGCTGATTTAGTTCGTCTAAGGGGCAAATCGTTGAGCACGGACACGGTGGTGCAGACCCGTCTGCAGTTCTACACAGCACACAGTGTTCCCTGTGCTGCTACTTTGCTGTGCAGGGGGTATTTTTTAGACCCCAAGAAGAAACCCGCACCAAAACTGCTGCCCAAAACTGGAGCCTGGCTGGCAGGGTCCATGCTCCAGCTGTCAGCCAGGTTTCCTGCTGCTGGAGTGCCACAGTTGCAGGTCCCTGAGGTCCTCAGGACCCCAGGTAAGGCTCCTGGGACCAGCACAGTCACTGGCCCCGGCCTCCCCTCCTCCACCCAGGGTAACCTGCCTTGGACCAGAGCTCACATGGCATGGGTGTTCCCTGGGGACAACCATCTGTGGCCCAAGGTGTGTCGCTGCTATCTGCTCCTGGGAAAACGCACGTTCTTGTTTGTCTTGATGCATTTTCTGGGTTTATTTTGTGAATCATCTGTAGGTATTTGCACACCTAACCGTGAGTCCTTAACATCAGTGCCACAGTCCTTGAAGGACCAAGGATTATTTAGAGCGGTCTGTCAATATGTTGTATCTTTTATTTATACTATCAAAAATGTGAGAATGATCAACATTTTAGCCACATTTTAGCAATAGAGCATATACAGATTCTCTTAACACAATCTGTTGAATAATTCTGCTCTAAGGACAGTGAAAAAGTGGCTCAGAAAATAAAATAATTTGTTATATACAACTTCTCAAATATTTTATACTTTCTCAGCAATTCACTTGCAAGTTATTCTTCTAGAGATGTTGAAATCAGCATTCAAATCAGCAACACACTGACTGCAATGAGATGCTAGGTACTAAAAAAAAATAATACATGGCGATGCCTACTGCCAAAAGTTTACAAGCTAATATTTTTAATCCACAAGATGCTCCAGCAACTTTAATATTCTCCTTTTGTAGTATCTTTTCATAGATTTTTTTGTATTATTCTGACTATGCAAAGTCCCACTAAAACCAATGATGCAATTATCATAGTAATTTCTGTGAGGTTTTGCTGGTTATGTAGATTAAAAGGTCTTTCAGTTCTAGAAAATGTAACAGCTTTAAAAGGGGAGGCTGGTCAAGTCAAAGCTGACAGTACAAATACTGTTTTCAACCAGTGTCATTTGAAATTGCTGAAATGTGAAACCTTGCAAAATGGGAGTAAACTCTGTGCATCTAATCCATTATGCAGCTTCAAGGTTTTGAAATGGCAAGACAGCAAAGAATAAGAGTACTGTGCGCATTCTGAAGATTTCAGTAAAACCTAAATTCACGGGCCTTTTCAAATGAGTGCCCTCCAAACAATGCGTGTCAAGGTTACCAAGCTAACTGCACTGCTGTCTCTTCTTGGAGTCTCAACCACTCTTAGCCCAGGATCTAGATGACAGCCCCCTTGGCACTTCAACAGGTCCAGCTGGGTTGTGGACCCTGCTGGAGGATTCCCTTCGGAAGCCTAAGACAGCAGCTGATTCAAGTGACTTGAAGCAAAGCATTATATATTTTTTCATCCAAAGATACAGAACACACAGGGGCAGAGTTAAAAGCAAAGAAAAAAAAAAAAAAAAGAGGGTCCTAGCTGTGTATTTCCTTACCAAAGTTTCAATTCTCGCTGTGTAGCTTCTGCGTATCCAGAACATTTGCCATCTCTTGAGTACAGAGAAACAGCCTGCACTGCTTGCCACATATTCCCTTTGCATCTAAATCAAATCTCTACAGCCTGGAAGCTTTTTCACAAGCACAGAGTAGCCTCTCTGGTCAGCTGTTCCCTCCTTTTCTGTCAACTAAGCTCTATAAGGGTTTAATATACCCCAGGAGGGCATGTACAGGTTTAGTACCATAGGCTCAGCCTTAAGGAGGAGTCAGACATCCCAGCTTGAATAGAACCAAATAGATAATTTCACCTCCAGGTGTTGGCACAGCCTTTGTCATCTTAATTCCTTTGAAGTTTCTTAACTTGGGCCATCAAATCTGTGCCAGAGTGTCACCTTCCTGATGAGCTCTTTTCCAGCCACTTTACAGTCTCCCATGATTTGACTCTATGTATATAATAGGAGTGGCCACAGGCAGCCTCTGTGCATGGTATTCAGCAGATTGGGGAGGGGACAGGCAGCACAGCAGGAAGCAGAAAGCAGACTGGGGAGGAAGAGAGCAAAGCAGCAGATCAGGCAGGGAAGGGAATCATAATGGCACTGAAGGAAGGCATGGGGCTAATTTGTTACCAAAAAGGTTGGCTTCCATTGGTATATTGGGAGGTCTCTTTCTTGGCCCTTCCAAGTGTATTCTAACAAACCACTACTGTCCTTGCAGGGGCAGGGCACCGACAGTACTCTCATCCCTCTGCTTTATACTTGTGGCAAGTGAGGGTGTTAAGTGTTTTGGGGCAATGTGTCTGGTAAGTTTGCAACAGGGTCGTCAGGTTGCCTGTGCAGCTCAGGGGTTGGCAACCTATGGCCCATGGGACAGATCCAGCCGTGAAGAGACTGAGTGTGGCCCACAACAGCAGAGGATACATCCCCATGACCTTATTGCCTGCCATGTTCAGTTCTCTGTAGCAACAGAGGAGGTAACTGCATGGTCCCCGCACCTGACTGTCTATTCCCTTTGTAGCATCTGCTGATCACCTGGGGGGGGAGAAGGGAGGGAAGAGGTGGAGGAAGGTGGAGAGGGGCAGTGCAGGGGGTGCAGCCTGCGGTGGGGGCTGGGTTGCAGCCCATGGTGGCAAAAGCTTGCCAACCCCCAGGTTAAATGAACATTTACATAGGATAATCAAGATACGATGATCCTACCTTGAGCAGAGGGTTGGACTAGATGTGACCTCCTGAGGTCCCTTCCAGCCCTAATTTTCTATGATTCGAAGGCAGCAATACCAAACTGAACCTGGGAAAGTCACGAGTGATATTCATAAAAATATTATAAGACATTTTCCCAGTTCATCACAACACCTTGGAATCATTTCCCAATATAAGAAAGAATGTGAGGAAAACCGAGTACAAAGTTAAGAGTGTTTCTGACTCCCTCCCCACACAGAAACAGCCCATGTAGATGGTGTTACAGACCTAAGAGACACATTCCCTTCCTTCCTTATATAAGCCACGGGCACTGTTTACTCTTACACAGATATTGTGAAATGGGAAAGAGAAATGCATGAAGGGTTCTTTTTTGTTTGCTGTACTATTCCTGATAATTTTGGGTTTTGCTGTGTGTTTTTAACCACTCTACTGAATACCAACTAAAATATTTTCCTCTGTTGCAATACTGCCAAACCTCTCTCTCTGCAGTACTCGGACAGACGTAAATGTATGATTTTGGGGGGAAAAGATCACCGATTTTTTTTTTTTAAATCTGCATCCAAGCTGATAAATCATGTGCCAAGTTTCAGACCTATGATGCAAAAAAGCCAAGTGAACACTTAAAGTGGAATATCCAGTTGCCTCTTCACCCCCTCACTAAGTGTACCCCTCCACAAGCTCAACACATGGCTCTTGCAGTCCATCCCCTCAGTCTGTGAACAAGCCACAGATTCAGTATATGGCTGAGCAGCCAATGCCACTGCCTTTGTGCAAAAGGTCCCTTCGCATTACTGAGGGAAGCTAAGAGAAAGCATTAGGCCAGGGTGCCCTTAATTCAGCAGAATGCACAAAGAACCTATTGCTCTTTTGGATATCCACCTTCTCCTGCTGTCAAATAAGGCAGTTAATACTGCAAGCTCAAGTGGCAAATATCTGTGCTGGGGTACTGAAAATTCAGCATCTAAAGCCTGCTACAGATGCATGATGGGGCACCAGGTAAGAAATCAAAACTACTAATAGATTTTTTTTCCAAAAAAATCTCAGAAAGTTGTAATCAAGAACTCCACATTATAAGAACATTATATATGCAAAGTCAAGTGCTTGAAAGAGTGATTCACAGGATTTATGATTGCCTTTGCAGCCTTAACTCTTCCTGCTTGTTTATACAAAGTATCATCGCTGCCTTTAACATCATACTTACACACTTCCCCCTGTAAGTCCTGTTTCATTTAGTGCACAGGGTAGACACAAAAGGTAAACTCAACACCGAGGACCTGAATGAAAAAGTGATCTAGAGAAGAAAGAACACAGCTAATGACCATGTTAAGATTCATTGTGTCATGGCGCTGACTAAACTGTGGGGGGTAGCAAACAAGTAAAAACACTGTACATTTAAAAAGACAATTTCATACCAAAGCATGTTATTTTACCAGCTTAGTTGTTACAGGAAATACATGTGGTTAAATTCCATCAGTAAAGGCCTACCTCCAGAAAATGAGACTACTTTGTCATTGTGGGGGTTTATCTGGCAAACAGTTGGCAAATAAGTATGCAAGTAAAATTAAGGCTCCAAGGGCAACCTTGTCTAATATTCCAGTACTTTGATTCTGCAACCTAAAGAGCGTTCTTTAACAGATTTTCACATGCAAGAGTACCCGGGAATGACACACTTCAGAGAGTACATGGACCAAACTTGCTGCTTTTTCCCTCCCCTGTCTCCAGGTTTTCTGCAGCTCTACTGCCACTAGCTAAGGCCAGGGACTCTGTGCGTTTCTTGCTCACCATATGGCAGTTATGGCACTCTCCCGTTGTGACAATAGCTGACTGCATTGCCATACCCCTTTCTAACGCTTACCATTTCCCCCACATTCCCAGGGCTACATCCCATCTCCCCATCCCCTCCAGCTCTCCACTCTCCCACCCCACCAGGGACACTGGTATATACTTCCAGATCCCCCCATACCACAGCTGTCTGTACACCTCCTCTCATTATTATTCCTCGTTCTCTCCGAAAGCTACATAATTCAGAGTGTCAACACAAACTCTAGATGAGAATGGGTACAGACAGGATACAGGTACCATTATACTGGTGGCGTCAATGAGTTCTTTGATCTACAGAAGATTGGAGAGGTCCCTGAAATTATGCTTCTCCTAAACAAATGCCATGGGTCCTGTGCATCCCTCATCTTCCTTCCTTCTTGTTTTCCAGATCCCAAGAAATAAACAAAAGAAACAAAAATGAAAACAACAACAAAATTTAACTTTCTCCATTGACTCCCAAAATGTGGGCAGCGATCTACTTCACATCCACTCAGAAATAAAACCCACCACACTCCAGTATGAGGTCTTACACGTTTGGACAATTAACGCAAATGTTGAAAATAGTGGAAATTATCTGTGCCATTTAGGGGGCCACAAGAACTCACTCCCTGGTCACAGTCCTGTTGAACTCCACAAAGGGTTTCTTGAGTCCCAAACCTTTATTCCTACTGAGCTGTTCTCATTGTTAAAGTTGACAGGGGTCCCTGAAGTTTTTTTGTTTTTGTTTTTTAAGAAGTCCTGGGTCTGACATAACTACAAGGTGGACTGCAGTAATTTGAATTGTTTGACTCTGAAAAGTATTTACTGGAAGAAAACATCCTTCATTTATTATCATTTATAAACATCCTTCATATAAGCAACATATCGCTTATTCAGGAGTCAGCTATCTTCTTCTCAAGAGCAAACAATACCTGAAAAACCCTTCTAGGTGGCACCTTTACTTTTGTAACCTTGTATAGTTTAATGGATATTTTATTTATTGTATAATTAGAAAAGCAGGGTGTAGAAAATTCTTCTGCCTCTGCTGACTTCCACATTTATTACAGCACATTGCCTTTTGCAAAATATTTGTCTGACTAAAAATTATGTATGTTGTGAAGGATGCTGGTAAAACCTATGCTAGATTGCAAGAAGATCTCTTGCTCACGAAAGCGTGGAATCATTTCATTCCATCAGAAAGGATACTAGAATACGCAATAGTCCCAAAAAGAACAAAGCTGAGTTGCCTTAAATTACTGCACGTCTACCTATACCAAGCCCTAAAGTATTTCACCATACTGAAAACCCAGAACACAGGCACAAAACGTATAAGAAAAATTCAGTTTTCTCCCCTTTTACTCCACTCCACACATTCTGCCAAGTAGGGACCATTAACCTGTATATTTCTAGCCCTCACACTAGTTAACATAACTTGACAATTCTAAATCAAATGTAAGCTGATAAAGTACACTTTGCCTGAGTGTGGAAAACCTCCCCAAAAAGACCTAATACTAGCTAGACAAAAGAGATAACAGTGAAATGATGACATCCACATCAACTGTTTGCTTTTGCTTTCTTCAATCATTTTGTCATGAACATGCAATTAAAATGACTATTTTACAATCCCAAATTTCCTCCTACCACTCACTCTGTGTTCAAAGTTCTTAACTCTTCCCCACCCAATTGCCAAAATTTCCAGTTGTTCCCAAATCTGTAGGATGCTTTAGGTATTATAAGTGCTGAACCTCGAGTTAGATAAAAAGGAGGCAGGCAGGACACTGATGATAACGAATTTAATATCAAAACAAACAAGGACAACCATATGAATGTTATTATTTATATGAATAAAAATCAAGCAGGACTGTACAATGCCACAACATGCCAATACTGCGGCAAGGTGGATCATGAAAGAACCGATCAGTCTGCCTGCATGCCTAAGTTCAATATGTAGCCAAAGAACGTGGATATCGGACCCCTACAGGTCTAGACTGTGTTGCAAGCTCTTAGGGAGAACCTTCTTCATTTCATGGAGTAGGTCCTTCTTGTGGACAGCTTCCTGTCCTGTATAAAAACTCAGATCTAGCAGCAGCAGCAGCATCCTTCAGTAGCCAACATCCAAGCCACCTGGTACAAGGCCTGTTGGGCTGTATATGGTATCCAACCAATTTTGGAATAGCGTGTCCAGATAAGCTCAGAAATAGATGAGATGGCCAGAAGGCCATGTACTCTCTCTCAGAGCCAAAATGGCTTCAGGCAAAAAGACACTATTAGAATTACTGTGGCTCTGTTCCATCTGATCTTGACTAGTACCTTGGCCATCTTGAGGATCAACTGAAAGTAGGCCTTGAGTTTACTGTAGCAAAATGGCATCTAACAATGAAACCAGACTCATGCCATTTTGGGAGAAGTTCAGTTATTTGGTAGCAAAAAGGTCTCTTATAAGAGGCATGTACCGTATGACTAGCAGCTCCTTGATGAATTCCCATAGTTGACTATTTGTTTGACCATCACATGTCTGCTCAAGAAGTTGGCTAGACTGCTGCTGATTCTTGAAAAGGAACAGAGCCAATGGCTTTAGTTTGACAATACCATTAATACAACTTAATGGCTTCAGGGAGAGGGGAATGAACAAAATACTCCCTGCCTGTATTCATAGGGCAACACAGATGCATTTTCATTCCAGATCTGAACCTTGGAGTTGACTGAGCTGCTCTGATGAAGTTTAGGAGACTCACCCTGTGAAAGGAGGTACAGAGAGGTTCAGGCATGAGGGCGTGGACATCAGTGATGCTTCCTGACAATATAAGCACAACCTCAAAAACTGTCTTAAAATATTTCAACAAAAGAGCTGTTTGGCAGTTAAAAAAATGGCTCCATGAGTTTGAGAATAATGCTAAGAACCTATGTAGAAGAAGGATCTCTAATTGGGGGATGGGGAGATGGGATGTAGCCCTGGGAATGTGGGGGAAATGGTAAGCATTAGAAAGGGGCATGGCATGCAGATAGCCTCAGAGGAACATGAATGTTTCTAGCTGCAAACCTTGGAGTATTTTAAGATAGGCAGGACTGTCATACAACCCAGTCAAGTGACCCTGAACTTCAAAATTTTAATGTAGAATTTCAAGTTACCCTGGGGCTAGCTCCCCTGCATTTGTGAAAAAGTTAGACAGGTTTCCTAATTCTACTTTACAGATCTGTGCTGACTGCCACTGTCAAAAGGAGGCAGAGAATGGTATTCCCATCTGCGTCTTCTTGAGGTCTAGCCACCAATTCAGCTTCCCTAAAGACCTGAAGCAGGATTGCAATTTTCTAGTTTGCATGGGGCTTGGGTAGGGATTGTACCAACCTCAGGGTCCATTCAGACTAGCAAATTCAGTCCCCTGCTGTCACAAGGCAACCATTTATCCAAAAAGAAGACTGCTGCTCCTCCTCAAAACAACAAAAAAGAAAAAGTAGGAACTTCCTTGCCTGTATTCAAGAGGAGCATACTTTAGAGCTCCTAGATGAAGAAGTGCAGCTACTTCTGCTTATAGAAGATTCCTATGAAAAGGATGGTAAGCAGGGGTAAAAGAAAAACTAACTAGGGTAACTGTGGTAGAGGACCTCCAACACCCACCTGCCCTAGATTACAGCAGCTTAAACTCAAGGGAATGGGACAAATTTGTTTCTGCAGATTACATACCCTGATGTGTCATCAAATCTGCAGACACGCAGTCAGCGCAGAATCCTTCCACCTCCTCTGAGACAACTGACATCTCCATGTGTGCTTATGTTTTTTATTGGAGACAGAATCATGGTGGCCAGCAAGGCGCGCTGGGTTCCTGTGTTCCATCTAAGACTGATATCAGCATCGTTTGCCGTTTGGAGCTATTGCCCAGAAGCCAAAGGAGTGCAAGAACTCACATGTTACAAGGAACGAACAACTCCATCCCTTCTGGTAGCAGGTCCTTGATCATCACATGCAGCCCCTCGGGGACTTCCCCATGATAACAGTCATGGACCTGGCTATTGGTCTGAAGACTCTATGGCTATTTATAGGGCGAGCTTTCCCCAATAGTTGCTTTAAGCTCACCCCTGTTCTCGGTAGGGGGTTGGACAAAAAGTGCCAACACTATCCCAAATTGGAGAATGACACTTTCAGGAACACAGAAATGGAAGGGACCATTCCAGGTGACTGAATCCAGTCCTCTGTAATTACTGGCAATCACATAAAATATTTGTTCAAAAGGGTCCCCGAGACTTTCCATTCCAGCTTCTCCCACACTTCACAACACAAAGAATGTCATTATATCCCATAACACACTTAGGATCTTTACTGTAAAAGGCCCTCTGTTGTGTGGGAGAGAAGAGGGAAGACAAGAACACCAATGCCAAGACAGCTTAACTTTTCATCACCTGCAACTGAAGGGAGATAGAAGGCGGACAGGTTTTCCTCGAGAACAAGTCAAGCTTCTTCAGGATCTTTATCCTTCGGCTGCTTTTGTGAAATCTGGACTTTCCCTGTACTACTGAAATGAGTAAGGAATTCATAATAAGTCATACTCACCCTGAAGGACTGATCCTGTTTCACTCTATTTCCTGTGGCTGGCATACTGGGAGGTGTCTGTTACAGTGCCTTAGCAAGGTTGAATCACTACTTATTGGAAGGCTAATCCTGACTGGGCTAATGGTATCAATATACCAAACAACTTACAAGATTTTTCTTGGAAAAAATTACATCTTCATTTTTAGAGTGTCTACTATTCTCATCAAGAGATCTTCCAGTGTCTTAACATTGTTCAACCCTAGCAGCAGGGTTACTGCTTTGTCCAGTGATGAAACAAGAAGTTCTTGGAAGTAATGCAGGATTGCGTTGCCCCTCTTGTCCCTTGATTGGCAATTCCTGGTATTCTTCCTTGCCCATTTTCAGTGGACTGGTCACTGATGCCACTAGAGCACGTGTTGTTTTCCTCCTCTTAGAATGGGATGGCAATCTGCTCCTGGAAATATGTGAAGAAGAGCCCTGTAAGCCCATAACGTGACTCCATAAGGATATGGCTGGCTACTACTGACCAGTCAAATGACAGTTCTGTTGCAGCAGTTGTAGTAAATTCTAGGAAGAAAATTTGTCTGGTCTACTTTTGGACTCCCAAAAGAGGCCATCCTGCTTGTAGGAGACAAGAAGGTATGTCCTGACTCACTGAAAGGAGCAGCAGATGCTCTGTAAGCATAGCTCTGAACCATACAGTGCTCTGGGTACCAGGCTCCGTGGCAAGATTCTTGGAACAACCTCTCTCAGGCCTGGAACCCGGTGCCAGAAGTGCCAGCACCAGCTTTAGCATCAAGGTATGCGTCTTTGCCACACCTTTTACCACCAGGTCTTTTTATGGCCCTGTATCCTTACTCGAGAGCAAACCTAAAAGCATGGTTCTCCATAGCACGGGACTAGACGAGATTATGGTTAAAAGCTTATGCATTTTTCCTATTTCTTTTCAAGTTTCAAGTAAGTGACATTTTGATTGCAAGTGCTAATTTAGCAAGTGTGGCATTTATAAGAACAAGAACCAGACCATAAAACTCCTTTCAGTTAAGTGAAACAGCCAGCAAGCAAGTGAATACAGACCTGTTCTGGATTCAAATGCAGCACCCAAGACTCAACACCTCTGGATATCAATGATCAGAGACAGGAAGTTAGCTGGGTTAGTGCAAAGGCAAGCAGAAGGTAGGTAGGTAGATTAGCACCTTACAGACTAACTAATTCAGAGATGGATAAACTTTCATAAGCAGCAAACTGTATCTCTGGTTTAATCAGTCTGCAAGATACAAATCTACCCTGCCTTCTGTCTTCCCTAACATTGTAAATCAAAGCCAGCACAATTATGCTAAGGCAGAGAAGGTAAAATGCTTCCTGGAGGGGCATTTTTCAACCTGTTTCCTTTGTGATCCAAAATCCACTCTCTCATAATCAGAGACAGCACCAGTTCTCTTGGATCTTCAAAAAACTGCTAGCTTTTGGGTGGGGTTGCAAGATTCTCTAGCCTGCTGGGATGAAAATGAGAGCATTTTTCATGTGTAAAAACTGCTCGATACCTCTCCCCAGCTTCTGGGTGGGTGGGGGAAGCAATCATTTCAAGGTCTTCCCAACTCCTTTTGGAGTAGCATTGTCTTTTAAGGTTCTTCCCTTCTAATTTCCAGCCTGCTTGCTTTGGCATAACTCCAATTCCTCTCCTCCTCCTGCCTGAGAGAAGCTTCTCTCTCTCCACTGTCTGCAAAGCATGGCAGTTTCATAGTTGGTAGGGTCGGAAGGGACCTGAGCAGATCATGTAGTCCAACCCCCTGCCATGGCACGAAAGAGTACTGGGGTCAAACGTCCCCGGCAAGATGTTCATCTAGCCTCCTCTTAAAGACCCCCAGGGTAGGAGCCAGCACCACTTCTCTTGGAAGTTGGTTCCAGATCCTAGCCACCCTGACCGTGAAGTAGCGCCTCCTGAGGTTTAGTCTGAATCTGCCCTCTGCCAGCTTGTGACCATTATTTCTAGTCACTCCTGGGGGAACGGGGACTCCCCCAATGCCTGCTGGTCCCCTCTGACTAATCTGTAACAGGCCACTAGATCCCCCCTCAGCCTTCTCTTGTGGAGGCTGAACAGGGTCAGGTCCCTTAGCCTCTCCTCGTAGGGCCTGCCCTGCTGCCCCCTGACCATGCAAGCAGCCCTCTCCATGTTGTCCACATCCCTCTTGAAGTGCAGCTCCCAGAACTGGACGCAGTACTCCAACTACGTTCCTACCTCCAATCTTGCCAAGGGCATTCATTTCCAGTTTCTCCCATGTCCCCCATGCTATCCCTGGTCTTGAACCTGCTGGTAAACGGCACATCACAAAGGCAAGGCAGACAGATCTTCGATAAGGAGCCTAGCTGTGATACCTACAGACACTAGGAAAAGACATTTGTGACTTTTAACACAATAATCTTCTTGTTCCCTGCTTTGAGGCACCAGGTTTCATATCAGCTTTTGGCCCCTACCTTTCCAACAACAGAGAAGGAGAAAAGCTTTGAGTGCTTTCCTCCCTGACAAGAGTCACTTGAAAGGTGCAAGACAGTTAGACAATTCTGCACCTACTCAAGTGTGCAACTCAGAAGGAGAGAGCAGGAGAAAAGCATCAACCCTCTCCCAGTTTGTTTTTTTGGGGAAAACCTTTAGTACATAGAAGACGCAAAATAGGAAAACTGTATATGCATGTACAAATGGAGCAGAAGGCAGGGTAGAGATGTACCTTGTACACAACTAAATTAAAGATGCATAAGCTTTCTCAAGCTCACTTCATCAGACGCAGTGAGGTCAGGTTCACAAAAACTTATTCACCTCTGATTTGACTGTTATTAGTCTATGAGGTGCACTTGTGCCCAGCCTTCTGTGTGCATTCAGACTAACACAGTTAACTACCTCTTTTCTGTAGGACTCAAGGCCACATCTGGCTATGGCAACTCTGTATTAGTATGTGCAGTGCAGTGCAGTGGCAGGTACTGAAATAGTTAAGCACATTCTAGAGACCAGAAGTATGATTTCAAGGCCCTGGAATTTGGAGAAGGCAAGGGAAGCAGAGGCAAGGTTTCTTGCACTGAATACTGGGGGTGTGGAACTGTTTTTCATTGCTGCAGAGTTCTCTTACTCTTGCTGCAGAAACTAGTTCTGAAGGCAGTGGATTGCCAGAGGCTGGTTTAAAGTCAATGTAGAGGAAACCACAGGAAGTCGAATAGCTAAAAGAAGAAGTAGGCATACTACTTTAATAGAAGAAAGCAAAAAAATAGACAAAAAGCAGTCTAAACATTAGTGGTACTATACAACTCACCTTGTCTTTGAAATATACAAGTAAAATAAACAAAAACACAACCAGATGGGTATGACACCACACTTGCACTCAAGCACTTTTCCCCACATGAAGTACTATGCATCCAAGTGGTCTTTACATCATCCTAATCTATACTCTGGGAACAAAGGAGGCTCTCAGCATATATTTCAGAGGTCATTTAATGCAACAATTTGCAGCTTTAACTGTATGCAAGCCTTTGTGTTACAAAGATGTAAAGTTATCAAGCTGTCCAGATGTTCTGTGCTATTCATAAGAGAGTCCATTTTCTTGTATTGTAGTAAAGTCTCTATCAAGTTAGTTAATACTATGACTGACATCCATCCATCAATTCCTCAAATTTCCTTGTGGAGTTACCCTTCAGAGAATCACACATCTTGCCTATTAATTCAGACACTTCTACTTCTACCACAGTAAGGTGGTCACCAGCACTCACCCACATCTCTCAGATGCGACATTTGAACTGAGGAAACAGATGTTCCACTTTCTGTAACCACCCCTCAATTTTACTCTACCTGCTGGAATGATATTCCAAATATGAGGGAGTGCAGTACAAGGTGCAGGGTATTTCTCATCTCTAGAGGCAATACTTTTGAAAAAGCTTGTTGTCTGTTAACCTTCTTTTCTCCTTCAAGATACTGCTTCTGCAAGACCCCACCTTAGGAACTAGCAAGCAGATACAATCCTCAAGAGGAGTGTTGAGGACCCGTATTATAATCAAATAGAGTGAATCACTACTCTCTTAACTGAGCATTTGATCAAGAATCACCATTGCAAGAATAGTGATTTGTGACACTACGACTTGAATTTACAACTCTTACCAGCTTTGGACACTGCAAATATAACTTGCAAATCCTGTCACCACTAAGTGATTTTTCTCTCTGCTTGGTATGTGATGTGTGGGCCAACTCAGAGGAAAACTAAATATATAATTTAATCAAAAATACCATCTTGACGGAATTTAAAATACATTTATAAAATCCAGAAAATATACATGGCTTCGGGGGGGGAGGAGGAGAGGGGGAACCTGTCATCTGATTAATCTGGCTTCCACTAGGTTAAATGAAAAATTCTTATGACCTTAAAAACATTAGGAAAAGCCATCAAAGTTCTGAAATGCTCTCAGCTGATGTTAAAGCCATTAGAAAAGAACCTATAATGAGTATAACACACAGGGAGCAGATTTCTAAACAATCCAGAGTTTCTACGCCTTTAATGACAACTGAATTTATATCCACTGAATTTACAGATTTACACACTTTTAGACAG
The DNA here is from genome assembly GCF_001723895.1 of Crocodylus porosus. NCBI lineage: Eukaryota > Metazoa > Chordata > Crocodylia > Crocodylidae > Crocodylus > Crocodylus porosus. Next base: position 9,903,380 of record NW_017728926.1, on the reverse strand, counting down.
AAATTTATTAGCTGCTCTAAGAACCTGACCCCAGTTGTCTTTCCTGCCTAGTGCAGGGGGCTGAACCCAATGATCTTGTGAGGTTGCTTCCAGCCCCCTACAATCTATGAATCTATGAACCACTTCACTAAAAAATCCATCAAGACCTTTTGTACAAAAATGTGGTAGGCAGACAAAAAGTGTTCAGAAGGTTTTAACCAAGTGTTTATTTAAACACTTAAATAAGAGACTTTTAAGGAATTAGGTTAAAGACTGTGCACATAAGAGACAGTGCACCAAACAACATTCAAACCCTTCTAGTAACCTCAGCAAAATAATATTTTCATAGTTCTCAATTAATATTGGTATCAGGTATTTTGAAGTATTCGTTTCAAAGCCACCACAAAAAGAACATTTGCAAAGAACTTCCCATGAAGAATAAAAGGGGTTACAAGAATGGAAGTCTACTGAATGCGTCTTTCTTCCTGTTGCTTCCAACTAGTGCTTTCTTTTAATTCTAAGATTCACACATCTTCTTACTGCTTCTTCATGAGGTTAAGAATAGAAAACTTTTTTTTCTTCAGAAATTCCAGCAGAAGCTAATTAGGCTAACTTAATTAACCTGATTAAATCGGGAGGCTAGACTCGATTTGCGGGCTGGACTTGACGATTCTCCGGGGTCCCTTCCAGCATGAACGTCCATGAAATGGTCAACAAAATGGCCAAGGTAGTTCAATGTTACTTAGTGTCATGCAACTGCCATCTGATGAATAGTGTGAACTACTCTTACCTTTTTCACTCCTCAATTAATGGTATCAGCTCAGGGGAAAGAACAAAAAACAAAACAGAGAGAGAGACCCAGAGATCACTGCAGACAACTCCAAAACTACCTCTGTCCAATACACAACAGTTGTCCAAAAAAGCAAACAAAGCTTAGTGAATCCTTGTCCAAACACGGCTGCCAAATGCCTGAAAGCTACTTCTGGTGCCTCAGATACTACAGCTTCCATTCTCCAGATTCCTAAAAAAGGATGGGAATGTGGGCATCTCCAGCTTTCCTAAAAAGTACTGTAGCACATGCATCACTGCCATTGCTCTGTCTTCTATTTCCAGCATGGTATATTTATACCACCGGAACATTTCTTGTGTATCTGAATTTGCTTTCACACTGAAAAGCGGATTATAATATAACGTTTCTCCAAAACAAGACAAGTTTGCTCAAAATCTCAACAAATGCTTCTGACAATCTTTCCCACTTTCTCCTGGCCCTGCAATAATCTTGAAGCTCTGGTCTCTGCACGCTGACTTCTGGAACCAATTCGTGATACGACTTCCTTTCTCACTTAAATTACTACGCCTTGTTCAGAACTCTATTGCCCACTTAACCTCTGGGCTCTCTTGTAAGTTCTTCATTTTTTTCATCTGCTCAACTATCAACTCAAATCCAAAGGCAGTTTAAAGATTCTGCTTCTCATTTTGTCTCCTCTTCAGACCGCTGGCCTTTCCCCAGCCTCTAGCTCTTAACTTAATATATTCCCTATACTCCCCGTACCCATTTCTTTTCTGCTTCACTTCACTCCTGTGACATGCTCTACACAAACTTCAAAAGCTACCATATTCTAGATAACTTGTCATTTCTGTCCTTATCCTTACTTCTATTTTTGCTTTTTCTGAACTTTTTATAATTTCTCCTTATGTCTAGCTTTTTATTGCGATTCATCTTTGCAATTAATTTTATTGCACCAATTTCAACAATAATTGTAGAATGGCAGCAACCTGTACAAGCACAGATTGATGGAAAACTAACACAATGCACTAGACGCTCCCATAATGTTTAATAGGAAAGTGGGACAATGCCCCTAGAGCAGCTTGTGGGGAAACAAGGACATTCCTCAGTGGTATCACTTATATTATCTGTAATATTTTGAAGCTGAATCCTGCACATTCCTTCTACTTCATATGCAATGATAAACCAATAACTAACCACCAGCTAGGATAGTACACATCAGTCACTGTAGCACTGGAGTTGCATATATAAAAATAGCATCCTCCCCTGTGAACTGAAAGAAACCAGGTAAGGGAAGTTTCTGCCCAGCACCAGCTCTTACCTGTGAAAGTCCAGGGGACGATGCATGTCCCGGAGGTGTTGCAGCAAGATTTGGGTGTCCCTTATTTATTTCATGTGCAGAGTAAGGGGATGGGGCAGGAGGGCCCGGCTGTCTTGCTACCTGTGTTACCTGTGAGGAGATAAACTGTTAGTAAAAGAGAATATTAGTAGTTCAATTTCTGTAGATGGTTCTAGCGTTTATAGTCTACGAATAAAAGAGCATAAAAAATGAAAGGGGTCAGCAGCAACATTTTTAATATGTGCTGACCCATTTCTTTTTCAAGTTAGTTAACTATTTATATAAAACTTGGTGGCTATGCTGGTGGAAAGCCTGTATCACAGGCAGCACCATCAACAGGGGAAGGGGGAAAAGTTACACAAGCTTCTGCTTTATTGCTTTTCCAACACAGCTCAGGCTTTCATTGAAGTATCCTTGAAGTTCCACTCCTGGTCTTTTACTTCCAAATCTTTGTAATTCATACCATTACAAATTACACCAAACAACCTTGCGATTTAGTGGTCCAAACCCCCTGGGGGCTGCAAAGTGATGTAAAGAAGCCTGTTACCAGTCAGAGGAAGTGACCTAAAAAGGCAAGGCGAGGAGAAATTCCCCATTCATCCCTCCAAATGAGATGACAATATGGCAGAAGAATCTTAGACCGAGGACTGACAGGCTTCTCATCAGTAAAGATAAGTGAAAACTTAAAACAATTCTTTTGGAAAGCTACTGCCCCAGATTTTCCACTACGGAACACACACAGAGGAGATTTCAGTCTTCATGGCTCACATGCTTGTTTTATTCCGTCTTATTTACAGTACAATATTCATGTCAAGTTGTTTAAAACGTAGACCCCAGGGTAAGTGAAATGAAAAATGGCAAATCAAAGAGATATTGAGGAATCAGAGCTAGATATCCACTCAGCAATTCAATATCATGTAAACTGTATTATTTTGTTTTATGTCTGCTGTGTAACAGCCTTCTCTCTGACCTCTACTGAAATGAGCTTCTGCCTTGTTTAAATCACAGCTATTACAGCTATTGCAGTTTCAAAACAACACAGGTAATGATTAGAAGGTGCTGCTAGCAACACACAAATAAGTGCATGTACCACAGAAGAGTCAGTCAGCAATGAAACACAAGATATCAGTCTTGTCCATGTCCCTTTATTGTATTTTAAGTAAGGGTGCATTTGATTACATCACCTAAACCACTCCAATAGCTGTGGATGACAATGTGCAATTTCTGAAGGCTTGGAAGAGACCAAAAGCATGCACTGTTGGAAGATCTGGAGAGAGAGCGCCCTTCCCCCCGCAAGAGGCATCATCTGTCTCCTGGTTGATACAGCCTGGCGGGGATGCACATACACAGCTCCAGTCACAAAGGACACTGTAAAACTTCTGCAACCTGCCTCCTGGAAAATCAGAAACCCTTACCACAGCGATCTTGAAAGCCTTGCCAAGTCAAAAACAGACTTTTTTTAATTCTATACTTAAAAAGTAGCTACAAATTATGAAAGATGTCAGAACCGCAGCTGGGAGCGCAAGGACATTTATTCACTTATAAACCCACCATTCAATAAAACGTGCATTTTAGTCATCACTAGGAATATCTCCCTTGACAATGACCAATTTACTTCCTGATAAGAGATTAGTTTAAAGTAAAGGAAGTTCTTCAACTACCGTCAGCGTATATGCAAATTCTTAAGTGTGCATATACTTCTAGCACCAAAGAGAAAAATCTGCAGTGTTTTGATCACTAGAACAGGCTGCACGCACGATTCCTTTGGACCTTACTATCTGGAGTCATGTTAAATAGATTCTGTGCCAAGACTGAAGAAGTAATAATGTTCACATTCTACACTGGGAAGCACAGATGTAGGTTAAGTAACTTACTTTCAGCCTTGTCAGAATTCGAATCCAATCTTCAGGAATTAAAGAGTGATAAGTTATGTGGTAACTGATAACTATGTAATATGGGTCTGAGATTGACCAACACTCTGACACTGCTCTCCCAAATCAGGCCTCAAATCAGAAGTCAAGTCAGGGAGGAATGCAATATAGATAGCAGTTATGTCCCACCTAACAGACCAAAAAGGGCTGGTCCTGTTTAGACAATGAATAAGGACACTTTTCTCCTCTCTGGTATGTTTTCTTGGAGAGAGCCAGGGGACAAGTGCTGGGATGGGAAGAGGGACAGGTATTTAACTGGTTCTAGAACTCTGGAAACTGGTTTAGGTTAAGAATGAGATGAACAAAAAAAAAGTGTATCCTTCATTTTACAAAACACAGGACAAAAAGGATCAGATATCAAAACATGTGGCTCTCAGATTCTTTACTCAGGTAATATACTCACTACAAGTAATACAGTCTTTTAAAAAGTTTCATTTCCTGAATGTTCAAAGGTGACTCCATTAACTCAGTAAAGGCCTAAATTAAAATTCCTAAGAAAGGATTGTTTCAAATAGTGGTGAAAAAGTTGTCAAATAGGACCTTTTAAGAACTCTACCCTCCTCCCAACCCTTTAGAAGTTTTCTCTGTGATTACAGTTCAGGAGTAACCACCAGCATTATTTACAATCAGAAAGTTCTTCCAGAGACCCATGTAGTCCAACTGCATCCAGAACAAGATCAGAAGATGTCTTGGAAACACCTCTGCCATCTCTTAACCATGGAAGCAGTCAATTAATACATGTTCAAAATATCCTAGAAATAAGAACTGTCTGATGATATATCTTTTACTGGACAAAATTTAATAGCTGGGAGAGATGGGAGACAAGCTTTTGGTCACAAAGTGCCCTTTTCAAAGTCCTGCCGCATCCTCTACAGGTGATGCAGAACAGAGACATTAGCAGAAGCAGCAGGCTTGAACCAGGACACTTTCTTCCCCCAAAATGTGTGTTAACACCTCTCAGAGCTACAAAGTGAATCCAATAAAAGATATAATCAAACAAACCTTTCTTCCTACATTTTCTCCGAACCACCGCGGCTACAACACCCCACCATGCCAATTTAAACCAATGGTAAAAATGCCTTTCTGACCCCAAATCTGGCAAGCGCTATGACCCCAAGTAGAGAAGTAAGACCCTCCAGACAGGAACTTCTGAGTTTTCTAACTACAGCAAAGCAATCAGCACACTCGAGTCAAAAGCCACCACCAGCCTCAACTGTGGCCAAGATCTCAGTGCTTCAGCAGGCCCGTATCTTTGACGAGGGGAAAATAAATTCCTTCCAAGCCCCTACAGGTGATCAAAGCCCTGAAGCATGGACGCCTGCCACACCAACTTATTTCTATGCTCCAGAATAGGAATTGCAAATACAGATTCCACCTATTATACAGACTGATTGCTGAACCAAAAGGTCCCTATCCTATCAAATCAACCCTCCCATAAAAGTTACCTTAAAACAATCCAGGTCCTTTACCCCATCTCCTCTCAACTCAGATAACAAATCAAAAATTCTCTCCTCTGATAGCACAAGTCCTCTTTTAAATGTCAAAAAGAAGCCTAAAAAGCTCTTCTCCCCCTCTCTCCTGGTGACAGTCTCATAGACACAAACGAACATATACACAAGAGGATCTGTTCAACTGAGGCTCTCTAGAAGCCATGGGGCATGGACTGGCAAAAGTAATGATTCCATTACAAACCAATGCCAACTACCATCTGTCAGAAAGTGAGAGTTTGAATTCTACTAAAAAGTATGCATCTTAATCCCCAGTAAATATAAGAATAGCACGCCCTTTTTATAGTCACTTAGAAATAGTCCAGAAATAAGAATCTCTAACAAATTGTAAAATGTAATGTTTCTCTAAGAAAATGCCAATTAGAGCATCTATATAGATGCATTTAAGAAACTGTGTTATAGGTTAAATTTCATGTTTCTATAGTTCTTTTCATTACATTTGCTAGAATGCAGATTTAAGTTCATAAATTCTAAAGGAACACAAGCTTCACTTCAATTATTCAGTAATGAAAAAGGCAGAAACTGGAAACATCTGACTGGATTTGTTCCAAAATACTTGTCTCATGATGCAAGCCATTTACATATAGCGCAAAAAGTTTCTGCTTTCCGTTTATCACCTGGAAATCTTCAAGATGTGCAACAGGTCTAAGATGTAAGCTAAGCAAATATAACTTTCACTCAAGTTCACAGATCAAATTCTTTGCCTAAACAATGGATATGTGGAATTAAATATGAATCTGTCAAACCTAGCACTGTGCCATAAGCAAGCAGCGGAGAGCCTATAGTTCAGTCTTTAAAAGTACTCTCTCCAAGAAAGCAAAAAATATATAAAAAATGAAACTGATGTGGGATTAATTTGCTGTCCACTTGGATTGAACGGTCTTTATTTTGATGCCTCTGAAATTCTATTTTTCTGCAACTTAGATAAACATAAAAAACTACCAGACTGGGTCAGACCACAGGTCCATCTATTTTAGTACCCTGCCTCTCACAGTGTGGAAGAATATTTAAGCAAAACAAACCCAGAATGATCCATCCCCAACAACATTCCCTGCACAGCTTCTAGCATTCAGGGTCTATGTAGTCCTAATGTCGAAACTAAACCGCTACAATGTGTAATTCCTGCCATGATTAATGCCCATGTCTTTCATGAATTTGTCAAATCCCCTTTTCAGCCCAGTTAAAGGATCAGCCTTCACATTCTGTGGCAACAAGATCAACAAGATAACTACCCAAGGTGTGAAAAGGAACGTTTGTTTTAAACCTGCTAATCACTGCACTGCATGTCTCCTAATTCCCATACTGAGAAAGATAGGGATTTACTATTTACTTCCTCCAAATCATGCATAGTTTTGTAGCCGGTTAGCATGTCCTCCTTCAGTACTCTTATCTTGTAAGGTGAGAAGTCATAGCCTATTTATTCTCTGCATTCCTCCAATTATCCTTCTCGCCCTCCTCTTGTGCCTTTTCTAGTTCTAGCGCATCCTCTTGGAGACGAGGGGACCACACCAGCACAGTATTCAAGGTGTGGGGCTACCCTGGACCTATCCAATGATATAATGACATTTTTGATTTTCAGTCCTGTTCTTAATGATTTGAACATGCTATTTCCCTTTTTGGCTGCTGCTGAACACTGGGCTGATGCTTTCAAAGAACTAGGATATCTAACTCCAAGCAGGAACAGGTATACGCATCTCAGGCTATTTTTACCCCCATGCGTGTGAATGCACTTATCAAGATGGAATTTTCTGTCCTTCTTCAGCTCTTCAGTCAGCTTTGCCCTTTTACCACCCTGAAATATTAATACAGATTTCATAGATTTCCATAGACATTAGGGCTGGAAGGGACCTCGGGAGATCATCGAGTCCAGCCCCCTGCCCAAAGGGCAGGAAGTCAGCTGGGGTCATAGG
>NW_017728926.1:9891402-9895915 GCF_001723895.1 Crocodylus porosus | reverse complement strand
CCGGGAAGCAGCAGACTTCCCGGGCTAAGGGGTCGGGGCAGCAGATTGCCCCCTCAGTGCCCCGCAGGATGGAGTCTCCCACAACAAACACCTTACGCTTTGTCTTGGGGACAGCATCATCTATAAAACTTGGCCACCTCACCAGTCAACCGGTTTTCAAACCATTTATAAATATGGTAAACAGCATACATCCTAGTATAGACCCTTGGGAAACTGCACTATTTACCTCTCTCCACTGTGTGAGCTGATCATTTATAAGCATTTGGATTCCTGTCTTTCAGCCAGTTACTGATCCACGAGTGGACCTTCCCTCTAACGCCTTGCCAACCTAATTTCTTTAAGAGCCTTTAGTGTGGAACTTTTGTCAAAAGCTTTCTGAAAATCCAAACACCCTATATCAAACTGGACTGCCCTGATCCTCAAGTTTGTTGGGGCCCTCAAAAAACTCCAGCATGACCTCCCTTCACAAAAGCCATCTTGCTCATCAACACGACAATTAATCCTATTTTTTATTATAATTTCTACCAATGTCAGGAACAGAATTTACTGGTCTGTAATTCCCTGGATCTCCTAGGGAACCCTGTCTAAAGACTGGGGTTACATTGGCTATCACCCAGTCCTCCAGCACAGAGGCTGGCTTTAAGATTACAGGCTAAAAAGCCAGATCCAAAACATCAAAATCTGAGCTCTTTCAGGACTCTTGGGGAACTGTCAGCTGGTCCTTGTGATTTGTGACTCTTTAGTTTATCACTTTCCTCTATAACCTCACCTCAAAATCTAGCTATCTGCATATCAGTAGTAATGTCAATTAGCCTTTTATTTTCAATGAGTCTGGATCAAGAGATAAGGAAACAGAAAATGTACACCCACACAATTTTTTTCATATTTATATTTTGTATGTCATCTATGGGATGCAGTGATAGCTGGAAGGGGAAATGACAGCCATACGCACATTAATTTTACTAAATTAAAACAAAAACAAAAAAAGTCCAGACTGGGCAGAATTTCTTTCTGTTCAACATTCAAGTTCAACAAGGAACCTGGCGTAAATGGTTTCAAAGAAGTGCTTAAGGCACATCCCTCTTGTACACGGCAGCAGCTCGGCAGTAGAACGAAAATCGGCCTCCTGACCTAGATCTTTAGTTTAAATGCACAGTGGCTAGAGTAACTAATCCCTCATAATCTCTTTTCTACAGGATTCTCTTCATTGCTGAAATACCCTCTAAAGGACACAAAAGCAAGTCACAGTGTTGCTGTTGGGTGTGAAATTCTTGGATGTCCATCAACAATTCCTCCCTGGAGAAAAGCAACCAAATGAACACGCAAGCATGCATATGAAAGTAAATGCAGAATCAAGCTTACCCCAATTAACTCTGTTTTGCATCAGGTTAGATAGGGGTCTTTTCTGCCTTTTGGACACTACAAAATACATGGAAGCGGGTTTTACCTCCAGCTGCAGAATCTACTCGTCTGAACAGCACACCTAGAAAAGCAGAACTCTCTTCCCCCTCCGCCCCACTCCAGTGAGACAGCACTGCCCAGGTGAGTATCCGCTAGATTTCTGTCCTCTCTGAACACATGGGAAAGGATCAATACGGCCTTTACAACTTTGGTCTCCCACCTCAAAAAAAAAAAAAAAAGCAATAGGAAAACTACAAAGGGTGCAGAGAAAGACTATGAAGGGAATGGACAGACTTTCATTTGAGGAGACTAAACAGGGTAGGACTTTTCAGCTGAGAGGACTGTCACTGGCAGAGGCAAGGGGTGGAGGGGAAAGGGAAGCAGGACACAACAGAAATTTATAAAACATTAAGTGATTCAGGGAAAGTAATTAGAGACCTATTAATTACCATCTCTCAAAATACTAGACGTAAAGGGCACAAACTGACACTATTTAGAAGCAAATTTAAAACTAACAAAAGGAAATTACTTTCAGACTGCATGCAACTGCATGCAACTCATTGCCATCAGATGCATGCACTGGTGGTTTCACCCAGGTCAAAAAGAGGAATGGAAAAATTCACAGAGGAATGGTCTGCAGTTAGGTACTGAGCTTGGTAGATAGGGATGCAGCCTCTGAATCAGGCTTCTTGGATCTCTGAGCATTGGGAGCTGCAGTGGGAGAGAAGCAGGAGGTAGACAATTCTGGATAAGCTTTCTTCACTCTCCCCTCAGCATCCACACACTCCCACTACCCAAGTCAGGATACTGGGCTAGCAAGACCTATCATCTGACACAGTAAGCAGGCAGTTTTTATGTTCTGTTCCAAATTGGAAAAGATGAGGTGCCACACGTTCGGACTGCTGCCTTTCACTCAAGAAAATACACATTCTAATTCTCATAATACTAGAAGCACAAATGAGAGTTTTCTCAAATCTGTGCTCCAGTTTAGAGCACAAGCCACCATGCAACCAGGTACAACTGGATACAACGATGTCATCTGCTCAAGAGAAACCTATTAGGGCTCAGAATCAGTACAAACCAGGCCTGGCCCTTGAAGGGCTGTGTTGCACATGGCTCGTGCATTTCTCACTCAATTTCAATGTGTATTGAATTAATTCACAAATAGCAATTAGATCACATCAGGGACCAACTTCCTGGAAAAATAAATTAAAAGCCCAACTATTGGAGTCTATCAGGCAGAAACATTCTTCAGCAAAATCTTATGTATATTTAACTCAAAACGAGCCAAATGACATTAGCAATAAAAAAGTGAATTCCCCAGGAGCATTTTTGCAGCAAGTTTCAGAGCTCAGGACATATCAACTTATTTATTTATTTATTACAGCAGAACTATAAATCTCTGCCATAAAGAGACTGAGTAGGAAGTTGACCTAGATCAATTTGCTTATTGGCCTGACTCTGCATTGTATATTCTGAATTCCATGCGTGCCCCATGATAAACTTAATAATCCTGGGAGGCATGTTCTGCTCTACTACAGGATCTACATCAGTTTGTCTTTCACTAGAAGTTAGCACGCATAATTATGTATTCTAAAAGTATTAATACAAAGCAATTTTAAGGCTTGGATTCACTGCAGTCAGTACAAATTAAATTCCTTCCCCTTCTTTCACCTATAATAGGATCATTTAGATTTAGGAATATTTTAAGACAAAAACAAAACTGGATTTTTCCACTGGTTTCCTATAGCACTATACAGTTCTGGATCTCATATCTGATGTATGCGTAGTTTTCTTAAATGGCATGAATTAAATTCACGAAATGTAAAGAATTCTACTAAACACTACTATGAAAAAGGTACACAGATGAAAAACCACATGTGGCCAACTGCTGCACCCGACAATATGCCATGCTAATTTTCTCCCTTTTAATAATAAACTATATGAATAAATTTTATGAATTAAAAAACATTACTCCTGAGGATTATTAAATTAATTTAAATCGATTTTTTCAACAGTAGTTTCTCTCAGAAGGATTAAATCTAAATCTACTGATTATTTTACTAATGATATATTCCAGTCTCAGTCCCATCCCAACAGGTACAAAAAGTCTATCAAAGGAAGGATAACTAAGTGTTGGGGTGAAACATCTAGTGTTATTTTTTGTTCCTGGAGGTTACAAAAGCAAGTCTCACCACACATCCAATTAAATTCATATACTTATTCCTCACCTGCCATTTCTCTCCTATAAAAATGGTGCCCAATTAATTCACTTCAATTCTTTTTGAAGGATCACCATTTTGACTATTTCAGTTGTGGCCTACAGTGCAAGCTATACATGTTTTCCACTATTTTTGATTAACTTTTCCAAACATAGCTGAGGCTGCAAAATGGCTAGACCACTGTGACCTCACTCTAAGGCAGAGGTACTGCAGCGTCAACTCAGCATCAGTACACAGTACTGCGAACTTATAACCTTTCAATTATCCAACAGGCAAGGATTTTTTTTTTAGGTGATATCTTTTATTGGACCAATTGCATAGATGTGATAAAGTCAAACAGGCTTTCAAATGCAAGGTCCGAGAAGGAGAGCAAGAACAGCAATTAAGAGCAGTGGGCAGAGCTGTGAAACCGAAGGGAAGAGAAATTCTCACGGACAAACAATTTGCAGAAAAAGAGGAACTAGATTACCGGAAGATGAAGACCTACCAAGGGAGAGGAGGCTCAATTATCAGCCATACTGTGCAGGAAGAATTTCAGAAATCAGGCAGATTATAGTGGGTCATAAAACTACCATAACTCTTGAATTAGTCACACAGGAGTGCAACTGTTTTTTCCCAAGGCTGCCAAACTCACATCAGTCATGCTAGGTTTGAAAATAGTGATACATACACCTTGTCCTCAATTCCACATTTAGGGAGGGTACAAATATTAAAATACAGAAATAAAAAGCAATTATTGGGTCTACAGTGCAGTGTGTTTTATATATGAACCTATATATATACACTGGAGGGGTACTGGGCTCTGTCCCTGTTCTGTGCAGCCAAATCTCTGGAAAAAAAATCTTTTTTCCTGCATTTGGTCTTCTCCAAAAACAAGGTGTCTTTTTTTT
>NW_017728926.1:9867885-9891302 GCF_001723895.1 Crocodylus porosus | reverse complement strand
GGGTAGGAAGTGTAGAGAATGAGGGTATTGCATGCAAGACAATGCATTAGTTTTGGGGGTTCCTATATTGTCTATGCAGCATACATAATGACATGGTTGCTCTCCCCCTTGTAAGTTTTGAAGATGGACCTCTAGCGTGGGATTTTCAATGTATTATTTCAAGGCTCACAACCTTGCTTCAAGGCCCAGTGCACTGCTTTTCCTGCCACCAACCCTTCTTATTTCATTATGTATACAATCAAGGACAGCTCATTGATTTGAATACAAAATTGGCTCTGAAGCCAATGCAGGAATGCTAATATCAGCAAACACCTTGCAGCTCTAGTCTGTTGAACTACTCAATGTCACAAGCTTTGATTTTGCTTAGATTAGTTCTCTGACTGTTTAGATTGGTATCTATAGGTATCCACCATAAGTCAGCTCAAGAAACATCTTAGACAAGCTGTTTTGAGTTCTTTCATCATCTTCTCCCACTCCTAGGAATCCAAGAATAGATGCGACATAAGATGCAATCCCCATTCCAGCTTGATGCAAGATGGCCTTCTTTTCTGAAACAGTCTCCCAGCTGGGAGGAGAAGTTTTGAGAGAGCACATGAGCTCTTTTCTGTCATCATCATGGATCACAGATAGAAAAGACAATAAATCTTTTTGGATTCTGCATCTCAAAACAAAACAGATGATGACCCCTTCACCAGCAAGTCATGCAAACAAACAGAAAAATAACCTTTTCTGTAGCAAGTTTGACTCTCCTTGTCTATAAGGAGCTCATGCTATCATGCAAACCATAATGAGCTTAAGATCAATTAGTATAAACAAAAATAAAACTCCCTGCAATAACTCTTTGGTAAATTAAAGTGTCTCATTCCAGGCTGCATAATTATAACATAACTCAAAGGAATCTGGCTTTACCTCTTAATAAAAGCCATTGATTAAAAAAATCCTGTCATATGTGCACACCATTTCTAGATTTTCAGTCTGATTTCCATTACTAGTCAACATCCGAAACATTTTTTAAATAGTTCACCAAAAGTCTCCCTCAATTTTTAAACCTGTGTGTAGGGTTGCTTCTTCTCCTGATGGCTTTAAATAAGATATTTAACATACACACATTTACGTGAAACTTTTTTTTTCTTTTTTGTGTGGAATATCAGCATCTTGCTACCATGCTACCACTGTGCCACAAATAATAATACATTCCATCCAGATATTCAAGGAGAAGGGACCTACAGAGAATATGGTTGATATTTTTACTGAGGACAGCATGCTTAAGAAAGTTTGTTTGCAAATTCTGTTTAGTAAAACTGCAGATGTTTAAAAAAAAACAAAAAAAATCCAACTCTGAGTCCATTATGAAGTATTAGAACGTTTCTCCCATTTACTGCTCTTTATTTACAAGTGATAAAAATGGAATTTTGTAAAATATGTTGAAGACCATCAATTTCTGAGGAGTGGGATGAAATTACTCAATTACATTTATTTGTGAGGAAAAAAATGTCTCCTTAAAAAAACAAAGGCAAACGCAGAACTGAAGGTTCAGGACAGGCAGACTGGCTTTAGATACTTACAGTGCTGTACACAGCTGAGACTGTCGGCGTAAAGATCCGATCCTCAAGGGGCTGCTGCACAGGACCTCTGGGAATTCTGTAATACATCAAGTTAAGGAAAAAACCCCCAAAGAAGGGCTGTGTACTATATATCAACAGCACCATGCAAACAGCTTTCATTTGTCAACATATATGTAAGCACCTTCCTAAGGCAGGCAGATACACAAACATCTTCAAAGGCTCTCGCATTCAACAGGAAGATACGATCCTTCAGGTCTCCTATATTAGTAAGCATATCCCTCAAGAACTGATTTCCTGGATAAATGTGACAAGAGTAACTAAAAGCAAACAAAATTACTGAACAAGACACAAAACTTGAGCCTAATAAGAATCTCTCATCTCTGCTTTTTCAAAAAAAAGAGGCTTTAGATTCAGTGAGACAGTGTTAACCAGCACTGAATCTTCTGACAAAGGCCAGCCCTGTTTTGCTGCTAAATGTGAAGGAATAATGCTGTAATTATTGCTTGCTTCTCTTTAAATTGTTACGTCCTTCCCTTCCATGCCACCCCCACCCATGCAAAAGTCACTTCTGCAGGGAGCTGGCCAATATAATCCAATTGTTAATGTGTTGGCAGTGTTGTTACTTAAGGAAAAACTGTAATTTTGTTCTTCCCAGCAATTTTAAAATTGGAATGAGTTCATTTACTGAAAACCAGGAAAGTAGACTTTGTTAAAGTAATTAAACTCAGAAGAAAATCTAAAATGTTTATTGGAAAGAACCGTTATAAATACAAAAATATTTAGAAAAAATGTTTTTTTCTTAATACTTTAAGGATTTATTCATGTACACACACTTCACTCTAAGGCAATGGGACTACATCAGTAAAATCAGGCATTTTATGATTAATGGTGACATCTCATCTTTTCTGTTTACTTTTTGTGCATCAGACTTCTTGAAAAACTAAATATGATGGGTTTCCATTTAGTTTCATGTTCTATTTCTTAAGTACAAGCCTAAGGTGTAACAATGTTCAGAGACTACAAACACTGTTTAAATTAAAACAGAAATATATTTTCACTGATTTAACTAAGTCATAGAAACGCTTCTTTGGCTGCATTCAAAGAAAAAAAAACATATACAACAGCTAAATTCTGAGCCTCCAGTTTTCGATATGACTGCTAGCCTAGCACCTCGAACTCCAAACACTCCTGCACGATCAGACCCAATGACCTATCAAATAATTTCTTTCTAAAGAATGAAAATAACTGTGACATCAGCAACAGAAGCACAGTTAAGGCAATACAAGAGAAGAGATGCATTTCATGCCATTAACAATAGTTCAACTTGATCCAATTACTGAACTATTGTTTAAAGGCAGGCAAGGTTTGTTGGGTAGATGCGATGTATTTTATTAGACCAACTAAAAAGTTGAGAGAAGTTGAAAAGAGTTGGAAGAACTATTTAGTTGGTCTAATAAAAGGGATCACATCTACCCAAAGAACCTTGCCTGCCTATGTCCTTAGACCAACACGGCTACAACCAACAATGCTGCATAACCGGATCAACTATTTTAGTGTTTAACACATAGATGAAGCGTTTATTTGAAAAAAACAAAAAAAAACAAAACTGAAAACAACCCACTGGGTTTTTTGTTTTTACTCAGGCAAAAGAGAACCAAAACTCCAACACAGGAGGAACAAAGGTGTTTAATTGCAAAGAGTAAAATAATTACTGTTCACATTTTAACTACTACATATTTGTCAACTGTTTTGAATGTTCTGTAGCTGACGCTCTCCTAGAGCTGGTAAATCATCGTTAAAGCAGAACAGAAACCAGCTTACAACTTTACATTGTATTTCCATGCTGTCAGTGCCACAAAGAATGTCATCTCGCCAGCAAGCAGGATCAAAAATGAACTTGTAAACATAACCTCATAGGATGCCAAAAATGCAATTGGGTGTCTCAACCCTTTTTATTTTAAAATGATCGTAATGGTTAATCAATCATTAAGTAATGCAGTAGTGTTAAACGTTAGAGTGGAGACCATTTTAAAATATTCTAATTAGCACAATCCCTCTGCACATGAGAAATAATCTGCATTTTATAAGTGGGGCAGAAGTGATACAGCAAGCCTACAATTAAAAACAGATCCAGTGACAGAGATGAGATTAGGAACCCAGAGTCCCCAACTCCCAAGATCATGCTCAGCTCATATCTCCACATTAAAACGCCAACAAGAATTTATTTCTATATAGCACCATTTCTTCTCAACTTGCAAACTGCCAAATCAAGCCTAAGTGGCATAATTCAATTAAATTAACTAGCTTTAGCAGGTAAATTCAGTATTTACCTCTTTGTCTCATATAGCAAACACTTTTCATGTAACTTCAGACAGAACATAAACAGCACACAAACCTTCAGGGCTTTTCCTCCCAAACAGTGCTCCTCCTAAGTCTTACTGTGACAGGTTTGGGTCTGGGAGGTGAGCAGCAAGGGAAATGGCTCACATTTCCCAGCTGGCTTCTTCAGAAGGAAGGTTACCCACAGTCTAAAACTAAAATTTCCTTTGAATCAAGAGGATTCTTCGACAGTCACATGGCCAGGAAGAAACATGAAGTAATCCTTTCTTCTGAAATGTCACATGCTACCACTTCCCACAGCTGGTGCCCAGTTTTCAGTGTCTGAAAACCGAGGTTTCACTTCCATAACTCTGAACATATACACACTGAGCCCGATTATCCTTACCTGGGAACTCCCATGATTCCCCCCAAACACCAAGGGAAAAGTGATGCTGGTGCAAACACCATGCTTAAAACCTGATGGTGCTTTTACACATGCTTCGGGGGGCATGCTTTAAACTGGAGTGACTCTGAGAGCCACTCTAATTGAAGCGCCGCTGCATCTTGCGTATCAGCATCCTGTGCTTAAAAATGGCGGCAGGGGTGTTTGAATTAAAACTCGCTCAACAAGCTGCAGCTCAAGCGCCCCGCCACCATTGTTAAGGGCAGGGACGGTGATACACAAGACACAGGAGGCTGCTGGAGCACAGCAATCACTGCGCTCCAGCAGACTCGATTACCGACAGGCTGGAATTCCAGCACGTCGGAGCAGCCTTGGCACTCACGAACAGGTGCCCTGAGATTTCCAGTTCCTCAGGCAGAGGACAGACACTGTTCTAACTTATTATTTATGCAGCAACATTAGAAGTACTTGGTGCTTCACAAGCATACATAGCCCCCATTAGGAACTTTGCTACCGACTACAAAGAGGCCATGATTTCACCTTAAGCATCTGCCCTGAGCAACTTACCATTCATTCCTATTTGGGGAAAGGCAGCAACAGGCACTGGGGACGTTTTTTTAAATGCAAAACTGACTGACAAGAAATGGTAGGCAACAGAGATGAAGGACAGCTCTAGTATGGAATTAGGAGGTTTCAGTGCCATTCCCTCCTCTGCCTCCTTTGTGATTCAGAGAGCCCTGTACACCTCAGATCCCATCTGTAAGTAATGCTTCCCTATTAGGATAAAAGGACAGATATTGAGAGGCTAAGTAAGTTAAATATTGTCATGTGGTTAGAAGATACAGGGAAAAAAGCCATAAGATAATTACATAAATAGAGTAGTGGTCAAGAAATACTATTCCAACAAACAGTAACTAGTTTGCCCTCTGTTCTGCCTCCTAAGACCCAGAAGACTTACAAAACATCATTTATCAGTGGACTGAGACAGAAACTTGAAGCTTTTCAAGTAAAAGTTGATATGCTACTGAGATAAGCATCTCAAATGCTCTAGAAGAGTGAGCGCCTGTTAATATCTCTAGACAAATGCTGGAATTTAAATCACAAAGGAAGCTGTAGTTTGTCTACAAGTTAGAGAAACCATGCACCGCTCTCTATCTCCAGAAGGGCATTAAAAATGAAAAGCTAAGCATTCTCTAGATGCCCTCTAACCAGTGACAGTATTGACAAGCATGCTGAAGAAAATCCTATGCTCATATATTATGCAGCCAACAGACAATATGTGATGAGGAAATAAAGACTGCAGATATACATCTGTTCCTGAACTGCATCATTTCTTCATATATGACATTTCTAGCCTAAAAGCAGTTTAATAAACAGCAGTGTCAACTAACTGAAACAATCTTTACTTCAAAAAGGCATTATTTCTGTCCTTGGAGAGACTGTTCCACTCTCAAGGTTTGGATTTAATTTCTTCTGATAGAATGCGTATACATTAGGGGAGAGATTGGTTTAAAGCTAATCTTTTTTCAGTTTTGCAGAGGGAAGTTGAATTCAAGATTTTTTTTTTTTTTTTTTTTTTTTTTTTAGAGGGGATAGATTTTCAGCAGATTAAGTTAACAAAACCAGCAGATTTTGGTTGGGCGGGGGGGGAATGGAACTGAGACTTTAACCGAGGATGAATGTTATACCTGGGTGTACAAAACCATCCCAAAGTCTACCAAATCTGATAGGGGTTAACTAAAGTATACTAGAACATGGTTTGGTTGATTTCTCCTGTCATTAATTAAATTCTACAACCTAACAAAATGGCAAGCAGTCCAATTTGGTATAACCAGCATATTATTCAGTCAAAATGTGTCTCTGTATAGTAAACCATTGTATACTAGTTCTGGATTTCATTCATTGGCTTTTAGAGCTCACTGTTTCATGAAATAAAAATCTGCCCAGCAGATACATCTGGCAGATTAACAAATAGTGCCAGTAGGTCCTATGGGAATCCCACCCAGTCTCTCTTGGCTGCAAAAATGATGAGTGCAAACTGGGAAATTGTCAAGACCAGAACAGGAGCCACTAAATACCAAACAAAGTCAGTGACAAAATATTTCATTTAAAAAACCCCAACCCCTTTAAATAAAGAACAAGGGTATTTTTCTTATCCTATTTTATTTTTAGCAATCAATCTGGTGGGGGGGGAGAGTAATAAGAATTAGAGAAATTCACTTTGAAAAAGCAGAATGTATTGCCCACCTAAGTGTTATGGCATCTACTGCTCTGTGGTGCATTCAGAATAGCTGGCAAATATAGAGATGCTAAATATAACCCAAAATCATTATTTCTCTTCATTGTTCATCTGGAGTGATGCATGATAGGAATGAAGATGAATCTCCTTCAAGAACTTCCCCCTCTCTGCAGGGTCCAACCTCATAAAATGGAGACATGTCAAGATCCCGAGTACATTTTCACTTGTATCTCATTTTCAGTTTTAAAAAACATCACAGAGAAACTCCATATTTCTGTACACTATTTAAACTGCAAAGATAGGAAATTAATCCATTTTTTCCTGTAACTGTGCTTGTCACCTAAGGTTATTTTCAGCCCTTAGCAACCATTTTATTCTTATGGATCACTGGCCTCTTCAGCACTGCTTGGTATATCGGGTAATTGTCCTCCAGATGAATTAAAAAACAACCAACCTATGACTGCTAATCAGTAATGCTGTATCCATACGAAAACACTTCAGAAGAAAGATTTCTATCCCGGGAAGAGAATCCAGCAAATCTCCTACCTTCTATTTCTAGGGTTATATAACCTCTGTGCAAGCTCCCCTTTTACACTGTATTAAAGACTGAAATAAAAGCCATCCACAAGATTAGGGAAAGGCAAGAAAACATTAACTAAGACCAAAAGCAAAATGCAAAAATAGCACCATCTTTTTCAGCCTTTTGGTTTTAACAGTACAAAATAAAAAAGGAAAAACACATTAAAGGTACACACCACTTGTAAAGCACCATGCATCACTGACTGAGTTTCTTCTGCATTTAACGTATTTGAAAGAAACATGGAACATTAAAACCTAAAGTGGAGATGCATTAGATTTGGCAGGGTTCAAGCCTGCAATGATGTTCAAAGGGCTAAGAGAAAATAATGCTAAAGAAATCGTTCAGACCTTATTTATTCGAATAACGGTAATAAAAAAAACCCAGCTCCACCCTTAAATAGCCCATTACTGTGCAATACGTAGGGCATATTGAAACTTCATTATGATCACCCTGGCCTTCTCTCTCTGGGCGAATCTCTCAATCTTACCTGGCAGCCTGCTTGAAGATCCACTCAGCCACTCCGCAGAAGGATTATTTTAATCAATAAGGACTGTGTTGCCTAAGCCTGGACTGAAAACCCAGATTTTCCACCTTTGGTTTCCTGCTAGTCTAAAGCTACATTCACGTCCCCCTGCTACTCGTTTTTAAACCCCGTCTATGTCTCCCTCGCTCTCAAGAGAAGCTTCTGCACCGTGGCGCAGCACGTAGATGGTCTTAAAGCGACAGCTGCAATGGGAAACCTAAAGCAATGCCTCTCTGCTGACGCATCTTTTACCTTACAAATTTTGTCTAGTCACAGTTAATATTTCTTCCGGATTTTGTGCAGATATAAAGCTTGCTCTCCTTTCAAAAAAACAGGCAGCTACAAAAGATCCAGTCACATATAAAGCAGTTCCCAGCACTGAATTTCAAGCGAGTTGCAAGAGGAATTCAGGCTCTTTTCCATATTAAATGTTTCCGTGCTTTCTTGACTCCCAGGGAACAGCAGCTAATAGGTGGCACCTCCCACATTTTCTGGGGAAGGAAGTTAACCCTGCATTCGCTTTAGAAAACCTACGCAAGCTAAAATCAAAACAAACTGCCAGCTGCTAAAAGCACAAATAAATAGGTAAACTCACCGAAAACATATCATACGTCAAAGGAGTAAAAAAATCCAGTGATCTTTGTACAAGGGAAATGAAAATGCAGTGCGAACTCCTCAGAAGCACCAAACAGTGAAGCAACTTGCCCTTTCAGTTTGACTATAACAAGATACCCATCTCTCCTGAAAAGTCAATGCCATCACAAACACATCTTATTTAAGCAGCACTTCATGAATCAACTCTCCCTTCAAAATAAATTTAATCTCTTGACAGGTTATTTTTCAGAAGCCAAGGAAAGGAAACCTGATAGGACAAACAACTAGTCTTAAAAAAAAAAAAAACAAAAAAAAAAAACCCAAAACACCTACCAAGTGACATGTCATATATGAGGGGCTCGAAAATGAACCAAGCAACACACTTTCCACATATTAAAATGACTGCTGTTTATGATGAGTGTGAACACTCATGGC
Organism: Crocodylus porosus; assembly: GCF_001723895.1. NCBI lineage: Eukaryota > Metazoa > Chordata > Crocodylia > Crocodylidae > Crocodylus > Crocodylus porosus. The sequence goes on along the minus strand of NW_017728926.1, from coordinate 9,882,644 downwards.
TCTCTCTCTCTAAACCAAAGACCGTTAAAGTTGAAAGTAAAGCTCTTCAAGGTTCAGAAATGCCCAAACTAGAGCTGCCTATGAAACCTTAATTTGGGCCCCACACACATGCCAGACTGGGTATATAATTACGTGACGGCACAGTATCCCATGGGACCTCTGCGTGATTCATTTGCTCGTTGCAGACTTATATTGTATTACAGACTTACAGCTAACCTCTGTTTACTAAAAAGGAGTCAATCAACATCAAAGTCCATATCTATTCAACAGTCATTTGATTGGGCTTTTCTGTAAAAGGCTAAGGAGAATCTACCACATTGAAATGCACACACCGACTGACCACCTACTGCTTCCCTCTCTGCTCACAGAACAACCATGATTGATTACCCAAGGCAGCCACATCATTAAATATACTGGGATCATTAATACAGTGTATGCAGATAGGTAAGGACAACAGCTTAGTAAAAGCCTAATGAAGTACATTGTGATGATTCCTTCAATTAAATTATGTTACCTAAAAGGCACTAGTCATAGTTTTCAAATAATGAAATTAAAGTTCCAACTTCTGATTCTATAATTAGGCACCTAAATAAAATGTTTTCATTTTCAAAGATGAAAAATCCTGGCAAAAATCAATGGGAGCTGCAGGTGTTCAGCATCTTAAAAAAAATAAAATAAAAAAATTAAAATCAAGCCACTTTATAGACGTATCCAATTATAACACTAGCAGTCTAATTTTAGGTACCCAGATGTGAAAATTGTGTTTGATATGTATCAAGTTATAAAGAGATTTATGACTGAACAGAAATTGTCAGGAGAAAAATTCTAAGAGTCTAAGTTTGTGCGCTCATTTAGATACTTATACAGCTCTCATAAGTCCTAACCAAGCGCCTCAAATTAAACTATTTGGCCATGAAAGATCCTTGGTATGTCACAAAAAACTACCCCACCATGACCACACTGAAGATGCATGTCCAAATTGTGTATCTGGGATTTTGGGTCCTAGTCCAGTTACCTATCCACTGGGCTTTCATCATCACTTCTGAGCAGTTTCAACTACCCAGACATCTCGTGGGAAAGAGCGGTCGCAAAGCTTCCTCTCCTGCATGGATGACCTCTATCTGACACAAGAGGTCTACAGGCCGACGAGAGGTAAAGCGCTGCTTGACCTGGTACTGGCAACTGGGGGCGACCTAATCAGCGACCTAACAATCGAAGGGAAGCGGGGTGACAGCGACCACGAGCTGATCACCTTCACCATCTGCCGTAAAGCTGGCAAGTCAGTCACCCATACAGAAGTCCTTGACTTCAGGAAAGCTGACTTTGACAAGCTCAGGAGGCTTGTCAGTGAGGCCCTAAGGGACCATGACCCCAAGGGGAGGGGAGATCAGGAAGAATGGTTGCTCCTTAAGGAAGCAATCCTCGATGCACAAGCTAATGCTATTCTGTCTCGGAGGAAAGACAGCAAAAGGGCACAGCAGCCCCCTTGGCTCTCCAGGGAACTAGTGGACCTCCTGCAGCAAAAAAGAAAGGCCTACAGAGGATGGAAGACGAGATCCACCTCCAAGGAGGAATATTCCACACTGGTCCGGTCCTGCAGCGAGCAAACCAGGAAAGCCAAGGCTGCGACGGAACTCTAACTAGCTACAAGCATCAAGGACAACAAAAAGCCCTTTTTTAGATATGTGGGGAGCCGAAGGAAAAGCAAGGTCAACGCTGGACCCCTGCTGAACCAGATGGGACAATTGACAACCAACGTCCAGGAAAAAGCCAACCTATTAAATGGGTACTTCGCGCCCATCTTTCATCAGTCCCACGGGACACCCCTGCTCACTACGGGACAGAGGGGCCAGGGTGAGGGAGATCCCATGCCCTCCATCAATGCTGACCTCGTGAAGGAACACCTTGAGAGGCTGGACACCTTCAAGTTAGCTGGCCCTGACAATCTACTCCCCAGGGTACTCAAGGAGCTGGCGAGCATCATATCCCAGCCCCTGGCATGGATCTTCGAGAACTCCTGGAGCTACGGTGAAGTGCCTGAAGACTGGAAGAAGGCCAGTGTGGTGCCTATCTTCAAGAGAGGGAGGAAAGTGGATCTGGCAAACTACAGGCCCATCAGCTTGACCTCTATCCTGGGGAAGATCTTAGAAAAGATTATTAAAGCAGCCAAATCTCAACAGACTGGCTGATGGCAACATCCTGAGGATAGCCAGCACAGGTTTTTTGCAGGTAGGTCTTGCTTGACCAATCTTATTTCCTTTTACAACCAGGTGACCTATCACCTGGACAAGGGAGAGGAGATTGACGTCATATATCTTGACTTCAAAAAAGCCTTCAATCTGGTAACCCATGATCAACTCTTGGCAAAACTGGCCAACTGTGGCCTAGGGTCCACCACAATCCGCTAGCTGGGGAATTGGTTCCGTGGTCGGACCCAGAGGGTGGTGGTTGACAGAAGTCAATCGTCATGGTGTCCTGTGACCAGCGGGGTCCCCCAAGGCTCTGTTCAGTATCTTCATTAACATTGCGGACGCTGGAGTCAGAAGCAGACTGGCCAAGTTTGCCAGCGACACCAAACCCTAGGGCAAAGCATCCACACCTGAGGACAGGAGGGTGATCCAGGCTGACCTGAACGGGCTCAGCAAATGGGCGGAAGAGAACCTGATGGTGTTTAACACTGAAAAATGAAAGGTTCTCCACCTTGGGAGGAAAAAACCTGCAGCATCCTTATAGGCTCGGCAGTGCTATGCTGGCTAGCACTATGGATGAAAGGGACTTGGGGGTCATGATTGACCACAAGATGAACATAAGCATTCAATATAATGCTGCAGCCACTAAAGTGACCAAAACGCTGGCTTGCATTGATAGATGCCTCTCAAGCAAATCCCAGGACATCGTTCTCCCGCTGTACTCGGCCTTGGTGAGGCTGCAGCTGGAGTACTGAGTCCACTTTTGGGCTCCTCAATTCAAAAAGAATGTGGAGAAGCTTGGGATAGTCCAGAGAAGAGCCACGCACATGATCAGAGGTCAGGAAAACAGACCTTTAGACAGGCTGAGAACTATGGGACTCTTTAGCCTGGAAAAGCACAGGCTCAGAGGCGATCTGATGGCCACCTGTAAGTTTATCAGGGGTGTTCACTAGGATCTGGGGGGATGATTGTTCACCAGAGCCCCGCCAAAGGGATGACAAGGTCAAATGGTCATGAACTCCAGCAAGACTGTTCCAGGCTGGACATAAGGAAGAAATTCTTCACTGTCCGAGCCCCCAAGGTCTGGAATAGCCTGCCACCGGAGGTGGTTCATGTACCTACATTGAACGCCTTCAATAGAAATTTGGATGCTTATCTTGCTGGTATCCTACAACTCCAGCTGACTTCCTGCCCCTTGGGCAGGGGGCTGGACTTGATGATCTTCCGAGGTCCCTTGCAGCCCTAATGTCTATGAAACTCTGTATCAAGATTGCATGGGCTAGTACAAAGGTAAAGATAATTACTGTAACACAGAAAGCAATTTTTTACAACCAAAGTTATGGATTAACCAAATTTATTAAATGCAAATATAATGGAGTATTCACATGAAATAAACATAAATATTTTATAAAGTAAATTATTTATTCAATGGTAATATTTTAGCTCGTAGTTTCCATATTAGCTATTCTAATGTGTGTGCAACCTCACCTCTTTAAGCAAATTTTGTATTTGGTAACTCAGAAGACGGGGTAAAAGGCCTTTGCTTTCACTGGTGTTGCCAACACCCTTGAGAAAAATGGCCAAAAGAGCAGTAAATCAGGGGTCCGAAAATCTGTACATTATAGCTACAGACAGCAAAACCTACTCCGTAAACTGCAAATCGATTGATGACCTAGCTAGTATACTCATGGAAAAGAAGGATGAGAGAAGGAGATATTCTTCCTTCCCCAAACCGGCATTCAAGTGTCAATGATTGTAATTTAAACCACCGCTAGCACATAATGGTCTTTCCCCGTTGACTAGAAAATGGCTATACTTTTCATAAGATTTGCAACACTTAGACAAGAGAGATGCCCAATTCACCAGTTATAAGATCTTGTATGCTGAATAGGTTCATTGCTTCAATGCCCGACATCTCCACAAGAGCCGTAACTGCTGCTAGCATTACATTTTATTTCTGAAGCCCCAGAGGAAAAAACAGGAGGGGGCAGGGACTTAAATAGCTTAGATTTAAAGTATGGAACCAATGTTTAGACATCCATGTTTAATGCTCACATTGTTATGTGATCAGGAAAAGGTAACAGACTCTTAAAACTGCTTATTCTTTTGGCACAACTTGAAATGGGGGAAAGCAGCTAATTCTTGATAAGAGGGACCCTGAATCCGTTTAAACAACTAACATTTTTTTTTTAATTTGTTAACTATTTTTAAAACGTTTAAGGTTGCCAATTACACAGGTAATTTCAAACATGCTCTTCCATTAATTTAAATGATCACCTTAGAAACCCCACATTTTGGTTAGCACACTTCCTTAGCTAAATTTCAATTAATGGTTTTAAAGCTGTGGACACTTACAAAATAAAAGGCCAGGATTCTTATATACAGGTTTATGGTACCATTAGTTCATTAGCACAAAATGAACTATCAGAAGATGAATATCCCTTATCTTGCATATTCAGAGAAACTAAAGTAAGCTTGGGCCCGATTAGGGCTCAGTTCCATCAGGAACAAAATGCCCTGAACTCAGAAGATGATCTGTACTTCACAGTACTAGAGCATTAGTATATGCCAATCCTTTTAATTTCCCCCATATATATTCAGGCCAGCATCTGGAAAAATCTTACGTTCACTGATGGGGTACTTAGACCATAGTTTCTCAACCTGTGGTAAGTGTACCCCTGGGGGTATGCGAGACAGGTAGGGGGGTACCCCAACACTCTCTCTCACCCTCTTTTCCTCTCAAAACTATGGCAAAAATGTTGGTGCACCGCACATTGAGCGGCACTAGGTTCAGCCCTCCTAGCTCTGGGCAACATCACCTCTAGCCCAAGTACTTACTTGAGTTGCGCTCCCCTGGTCTAAAAGGTGGCAACCCTATCCACACCAGATCAGACATCTGTCATATCACAGCCCTTCTTCCAACATATAGCACACGTTAGTCTGTAAATATAAAATCCCTTGGAAAATTGAGTGTTGGGGTACTTATTAAAATTTTCAGAAGTTAGGGGGTACTTGGCTACTTAAAAGGTTGAGAAACACTGACTTCAACCAACAAAAGACATTTAGAGTCACTTTTCCATTAGAGTCTCTATTTAAAAGACACTGCATACTCATTTTGAAGTAATGGCACAAACACACTGAGTGTGGCCATGTTTTAATATTCAAGAATTCTAATAAAAAAAAGTTATTCATGGGTCAAGATGTATTTACTTAATCTGCCAAGTTGCAGAACAATATGCTTTGGAACGTATACAAGTTTTCCACTCCCTGGACTGAGGGTTAAACGGGTTAAACTAAACGCTGGGCTGAAGGGCACACAGTCACCTGACACTAGCAGTCGGTGAGTAACAGGAGTAAAATCTATTACGTGAAATGTTTAAGGAGCTTTGGTTTTTGGCAAGTTCCTGCAGTGGCTACTATCCCTCTGCTGCATCTCATGCAAGATGTCATTTATGGAGGCAAGATGGTGGATACAGTATGTCAATTTACATTTATGGCAAAATAGTTCTTAAATGTCAGAAAGGGTCACAGAATAATTATTTCCATGTCCAACGCAAAGATAAACAATATCTTAAGTGAGGGATGTGAGCTTACTCGTGTAAAAAGGAAAAACGGTGTGGAGCAAAGAAAAACCCGACGGCCATATTCATCTAAAGAAATACCAGTGGCTTTTGACAGGCCAGCCTCTGAGACAGAAGCCTGGGGGAGAGGTCATTTGGGGACACAGACATTTAGTCCGCTCAAAAATTCTCCCAAGTGCACACATTTGGGAGGTGTAACTGCTTTAGAGGTACCTGTATTTAATAAAGATATACACTGAACCAGGAGCAAGTTCATTTGATCCTGGAGATAGAAATAAGGAGTTGATTCTCCGGACAGTAAGTACGGCTGACAGATTAACTAAAGCGTTATCAGCAAGAGTAAGGGGGGGGGGGAAAAAACCCAACAACCCCCCCATACATTTAATTTGGTTCGTTGCCAAATACAGATCTGTTTTTCTATAAGGTTATTGTCGTACAAGCAATTTCAAACGTGACCCTAGAAAAAAGATCCTGCTAACCTCTTCACGAGAGATACTGAAGGTAAGTTATTTTTCTCCCCAAAACCTGCACTTCCCCGTTTCAGTCAAAGGACCAAAACAAAGATGCTCTAGCCCAAGAGAACAGTGGCTATTTGGGTGCAACAGAAACATGGAGGAACAGGCCAAAGACCCAGGCAGGGGGGTGGGAGTTCACGGTCACAAGGGGACCTCTTTGCCCCATGTCACTTAGCCAAAACCATTCCTCACTGGGACAACTGCAGCATGGCACCACTCTAACGCAGCTTGAGATGCAGTAATTTAGGAACGGCTCGTGACATTGGATTTGTACCCAAAACAGTACACTGTATTTTGCATAAGTGTGATACAGTACATTTTTTTAAATTTGTTAAATAAGCACTCTGGAGCAGGAACCTCTGTATCTATACTGTTAGAAGTACTCTTATGCTGCTGTAGAAATAACCTTCTACCTAGAAGAACAGATCTATAGCTTCAAAATTACTCTCCCTTCCTAATCTTTTCACATTTTATTTTTCTGCTAGTCACCTTCCTTCTTGTAGGTCTACAGTTGGGAATTTCTGTGAGTCATGTTATAAAGCAATCTACTCATAAATGACCTAGTGTTGTTAACTTTCACAAAGGTATATATTGGGAAAGCAAGCTGCCTGAATATCAATAGCAAAGTGATCTCCAAAACATTCCCGCAGCAACACTGGATTACTGTGAACAGTGAGAAAAAACTGACCAGATGAATTGCTAAAGAGGTCACAGACAAACAGGCAAACATGTTTCTGAAAGACATTCACGAGGACCCATACGTTGCGGGCTGAATTTATCAGGTATACTATGACCCCTTTCATTTAGGAACAACGCACACATCCCAGTCCTGCATAGTAGAGATGTCAAAAGTAGTACAGGCTTTTTAGCAGACTTCATTCCAACAATTTTTCATGGATTATCGAAGCAGTGCAATTTGCTTTTATAAGGCTAAGGGCATGAAAACTGTATATCAGAGAATCCTTGTTCCAGTTCAGTTTATAGGCACGATTCTTAATAACAGGGAGCCCTACAACATATTTCAATCTTCATCCATTTGTAGTTTCATATACTAAGAAAGCTGACAACGTGCTCAGCAAGATCTTTTCAGTGAATGGAGCAACTTGGTAGAGCTGGAACTGAAGACTGTGATAGCCACTGGTGCAGCAAAGGAACAGCAGTTAACATGTAGGCAAGCATTTATATGTTGAGCTGAAGGTCAGCTGAGGTCAACACAACAGCACAACCCAGCGCAGCACAACCTGAACTTCTTTTAAGGGGGAGAGTGATGATTATATATATCGATATATATAGATATATATAGATATATAAAAAAAGTCACAGTGCCTTAAGAACAGCTTCAAATGCAATTAAAACAAGTGCTGCCCAACTTAGTTTGTATATACTATTTAGGTGCCATAATTTATAAAAGTAGCAGAGTACCTGGAAAAAACCCCCCCCAAAGAACCCAACAACAAACTGCTCCTCCCAAAAAACTATACATTTATAATACGTGGTATTAACATCCTTTTTAGTAACTGCTACACCCATCTTAACAGAATAATCAATACCCATTTTCCTCCTTAAAACAGACAATATAAAAAGAAACTACAGATGGAAATTTAGTACCAATTCAGTCAACAGAAAAACTTTAGGGAGAAAGCATCTTCCCTACAGAACGAAACTTTAAATATATTATGTTAAATATAGTTTTCTGCATTCTGATTACATAGATGGGCGTAGTCAGAAATGCAACTGCATACATTCCAACCCAATTTAATCACTAAGTATCTATCACAAAACCCCAAACACACAAAACCCTGAAAAAGCCAAGCATAACATTTTACCAAAAGCACTTCAGCTAAAAATGCATTTTAAAAACAGCAACTTTAAAGGACTTGCACAGAGGTTTGCACATTTTTTAAATCCTACAGAGATAATTAAAAAAAATGCTTTCAGGTTCTATAAAAATTTGCTTTCAAGCGCCGTGTAACCAGCAAACCCCTTTGGGGCCATTTCCGCTAATTAAAAATGTACAGAAGTCCAAGCCAAGCTAAGCTATTCACAATTTTTCACATGCATTCACTAAACGGATTAATGGAAAAATATGAATCCCATGGCAGTAAGAATAATGTGAGAGGGGGAAAATGCATCTTTTAGGGTTTACTTGATTTAAAAAAAAAAAAAAAAAAAAAATCTTTAAATGCATTAAAAATGTACACACAACCTGCTCGTTCGTTAAAGGATTTCTTGTAAAGCTAGCTGCTCCCCAAATTACTCAAACTGTCTAAAATGTTAAATATGATGTCTTTACATTTTCAACAACATTGTGTCCTGTTTCCAATCATTCAGCTACAATTAAATTAAAGCAATTAAAGCTCTTATTCTCAAAGATACCAATTTGCTTTAATCTGGAAGAGTTTTTCCCTACTTCATGAACAACGCTACAAGTCTTACTGATTTTCTGGTGGCAGCTTTTCTAATACAAACAACTCTTGATAAAAAGGTAATCATCTATTTCAAGCCCAACCCGATTCGGATCTTCAACCCTTCCATTCCCATTTATTTTGGGAAGAGGCTACAACCCGAAATGCTTAGGTTTCATCTATATACAAAGCTGCAACAGTGTTAACTAGTTTAAAATCACCTGTATAGGCACTTAAATTTAAAACTAGTCAAGATCATTTTGGCTTAAAAACATTTTGGCTCTATTCAGCACTGGTAAGGCCTCAACCGGTGTACTAGTTTTGGGCCTCACCGTGGTTCAAGGATGTGGACCTGAAAGAGTCCTCAGGACAGCAACAAGGATTAGAGGCCCATGAAGCATGATTTACAAGGAGAGGCTGAAAGAATTAAGAGTTACTTTGTCTGGAGAACAAAGACAGGGGAATCTGATAACAGACTTCAAATACCTGAAGGGAAGGACTCTGATGGGCTTTTCTCTGGTTCCAAGGAACAGGACTTGGAGTAATGGAGCCAAGCTGCTGCAGAGGAAAATTAGGAGGAACTTTCCGACTATGGGGTTGTGGAATTTCCACCCCTAGAAAATTTCAAGAGGAGGTTGGGCAGTCGCTTAGCCAGGATGGTTTAAGTCAGGGATGATCCTGCCTTGAGCAGGGGGCTGGACTACATGACCTTGTGAGGTCATACTACAGTAAAAATACTACAGTCACTGCCTTTAAGGCTCGATTTATTACTAGTCAAATCAGTTATACATACCATGATGACAATTGTAAAGAAAGGACCCATTATTTGCATTAATTGCACAAATTCTACTAACAGAAGGGAATTTCTTTCTACTATTCGGTCACAAAATAAAATGTTTGTGATGCTACAGAGAGCAGTCCTAAAAATAAAACCTTTTGGATTTATCTTCCTTATTGAGGAGATTGGCAGTCAAACCTTGACTGTTACTACCACTTCAGAAAAGGGCAAGGGGGACAACCGACAAAAGATTTACAGATGAACCCTCAACCATAGCTGTATGTTTCTGCAGGGAAGCCTCTTTTCAAATGAACAGAGACAGAGAACATGACACAGGCTGACAACCCACTTCTGACAGCGGGGCAAGCAGTGAGGGCATGAGCCCCCCGGGCACAGGCAGCTGCAGGAATTGATGCTCGTGCCACTTGCCCTAATGCTGCAGAACCGTGTCCCCAACTCAACACAGCAGCTGAGGGGAGGGGAAAACAGTGGCAGCCTTAGAGCCCTTCAGGCTGATGCCAGCACCCAAGGGGTTAACACTGCTGCTGCTTGCCCCACCACCACAGAACTGAGTCTCCAGCCAGGATCCCAAACCCGTGGCAGGACAGGCAACAGCAGCATTAGCCCCTGGGTGCTTTACCAGACCTGATGAAGAACGTCTTGCATTCAAAAGCTTGTTTAACTAGCCTATTTAGCTGGTCCAACAAAAAAAGATAAGCACCCACAAAAATCCTTGCCTTTAACAGACTACTGATGTGCTGAGATGGGAGAAGAAACAACTTTTGTACAACTTCAAATCAGGCACAGAAACAAGGTTTTAAGTTGCAAGTGCCAGAATAAAGAGAAGCAGTGAAAGCCTATAAAGATGTTTAAGGAGGAAAAAAGGTATAAAAGATTTTAAGCCTGCCCCTTTAATACAAGGTCACCTTTAGAATTTGATAACCACAACACTGATTCTTCAACTATTTAGGGATCATTCAAAATAAAGTATCAAACTTAAAATACACATTATCAAAATATGAACAATATTAAATTTTGCTAACTTTTTTATATCAGAATCTCGGTACAGATAGAGTTTTTTTTGCGTTCCCAAAGTAATGCAAGACAAGTGTTTAAAGAGAAGAAAAAAAATCACATTTTTTCTTAAGCAGCATTAATCTCAAATTGTAGTGTTACTAGTGATGCAACAGCTCTGTGGTCCAGAAGAGCTTGCTCCATCTACTTCACCCCCTCTTTTAGAAATAGAAGAAATAGCATACATCGGGGTGGCCAACCCATGGCACAGGTACAACTGGCAGGGGCAGCCTCTGTGTGGTACACACAGCAGATCAGGGAAAGGATAGGCAGTGCTGTACGAGATAAAGCAGACAGCAGAAAGCAGAGTATCAGTTCAGGAAGGAAGCACCAGGTTAGGGAGGGAACAGAAAACAGAGCAGCAAATCAGGTAAGGGAAAGGGATCAGAGTGGCACTAGGGGATCATGCAGAATGCCATCCCTGGTGTTGTACGTAATCAGAACAATGGCACATTTACTTGCGTGTCCAGTCATCATTTTCCAATGGCGGATGCTTCACTTGAAGATGTAACATGAAGGCTAAAACCTGTGTTCTAATGTATTCTGGAAGGAATTTTTTCTTCCCATTCCACTTCCATGAGAGCTGAAAAACAGTCTATTTTTATTCTGTTTAGTTAACTGCAGATGCCTTTTTGTTTGTAAATTTTTTTTGGCACATTAGATTCATGCGTCTAAAAATTACTCTGGGATATAGTATTCCACAAGTTAATCAGTTAACAGCATTCTAATTTCACCAGGCTAGACTTCAATATATTGTGAAGCAATCTGACACAGCATAATTTCAAGTCTTCTGACTTGTCATTTCTTTGCATAAATTTTTCGTTCTATATTACAAAACTAATTGGCCTGTTCTGTACTGTTCAAAGTTTCAGACATCTGCCCTCTCCACTTGGTATTCTCCTCTCTATATTAGTTTTCTATGGTAAAGTTTTCAAGAGTGCCATTTTAAAAAGTGCACATTTTGACACCCACATTTCAATACACTTTAATAAAATTAGGCCTCTATACCACTTTTGAGGACTTCAGAAATACTAGTCTGCTTTCTTAAGGAACGTGGCTCCCGCCCACACATGCACTTACATTTTTCTGATGGTACATAAGAGAGAAAATATTTCAGGAAGAGTGGTTTAGAGTGACTGAATAGGTGGGGGGAAAAAGAAAAGAAAAAGCAAACAAAAGTAGGAACAAACTTTAATAATGTATATTATTTCAGTCATTCATATTAATTTATTTGGCAGAAAATCCAGCACTGAAAATAGAGGGGCTTGGGTGGACAGAGAAGAAATCTAGAAAAGAAAGGAAGGGATGGGGGAGAAGGACAATTCATATTGCCAACCCCACATTGTGCTTTCATGTTTTACTTATATACATCTCTCTCTAGATTTATCTCTAAAGATCTCTAGATCTATCTCTAGATCTACAGAGATCTATATCTATCTATCTATCCATCCCCTTGAAAGTGTGTATATTTAACTCTGCTCATTTAACAAATGCCAAATCAAAAAATGACGCAACTGAGCCAGTGTTTCATGCCACATCTATACCAGTTTTACAAAAATAATCCCATTAGTATTAGCATAGATGGAAGCCTGACTGTAAACAGTGCTATAAAAGTTTCTGGTATTTTTACCACTTTATTAGTCAAACCTGCAGGTTTAATAGAGCAGTTAAAAATGCAAGGGGATACTAGAGCCTTATGTAAATGGTGACCATGCGTCTGGGTTTGGCCAGAACGGTCCTGGATTTCACAGGCCATCCCAGCTAGTTGGTGAAAATGGAAACACGTCTCAGACTGGTGCCAGCCTGCCTACATTGCCTGTCCCAGCTTCTTTTGGGCAGAGGCTGGAGACAGGGAGCAGGCTGGACTTGGGAGGGGAAGCAAATATCCCAGATTTCCTTACAAAATTAATAAGGTCGCTCTAGTTATGTACAATACAACTTGTATTAATGCTTAGGCCAGCCTGTCTAACCAAGGATTAACACACAAGGGATTTTATTGATAGGTTAGAATAGATAAAGACTTAAGGAACTAAACTAAGGGTTATGTTATGCCTTTCCCTCCAAAGGAGTTGTTCCAGGTAACTACTTGTGGTATCAAGAGATGATCTGCTAAGCCACAATTACATTAACCATGTAAATACATTAAAGCTATGCCTTTTTATGCACCTCATTTTCATATAAACATTTCTAGAAATTAGCCTTATGAGCCAGCTGCATTTCAGAATCGCATGACCATAACTACTCTCTAAAACCTCACTTTATTTGAACTGATCAAAAATAAAGCATGGGTACCCAAGTAGAAAAGCAACAAATGCATGTGCATCAATCAGTCTGAACATAACACACCTATAGAAACTGATACAATACACAGTTATAAGACAGGTGCAGAAAAGAAAAAAAATGGTAAAAAGGGCATTTGATACCAAAACTTTAAAATACACGAACTTTTTTTTGCCTCCATCTTCCAGCACACAATCAGAAATGCGAATAAGGACATCAGTTTCCTCAACACACAAATTTCAGAAATTCAGTATTTAGTTAAGCGAAGCTAAACTAGAGGTGGTATGGTCACCTACCCTGGAGGTTTTCAAGAGAAGACTAGATGGTCACCTCACTGGGCTCACCTAACCCCAGCTGTCTTCCTGCCGGGGGGCGGGCCCCAGATCCAATGATCTGCAAGATCCCTTCCAGCCCTTTATTTATGAACCTATAAACAGTTTCTGCTGAGGCCATCCAATGGCTTTGTACAGCCAGTCCCCCCCAGCAACAACTACACATCTCAATGTTTACGCTGAAATACACTGTAGTTTGACCAGCTTCTGGAGTCAAAGGCACAAAAGAATGCATCTTACTACCCACTTTTATTATATACGTTTAAAAACATCCCTAATCAAATAATCACACTCCAACTTGTGCTTACAACCAAACAGTAACAAGTAGAACTAGACTTTCTTCCTACTCACCCCCGTACTAGTGGAAACTACAAAAGAAGTTCTTATGCTGAAGGGAAACAGGAACACGAGTTACACGTGTTTCTCTACTGCGTTGAAAAGTTAGGTATTTAAAAACTAAGAAAACACAATTTTCTCGATATGATGTCATGGAGATATTCCTTTTTTTTTTTTTTTTAAGTGAAGGTTCTTGGGCACTAGAATTCATTTCCACCTTTAATCTACTAGGCCATGTCCTGATGAGTGCAGCCACAAGTCTGTGGCGCCACATACCACACACATTCAGTTGTTCTCCGCGGTGCAAGGGAGCAGTGCAGAGGATTATTCTGACCCCTGGCTAGCCAGGGGTCAAAAAAACCCAAAACAAAGTGGTAGAAATTACCAAATTTTCTTCAGGCTGGCTGACAGCTCTTTGCAGTGCTTTTCATCAGATCCATTCCATAAAGGAGGCAGTGTATTGTTCCTTTCACTTTACAGATAAGAAAATGGGCTCAGGGGGCGAAAGAGATTTACTTAAGGTCACCCAGCAGTTTCCATTTAGTGGCCTATCTAGCATGCCACACTGCTCCCAAGTTCCAGTGACATGGCTGATGCTCGCAGCTCTCACAAGCAAGAGCAGAATGAGGATATTAAGAGTGTAGCCAGATTCAAAGCCGATTTTCACTCCTACCTAATTAGCACTGCATGTCAAGAATGTCAGTTTCACTTTGACACGGCTTTAGGCAGTTAAAAGCAACAACTAAAGCACTGGAAATACTTTTTCCTGGACCTTACATAAGGCCTTTTTCTCACCTATTTTTCCTCTATGCTACCACCTGACAGGTTTATTCTGTTAACATCTATCAAGTTATCCTGTCAAGCAGTGTCATTTGGACTTATTACAGGAGAAGGTTATGTCCCAGTGAGCAGATTTCTATTCTGAAAGGGGAGAAGAGGAGCACAAAAAAAAATGATCATGTTCCTCTCTCAAACACAGGAATTCATTCATATAGACCAGGAGTGTCAAACTCACCTTGTCCCTTCCCCCAGCTCCGAGGCTGGATCCAACCACGTGGCTCCTCATCGAACAAATCTGGACATGGCGGCAGAGTCCGTGAGGGCTGATGCAGCCGTCACTCCTGTCACGGAGTCACATAGGTGCCCCGTGAGTGTGAGGGTGATTGGCAGAGTTGTCAATCACCCAGGCAGCTCAGGTGCCTGGTTGCCAGGGCAACCAAGTGGGTCACATGGCCGGAAGGGGGCAGGGCCAGGCCTTTATATATAGCT
>NW_017728926.1:9849148-9866785 GCF_001723895.1 Crocodylus porosus | reverse complement strand
CGCATATCAAAACCCCATTCTGGACTAGGGACAGGACACCAATACTGTCCATTAGGGAACAGGCAGCCTCCACAATATATTTAACCATCAAAGTCGTGGCAGGCGAGATTCTGAGGGTGCTACGTCACCCTAACGTGACGGTAGGGGGCGCTAGGGGGTTCACGGCCATCCCTAGCCGCCGCTCCCTCACAACTCCCATTCCCACTGCCCCCAAGTCGCCAACACTTGTTGCAAAAAGAGATCCTTGGGTTTCAGTAGTAGGCCCTAACCCTCCTGGTCCCACTTCCAAATTCCCAACCTCTCTGACCACAAGATGAGAGCTCCCTGGTCTGCATCCATCCCAAGGACCTTCAGTTTGACACTCCTGGTCTAGACATCACTACCAGACAACCGGCGCCAACTTCTAGGAGAAATAAAAGCAACTCAGGACATGGACAGATGTACATTTGAACTGTTCCAAATTCTGCTCCAGCAAGAACCGTGGGATGCCAGAGGACTGAGAACCCTTCTCACGTTATGCTTGAAAAAACAATACCCAGGAGAGTTTTGAGCGCTTTGGCCATTTCTAGAGCACTTCAGATAGCAAGTGGACACATGTACACAGCCTGTGAAGGGCTTCAAAGGTTCTTGTAGCACATCAAATATTACACCTACCCAGGGCCTTATTATTCAATCACTCCCTGAGTAAGAAAAATGGCTGTTTCCTATTCTGATTTTGTTTAGAGGGTTTAGCTGGAAGACACAAGGGTTATAATAATAGGAAGACAACATCCATAAAGAAAGGTGTTGAACAAACCATTACAATCATCATTGGAAGTTCTAGGTTTTTTCAGTAGTGATGAAAAACAAACAGTTGGCAGAGTGCTTTTTTATATCTTATTAGGGGTTTGGAGCAAGCCAGGTATATATTTATTTTACCCTATCATAAAAATGAATATTTTTTAAGTTTGTGCTTTTTGCCATTTATTCCCATAGAGAAGTTGAGGATATAATCCTTTCAACCAGGTACCCAAGACAGACAGTTGCTAAAGAAGGTTTGAAACTACTTGTTTTTAGCCAAATTTAAGATGGCATGCTCCACACCCAGGTATCCAAAAGTTAAAATACTTGCCCCAAAAATAAATTATGATCATCTCTCTTATTTGTTTTTTGAGAAAATGTTAAAAGAAGCTTTTAACATTTTAATCATACTTTTCTTTGCATTTTTGAATAGCATCTTCAACAACCTGGACAAAGTATCTGTGTTCTCTTTTCAGCTTTAAAAACAATCATGCATTTTTATAAATATGGACACCAAAAAGGCATGTCTCATGCCCCTGGTTTTGTTATATTTTTGTAATGAACAGAGGATATGAAAACTGTCTAGATAACAACAGGGACACGGCTTAAATAGTTTTTTCCAAATTACTCATTTTGTGCCATTAAACAGGGGTTAGATTTGATAGTAAAGATTAATTTTTGTCATTCCTGGACATCAAAAAACAGGCTGCTTCTGAAGAAAGTGGATGGTGAAGAGCTGCTCAGAAATCCATATAAAACTTTGCGCTTACGATACAGTAGCAACAGTGGCAATGACAATGTCTCATTTGCAGGATCAAATTCAAATGGGCTGTTATTCCACTTCACTGGCGAAAGTTTGACTCAGTGGCATATCTGATCTTGAGGAATCCAAAGCAGGTTTATTACCTATTTCAGAGGGCAGAAAATAAATCCCTTCTATGCTGCTGTTGAACCACTGGCAATGCTTAACATTTTACTTTAAGAAGCTGGCTTAACTTAGCTCCATTTAATCACTTGCTTCCAACTACTTCCTTTAATTCTAGGCATGCTAAATCAAAATTCCTGTATTGATGCTTAGCAGTATAGTAACACCAGCTTTCATATTTATGATTTCAGGAAGGGAGATATAAAGCACCTTGTTCTTTTGCTGTCTCCATCTATTGGCAGGTGTAAACCAATACTGGAATTGGCAAGTTCACCAGTAGAGTAGTAGTATTCTGCCAGACACAAGCGTACTAGAAAACCTTCCATTTTAACAGATGCTTACATCTTTAAATAGATACTAGATAACTTTAAAAAAAAAAAAAAGGGAAGGGGGGCAGGAAATGGACAGACTTGGAGGTTAATCCAAAGCAAAAAAAGGCAGTTAATATTCTAAGCACCAGAACAAACTAGCTTCTGCACGTACAGACCTCGCACACAGATCAAGGCATTAATATTCTATTTCCATGTTCCGCTCATGTAGTGATTTGCTAATACCTGTTTGCAAGATTCTCTCGCCTCCCCAAAAAACACACACGGAAACGCACTCAGAAAGAATACAAAGATAAAACACTTATTCCCTCAGTCTTTTGCAACAGTTTTTTTTTTTTTTTTTAAATGAGGAAGTGAAATTAATTCTAAAAATGTCACTGTTGCCTCTGAGAAGTATTAACAATGAGTGGAAGGGATAGTGAAAGAGAAAGAGGGGGTGGAGGGGAGGCAATGAGAGCATTAACAAAAGCCCAGCACACTAGCTTTGGCTAAATCCAG
Source organism: Crocodylus porosus (assembly GCF_001723895.1). NCBI lineage: Eukaryota > Metazoa > Chordata > Crocodylia > Crocodylidae > Crocodylus > Crocodylus porosus. Next base: position 9,864,253 of record NW_017728926.1, on the reverse strand, counting down.
GGCCTGAAAGGGTTCTTTGTCTTTCTGGTCAATGGGAGCCTTTTGAATCCCCAACATATAGCTGAAAGAAAGTGAGGGTGGGAGGAAGGAGTGCTGTCTCTTTAGGGGATGTCTCCTCAGCTGCCAAGCTGCAAGAGAGGGGACTCTTGCATGAACACAGTGGAGCTTTCCAAGCAGTCAGTAACCCAGCCATTGTCTATTAACAAACAAATTGAAAGAACATACTCCACACTAGCATAGAACCTGACTTCACTACGGGAATAAATTCCAGAAACAGGACATCAAGCTCCCGACGATCCTCAAAGCACCATATAAATAGTAAGCTATTAGAAAATGAATCCTTATTTCTAAACTGTTCTTTCATTTCTGCAATCCTCCTCTTCCAACAATAAACTATTGTTCCGCTTGCCGTACCAAGGAAATATTTGCGTTCCTTCTCGGCATCCTTAAACACTGAAACCTGCTCTATGGTTCAAGATGATTATGCAGTATGATCAAAAAGAGCCATATATAATATAAAAGTACGATACTGTTAGAAACTATTCTGAAGACAAAAAAGGACTTTATTTTGGTAATTCTTAAGACAAAAACAGGGGGAAAAAGTCTAAATTTATTAGTATCATTGAAGTACCATCATCTTCATAACCAAAATATCTAGCAAACATGCCAGCATAGGGATAAAATTTGAATATACTTTTGCCCTTATCCAGTTAACCCTGTTTTCAAACCAGAGCCAATAAATCCCCCTCCTTCAAACCAACACTGTACTCAATGGATCTGAGAAATAATTAGATCTACTGTAAGACTTACTACCCTTTCAGGTTTTTTCCACTGGAAATACATTTCCAACTCCAAATGTTTTATGCCCTTACAGGAAACAGTTGACTGACCCTCAAAAGCAAAGATGACAAATGGGACTAACAGATGCTTATTACATTTGTAAACAAGGACCCAAGAGGAATTCTAGTTGCAACCTGCATCAAGTTGGCTATCCTCCACTATTTTAGCTGGCTATTAAGAACAAATTCACGCTCTGTAAAGATCACCACACTGTGCCAAGTTTCCAGTCTGGAGCAATGCACCTCCCTTTCATTAAAGTTTTAGGAGCTACTAGAAAGCATTTTGAAAGTAGTTTTAAATACGCTGAATGACATTATTAATTCAGTCGTATTCCTCTTAAAGTTTCTAACGCTAGCTGTGCAGAGAGATACTATATTGATGCACAAAAACGTTAAATTAAATACCTGCTCCTTTAAAAAGGAAAAAATCAAAAAGTTTCCCCATTAACAGTTACAGGACTTGTCCATGATGTCACTGGGTTTTGGATCAAGTTGTCCAAGAATGGTTATTTAACCGACAGTGCACTGTGACTCTGAGAGGCACTGTCCACTCAGACCGACCTTTGGTGAACACGAGACATGAAGTTACGTTCTTTGAACAGCAGCATCTCTTGGGTATGTATCCCAGCCACCCTTGGCTTCCTGCAGCTGAGAATATACAAGGCTGGAGAAACTCCACCTACCAAAACTAGAATTTGAAGTATGTATGATCATTAGGAAGCAGTATACATCCATACCTATTCCTGCTTGAAACTCCAAGGTATCGGATGGAAGACATACATCGCAAATGGAGCCCACAAATTAGGTAGCTGCCAAGAGAGAAGACACTCATGTGCTTTTTTTAGAGCAGAACCTACGGCAGTTTGTTTTTGAGAAACATTGCAACCAAGCCTAACATCTGCAAAATTTCCCATCACCAAAAGATAAGGAGGACTTCTGGCTATTGACTTGCCTGAAATTTATCAATCAAACATGTATTCTAAAAGTCAAAAGGCATGGGTGTGGTATGACAGGATAACCAGTTGCTTTTCATGCTGATACAGCACATTACTAGGGGCCATTCGTAAGCTTACATAACGTCCTCAATGAAGAGCAGACAACCCCTGCATGTGATCCATGTTCCAGCACATTTACGTGCTACAGCATCTCCTAAGGAGTCAAGAAGCATTACCCGGCCTTCCGTGTAGATGTTCTTAGTGCAGAAGTGAAGCACAAATACCTTCAGCTGTGCATTCTCGCTCCTCTTGGAAAACAATACTCTGAGCAGTAGTCTGATACACATCCCTCTCCCAAACAGATGAAGCGTAAGAGTAATTTTTACCAATTAGCCTGGCAGTTCTTGGAACCCATGAAATGTGGTGTCTGTGATGAAGATGGGTAAATCCACGTACAAAGGGATGAGAAGGGCAGGAAGGGGAAAGGGGACTAGTTGGGAACTAATCCTCAAAAGCCATCTTTTCGCCAATGTGCAGGAAACAAGAAGCGGCAAGAGATGATCTTAAAAAAACCCTAAAAACCCAGACGAGTCCTACAAGTAGGACAGCCACGTTGCAGAAGTTGCATGTGTTCCATCTTGCAACACAAGTGAGAAGAAGGGAGTAAGTTGCAGTTGTGGCCATTCTGCCCTTTTATATGCTGGACTGGCATACCCTGAAAGGTTGAGAGGACACAGCAGATACTGCAGCTTAAGAAGAGCCCAGTCTTGCATGCATGCACACAGAGAGTGAGCCTTTGTAGATAAGTACACCGGCTAAGAAGCAAGAAAAGGGCATTGTAGGATTCCATTTTGCGGCCACGGGCAGGAAGAAAGAATTGGACATTTCAGCTTCTCCATCCTTTACACATCTGTTACAAGAAACAGGAGGGTCGCCATGGTACTGATAAAGCCCCAAGAGACGCCGTGAAAGTCAGACTTTACATGCCTGAAGCACATGCATGCTAAAAGGTAGAATCTAGGTGTATAAATCACTCAAAATACCCACATTTCCAAATTTATCCTTTATCTGCCAGGGTTAGCTAGTTATCTACAACATATAATAACTGGAAGCCAATGTTTACAAAGCCCTACCGTTTTGCAACAGTACATGTCCTGAAGTGTACTGCTGCATAATGGCATGCCAATTTCACTGGGGCTTTTTTGATTCTTGATGCATACTGCTCTTTGGACTAGTCCAGGTAACAACAGAAAATGGTTCATAAAAAAGCAAGCGCTAAAATTAAACTAACAAAATAAAATGTTCAATATATAAACTGTCCTGAAATTGATGTCATAACACCGATTTTTGTAATAGCTAATCATAAAGATGCAAATAAGCTTTTAGCATCACAAATGAATAAAAGTGAAATATGCTATTGCCACACTTAATTTTATTTTGAGTCCATTACATAGGTAGACGGAGCACTTGTTAGCACAGGGAGCCACTTTTAGATTTTCAACGTGAAAGAGCTCCAGTTCTTATCTGCATAGATAAAGATCTGTTCAGAACTACGATCTGTTGGCTCATTTGAAAATGGTAGAAGATCTGATTTAAAATGTGCAGAGGCAGAAAAGGATCTTGGAGTCATCATTGACGCCAAGATGAACATGGGCCAGCAGTGTGGGGACACAGTCTGGAAGGCCAGCCGCACCTTGTCATGCATCCACAGATGCATCTCGAGCAGGTCCAAAGAGGTGATCCTCCCCCTCTATGCGGCACTGGTCAGGCCGCAGCTGGAGTACTGGGCACCACACTTCAACAGGGATGTGGACAACATGGAGAGGGTCCAGAGGAGGGCCACTCGCATTGTCAGGGCGCAGCAGGGCAGGCCCTACGAGGAGAGGCGATGGGACCTGAACCTGTTCAGCATCCAAAAGAGAAGGCTGAGGGGGATCTAGTGGCCCATTACAAACTAGTCAGGGGGGATCAGCAGGCACTGGGGGAGTCCCTGTTCCCCCGAGCACTACCAGGAGCGACCAGGAATAACGGTCACAAGCTGGCAGAGGGGAGATTCAGACTAGACATCAGGAGGCGTGACTTCACGGTCAGGGCAGCTAGGATCTGGATCCAACTTCCATGAGAAGTGGTGCTGGCTCCTACCCTGGGGGTCTGTAAGAGGAGGCTGGATGAACACCTTGCCTGGGTCGTCTGACCCCAGTACTCTTTCCTGCCATGGCAGGGGGTCAGACTAGATGATCTGCTCAGGTCCCTTCTGACCCCACAAACTATGTGCAAAAAGTTCCTGTTCCTCTCACATCCTGTGCAAAATGGTTCATATCTGAGTACCTGATGTGGAGCTGAGGAGAGGGGCAAGTGCTTCTGAATGACTTGAAAATTATGGTAGGTATTCAGCTTAAGCATGAGCTCCCAAACACTGGCACTGTGAAAGTTAACGCAGTCTTTGGATACGACTGGCTCAGGTAGCAGCAACCCCATGGCCAGACTCCATCATCCTTAGTGCCCTGTTTGCTTGCCCCAAATGTTACTGGGTGAAGTGCTAGGCCTGTAGGCAGATGAGCAAGGTGAGAGAAGCTCACCCCCATACACAGTGCTGGGTGCAGCACTGCCCTGCTTGGCTCCTATGGCTGAAAAGCAGCAGCAGAGGGCTGCACGAGCTATGGCAAAGATTCCCGGATCAAGGGGTAACCTGGGAGTCCCCTCAATAGTCAGCACCTGGTGCTGGTGCCTGTTTGTCCCACCCTTGTTACTGTGTACAAGAGCAAGAACCTGACAGTCAAGTTAAAATTTCTTTGGCAAATTTGTAGACAGCAAAAGGAAGTAAATCTGAAATACCTCTCTAGGCTGTAAGGCTACATAACCATTGATGAAAGGAAGGCTTGGAGCCTTTTCAGGGAGACTTATGACATGTCCTTACATTATTCCCAGCAATTCTTTACCAGGGACTGTACTGAACTGAAGCTCTAATACAAAGATACCCGGGTTTCTACTTACATATTTCAAATGGTCGTACTCTGAAAAGTAATCCTGAAAACTGCACTGTGGGAATGATTTCTGTATCAAAGTGCACTTGTAAAACAAGTAAAAAGATGGTGACTGATAGTAATGTAAGCTCAGCTACACCTCACAAATCAAGCTGGTTTCTCTCCATCTAGCAAATCACCAGTACGGATCCTGAAGCTGAGGCAGCCTGCCTTTTCACTCGAGGTAGTCAACTCAGAACTTCTTGTTCAGATTTTTAAATCCTGAAATTTCATGGGGTTGTGTCATGAAATTCCAAAGCTGAAATTTCAGAAAGTCCCACAGACTGGAAAAATCCACCCTTTTTTTGTTTGCTTGTTTTCAAAAGGCTGACACAGAGGGGGTCCCAAACAAGAAAGTGTCTATGCAGTTAGATCACGGAAGCCCACGCCTACCATTGGCTCTAGCACAGCACACTGCTTGGCTCCAACAACATCCAGGTCCCTGGACTACTGCTAAGATTTCAAGGTAACCACATCCTTGGTTTATGGGAGCCTAGAAGCCCTGGACATGTCTAAATTGCTGCCCCCAGAGTCATGGACCCTTCCAGGCTGCTGACAAAAGACTGCCTGACAGGCATTTATGTTCCAAATGATTTAAGAGACATTGTCTCAGAAATGTTTAGCTTACAACGAATTACCGGTTTCCAAGACAGGAAAAACACATTACAGTGGAATCCTTTCCATCAGCTCTGCTTTATACCTGAGTAGTCTCACTGCCTTCAGTAGGATCATGCGCTTGTAACCAAACAGAAGACAGACTCTTTGAGGCACAAGAAAATAAAGTTTATCCCACTTAATTTTTTAGCTCCCCAGAGCTTTTGGGAGCAACATACTAATTATGATTAAAACCCATATTCAACCTTCATGACACACCAGCTCATTGAGCAGCGTGGTACAATTTTCATAATCATTTTTCAGGATAGACTTAAGAAACCACTTCAAAAACCAGTGGCTCAATAATGCATGCCTCCCTTTACTTGCATAAAGTGATGGTGAAATTCTGAATGTTGCTTATTATAAGGAGAATGATTTCACATCCATTGATGGACAGGTATAATCTAAGAGAGAAGACCCTAACTCTCAAATGACATCAGGGTCAATATGCCCCCAAAGCATAAGTACAGACTGTTTGTGGAACAGTATATATGCTGAATTAGTTCTAAAAATAACTGAACTACAAAAGCAACAGTCAACTCTATTATTCAAATCTTGATTAAGCAGCACATTAGACATTAGATATAATCAATCTACCTCAAGTGATTATTCTGAGACTAATGCCTCAAAGCCTTTTTCCAAGCAGAGAAGATCCTGTTTTAGTTTCCTTGCAGTAAGATGCAACCATCCCACTGAAATTACATTGCAACATTCTTTTATACCACTTAGCAAAGCAACTGCAGTCTTTGTCTACTTTTATTCTATGCACACATTATGTAGTAAGCCAGGTATAATGAACTTCTGCCACTTCCAAAGGTAACTCACAGGACATACGCTTTGCAATGATCCTGCAGAATGAATGCTCCGAGTTGAAGAAAAGCAAGTAGGTAACCTTAACTATTTTTATGACCTGTGACACCAACACTCCTAGCCATCCCTTTAAACTGGAGAGACTACAAACCATTCAAAACTGAGTGGGTGAGGGAACAGCAAGCCAAAAGGGACATCTGGCACTAAGCAGTTGTCCAAAGGTATATCTGGAGTAAAAGCTCAATCCATAATATTTTGAAAAGAAACCAACAGATGACCACATGAGTACCTACCCTTGTTATAGGGGAAGTGGATGTAATAAAACTTGAGAGCCAAATGCAGCGATCTAACAAATGATATTTTCTTTTATCAGATTCATGCTTTGGGAACAGAAATGCCCTGAGTGATAATGAATATGGAAAAGAAAGAAAATACTGTTGCAACCAAGTTTCTTAGTGAACACTAAATACAACTGCATAAAGGAGGATTGACTAGAAATTGTCCACAAACGTGGTTTATTGAACTTAACACTGTAGCACAGGGGTTGTGAACTGGGGGTACACGTACCTCAGAGGGTACCTGGGAAGGCCACAGGGGGTATGCGGCGCAGAGACGCAGGGCTGCCACTGTCATCCAGCACTCCGCTGCTCTGCACCACTTCCCCGTGCCCAAGTACCTGTCTCATATCCAGCCAGCCTTCAGCACTCCCCTGCACCCCACTCATCAACCAGCTGCTGGGAACCTTCCCTGCCACTGCTCCAGAATGGGGTACAGTCCAGGAGGAGTACTCACCAGAAGTGGTACACTCCTTAAAAAAGGTTGAAAACCGCTGCTGTAGTGAGTGAGAATTCCAAGGAAGTTGGAAATTGCTCTGTTCCTACATCTGGCCAGCTGTGATGAAGAACCCACTAACTACATCTGATGACACTACCTTATGCTCCACATGCCCGCACCCAGTCACATGCCCACCTCTCCTTCTCTGCACTCCCTCCACACCAGTCTGCCCCGGGACCTATGTCAGCTATAAATACTGACATAAAGAATAAGCTAAAAAGATATTTCTAATCTGAATTTATACTGCAGATGTGCAAGCAGCTCAGAACTGCATAATTTAAAAGATTCATTAAAGCAAGTAATTGGGTTAGATCATGGGAACAAAGGCTTACTTTTTGGAAGCGCAGCAAGTAACATTCTACTAATGCTATCATCATTTCTGATCTTAAATTAGGTTTCAACAACAGAACCTGAGTACAGTTTTTAGAGCATTGGTACTCAACCTTTTTAGACTCAAGAGCATCCTTCAGAAAATGACAGCTCTTAGTTTTCTTTTTTGGACTATGGAACAATTTTATACCTTGCAGGGAACTCAGAAAGCCCACAGCAGGTCAGAGTGATTTTACCATTACAGATTTCTATTTGAAATCTCTGGATTTATTTTGTGAGTCATGTCTGTACACCGAACCGTGCTAACACTGCATAGCATCTTGGCTGAAAACCACTGCTCTAGAGCAGCGGTTTTGAACCTGTGGTTTGCAGTTCCGCTATGTCCAAAATGCCTATGATCAAAAGTATGACAGTACCCACACTTAAAATTCAAAGGGGTCCACACCTCCATTTGAAATTTTCAGGGCAGTCTGCACCTCCATTTGAAGTTTTATAAAGATCCTTAAATGGAATAAAAGATTAGAAATCACTGCTGCTGTACAGCAACATAACAGACTGAAAAAAAATATTTTTTCCTCCTTTGCTTATTGAATGGGATCTCATTAACAGTCCAGAGAAAACACTTAAACACTTTAGTTTTGAAAAGGTTCTACTGGAGTGACTTCTCTGCACCACACAGGAGACTATCCATTTAGGTTTTATTTAATCTACAACATAGATGGAAAGTCCAGACTCTCTTAAACTGCATTCTTAAGAGAAGCTGAATCTTCAAATTTTGATTGCAGTGCACCTACCAACCTCCAGTATATAGAGTTAGGTCTAAGACTGGAAATAGCTTAAAAACAGGTGTATATGCTACAATGTTTGCATCAGTAACTCAAGATATTAAGAAAGATTATGAATCTGAATAAAATGATATACTGACTTCTGCCTTGGTCTTCCTCAATGCATCAACACACAACTTATTCACTTTCAGCATTTCGAGGCATTTCAATTACACTAGGCACATACCCTCTTCATGTAAAGAACTACTACTACTGTTATGTGAAGTTCAGACACCCTTATGTCAAACATTTAAAAAAAAAAAAAAAGTACTCTCCATCTCCATAACTATGAATATCAAACAGTTGGTTAGTGTCTTGCTCTCTGGGTTAACTTTCTGACTCAGTGTCTATTATATTTCATGCTGTAACTTCACAGGAAAATTTAATGCTCTACTAGTCAATCTGTCAGTAACCAATTTAATGACAACAGTGTTGTCACCTAAATTGATTATCTCATTGCAAACAATGCAATAAATTCTAGGAATATGTTTCTGGAGAATGTTAATGCTCCCTTCAGCTCTCAAGTCTGTAGCAGCTCATAATTTTTCCCAGTAACACTTAATCTAGCAGTTTATCAAATACAATTAATTTAACAACCCTCTTGCCACATGTGGAGCTTATAACTTTTCTAGGGCTAGGTTCAAATCCCACACACTGCACCAAGTGACATAACAGTTAACATACATCAAAACCAAGCCTACTCCATACATCTCGCATAAACATTTTAGTTAATTTTTAGCACTTTAGTTGTTCCACAAAAAGTTAGGGATCACCAGTGGGTTCCTTTACACACAGCCTACATACCACAGAAATTTACTTTCCCTCCCTTGAATACACTGTTGAAAGATTACACTATTATGTTGCCACAAAAAAACTTTAAAAACAAAAAAGTTTGAACGAACAAACAAACAAACAAACAACAAAACCCCCCAAAACAATCCTTCAAAACGGCATTTAAGAAGGGAGTTTGTCATTGATCACTCTTATACACCAAGATCTTCCATCCAGGGCCAATAATCACATTAACTGGGACCACTGTAGGGCTCAGAAGAACCTCCCTGCCAGAAATGCAAAATAGCACAACAGCAATGGAAAAGGGTACACTAAGAGGAACAAAGTAAACAGGCCTCTGGGATTTACAGGCCTTGCATGTTCAAGTAACTCATTTTAAGGACTACCCCACAGGAATCAAATTTATTTCAGAGGCTCATTATAGAAGCTCTCCCTGCTATCAGCTAAGTAGGCTGCTCTGAAACTGGCTTCTTTGAGTGCAAAAAAAATGCTCGATTATATACTATGTAAATAAGCAGAACAGTACCTGGGTGCCAAAGCACAGGTAGACCAGAACAAGATTTAGAACAGGCAACCAATCGGTTCATTTAAGACATTTCAACACCTATGTAATGGGGAAGAGAGATCAGTATCAGTCAGTTGTTTCTCCCAAAAAAGTATTTTGGGATTTCCAAGGAAATAATAAGGCACCCACAGTTCACAATATCCTATAGACATTTTGGGAAAATCTTGCCAGACTGCACTTTCACTAATGTAATTTCTACTAATGGCATCAATAACAAGAGCACTGGTGTTAACAGGCTTTTCCATTCCCTTAAACTTTGCTGTAATCCAGATCCACTTAAAGCAGAGTTGGGGGATACCAAGATAAAAAAAAAAAAAAGCATGTGGCCTACACTAGGGGTGAGCAATCTGTGGCTGACAGGAGACTTCAGTGACACAACAGTGGGGGCTTCAGCTGTGGGCACTCACCCTTTTCCATTGCAGGAAGAAGTGCCGGCTGCAGGGAGGTCCTAGAACCTATCCATGCCTGATCCAGGGTAGGTCATTCCAGCCCACACCGTTCTATCAAAGTATTCAACAAATTCAGTAACACCGGAAGGGGCTATGACCAACAATGCATTTGTTCCATGTTCTATTTTGCAGTCACATATTCAGGATTCCAGCTCGAGGAGTCACCTACTTACGGAGCTGTAAGTACTGTCACCGCCTGGTATGTGTATTTGTCAGTTAATACAAGTGTTTACTTCTGTGTTGGTGTGGATGAAGAAACAAGGCTTGAGGAAATTATCGAGACAGGCACGGATCTCTTATGTTTTCCTCCCAGGTCTTATCTTGGGGTGCCAAGGAATTGGAGGACTCAGCTAGCTCCACAGAAAGATTTCTGGAATCCACTTCAAGCAAGCGCCTCTGACCAAAGCAACATTAAAATTATTCTCAAAGGCAATCTACATTCTCTCTCATCTGAAAGGAGGATCTCTATGCCACAGGAATCTTTGCAAGTGAGGACGTATACTAAGAGAATAGGGTAACCAGTAAAGAGGGGATGGTATTAAACAAACAAACAAACAAACAAACAAAACAACCCCAAGCTACAGCAACAACACAAGAGGAACCAGGACATCTCTTGTGAAAAGGCTGGTATACTCAGCTCACCACTGCAGCCCCTGAGCACCATTCAGAAGAGTATAAAATCATATGTAATATTCTCCCCCATGTTCTGCCTGGGAAGGATTGTTTGCACTATAAGGTTTTGCTTATTTTTTTTAAACAAATGCACACACTTCTGCGTGGGTTTTAAGAAAAAAAGGTCAAAGAAATGCACCTCCTACTTAGAGCACTGAAGTTTGCGATGCCTTCACATTCCTGTGGGAATTTATTTGGGGTCTTTTAAGTGACTGTTGAGAAAGCTCTACTTCACTTAAGAGATGACTCTCCAACTTGTAAAGCTCCAGCATGCTCAGTGTGCACCTGTCCCATCTGGTCTTCACTTGCTCATCACAGCTGCCCCCAAACAATGTCTTCCCTCATTACAAAGTCTTCAGATAATCATTTTTATTGATGGCTCACTTAAATGTTTGAGTGTCCAAAAGTTCACCTGCTTATGCTTCCTCACCACCATTAATACCCCTTCCATGCCCTGCAGAAGTCTCATTCCTTTTCAAACTCCAAGTACCTCCCTCCTCCTCTGATCTTTTTCTTTAAGACCCTCAACTCACTGTTTCTTATCCCTACTAGTCGCGTCTTCCTCAAGGAAAAAAAATCCACATTAACTTTGGAAATACACCTATCGAACAGAAAACTCCCATACAAAAACAAAAAACAAATTAAGCTTGGCAATGACAGAAGTAATCAATGCTTCCATTTTCAGTGTTCCCCATGCCACAAAGTTCACACACCTATGCAGTTTTTAATTTCATGACAACACTTTATTTCAGAGAATTCCTGCTTTATTCAATACGCATGGTTGGATTGTGCTCACTGAATGAGTTAGTAGTTCAATGTTTATTTTTATCTTCATCTGATGCACTGTCCCATGCCTAACTTATTTCAGACCGTGCAAATGCCGCACTAAATAAAGGATTTATTAGCACCCACACAACCTTTTTAAGACATGTACAAGTTGGATTGGACAGCTGTATCTCCAAATACCTCTTCTGATAAGTAAGATAAGGAAGTATTATCCCCATTTAACAGCAATGGAACAGAGATGAGAAAATTAGGTCAAAATTTACAAGAACAGTCATCAATACTAGGTGCCCAAATCAGGATGCTTAAGACCCAATTTGCACTCATGTTGACAACCCTCAACTCTCAGAGAGACTAAAACTAAAATTAGGCAGACACAGCACCCTGGAAAAAACTAACTCAGTAGCTACCATACATTGCGCATTTAGAAAAATAACCATATGCAGTTATTGACCAGGTCTAATAACGCCAGTTTAACCAATTTTCCTAACAAGATGTACAAAGCCTATGGCAAAGTCATGGATCAAACTCCATTCTCCAATAGCCTAGTGCAGCGTCTTCAATGCAAGACTGTATCTTTCTGCAGCCTCTTTCCCCATTATAAATATACACACTCAAACTTCAGCAGCAAATGAACAAATGTTTTAGGCAACATGGACAAATACAACTCCGAGATATGCTAAATACTATTTACTTGGAGTAGTAATTAAAAGGCAGAGATCTTATAGCTATGGAATCATGCATCTCATAATGCATGCTCGTGTCAGAATTACTAACAAATTGTTACTTAATTCAGACATTTCTTAACTTGCTGTAGTTAAGAATACTACTAAAAATACCTAACCTCCAACATGGATCACCAGAATTCAAACCCAATATTCTTGAGATCCATAATTGACTTCTATCACTGAAGAAAGGAACAACCACAAACACTGTGAGAACTATTCTTTGTGGATGAGCTAAGAAAAGGAGACTTAACAGATACTTTGCCAGCTGACGGTTACACATCTTTTTGAAAGATTCCCAGAACACTGGGAATCAGGATTCTTGATTTGTATTCCAGAATCCAGAACACAAGTCTTGTATAAAGGACTAGTGCAAAAAAGAGAGATTAAATATACTGTTCTACACTTTGTTTTTGTTTTGTTTTGTTTTGTTTGTTTGCTGGAGGGGTGTATTTCAGCATTCAAAAAAATGGATACCATTTAACATGGTCAGACCTTATTACTTGGCATGCTTTAATTTACAAAGCACTGAAAAGTACACTTGATCTGAGCCTCCAAGAAGCAATACAGCACAGCCAAATACCACCAGCGTATCTGAAAAGAAGGCTCAGGAAGCTCAAAAATATTAGACTGCTGCCCAACCTTACCAATCCACAGAAAATATAAGTGAAATAGAAAATGTGATCAATTATCTCCACATCAAGACCTAGTCTACATCAAAAGTTGCACAAGTTTAAAATGGTTGATTATCACACCTTAAATAAAAGTGGTGCACCTGTGTTTTGACAAGCCTAAGTTTTTGATTATGTAAATGTAACTAAAAGCCAAAATTGCCTAAGATAAAGTTCTCTCTGGAAAAAATATATTCTGAATGGCAATAAATTTAGCATAACAAAGTAAGGGTAACCATTCTTTGCAAAGGATTTCCCTTCTACCTAGCCAACTGAATTACTTTTGAGAAACGGAGTTAAGAACTAAAAACTTAATATCCATCCCACTGGTCATCAAATACCTCTCCATCAAAATTTTCGTGTGTAGAAACACTGGAGAATAATAGTTGGATCCTTCATCACTATTATTCATGTTATTACATCATATTAATCACATTATTACTTTTCTTACATACATTTCAATGCAATTAATAGAAGGTTTATCTATAAAATTTCTGTGTGCTCTCTTAGGCCTGGCCCACGTAAGTCTGCTCTATTTACTAAAAGCATTTTTTTGTTTTGTTTTTTTTAAACCCAGTCTAATTAAACACAACCACTTGTGAGAATAGCAATTAAGATTTAAACCTTAAGTCAATATAAGTTTACAGACAAAACGTACACCAATATACCCAACTGTCAAGTGATGGAATTTGCTGATTAACAATTTTTTTTAATCAATCTGTATTAAAATCAAGGCAACTTGCATTTTAAAAAGCCTTAGAACTTGTCCTGTGTTTAAAAATTACTGAATCACAGAAATTTGAGAAGCACAGAGAGGTAGGTGCACAAGTACAGCTGACTTAGAAACATTTTGGATCTGGAAATTTTGGAATGCAGTTTTGAGAAGAAAGTTATCTAACTCAAGTTGGACTTGCTAGCACAGAAGTTCTCAACCTTGTTAGACTCAACACACCTTGTAGAAAATGTTTGCTTTTAGTTCACTTGTTTTTTAACTACAGAAAAACAGAGCAAGCCTTGTATTGCAGAGAACTCAGAAAGACCACAACCGGTTGGAAAGTTTAACACTATAGCCTACTATTTGAAAATCTCCAAGCTTATCTTGTGAAGCATATCTTCACACCTAACTGTGCTAATATTGTGTGGCACCCTGAAGGACCCTTGAAAGGATCTTATGGGAATCCCTGTTTTAGCACCTTAGCCAGCTGGGGTGGGGGTGGAGGAGGAAGGTTATGAAAATGTTAGGGTTCCCTTTTCTTACTAGATCCATGCATTTTGGTCTCTTGGCCATCTCATTGTGTGGAAATTAACACATACCCAAATTGGTCCTAAAACTGAATTCCAGATACCTTGTCAAATGAAGTGGATTAATACCCTCACCTATGCAATCAAATGAAACAAACAAGAGAATCAGAGTAAATATTCAGAGTGACACCAAGATGAAGCTCAGTAAAAAATACTTCACTCTCGTAATACATTATTGGCTCAAATCACAAGTTTTTCTGCACCATAACTAGTTTGTCTTCAACATGTCTTTGGATAAAGAGAGAGCCATAGGTTCACTGCATTTCGAAACTATAAACAAGCAGAAAAAACAGCAAAAAAGCACAAAATGTCATGGGAGTGATGAGAGGAAGGGGAAAAAAAAAAGGCGGCATTTTCTGTGTTCAGTTATCCAGAAGTCTCCTAAGGACATCTCCTCGGTTTAAATAGTCAATGAAGTATTTCTACAAATCTAAACTACACTACTGTAGCTAAAGTGAAATTAACAACCTTTTCAACAACCTTTTAGGTGATTAGCAGTAATCAAGGTGAACAATGATATTTGGGGTGGAAGGGGATGCAAGTAAAGAGTCTACTTGTACCCCAATTTGGCTGAACTCAACTGAGTACTGAAAGGCTTCAGGCAAACTGAACAGGAACAGAAGAGGGGAATGAGCTTCTAAACTTATCCACTCAAACAAAGTATTTCTTATAGTCTTTCTAAACTAGAACCAAACTTCTTCAACACTGAAAATGATGAAGTAGATGAGGAAAATATTAGCCTGCACAAAAAAACTACTGTTTCAAAGGTTTTGAACAAAGAATTATTTCAAAATTGCACGTCCCTGTTATTTTTACTACAGTTGCATCATTAATTGCCACAAAAAATGCCACTGTTATCCAGCCAATTCTAATTCCTCTCTCAAACCATCTTCCAAA
>NW_017728926.1:9840265-9849019 GCF_001723895.1 Crocodylus porosus | reverse complement strand
ACAGGACAGGATGGGCACCGTTCATGAGTACACGCTACCAAATTGATTATTGAGGAAATAATTAAAGCAAAATGTAAACACTGGATCACTGTCAGTTGGAGGAAAAAAAAGCAGAAATCATGATTACTACCCTAAAAAGTTAGATAACTGTATTTCATATATATCACATATTAATTATAATATTGCACATATTGCACCCAAAGGGCCTTCCATCTCAAAACAGATGTACTCCAAATCTATTGGAGATTTCCTACAATGAGCATGGTACAAAATTGGAGGGAAATACCAGCTCTCTGCCCCCTGAAATACATACACTAGTCTGGTAAACTCCAAATTAAATCTTAAAAACAAAATGGAGATTAAGATCTTAACATACTACTTTTCCCTAGCTAGAAGGATACTTTAAGTATAGCAAATCGCTATAGTTGCTACTAGGATAATTTATAGCAACATACAAAACACTAGTATTTAGTCAGTCAAAGTTTCCATAGAGCTAGGATGGGATCACTTTACAGTGTCTTAAATCACTCCTTTCAAGGAGAGCCCAGAGAATCACAACAGGCAATTGCTTATTTTGCCTGAGGTGCGTCACATGCAGGGTCCCACAGCATTTTTCCTGTCATCCTTCTATTTAACAGCTTTACAGGTCTCCAGGGGATATAGCCTTTTGGGCTGTAGATTCACCATGCAGATATTCAATTCTACATGTGTCCACGTTATTCTGTCAAAACACGTACACCTCAAGTTCATAACATGCAATACATGTATGCATACATTTGGCTTCCTTGCATTAAAAGGTATGCTACAGATTATTGGCTTTCCCTATTTCTAAATGAAAAAACTGGACTTAGTCCCAATGCAAAGAGAACTAAAATGATGGAAGACAAGGGAAAACAGAGTTGAAAAGCAGACTCTTCCCAGACAGGAGAAGAGTTTTGAAGTACAGTATTTACTTGACTCTAACTCAATGCTGAATTTAAGATGAGCGCCCCATAGTTAGATGCTATATATGGAAAATTTATACATTTGCTATAACTTCCCTGGTATAGAAACTAATTATTGGAGGGCTGTCTTCAATTCATATCCCCCCCTACTGCTACACAGCAGGGAAAGCAGTGGATAGGGGATTCAGGTAGCACCTTTGCCCTCTGCTTCCCCACCACTTCTTCCAACTACACCCTTCTTGCCCTCCCTGCCACTCCAGCTCTGCACAATCCTTGCCCCTTCCCCTGCTCTCCAGTCTCTGCCTCTTTCCTCACCTCACCGTCACACTGCTGGGCTCTGTTCCCTCCTGGAGCATAGGATGTGGAAGCTCAGTACCTGCTGGGCATGCAGCAGTATCAGTGCTGCTGAGTGGCTGGGCAGGGGACAGAGTTTCCATGTGCTCTGTGCCTGGGAGGAAATCCAGCTTGAACCTGAGCCAAGCTGCACCTGACAGTAAGGGGAGGAGGAGGTGGGGCAGCAGAAGCTGCAGAGGGCAAGCAGGGAGGGTCAGGAGGCTGTTGCGAGTCTGACTTGGACCCCAACCAGGACTTGGGGCCAGTGAGAACTGCAGCAGCGGTCTGCCTTTCCGCTCATCCTATTACCTGCTCTGCCCCACCCCAAATCATATCCAGACACTTCATGGAAAACATGGACACCTGGAGAATCAGAGTCTGGGCTGCCAGTGTAGTGCGAGTTTTCAGATGGTGCACCACACTGTGAACAACTGCCCCGCTAGATCATTTAATGGTGATCTAAAATAGATCCATGCAGCTACCCCTGAAGCAGTCAAATGGCTATCAAATTTGGATATTAATCTATGAATCTATTAATCTATGAATGAATGTTGTAATCCTAAAGTGTCATATGAAAGAGAGTGACCCCCAACCCACCACACACACACTCACACACACCTTCTATGCAAATCTAAGATAAGGGGCTCCTCCCCCCATGCTGCCTGAGGGAGGGAAACCTTGTCTTACAGTCAAATTAATGCACCTTCAACTCCAGAGATTTCGCCAGTTATCCATGTTTCTCTCACCTCTGGGCTGGAATGTTCTACTAATACATTTTCCCTGTAAACACTCAAAAATTCCAGATTAGCCAGCAGAAAATGCAACTGCCCACCACTTAAGTAGAAATGGACTTCATTCCTATACTCCATGCATCACATTGGTTTCTGGTCCAGAAGCCAAAACACATGTATCCTGTTCAATATGTGATGGTGCAGGTTCTGCAAATACCACTGAGATAGCTTCGGCATAATAAACCTCTTTTTTTTTTTAAAAAAAACATGGGGGGGGTGAGAGGGGCAGAGTGAATCATTCAAATTAAACTTGGTATGCAAAGCCACAGAATCAAAGGATCACAAGCACAAATAAGTCTAATCAGTATACAAATCTACTGCATAAAACTCATTTTATTTAAAGGTTTTTGACAACACAACTGAAGAGAATAGCTCACATTACTGAAACATCAGGGAAAAAAAAGTTACAGTCTTACAATATGTGGTATGAATATATTTCATAATATTTGCATACCAAACAATGATCTCAGATCACATTAAGAGAACACTGAACATTGAAAAAGAAATCTTAAAAAAATTACAATTTAAACAACTGTTGAGCTCTTTCAAAGCCCTTTTAATTCATAATGGTGAAGTAAAACATTAAGAATTACAGGCTACAAACAGGTCAAATACTGAAGCACTGCAGTTATAATGTCACATTCCAAAACACAAAAACTAAAGAGCCAGTTGTTTAGAAAAAGACATCCGGTATCCATTATATATATTTTGATAATCATCAGCGAGAAACAATGCCATGCACCACTATAGATGACAGTATGCAGAACTCAAAAGCAGTCAAGGGGCCCAGAAAATTTATAATAGTCAAATAATACGCAAATGTCCATGTTCTACTGTATTTTAAAGACTGAGAATTTCTATACAAATGGCTGTTAAAATCGAAAGGAATACGCATTCAAAACTCAGTGGATAATCAGGAACCACAAGACTTTCCAATACAATAACAATACTTGACACGGAACTTAAGACAACAATACATCATACACATTATCAGTATATGGCATGTTACAATGCTTCCCTTGCTTTGTTAAGGTTTGTGCTTCCCCCCCACCCTGCCAAGATGAAATGAAGTGAAATAAAAATGGAAGGCTCTTGAATAAAAGCCATGTTCTAATAAAGTATAAATAAATATTTTTTTCAATTGACGACCATGAGGAAGCGCCACTGTTTCCCAGGAAGGACAAAAGTTTAAATGGATCTCTTAAAGGAAAGCATGGAGGAAGTTTAACAACTACTTTTAATTCCTTAAGACATGAATATTTTTTAAGGTTCTCAATGCATGTAACAAATAACGAGTGGACAAACACATGTATTAAAAACACAAGTGGAAACACCACTTCTACCTCAATTACAAACAATACTGAATTTACACTAGTAAGCCACGTACTGCCATCCCTTTTGGGCAGTGCAAACCATGGCCCTTCCTTCTCCACTCTTAATAACTACATGGATGACAGAAGCCAAACAATCTCATAATATTTTAACAGTGCACTACCTACCCGGCACTGACATACAAGTTTCCTCTTGAAGAAAACAGTGGGGGGGGGGGGAAGAAAAATACATTCTTGTCCCATTAACCTATTTCCATGCCCAGCAGCAATTTGACTCAAGTCCCATCAGCAACAACATGCCATTATCAACTGGGAATGGAGAGCAGAAGAGTTCCAGGACACTTTCCAAATTTATGCAAGAAAGTGTAAAAGTAACATACACAAGAAAATTTCACTAACCCAAAAGATCTTTTGCAAGCTTGAGTTCTAATGAAAATATGAGCTCCTAGAAAGTTTATCCCTAGATCACCTGCTTACTCTTTTACAGGCTGGGATTCAATAACACTTACAATAATGTCAAACACATTCTCACCCCCCTTGCAATTCTTCATTTGACAGTTTTTATAAGCGTAAGTGCACGCATGCACACCACAGACCAACTGTACTGTAAAACAACACTATTAGCTATCTATAATTGCTAGAGGAAAAACTAAAGACACTCCAATCACTTTAGAAGATTTCCTCCTGACTAAACTTGTCAGCTGACCAGCCCTAAAATTGTCAGACTGAGACACAAGGAAAATGCAGCTTACCTATAACTTCACAAGAGATATTCAAGACAATCCGACATGACTATCCAAAACGCAGATAAGACCACTACTAGTTCTGTCTGCTGCAGTAAGAACCTACATTATAAGGAAGTTTTTCAATTGCAAGATAGTTCTTAAGAAACTGACAAAACCCCAGGCACTCAGATTCATGTTTTCCCTTTCCCCAATAGTGAGATTAAATCTTAAAAACAAACAGAGAAACACAACAACATCCAACAACAACATCATCCTGTGTTCTTAAAAAAAACACAAACACTGCAGATAAACAAATATGACCCAGCAAGGATGAGGACTTATTTTTCGTTAAAAATACTTATTGCATTTCCAAAGTCTGTTTGGGGCAATATACCCATAATAATCTTCTCATCCAGCAGAGTCGCATCAAGTTTTATTCCATTTGATATGAAGTCTCAAATGATGAAAAGGTCACAAATTAATGAAGGAAAAGGGATGTAAAATGTTTCAGTGCTGCATCCCACACCCCTCTCTCAAATTTAGGAAAGGACATCAGGTCTTCATTATCAACTCAGAAGTCTTCTGTCATTAAGAAATCCATTTTAATGTTTGGTTGCAAGAATATTAAAATCCATCTGTTTTAAAATATTAACATAGAAGACGGCACAGAGGTAGAGAAGCCCTTGTTTCCAGGCAACGTGATGTTCTGATCCTTCTGCATTCCAAGCGCCTTCAATCATCAGCTCAAGGACTTGGTCCTGGTCTTCAAACCCAATACCAGGTAAGTCACATCAAAGACCACAATTCTACCTACCATGCACCCCCACCCCCTGCAAAAACCCACTCTTTTCTGGAACATGCCACTCCTTTGCATACGTGCCACAGATAGAACATTCTTTGTTTAGGAGGACTGGCTGTGGAACAGACTAACAGAGGTCAGAGAAAATCTCCTGGAGTTTTTTTGAATGAACTGCACTTATATATTCAGACAGAAAAGTTGATTCCATGAAGTTGACTAGCAACTTTTCTAATTCATCCAGGAAGCTCTTGCAGATATATGCTCTATACGAAAATCATAAAACAGGTCCTCCTCCCCAGCTTTACCCGAGCTCAAATACCTAGCGGCTCTTCTATAGAGATAAAATAAAATAGAAAAAAAATAATAATAAAAACCAGTATTTGCATAACCAAGGTTGTACAACACATCCTGAATCTGATGTGGCTGCCTTGCTCCAAAAGCCCTGAAAAATGCTCATGCTGAGATGTGCCTAGTTTAACTCTGCAACAGTTTAGGTGATAAATTAAGGTCATGTTTATTGTTGCCTGCTTTGAAACCATCAGTTATCAGGAAGTTGAACTGGCTCCAAATACAAGTCTAAAAAGAAATGAAAGAAAAGAAAAGGAACCTATCACCACAATAAGGGGAGCTCAGGATGGCTCTAAATTGGCTGCAAGGTACATGTTCAATTAACCCTGAAGAGCCAGCAATCTGTTTGTCCTTTATAATGTGCTATTTGCTGATGTGCAGACTGATGGGAAAAAATGGATGACTTAATTATATTCATCACATCAGCAATATTTACTCCACAGCACATAACTTTTTTAAAGTCTTTAAAAAAGTAGTTCACTGTGAAGTGTATGACAAAAGCGCTCTTAAAACCCATTCTTGTTATAAGCAAGAGCCTGAGAGCATTGGAAAGGAAACACTTGTAGTTTTAAATATACTTTACAAGTTCTATTGAGCAGAAAGGCAGAGCTCCAAGATACAGCATGCACCTTTCTTATTTTATAGCTTAACTTAAAGAGCGTTACTAGGGAATAACGGTGTTAAGCTGGATCAAATTCCTCAGCAACAGTTTGAAAGCTAGAGCCAGAGCTAGAAAACTGACTTTATTTCTTCCATACAAAGAATGTCATTACTTTCCAGTGAGATAGGTATGCTACAGGTGCTTTGCCCAGATTGAAAGTTTTCCAAGAGAATATCACTTCTCTAAATTTGGGTTTTAGTTGCCACCTGCCTGTACTGAAACTACAAAATGGATTTCATACGACTTTGACAGGAAAATAACTTTTTAAACCATCATATGGAAAGGAACTTTTACAAAACTCATTTTTCTTGCTGTCTTCACAATAACCTCCTATTTAGCAAGCTAGACAACAAGAAAAAAGTGTCATTGGGTTTCTAATTTTTTTTTATTTATCACTTTCCAGTTTCACTTTCCTTTAAATGAGAAAAAAAAACAAAAACCAAAAGGAAACACACAGGCACATTCCCCTCTCCTCCAGTACTATATTCTTCCTATTGTATCTCATTTATTCCTTTTCTACAAATACATGTGGACCAAATGGGTATCAGCTCTCCTTCCATACAATTCTTTTTTTCTCCAGTTTGTCCTGCTCAAGCATACTGACAGCCTATGCCCATTCAATTAATACAATAAATTAGATATGCACATACTTCTGAAGACGAGGACACAGAATAAACCCTAGTAAACACAGTTTTAGCTTTGCAAGCCTGATCTGGAGCTTCAACAGTTGGATCAACATAAAGCATGCTGGACATCTGCATCAACAAATAAATCCCTGTACTGCCTTGGAGAGAAAAAACACAAGGACCTTGCAGTATACTGATGCTGTAGCTTATCTGCTGTAAGGGAATGCTGCCTTGATGTCACAGAACATGAAAAAAATACACAGCACTGAAAATAAGGATGAACTTGGATGACCTGTGCATTTCAGTACATTTCTAATGAATTTCCCTCTCAAGTACTCACATATTCAAATTTCCATTTAAGCTTTATAAAAGGTAACAGCTTTCACTACTATTTGCATATACTTCCAGATGTTAGCAGAAAGCAAAACAGCCAAGACATTTGAATAGACGGGAGTTAAAAGGAAATGGGAATGGAGCATCCATACATGATCACAAGGATGGTTACAACTTTAAAGCTTGAATCACTGAAATCATTCAGATTCAGAAGCACAAAGTCACAATTTGTCGCTTACAATTAGAAACCACTGGTCTTTCTTCAAGTTCACACACCTTTGAAACTGACCTTGTTTCCCTTCCTTTTAGGCATCTTGATCTTCGTACCCAATTACAGCCACAATGTGAAATGCTGCAATATCATAACTGGGTCCTTCATGAAGGAACCAAGTCCACAGACTGGGACTTTTTTAGGCTGCCTTCAAAAGACAGTCAGTGTCCATCCCTGACACAGGCAAAGTCTATCTGTTAACTACACTAAAGAACTCACAAATGCAGTGGCATTTTCTGTTTCGGTCTTTACAGTACATGCCAGTCTTGCAGTCCACAGAAGCTACCATTCACAGAAAAGTATTCAAATCCCTCCAAGATGCTTTCAGGGATTACCTAAGAGTAGTGCTTTGAAAAGTCTCTCTCCGGCTCCCAGATCCAGGCACGCAGAAGCCATTTAACTGTCAACGCACAAAGGTGTTGTATACCAAACAGAAAGTTCAAAGGAATCGGACAGTCCAATACCTTCTGGGCTGATCAGCTGAGCACTGACTTACTCTGTGCAAGCCAGCCAGCTTCCCCACTGTAACACTTGGCATATGGCTCAAAGCTAAGCAAGCTGCCCTGAGCAAGTTTTACCTGCCACTGCCATGCTTGCTTAAGGAGATGAGCGTACGCTATTCCAAACCTTCAAAAGCAAGAACTTTGAAAACTTTTAGCAAGTTACAAGCTAGTCCGATTATTAAGCAAGAAGAATCAGCTTCCCATTACCAATCTTCTCCAGCCTATGGAGACTTCACTTTGACCTAAACAGATCTTCGGTGTCAATTTGAGCAAAATACATGTGACAACGACAAATGCAATTTTCGCTGGAAGTTCAACACAAGGAGCCAGACAATTTACAGAAGGGTTTGTTCCTCCCGCCTTGAGATGCGAGTGAGAGCAACAAGCCTGCCATTCACCGTAAGAGAAGCGTCATACGCGCCTACACACATGCAGTGAGCTCGCTGGACGGTACGACCGCACAGAAAGACGTCTTGCACGTTTATCGCCTTGAAAGCATTGCTGCCGGTATGAACCATCGCCCTGCGGTCACCGCGCGTTTCCAGCAAAAGACCTGGCGGTTACGTTCTCTCAGCGCCACGCACGGACAGTTATTTTCCCGGGGGAAGAGTTTCTCCCAAAACTTCTGAAAAATCGCCGGGAGATGCCGGAGCCCTGTGGCATGGCACAGCGCGTGCAAGCCAGCTCCATTCCACTTCCCTGCCGGTCTCGGCGGCGCGCACGTCCTAACTCCGGGCCTAGTTGCGAAGAGCGGAAGACCTTTAAAAACCTTCGCTGGGCTCCGGGTTTCGCACCGGAGACGGCTTCCTTCCCCTAGCCCCCAAAACACCCACCGCAAAAATCATCCTCGTTATTCAAAACTTGGCTGGAGGCAGCCACTTACCTCCAGGGATTGGAGGGGAGGCAGGGCTGCTCCCTGCGCCCACCGCCGGCCCTCCGGGGAGGGGGACACGCGCGGCCCACCCCGCCCGACAACAGGTGCAGCCCGCGGCACTCCCCGGGCAGGGGGCACCGCTCGGCGAGGGGCCGAGCCGGCAAAGGATACTGTTGGGGTGGCTGGGGCGGCAAGGCCCGGATGGCGGGGTGCGG
>NW_017728926.1:9837564-9840127 GCF_001723895.1 Crocodylus porosus | reverse complement strand
GGCGGCTGCGGGGCGATGCCGGCGGATTCTCCTCACTGGAGCAGCGGAGCATCAAACATGGCGCCGCGGCCGCCTCCAGCAGTCCGGCAGGGCGGGCGCTCGGGCCTCTCCGTAGACGCTCGGCTCGGCCCGCCTCGGCCCTTTCCGGACGCGCTCGGCTTGGCCCGCCCTTCGGGCAGCTTCGGCTGCCGGCACCGAGCGGCTTCGGAAACGCTCGGCTTCCCTCGGAGTCTTCCGGAAGGAGCCGACGGGAGAGGGCGGGGGGGCCAGGTGCTCACCTGGCAGGAATCTCCTCAGGGCCCCCTCGCACGCCTCCCGCCCCTGCAGCTGAGGCTCTCCCCTGTCCTCTCCCTAAAGACACAAAAAAATGGACTTTTCTGTTCTAACGTGAGAAAACTACAAGGGCTGCTCAAAAAGTAATCCAGACACATGTTATAGGGAACAAAATATTGGATTTAGAGGGGATACACATGGGTGCATGTGCAACCCGTGAGCTTGGTGGTGCACCCCCTGCAAAAAAGCACCACTGACACTGCTGGCAGTTACCACTCGCCACTCCCCCCTCTGCCACAGACGCTGCCAGCCGGGTCTGCGGCCAGTCCCTGGCTGCCGGCATCGCTGCCGCCACCCATGGGAGCTCGCCGCCGGCACTGTTGCCGCCACCCGGGGGTAGTTGCCAGGCTCCCCCAGCCTCCAGGGGCATGTGGCATTCATGTTTACAGGGATTTGGGCTTAATGTCCTTCAGAGTACCCTCCTTTTGCAGCCATGCACTTCTCCCACCGTTTCTGCGGAATTGCTAAAAGCTGCTGGTCACATTTTGTTGTAAGGTTTCCACATCACAAAATCCCTCTCAAAGTTTCCTTTCATTGAGGGTCGCACGAGGCCGTATCAGGCGAATATGGAGGCTGAGGCACTTGTGGGATATGGTGCAACAAGGTTTTCTTTCATTGAGGGAAGAGAAAAATGAAAGGAAGATGATTTTGTGACAATAATTCATCTTAAAAATTTCACGAAAATTCCATTTTCATGGATTATTTTTTATCATATATGAGGCCTCTTAAACTGGACATCACTTGGGGCAATGGTCTCCAAACTTTTCATGGGGAAGATCACTTTTTAAAAATAAAGGTCACTCCAGGATCTACTGCACCCCTCCAGAGATGGGGGAGGTGGCACGGGGGGTGGCTATTGGAGGAGCTCCCCCAGCTCCCATCCTCTCACCACCGGGCCAGGACCAGGGCCCCACTTACCTTCCCTTGCTCCTGGCTGGGCCCCTGTGGTCAGTCGCTCACCACGGAGCATGAACAACTGCTGCCTCCCTAGACTGGAGAGGCACCATGGCAGCAAGCGGGGACTGTCCACAGCTGCTGATGGTGGTGTCTGACAGCGATGGCGAGCGGGGACCATCCACAGACACTGGCCTCTTCCACCTTTTCCAGGCTCAGTGCTGCTCTGAGGAAGGGAGAGGATGCGCAAAAGCTGTCCCTTTGCTTACACAGGGGCTGCTCCAAGCTGCTGGCCTCTTCCTGCCCTTCCCAAAAAGGGGTCAAGTTGCTGGGGGCAGGGGAGAACCCCCATTCCCCCTCCTGCAGCAGCCCCAGGTAGTTGGTCTACCCCAGGAGAGGGTCAGTGCTGCAGGGCTCACTCAGAGAGGGGTCCCACACCCACAGAGCTGACATTCAGCCCAATTTTCAGCCAGGGTGCCTTGAGGGCATGTTGCAGACTGCTGCACGATGTTAGCCCTGCTAGATGTGCAAAGACAATTCACGTGATAAACCCAGAGAATTCAGATCATGACAAACAGTCTGTCCTGTTATGGACTTCCCAAGTTCTTTGCACACAAAAGAATCACTCTATTATTTTTCCATAGTCAAAAGGCATGTGAACACTAAGAGCTGGCATTTTCCATGGGATGCCTTGAGACTAAAAAGGTTGAGAACAACTGACCTAGATGGCTGGAGTCTCCAGTGTTATGGCCAGCATCCTGCTACACATTAAAAGAACAGGAGTGTTGCAGCTGTCCCTAGCACTCCGCGTGCACTGGGGCACCTTCTCCCTAAAGAGCTGGAAACCAACACGCCTCCTCTTCCTCCACACAACTCCTGTTCCATTCTGGTTTCATTCCAGCCCAGCCACACATACAGCAGATTCCGGGACACTCGTCCCTTCGGGTGAGAGATGTGATGCAAAGTAATAAGTCCTTACACTATTTCCCATCTCTCTTTCTAAAAGAAATGAGATTAAATAAGAATGGTTCTTTCAGCTGGCTGCTGTACTTCAAGGAAGATGTGGACAAACTGGACAATGTCCCAGAAAATGTTTTTGGGCCTTTTTTTTTTTTTTTTGGTGGGGGGGAGGGGGAGTTAAGAGGTCTACAAGACATAACATGAAAGTTTGGAAGAATCGAGTATGGAAAAGGGTTGTTAGGATGCGATATCTTGCTTGTGTCTACAGGGGACACAAGTAGTAACAAGTAGGGCTGTGCGAAGCTTCAGGTGGCAATTCAATTTGGAGGAGATTCCGCCTGATTTGGTGGCCAAATCTCCAAATTGAACCAGGGGA
>NW_017728926.1:9833274-9837464 GCF_001723895.1 Crocodylus porosus | reverse complement strand
CCCCCCACAGGTGCCCTGCCCAGGCCAGATCCAGCCCTTTAAGAAAAAGGGCTCCAAATCAGATTCAGCCAAATCAAATCAGGACAGCAATTCAAATCACCGAATCAAATCCCTGTCCCCTGAATCGGCCAAATCCAAAGCAAATACTAGCCGTTTTGCACAGGCCTGGTAACAAGCTGAAGTTTTGACATGGGACATTTAGGTTGGGTAGTAGGAAGAATTCTCTAAAATTTGAGGGTGGCTAAATAATGGAACACATCATCTATTTTAGAGACATAGTGGGTTCTCAGTTTGTTTGGTTTTTTTAAGTATAGGTTAAACAAGCACTTGTCTGGGCTGATCTAGACAGGGGCAATCCTCCCTTGAGCAAGGGGTTGGATTACATGATCTCTTCAGATCCCCTCAAGCCCTACATACTATTATTCTGTTATTTTATCAGATCTGATCTTGAGGAGGTGCTGAGCACCCCCAACTTCTGTTTAAGCCAACAGGAGTTACCAGTAACATCTTAGAGCCAGGCCCATTAAGCCTCGTCTTTTCTGGAAAAATAAGGAACAATTGAACTCTGCCCGTGAGCTTCAGGTCCTGTGTTAAGTTCAGGACAGGGTAAAAGGTAGCTTTACCTTTAAACATGCCTACTCCCAGAGATGGATAGTCCCTCTCCTCCCCCCCCGGATGTTTGAGCTGCTTCACGATAATGTTAAGTTTTTTCATTGCCTCTGCCCAACAGGTGGGCATATACAGACACTACAGGACTCCTGCCGCACCATAACTTCTGTGCATGAAGGCTTCTAGTATTCTTTGCACCATAAGTTAGCACAGATCCATTACATCAGCTCCCTACCACCTGTGGCATCTGACTATTGTGGCAAAATCCCCCAGGAACTAGATCAGTGGCTAGAAAGCTGACAGAAACCTGGTAGAGCCAACAAAAGGCTTTTTTCAGTCAGGACCGGAATGGTTCCTGCACATCTGAGAAAGGGTTTACCAGCTTCCTTTGGTCCATTAGATGCGTACTGCATTTGACATAACCAGCATTTCAGGACAGGTTGAAACCTGATAATGAAAGAATTTAAAATGCATTCCCTAGAATGAGGCCATTAGTATTCCTTATAAATCTCTTCAAATTTCTGAGGGATAATTACATTGCTTATACTGTGTGCAGAACTGTGCCTTTTGTGCAGCTGTAAATTTATGAAAGATGATTTATAATAAAATATTTAAAAGAAGAAAATAATGAACATGACTCGTAAAGTGGAAAACTCTCGTTATAAAATAAATGCATATCTAGCTAATATATTCACATCCTTATAGCCTCCCCCCATTGAAACAGCACTTCCCAGTACTTGAAGGATTACTGTGTTTTTGACAGCTTTTCAGGTGGTTTTATCTGAGGGATAGATAGTAGCTGCTGCAGTGGAAACCAGTTCCACTTTTTAGGGTCTAGGTTTGATCACCTGCTCCCTGTTCAAAGCAGTAGGCATTGCGGTGCAGATTCTCACCTTGATAAGGCTCACAGAGCTGATTCGACATGGTTGAGTCTCTGGGGAGGACAATACTTTAGTTGAAGAATGGTAATTTCAGGAGGACAGGACTTGCTAATTCCTTGGTACTCTAGCCCTGCAGAGAGAAAATAGGATGAAGAAGAACACGCAGGGAGGGCTGCTTGCCTTCTACATTTCTCACAGGACCAATGCTCTATTTATCTGGGGTGAAGCTCAGAGCAGCATTCAATAATAGAGAAAGAGGTAGATATTTTTAATACATTTTTCCATTGTCAGTTTTATTTGATCCAGTCCTGTGTATAATGACAAGGACTGTGCATTAGCTAGCTGGAAACTTGGATACAATTCACAGCATTGCTACGTGCTTCCTGGGTGACTTTGGGCAAAAACCATTTGGTGAGCAAAAACCATTAATTGTAAGTAACAAAAAGCCAAAAAAAAACCCGGAGGCTCTAGTGTAGACACAGTAATGCTAGCAAAAACTAGCACTCGTACTGGTGTTGCTCACCAAACTGGTACAAGAAATAGTGACAGCAGCAGCACTTTTTGGCCTTTGTAAGCTACATATACACTCAGAGGGTTTGCCAGAGGTACAAGTACAGTGGACAGATCTCCTCTAGTATATGGTAGGCCTTAATCATTTTGAAGCTCAGGTCCCTACCTGTAAAATGGGGTTAATGCTATTTCTATACCCAAGAGGGTGATGCAAGAAGAAAGACATTAAAGATTACGATGGCATTCACATACAAGTGTAGATGGAAGTCATAAATGATCCCGGATAGATGCAGTCTCCAAACACCTGAAAAAAGGGGTGTTTGTGCCAGAAAACTTGCAAATAACTTTTGTCCAACTATTTAGTTGGTCTAATAAAAAGATGCATCTATACAAAGAACCTTGCTGGCCTACATCTTTAGACCATTGTGGCTACAACCAACAACCCCAGACAGATTGCGTCTCAGATGGGCTGCTAACTGCACAGGGTCAGCTTTAGGAGATGTGTCACATCAGAAAAGACCCATATAAAGAAGTCTAGTACTAGTGTATTTTTAAATGAATGTAGGCACAGCTAGATCTCAGGAGAAAAGCTGCTGTTAACTGTGCTGCAGTTCTTTTGAGAAGCCATGCATATCACCAGTAAAAAAATATTATTCCTGCCTTACTCGGACCAGAATAGAGGTGCTATCTACAGGATCACCACAACAAAAGACAAAAATTACATGGCATAAAAAAAAAAAAAAAACCAAACAAAAAACCACAAGAGTCAGCAGCAAAGGGAAGATGACTAGCATGCTATTCGGTTTCTGTTTCCAGCCATCTGTTTTTATTGCACCAGTCATCCATGCTCCAGCATAAAGATCTTGCAAAAGGAAAATGACTACGGTTAGTGAATTCTCATCTCTCTCAAGCTCTTCTCAAGGAGCTAGGTGAAAATTAAACTGACTAGGACTGAAAATCCTTGCCAGCTCACTAGGAAAGGATACAAAGGAAATTTGTTAGTCCTAGTCACTTTCCATTTGCAGCAAGGGAAAAATATTTAGCTGTAGAAACAGCTATAGTTACTCTAGCCAATTTGCCTCCACAGCCTGTGGCCTTTTCACTTATACAATACTTCTGCTGCCAACCCTAAAGAGGCAGCACAGGCATCAAGGTAAAAAGATGCAAAAGCTGCAGATTGAAAAAGTTTACAAAGTGAGGGAGCTACAAGAACAAAACGAAGAGGAAAACAACCAACCAACCCCACAAAAAGAGTTTTGTGCCCAAATCCTTGGGACAGTCACCATAGCACCTCCTAGCAAATACCACTGCCTTGGAGTCCTTTGCAGTGGCTGTATTTTTAGGTGAGACAAGAGGTAGCACATGTAATTGTGGCACATGGTGATATATAATGCACCGAGAATGTTTCAGGTTTTCCTTCCCCTCTTTTCAGTCATGGGAAGCAGCAGCATGGGGCTGCTAATTACTGCTGGGGAAGTGAGGAAAAGTTCATACTGGGAGAGATTGGAGCCCTTTGCTGGCATTCTCACAAGCCATTAGAGTTGTGGCTGTCTCCAGTTAAGACATCTAGCAAAAGCTGCAATTATCTACTTCTTTAAACTTTTGCTGGGAAGAAACATTACTAGGTGCTTCCTCCCTCTCAGCATGGCTGGGAAACAACTAACTGGTGCGATTCAGAGACAGAAGACCTTGAGAACTAAATCATCTGTGGACTTCCCTAAAAGCTGCAGGAGAGAGAGAAAAATGAAGATCTGGCTTTCCTTCCTCCAAGCAGCTGCTGGGCGATAGCTGAAGCCAGAATAACTAAAGTCAGAGAAGCTACGCTTACACTGACAATCTTATATAAAAACTGATTTTGTTGTAGGATATCTATGCATCAGCAATAATGGATCTCTGCTGCATCATTTTTTTAAACTCCAGCTTTGCCCAAAAACTGAAGATACCCGTTATAGTACATAGTGGCTTTAAGGCTTGGACGCAGCTTGACCATGCCCATTTCTGGACTTCCGGAAGGCTTTCGACACTGTCTCTCACCCTGTCCTCATCAAAAAGCTGGGGGGCTGTGGTGTCGATGCCCACACGGTCAAATGGGTCGCCAACTGGTTGGAGGGCCGCACCCAGAGGGTGGTAGTGGATGGGTTCTTCTCATCAGTGACTTGGATGACGGGGTAGAAAGCACCCTGTTCAAGT
>NW_017728926.1:9791297-9832499 GCF_001723895.1 Crocodylus porosus | reverse complement strand
TCTGACCCCGGTGCTCTTTCCTGCCAAGGCAGGGGGTCGGACTAGATGATCTACCTAGGTCCCTTCCGACTCTAGCTACTATGAAACTATTTTCCATCCAAAATGGGGACATCAAGGAATTATGGGAGAAGCAGGGCTATATCCTTGCTCAGGTTGGGGAGACCAGCCAGACTGCCTCCCAAGAGAGCTGGTAAGCTGCCCAGTAGGAAATGTCAGTGTCTGCAAAACACAGAAATAGAAGAAACCTCAGGAAGGGAGCATTGCTTAAGGTCTAACGTAGAATATTAGGAGCCTGGAGGGAGGCTTAAGTGTGTTAAATGCAACAAGGAGCACGTGTCTTCTTCACACAGGTGTCTTGCACCTAGTTCTGAGTTGTAGGGTTAATCCTGCCCAAGGAGGGACATCCCCACAAAGCCCTACTCATAGCATTGTTCTGATATCCCTGCCAGATGCGTCTTGCTGCATATTCCATTGGTCTTTGTGGCAAGACACTCCAGTCTTCTTCCCCAGTCCGCTGCAACAATTACAAGAAAACTTGTTTGTCATTTGAAAGGAACTGCGGGAGGGCACTGGAGAACTGCCACCACCAAGTGGCTTTGCCTGCATCCTCACTGCAAAGTGAGTGGGTTCCAGCCTGCGGTAAAACAGAACTCAGATTCAAACCTACCCAGGTAAGCACCTCCAAACCCAAGTCGTAGTTCTCATCTCTTGGGAACATCTTGTTCTGTACAGCCATCCTCAGGAGGACAGTCATCCGCAAGCTTGTTGTACATGAGCAGGCATCTGCTTTTCCCATTACAGTTATTAGTTTACTCATCAATGGCATTCTCCAAAGCTGTCCCACTTCACACAGGTGCTGGATTTTTAAAGGTTTTTACAATTTGTGCTTCAAAAATAGTTGCTGCCAAGTCAATTCAAGAATAGTTTTTCTACTTCCGTGGGGCATGCATTTAGAAAGCACTTCTCTACATATATGATCTTATGTGGGCTTGTAGTGAGCCGGGCTTCCTATTTGCAAGGAAACTGGCTTGTTTTCTCACCTGCTAAGGGACTCATTACCCCACCCAAGCCACTTTTAGGTTATTCTTCAGCCAAAATAAGTAAAATATCAAAGAAAATAGTGCCTTTGCCTACCACTTCCAGAGGCCCTGTCCTCCCCATTCTTTTCCTATATCAGTGTCTACTTAAAGACCTGCTTCTCTTGTGCAGCCCTTCTCTTATTCCTCTGGAGTGAACATCCAATTCCATTCCCAGAAAAGTCTGGTAAATGGGCAGGGCTGGGTCCTACAAAGGCACAGACCATCCTGTTATATGGCTTTTTAGACAGGACTTTTCCCTCTGCTGTCACCACCGCTTCATCTCCACTGGCAAAATGCTGGGAGCAAGGCAAACAAGGGCAACATTTCAGGGATCCCCTGTAATGACCGTACTGCTTAGCAGGGTGGGAGGACATGGTGCAGCTACTTGAGGCCCTGTCTATATTACCCACTTGTACAATAGTCTTAGCTACTGGTATTTACGACTGCCCATGCACTGCGAGATAGTCCATGCTGCACAAAGTTTAGAGCAGTGATTCTCAACCTTCTTAGACACAAGGCACCCACTGAAAAAAGACAGATCTTTCTCCACCCCCACGCCCCTCCTAAACTACAAAAACACCAACACTCTTTTCTGTTGCAAAGAACTCAGAAGGATTGCAACTATGAATTTTGTTTTGAAATCTCTGCCTCTGTCTTGTGAATCATGCTCGCCTACCTGACAGTTCTACCCTTACAGGACACCCTGCAGCACCCCTGAAAGGATCTCAAGGCACCCTGATTGAGAATCACTGTTTTAGAGTCTAATTGCACAAGACAGAAAAAAGGATAAGAGGGAAAACAGAGAGAGGAAGCAACTTGCCCAGGGAATCACAGCAGGCCTGTGGCAGAACTGGGATAGACAGGTTTCTAACCCTCGGTGAATGTCTCATCTATTTGATAGACAAGAGAGTCAGATAGCTTGCATTTTACCTGTTAGTGAAGAACGTCGCCTTTCAAAAGGAGAAACAAGTAAGAAATAATCTAACAAGACATCTCAGTGGAACGGGTCTCCACCAGATGTCATATAGTTCTATCACAACCAAGCTGTTTGCTCCAATTAGGCAAACCGAGGAGGAACAGGATTTTGTAGAGGTTAGTGCCCAATGCAGTTAAGATTGACCATATTCTAAGCATGGCACTTATGCTGGTACAACCCCCTCATGCGGAAGGAAATTGGTACCGAGAACAAATTGACGTTGATGGCCCTGTCTGTTTTACAAAAATAACTGTCTGTAAACACAGCTGGGAAATAAATGCCTTGCTCAAGCATCTGATTTTTCTCTCTTGCCTGGTTGGAAAAGAAGAGACCTCATATTTTAACTTTGCAGGGTACCTCTATTAAATCAGGTCTCCCAAAGAAGTCATGCATTGGTTTTTTCAGCCCCCTTTAGGGCCATATAAATTGTGCTTTTTTGCCACTACCATGTCCCAACATGTTTATTTGCATATTGCACATAGGGTCCAAGGTTCTAGATCCAATTTTCTAGGCTCCCCAGGTGTGAGAGACCCAAGCAGCAGCAAAGCAATTGGATCCGCTTACCTCGTGGCTCGGGCTGTCAGAGTTTTCTCTTAAAATAACACCACTCCTGCTTGGGAAATGGGAGTGGATGTACTTTTAAATGCAGCATTTGTAACCTCACTATAACACTTCTGTTGACTAAGAGCAAGTGAAAAAAAAAATGCAAGTCCAGGGTTAAGCGAAAATAGGTCAAGTTCCTAAATGATCCCGGCCAAGGCAGTTTCCTAGGGGCAAGACTTTAAAAGGTGTTCAGGCACCTAAAGATGCAAATAAATACCCAGCACAGTTTAAGAGTAGAGGTACTTCTGAAGAGTCCACTGTACACCTGTAAAATATACCTGGATATTTTGCAGATTTGGCCATCTGCTCTTCAGTCCTCCTTTTAAAAGATGAGGCTAACAGTATTTCCTTCCTCTCAGGCACAAGTCGCTCAGACAACATGGTAATGATGAGATCCTCTAAACACAGAAGAGATGCAAACCACTACCAAACATTCCAAGTGAAGAGAGCAAATGATCTCATTTTGATGCTGCCAAATATGGGACAACCGGGCACATTACATTAGCTATGCAACTGGCAGGCAGATTTGGATAGTTAGGGCATGCAAAGGCCGCTTGTATTATCTCAATTTCCTGTATATCCAGTTCACTTCCCCCCACACACACGCACTTTTTGGCACATTTACAAGCGTTTAGAAATCAAGTATCTATTTAACTTGAATTTACACCACTGACCTATTGTTTCAGCACATCTCTGACCCTTTTTCATTGTCACTGGCCAATTTAATTCATCCATGTGTCCAGATCAACGAGCAGCATTGGTAGGAAAGGAGCACAACTATCCACTTGGGTAAGAACTATTCAGTAAAAAAAAGTTAAGCTACTCAGTAGACATGTACTGCATATACCAATATAGGCTTGCTGTAAAATCTTTCCCTTTCCACGCGTACAGCTTCTCTTGAAAAAGGCATGGAAAATAAAGCCCCAATTGTCAAGATTTAGGGATCAGTTTGATGGCATCAATATAAAATTAACCGTCAAGATAGTTGGGTTGATTTTTTTCTTGCCTTAAACAATCACCGTGGCTTGGTTCCTCCCTTAGACCCTATGAAGTAGATGCACTGCTGCCATTAAACTATAATAGGATACAGCACTACAAGCACATCTGTTAAACAGTAAGATTAGGAGTGCAGATAAGAGCAGTTCAGCGGGATTCCTTGCAAAAGAAGTGACCTAAATGCAGCCATTTCTCCATTGCCAGGCTAAGCCCAGTAGCCACCTTCTTTCATATCTCTAGAACAGGGTATGAGAAGGAATGGATTTTTCCCTGTGTTACAAAGGTCACAGGCTTGCCTTCTGTCAAACCAACAGAAGAGTGGTTGACTATACAGATTACAGCTAATCTCTTTCACTTCATCTGGAACAAAGAAACAGCCAATGCAGTTTTCCAGCCACATTCACTTCTATCAATGGGCACAGCTCCACTCAGGTCCATTACGTTACTTCTACTTGTGCATGTATGGCAAGTGCCCCAGTCAGATGGCTATCACAAGGTCTGTGATCCTGGCTGCATATGGCATGAGTGGCACATCACTTTTATGCTGGCACAGGGCTGAATCCAACTCTTCAGGTGCAAGTGGTCACCCATGAGATCCTTTGCTAGGTAAGGAAGCAGCTGCAGCTGTCACGGGTCAATGCTCCCAAATGGAGCCATTGGGACAGTCTCTTACTTAAACATGTTTAACTAGAAACATAAAACATGCTTTAGCCGAATAGAGGGCTCTGCATGGCAGGAGACCCCTTCCAGTGAGGCTGTGACAGTGATGGAACTGAGGGTCAGTGCAGGCCATGCTGCTAAGTCTCACTCAGTTTGCTATCAGAGACATCTTTCCTGAGACCCTGCAGAGCATCTCCATTGACAAGCTGAATGCTCGTACCCATGGGATGGACCACTTCCTGAGGGAGCCTTGAGAACTGTTGTGCTTCTCCCCCCACCTCCCTCAAGTGTTAAACAGACTCTTCAGAGGGTTCATATTAATCCTAGAAGCAATGTCACTGCCTTTTGGTATGCCATTAATGCAAGTCCGTGAAATTACCCCTTCTGACTCAGGCTAAGTTGCACCGCATTGCCTACTAGAGGCATACTCTGAATTGTCTCCTGAGCCAGCCATGCCCTCAGGCCTCCGGAGCTGGAGACAGGTATTTGCTAGCGGATGTCCTCTACCACAGTTGCAAGGAGCAGCATCACATTGCAGCATGTCATGGGCACTAACCTACTAACAGATAGGTTCATCAAGCATTTGCTAGAAGTTCAAAGATTGCAATCAACTCTTGTATAAAAAATAGTAGACCCCATCGCTGCCGTCTACAGACATACAGGTTCCACCAAGCAAAGCTCCGTCTGTAGTACCAGACACAAAAAGTCTGCTGCTTTCTCCATGCTACCCCCTTCACAAACACATGCTGTAACTACAAGGAAGCCACTGAGTCAGATGGTTTTGTTTTAAAAGGCTCAAGGAAACCATGCAAGACACCTTCCTTCCGCCCCCAGGCAGCAGAGAAGCATTATTTAATCTCTCTGCTTGGGCCCATCTGGGAAGAATCACCATTACTATTTAGTAAACCACTTACTGAGGAGGTTTTATCTTGACCCATTGATTTTAGCCCACCTGGGTCCGAAGAGCTGCTTCATCCCAGAACTCTATTATGTGAAGGACCCATGCTGGGCAAGATCTGAAGAACCGCTAGACACAGAGCCGAGCTGGCGGCGGAAGGAGTTTCACCAGGAGCATCTGCTGGAGCTTAGCAGCGATGGTCACCCGCTCTATTTACAGCCTCTTGTTGTGTCCTGTAAGTACTAAAGGGCTCCGACTTCATCCACTAGAAGCACACTGGACAATACAGACTACAGATTTTGCATGGCACATGCAATTGCAGTTTAAGGTACAGTACAGCAGGGCACCTCACTCCAGACTTACCTGTTCTTTCCAACTAGCCACTTAACCTCCAAACTTAGCCCCCTGGCCACATAAGTTACACTTCTTCCATATGTAAAGCCCAAAAGGAAAAAAAACCCAACTCCGTGACCCCATCTGACTGACAAATTACCTTTCTAGGGCTCCACAGGTTGCCAAGAAAGCCAAGGCATCTGTCCTGACTGGATTCAGACAAGCCTCTATCAGACAACAGCAGCCAAACAAGGTATATATCATTCCTGACCAGCTCTGATAAGAT
Organism: Crocodylus porosus; assembly: GCF_001723895.1. NCBI lineage: Eukaryota > Metazoa > Chordata > Crocodylia > Crocodylidae > Crocodylus > Crocodylus porosus. Next base: position 9,826,668 of record NW_017728926.1, on the reverse strand, counting down.
CACACTTCCTCCAGTCCCAGACAGCCCCCAGCTGAACCCGCCTCGCCCTTTTTAGCTGCTTCCTTAAAGCTCAACACCTGCCTCAGGGCTGATTAGACTCTCAGCAGCCCAGTTCCTGACTTGCATGGGGTTTCACAGACACATGAAACATCTCACCAGAGAACTGGGGCAGTGCCATGTGATGTATATAACTAAGCAACAGTTTGAATTTCAAATATTGGCAGATGGGAGCAGACTTTGAAGGAAGTGTGGAAGAACAATTGGGAAGTTCGTGATCTGTGTGCAGCGAGCTCTTCAACATGGAAATACATACATTGCACAGATTAAGAGTCCTTCATTGCTTGTTTGCTCAGTTCTGTTCTGAGGAAATAAAATATATCGTGCTGTGAACAGTACCCGGGACCCAGGGTTGGCCCTCGCATCACTGACAGCTCTAATCTTCTGTCTACAACCACCACCAGTTTTCAGGCAGAGATGTTACCAACAGGGACTATGGTCCCTCTTGATCAGAGGAGAGCTGCTTGGCTCACCAGCTTGGACACAGCATTTTAGAGGACCACACTTCCATGTTAAGATGAAGGCAGCTGCAATCTGCTCCATTTTTTAACAAAAGGACCAGGCAGTGTTCTAGTCTGCGTGTCCCAGATTTCAGCTGTGTACAGACAAGCTGTAGATCATAAGAGGAAAAGTTTACAGTGGGCTTCAGTAGGGGTAGGTAACCCTGGAGCATCATGTTGGAGACTTATCAGAAAGGAGCAATATATAAATCTATTAAGAGCTTGCATTTAGAATGATTTATTCAAAGCACGTAGATCTTCCCCAGTGAACTGGGTAGAGCACCCATGCTCGTTGCCTTGAAAAGACTTTAGGATTTAGATGCAAAGATGAACATTGATGCAAACAGAGAGAAGCCCTGTTGACTTACCCAGTTTTCTTTCCGCCAGTACAGCATTGCTTCTTCTGGACAGTGCCTGCTGTTCAACCCAGACTTCCCTTAGGACCCTATCTACAGTCTAATGCATCTCAGCTGTTTTTCTGCTGTTGATATATTCACCATAAATCTTACCTGTCAAAATGTCATCCTATTCCTCCTAATTATACTCCTTTGTACCATTTAATCATTTCCCCTTCTCTCTGCACCATTAAAAACCTTCCATTTAGAAGCTCAGCAGATCTGTGTATACAAGAGCCCTCACTGCGTCATGTGAACTGATTGCAATGTCTGGAAGAGTTTCTTTTAAGTTGGTTCATATGAGTACATATAGCCCATATATATAGGCAGACGAGCTGTCTGGGGAAGGATGGTGCAATGGTTATAGTACTAGCCTGTGACTTTGGTTCAATTCACTGCTCTGAAATAGAGTGAATTTGGAAAAATTGCTTTAGTCTCTCTGTGCCTCAGTTCCCTATCTGTAAGCTAGAGAAATACTTTGCTGCTACACAGCTATGTGGTGAGGACAGCAAGATGCCCAGACCCTATAGTAGCAGGGGCAGTGTTTGATCTTAAGGTCAGGTGATAGCTGTTGCCCAAATCCTACTTAATGCCCCACCTGAATGCTTGGACAAGGCAGGCCAGCCTATCCAGCCAGCTCATCATGTTTGCTCATCTCTACCCTTTTTGTGTCTTGTCAGCTTCTCTGCGGTTGTGTGGCAGGACCCCAGGGTAGGGTCTAAGGAGGATGGAGACATTCACAGGAGCTCAGGTTCAGCATGACAATCCCTCTCTGTGGTTTCAGATACAATTTTGTTTCAAGTAACACCGACAGGCAGAGTCCTGTGCCTTCCAGACCCTTTAGCAGCCCATGTGCTCCAAATCAAGTGGATAAAAATCAATAGAAACTGGGCATCTCTCCCATCCTGCTGATTTCCATATGGTGGCTTCGTCTCAGACCCTGGCAAGTAGCACAAGCCCTCCTATGGTCAGCTCAGGTTCACAGGTAATTCCCCAGGTGGGAGCACTTCCTTGAGCTGAAGTTGAACAGCTGCCAGGAATGATCTCTATCCGGGGTTTTGGCTGTGCCCATTCTCATGGCCCTGAGGGTTTAGAGGTAAAAGCACTTTACCCTCATCTTGCTGCAGTCTAGGTTTCAGGATCCTCCTCCCATGGATGCCACAGGGGTGCATCTGGGCTGTCAGCCTTTTCTGGGGTCACTGATGCTCAGACTGACCAGAGTGTCTCAGCTACGTAGAGGGATTACTGCCATTGTCTATTCCAAACCCCCAAGATGTACCTATGGCCCAGCTGACACAAAAGCTCACTTTCTAATCAGGAAGGTATATGTACATTTGATTTAATTCACCTCTGTCACTTCCATGACCTTTTCATTGGCTAACTCCAAGCATTAAAAAAAACCCAAACAAACAAACAAAAAAACCAACAGCAACCAAGCCTTCCAGAATCAGGAGATGAACTTAAAAAAAAAAAACAAAAACCGAAATAAAAAAATGTCACAAGGCAGATTTTTAATTTGCTCTTTGATTAAAGAAGCAATTAAGTCTTTTCACCAGTTTCTGGGTCATTGGTGCTTTATATTTGGCTTCTGGTTTTTGACCCTTCAGATTAGAGACTTTCTAAAAAATTTTTAAGTGAAGGCTGAGATTTTAGAGACTCTGGGAACTGAGGCTTTAAACGATAAACCACCACCAAACATCACAAAAGCTGCACCTCCCAAATGCTGCAAAACTATCAGCGCATCTGACTGCAATGGCATGAGTGGGCTGGCTGCTGTTTTATCCCAGTTTAACCAAGTACAGAATCAGGTGCCTGGGGTTTTAATTTTTTTTTTATTTCTATCCTCATTTAAATTTTAGTTTATATCTGATCTCTCCTCCACCCCCTCCCCCCACCTTGCTTTTTTTTTTTTTTTTTTGCCTAACTGGAGCACCAGTTACATTTTTGAGCTCATGCTGTCAGGGTGGATACACACTGAAGCAAAATGAGCTCATCCAGGCTTTGGTTTATTTTACCTGTTTGATTAAACTGCAGAAGAGGAAGTAATCACACTGAAAAAAATTCCTGCTTTGACTGAATGTACAATGAGCCACTCTGATCCAAACCTAACATTTCTAGGATGAATGTTAATAATACCCTATCACTCACAGCTCTCAGTCTCAAACACTGAAAAAGCAAGGCCATGGAGCAGACTCTGGGCTACATTCAGATAGATTCCTTATGCATCTACAATTAGGTGCTGGGACATCTAGGTATCAGGCACCTTGAATCAGTTTGGCAGGGGTTGGCGCTAGCCTCCCTACAGATGGTCGGAGGGACTGATGGTATTGAAGACCAATTGAAACTTGGGTGCCTAAGTGCCCTAGCCAGACAAAGAGGGGACAGGCTCCTCCACAGTGCACTTCAGAAAGCCCCAAGGCATCCAGTGGGCAGCACTAAGTATAGGGTAACGTCTATATTCCCTCCTCTCAGGAGCTTAGATGCCCAACACCCCTGCACATTAGGCATCTCCCATCACTTGGGACTTACTGTGTCTAAGCCCATGTCTCTGGAGAGTGTTTTTTCCCCCCACCAGTGACTGGGCCACAGAGACACGTTTCTTCTTTTCCCCTCTCCACATCCTATGCATCTTAGCTGCACAGCTTCAACAAGAGGGGTGAAGCATCTTCTCACCAACCCAGCACATAGCCTGGTGGCTTGGGAGTATAGGGTTGCACCCCATCTGGGCAAGAAGGGCCAAGAGCTCAGGTCTCCCATCTTCTGCAGGTGTACTATAACCATTAGGCAACTGAGCAGAACATGGGCACCCCGTCATCATTTCCGAGCTGAACTCAGTACCGTCAGACCAGACCGCGGCTCTCGGGGAGAGGCAGCTAGGGGGGTTTGTGGCTCCTGGCACAGTTTAAGCGTCAATTAGGAAGCGGCTGAACCTGGCCCCACGCACCCGTGGAACTTACTTGATTGCACTGGCCTCTAGCGGGCTGCTCTGGGCCTTGCAGCAAAAGCACTTGGGATTTTCTAAAAAGTGGCAGTAGCAATTTTGACGTTTTTCATAGTTGTTAGGGGCTGGCAAGGACCTTACAGATCACTGGGTCCAGGCCCCCTGCACTTGGGCAGGAAAGACTTCTGGGGTCAGATGATCCCAGCAAGGGTCTTGATACATCCACTTTAGAGCTGGGGACACTGAGTCACAGGGGTCAAGTGACTTGTGTGACACTGCGCAGTGGACGACGGTCCTGGCAACAGAATCCAGGAGATGCGACTCATAGTCCGGTGCTGACAAACAAGTGATGTGCAGGTGCTTGCTTGCTAACTTTAGCATATTCGCTTGGTGTCTTCTGCCTCAACCCCACCCAGCCTCAGTCTTCACTAATAGTTTCTAAGAGCAGAATCAAAGGCAAGTAACTGCTTGAAGCCCTTTGCAGATCTGGGCAGGAGCCCTTGGGGGGAGGATTACCTACTACTCTGAGTTTATGCCATGCCTGGTACAACGGATCCTCATCTTGCCTGGGCCTTTTACTGTCAAAAAAGGGTCAAAAGTCCTCCAAAGTCTGTTAGGTGCCTATAAGGCAGATCATTTTCTATGGCCAACATCACAGGAGAGAAGGATGTGTCCAGTACCACATGCAGCTGCTGTAGACTCCCCAAACTAAAAAACCAGAGGTTCATTTACAGCTAGGCTGACTAGGACAGCCTTTGGCATAAGCCCAAAACAAGACATGAACTCACCCCTTGGAGCTGCAGCAAGATGCTTCCAGTGCTCCAGTGAGAAAGCCTTTCCTTGTATCCAACCTAAATTTCCCTTGCTGCAATTTAAGACCATCGCTCCTTGTCCGGTCCCCTGCAGCCACAGAAAATAGTCTGGTTTCCATCCTCTTTATAACAGCAATCCCAGTTCTTTCAGCTTTTCCTCATTAGTTAGGTTTCCCAGAGCACTAATAGTTCCTGTTGCTCTCTGCGTGCTCCATCAAACAAGGTCCACACACACTCAGGAGCTGCACTATCACTACCCAGCCTGAAGGACCATCCTGTCCAGAGGAATTCATAGTTTCATAGTTTGTACGGTCTCAAGTGACCTGAGCAGATCATCGAGTCTGACCCCCTGCCACAGCAGGAAAGAGTACTTGGGTCAAACAACCCCAGCAAAGTGTTCATCTAATCTCCTCTTAAAGACCCCCAGGGTAGGAGCCAGCACCACTTCTCTTGGAACAGGCCGGAAATCTGGTAGAGACAATATACAAACAGCAAGGATAACAGGATTGTTGCAGTTACCTCTTACAGGTCCCTTATTGTAAGTACACAACAGACAGTTTCTACCCTGATGAGCTGTATGGGGAGAGGTATTTTAAGGCCATTGCTGGCTGCAGATTCTATGAAGTCTGTCTCTTTGGCACAAAATAAATAAATAAATAAATAAATCCATCCATGCTTCGTGGATTTTCACCCACAGGGATGGTACTGAGGAACTTTTGCTTCCTAAAACAACAGCTTATTAAATTCAAATGGCTGCCATGGTATTAAGGTTTAAGGTGCCTGTAGGCTGCAGCCAGTAGAAAGTAACATTGGATCCTGCTCTGAACCTTCCACGTGCACCCAGTGCCAGGGCCAAAAGCCAGTGGTAACCTGGCGTGTGCAAAACCCTCGACTTTCTTGCATTCATTTCACTAAGAGAAGGCTGCTGCTTTGGCTGGATTACAACTTCCTTTCCTTTCCAACAGCCTGCTAGTTGGCAAAAAAAAATGAATATGAGCAGCACTTCCTGACCTCAAGTACCTGAGAGCACAGCTGGAACAAGAGAGGTTGGAAGGCTATGCTTCACCATGAAGGGTTTGTACGCTTGCATTGCCGTTCCAGTGAGGATCAGGGGATGCAGGGAGACTGCCAATGTAGTCTTATTTGCATCATGCAGTCAGCTGAGCCTCTAACTTGGCTTGTTTTGCAGAGCTAGTGTCCTGGCGTGAATGCTGTTCTGCAGCTGGAAGATGTAACAAGCACATGAGACCGCTGGGCTGCACGTGGAACAGGACAATGGTGTATCAAGGCCTATACAATGGTTAATATATTGGGTATGATGAAGGGCAGTTTTCCTGAAAGTTTGCTGATCCCACGGCATGCAAACTCCTCTTAGGGGCAAAGGCACAAATTAACCACTGCTCCAGGTTTGGGAGAGTATGTTCCTCTGATAAGTGGGACCAAGAGGAGTCAGGTTTCTGGAAGGACCCAATATGGCATGATACAGAGTTCAAGAGTGGAAGCCAGAAGCCAGGCTGCAACCTGACAAATGCAAGCCTGCAGGACCAATAAAGATCTTTTACCTGCACTTCCATCTGTCTGCTTCTAGCTAATGAAATCAAGATCCTTCTCCACCATCTGCATTTGAAGCAGCTACTCAGAGTTAAGAGCAGCACTGCCAATCCCACACATGCAAAGATCGCTTATCCGGTGCCCCACATTAATTAAATTAGATTTTAAAAAAATTAAAGAAATGTAAAGATTCAAAAGAAAAAAAATGCACATGAGATTCTCTCTCTCTGCCTTCTGGGCATTTTAACTGTTCAAGTAAGTTATGTAGTCAAGCTTTCCTCCATGGCTGAGGCAGAACACTTAAAAGAAAAGGAAGTTGGGATTTGCTTGTGATCGCCAGATTCCAGGAGCGGCGCGTGAAGCAAGAACAAACACTGTGAAACCTGTTATAAGGTTCCTAGAGCTGGAAGTCCTGCGAGAGACCCTGTCAGTGCTACGCCCTGAACCTGCGTCTGTGTCCAGATTCTCCCTCTCAGTTATGCCCTCTCCATCTAGAATTGCCCCCCTTCAACTAAAACCACTTCTGAACCGGCTGCCAAACTCAATGTAGATTGCTATGTGGATACTCAAAACTTGATTCAGACCTGGTTTGTATTGATTTAGCATAAAGTAGCAAGTGAATTAACCCAAGAGGATTCAATCAAGTTTAAATACATTTAAGAGCATCAACACAAGGGTTTGCATTGGTCAGACTAAGGCTATGTCTACACTGCGAGCGGGGTGGGGGCTGTGCTGAAGTCCACGATGTTGCATCTGCCCTGCTACTCCTACCCAAGATAGCTAGCTACCTAGAAGCTAATGTAGCTATGCCTACTCATGCTGAAATGACCCCTCTTATCACAGGCTAAACTTAGCCTTAATCCACATTAAGAGCCTTGTTAATCAAACTGCTCTCATCTGCCTCGGTATAACCCTTTGCTGTCTTTGAGATTTTTGTGCTCCTATAGCTGCTTTCCTACAAGGAGCCTAGGATATGACAAGGCTCACCATCACCTCTGCTACAGCTGGATAAAGGGGACTTGGGAAGCGCAGTGGGTTGTCCAGTGGTGAGCAGCTGGTAGCTTGGCCTTCTGCATAACCCCCCAGTCTTTTTATGCAGCTGGATGTTATCAAACACACCAGTCATCATCTACGGTTGTATTGCAGCAGTGCCTTGGAGCCCCTGTCATGGGCCAGGGCCCAGCTGTGCTAAGCTGTATACAAACACAAAAGAAAAAGCCAACATGTGGGTCAGACAGACAGGGAGATAAGACAATGAGATGGATGGGTCAGTGTGACAGGGAGCTCTGTTCTCAAACATATTGATCTGATCACTTCCTTGACCCTTTCTATTTGCTCTTCTCCACCATTTCCCCAGTTGTGTTTGTTCCCTCAAGCATTGGGGAAGTGGCTGTTCTTCCCACGCATTCTCCTTTTTTTGAAGGAGTTTAGACAGGAAATAAGGGTTTATAGTACACATCACTCCCTTCCAGTGATCCAGTTTCCAGTCATCAGAAACAGCCCCGTAGGCATTAGATCACCTCTCCCACACCAGTAATAACAAAGAGGTGCTCAACTTGTGTACACACACACACACACACACACGTGTGATTCCTGGATAGAAAACATCCATCAGTGAGTTTACTTGCAATGAACAGGCTGAGCAGCTAGGCAGGCCCATGTACACTTCGGTGCCTAGAGAATCAATACAGATATGGTTATCACGTTATCTGAATGCTTACCTTGCACAGAGGCACCTTAACCCACCCCATGGGAGTCAGTAAATAAAAGGCGAAGGCCGTGTCTACTTACCAGGGCTGTTCCAGAATAAGCCAACATTGTTACCTAGGGCTCCTCTCAGCTGTAGTCCAGCCCCATCCCAGAAACACCGCCAAGCTTCAGGGCTGAGCATCAAGCATCTCCTAAAACTCTTCCACTTCTTGGCATGTTCAAAACTCACCGAGACCCTGCTGCCTGCAAATGCTGCAAGCCTTTCCACAGCAATGCAACGACTGCCTATTCCTTAGCCCTGGCCCTTCAGTGCTCACTTTCTGGTGATGCTGCCCGTAAAAGACCAAGCACAGGAGAAGCAAGTTGTGGGGAGAGACTGGTTCCTAGGATTCTGCTCAAGGAGCAAGGCAGCCAACACTCAGCAGCTGCTAATTAAGTTGCAGATGGGGCAGGGTGGCTCACAGGATTTGGGCTAGCTAAGAAAAAAGCAGCGGGCTAAACCCAAGTAGCAGGGTAGATATAGTATTGCAATACAGTCCCCAACCTGTGCACATGCAGTTCTATCAGTGCAAACATGTGTAGTGCCATGAGAACTCATGAATGTTGTCCTGGAATAAGATAAAGTGTGAATTTAAGGCAGGCTAGCTATTCTTGAATAACTCCATATATAACTGAGCACTTGCACTGCTAAATTCATTTCCTGCATGGGAAATTAAATAAGCTCCCCTGTATAAAACTCTCTTATATTATAATATTTTATATGAACCACATTCATGCTGAGAATTGTATTGGTAAAAAATAAAAATAAAAAAAAGTCACCTCCCCCCAAACAGCATCTGAGCGTAGACTGGGTCTAGGGCTGAGATACTGGAACAATCTTGGGGATTTACCCTGCCTCTTCTATCTCTAATTGATAATAATGGAGCAATGCCAATTTATACCAGCTGAGGACTTGATCCATTGTGAGTAGCAATTAGGTTCTGATACAAAATCTGAGGAGTTAAATCCAACCTTTAGGAAGGTCATGTGTGAAGCATGATTGCTGTTTTAGCTAGCTTGCTTTTGGTGTTGATTTACACCTGGACTCCCCTGACAAATTTACTGACTTAATTAGGTCCCCCCCACTATCTAATGTTACCCTACACTATTCAGGTGGCATTAATCTATTTCAGCCAGCATTATAAATAAGAACATTTAGGGAGAAAATTAGAGACAGACTTCCCAATGTCATTGAAGTTATGAGCCATAGATCAAGCCGGAAAAGTTAAACAGAACTTTAATTAAGTAGCAGATGGGCAATTTAATGTCTGGAAACATCCAGGGCTGCTGGGCTATAGAAAAGCATGGTGGCCAGGGCAGAGCCAAGCCCTAATAAGGGACACAAGATGTTTTGCTTTGGAGCCAATCTAAATAGCAATAGTCTGTGTGTGGGCAGCTCAGGAAGTTCCCCGCTGAGGGTGACTTTTCCTCTCCCTTGAGCCAAAGCACAATACGGGTTCAGCTAGTGATGTAAGTCTGGCCTTGCAGCCAGGAGCCTCTGTCTCTAGAATTCACTTCCTCCAATGCACAGGGAGAGGCCATGGTTATTACATCTCCTGCAAAGCTCATCTGTTCTCAGCCAGAGGAGAAATAGGTAGAGGAAAGAGACCAGGAGAGCCAGATGAGGTCTGGGAGCTTTCTTATAGGAACCCTGGGGCACATCAATGCTTGCAACTCAACTCTGAGATCTTTCACCATGAAAGATGCTGTAGCTGATACTGGCTGAACCTCCTGCAAAAGGTTGCTCTTGGGACACAGATCCCAGCACGCAGGGAGGCTTGTATGGTTAGAGACCTGTGCTGGGACTCTGAGTTGGGTTTCCAGCCATCCCGCAGGTTCCCTGAGTAATGCTGGATTTCCTTGTGCTTTAGTTCCTGTCCTGCATCTAGCACAGCAGGACCTCAGCCTTGGTGCAAACCATAAATACAGTTAATGAATACAGATGTGCCTGCATCAGAGCTGAGAACAGCACTGCCCACCACACGCATTCAGAGATAATTTATCAGGTGCCCCAACATTATTATATTAGTTAAAACATAATTAATGTAAAGATTTACCAAACAAAAAGCACACGAGAACATGGTCACCATCCCACCCCCACCCTCCTTCCCCATTTCACTTTATTGCTTCTCTCCTGTGAACAAACAAATCCTCCCCGGGAATATTTATCTTTGGATCAGGATAGCTCCTTCTCATGTGAGGTCAGGCCAGTTCACAGGTCCTTCAGACATCCATGGAGTTTAAGGCTAGAAGGGACTGCAGGGCCATCTAGTCTGACTGCTTGCACAGCACAAGACATTACATTTGATCCAGTTACCCTTTACTGAGCTGAACACCCCCTTGGACACAGGATGACAAGAGAAATATCCCAGCAGCATGCATTTGGGACAGCTGCTGTGCTCAGAAGCAGAGCGGGATGATCTTTTTTTAGCTAAAACTTCTGTGAATTTCTCTGCATGTCACTCAGTAGCTTGTGCAGGCAAAAATACCGCAAACAACCAAGAAATGGAAAAAGCCAAAATGTTTTGTTTCAACGTTTCCAACCTGCGTCATTTGTTCCATTGAAAATGTCATTTTGTTTTGAAATGTGTTTCAGTTCTAGTGCAAGATAAACCCTGTAAAAACACTCCAAACCAATCTACAATGTTCTGGGTCAAAAGAAGCATTCCCTCTGGTCCCAAATAATCTTTTTTTTTAAGTTCTTCCCCCATTTTTGTTTCATTTTTTTGCCAACAAGTGGAAAGGTCAATGGCTTGCACAGCTTTGCCGCGAGCGGTTCCACAGGCCACCACAAAGGAAAGGCGACCCGCAGCTCTTCACGGGATCCTGCAGCCCGTGTGACCGGTGTGTAAATAAAAAGGCAAGTTGGGACTATTCTAGCGATAGGTTTTGTACCCTTCTGCCAGGTGTCTGATGGAGGTGGCTTGGCCAGAGGTGAGGAGCGTTTGCAGCTCCTGTTTAAAAGGGAGCTGGAGGAGCGATTCTCAACCTGGGCTGCCATGAGATCCTCTTAAGGACCCTGCAGGGTGCCATTCAGCATAAGGATCGTTAGGTGTACAGACACCTACACGCGATCCACAAGATAAACCCAGAGATTTCTTCTGGTCATCCAGTGTCGAAACCATCCCAACCTGTCTGTTGGAGTTCTTTCCAACAGCACAATTGCTCTATTATTTTCCCTAGTCCAGGAACAAGTGAAAGCTGAGAGACGGCATTTTCCAGGGAGGCCCTTCAGTCTAACAAGGTTGAGAGCTTGACTGGAGGGATTTTAAACCCTTGAATGCTGGGCTGCACAAGTGCGGTTACAGGGCTGGGAGGCAGCCGTGAGATCCTGCTAAGGACAGAAAACAACAAAAGCCTGGAGGCCCTTCCCGGGGTACTGCGTGACCTGGGGCTCTGCAGGGTTATTGGATACTAGACTTACAAAGCAGGGACAGTCTTTTGTCCATAAAACCTCTGCCTGGCCTGGGACTGAATCTGCCCAGAGCTGTGCAGCAGGAAAGGGATTTTTTTTCCATGAGGAAAGAAAATTATATGTTGGAAAGGAAAAGAAAAATGGGAGCTTTTCTCAAGGCAGGTTGACCTATATTTTTAACAGCAGCAGCAGCTGTCTGCTCAGAGGTCTGGAACATCCAAAGTCAATTTGGAGGAGGTGGAGAAAAGGTGTGAGATAAATCAATGGCTATGTGGCTTTTAATTCCCCCCTCCCATTCTCTCTTTATCCGATGCCCCAGCACTTTCTGGCTTCTTTATAGCTGCCCTTGCAATGGGAATAGGAGGCCTGGCCCCCCGTGCAGCACCCACGATGCGGTCAGTGCCTCCGAGCTACTCACCTGGACTTGGTAAGCAGGGAACAGCAGTGCCTGTAGGACAACGGGGATCTCAGCACATGACATGAATGCTGACCTTGCTAGGATGATGGATGCTTATCTTGTTGGGGTGATCTGACCCCAGCTGACTTCCTGCCCCTGGGGCGGGGGGCTGGACCCGATGATCTTGCGAGGTCCCTTCCAGCCCTTATGTCTACGAAATGTATGAAATGAAAGGCAGGGACAATGCCTCAGGCCCAATAGAAAGTATTTTATTTCAATTACAATAAGGTCCACAATGAGGGGTGAAAAAATAGTTACAAAAAATTCCTTCCTTTCACATATAAATATTACAAGTCCCTCCAAGTCCTTCCCTTCGTCCACAATGCGATGGTGCCCCTCATACAGAAAGCAAGGCTGGCACCCGTGACTCAGTGGTTTCCTTTTAAACCTGGGAGAGAGGGACAAAAGCCCTGGAAGGCCCTCAGTCTCCTCCGAACCCCCCCCAGGCAGCTTCCCAAAAGTGCCGGGAGCAGAGGCTGGGGGAGCCGGATCCCCTCCTTTGCTCCCGGGGAGATGGCTAGTCTAATGCTCACAGCCCAGACTGCCCCTTTCTTCTCCCCCAGTGCTTGGGCCCTCTCAACTGACAGCACATCTTGAAGCGATCACGGCATTCCTCTCCGCTCTGGTAACGAACATCAGATAGGTTCCAGCTGTGCGACTAGGCTACCTATGGGAGGAACATTTAGGCTGACATGAGAGAAAAAAAAATTTACACAAAGAAGGGAGCAGCCCAGGGTCAGCGCCGGGAGAGATACAGAGACACTGCCCGTCGCCATGAGGCCTCAGCCCATCTCGTTCGCCCGCGCAGAGCATCTCTTTGGGGTTTCAGCAGAGGTCAGTTTGCTGAGGTTGGGCCTCCCTGACTTTGCAAGGAAGGAAAGGGGCAGACATGGACACACATTCCCTTAGCAATGCCAACCAGCTACACCCAAGACTTGAGATCCGGCCATGACACCGCACAGCTGGCAGTGGGGACCGGGACCACAGGCTAACATGAAAATAGCATGCATTGGCACAGCAATCCCCGGACCCGGAAGTAGTGATTTCACTGTCTGGAGCCTGCATCAGATCACAGCTTTTAGGAGAGAGGGTGAGGACGTGTGAGCAGAAGAGCGGTGCTGTAGCAGTGACACCGCTCTCCTCCAGATAAACTCGCTGTCTGGGAGCAGCAGCTGATCTTCACAAGTCCTACCGCCCTAGGGTGGCCTGAATGTCAGAAATGCCTTTGTGCTGGGCTGTGTTGCAGGTTCTTGGCTCTTTGGACTGCCAGGTCATAGAAAGCAGGGTAGACATGCACCTTACCAACTAACTAAGTCAGGCCATAGGCTGTTAGCTTTGTTCCCTTATTTGAAAGATGACCAGCCACCTTCCCCTGCACACCCAGGAGAACCAGCGTCCAGCCCCTGCTGGGTCCCCACTTAGAAGGGAGATGGGATCTAGCACTTCCCTTTCAGACAGCAATGGGAGAAATCTGCAAGCCTCTACCACAGGGTCAACTCTCCCAGCCTGGGGGGTACTTGGGGGCTCTTCCATAGATTTCATAGACCTTAGGGCTGGAAGGGTCCTTGGAAGATCATCGAGTCCAGCCCCCTGCCCCAGGGGCAGGAAGTCTGCTAGGTTCAAAGGATCCCAGCAAGATAAACGTCCAAATGGCTCTTAAAGGAGTCCAGAGTAGGTGCTTGCACTGCCTCCCAGTTCCCTTTCTCTCTCACATGCAACAAAGGTTGGAAGCCTATAAAGCGAGCCGGCATCACGACTCAGTGCTCCCAGCACCAGCCCCCATGGGACCATGCCGTGGGACTCCAGTGCCTCCATGCTCCCAACCAGAGATCCTGCAATGTCCCTTTCAAGAAAGGAGGTGCTTCGATATGGCAGCATCCAAGGAGGCTACAGGGGCCAGTATGGAGCGGAAATACAAAGGAAGGACAGAGTGAAGAGCTGGGGGGCATGGTACTGAGTGCCCCCCTTTGCTGCCTTCCTTCCAGCCAGGAGTCCCTGCCCCTCCCGGTTCCTGGGGGATTGTTCCTTTGGGCTTCCCTTTCCTCCATCCAAGACTGGGATTGGAGCAGGGAGATTTGAGCTGAACTCTGCAAGAGCAAAACGCATGCACACTCATGGCGTTCAGCCTCCACACAGGTCATCGCCCAGCCGAAGGCCAGCGGAAAGGGCTGCTTTCCCACACACAACTGCTGTTGTAAGGCACTGGGAAGTCTTTGACTTGTGCTGTTGTCAGGCTCCAGGCGGGGTGGTGCAGAGCTCACCCCCACCCCCTTTCTGCAGGAACAGCCCCCATGAGGCAGGCAGGGGGGTGGAGAACAGTGTTGCTGGGCTGGTAGAGGAGCGTTCAAGGAACAGCTGCATTCCCCATGATCTCCACCAGCCCAGGGACCAGGCGGTCCTGTGGTTTTCCCTCCGTCTTACAGAGCTGCCCAAAAGGGATGCTGGTGGTGTCGCTACCCGGTATCGGGGTAGGGGTCTCAGACTCCACAGGTTCATGAGCTGTGCCTGAACACAGCCGTTCCCCCAGCTTCAGTGGTCCATCCTGCCAGCCAGACACAAAAGTGACACACCGCTGCGTGTGACACCAACACTGAGAACTAGCATGTAAAGAGGGCTGGGCTGAGCCTGGGCTGGCCCAAAACAGCAAGATAAGGGAAGAGCTCATCACACAACTTGCCCAAATATTTCATTAACAACATCTTTGGAAGTGGGGAAGGGTGTCTTGAGGGATGGGGAGCCATGGACTAGCTGTACTGAACACTGTACAACAAGCAGGCCTGCCTTCCCTTCCCTTGACATTCAGAAAGTAAAGCTATCCAAGAAGGCTTGAAGTTGCAATGAAGCCTTGGCTAGAAGAACAGCTGCCTCTTCTGCTCCGAGGGCCAGTCTACAGCAAAACCTGTCTGCAAGCAGAACTTAATACGGCGTCCAAGCCCCGTTGGTCTTGGCTGGAAAAGAAAGCGCTCAAGAGAAGCTCAGATTTTGTCACCAAATGTAAGTGCTCACAGGGCACGTGTGAAGCAAAGGGCACCTCCTGCTCGTCACCCACAGCTCCTCAATGCTGCGTTCCCAACCCACTAGCTAGTCCACAGTGGTCACTGAGGACTAGGAGGATGGTTCCCTGAGCTGGTTGGTGAAGCCAGGGATTCAGTAAGAATCCCGGCCGTTGGGGATGAAAGGTTAATTTGCTTCTCTGGTGACCCTGTAGGACCCTCCCGTCTCCTCTGTTTCAACAGAACAGGCTCTTCTGCAAATCTTACACCTATAGCCACTTTACGTTAAAACAAAAAAAGGTAATAAATACACTAATCCTTTGCTTACAAAAAAGGCTTCTAAATGCATTGTCCCTGAAATTTTCCAGTGTATTCCACAACGTTCAAAAATATTTTCCCAAAAATATATCTTAAAATATTTTACATATTTATATATGCATGTGTATCTATGCAGATAAGTGGATGTCAGACATATGTAGACCCAGTCAGACCGGTTATCCCTTTTGTCTGTGGCATTCCCTTTATGACTTTTAGCAAGAAAGAAAGGTCTTCAAACCTGGCATATGGCAAGGACTGAACTGCGTAGGTGTGAATAGGGGTTAGTGCCTACAGACACATGCATATACACGTGCCCCATTCAAGGTGAAAAAGTCATTCACAAGTGGGTGAGAGTCCGAGGAGGCTTCACAGTGGATCCAATCTCAGATGATGCCATGAACCTAGTGCTCAGGGGTCCGTTCCTGCCGAGAGCTTGACAGTTCGCTGAAAGAAGAAGTAGTTGCCCTTCGAGCAGAGGGTCAGGGAAATTCAATTCTTGATGAAGGACGAATAAGCCAGAAGCTGGTTCCACTCTTTCCCGGTCCCTTTCTCTTCACCAGACTTCGCACTTCTTTTGGGGGTTCATGGGAGCGCCAGGAGGACAGTGGAAGTGCTCGGAAAACTCCTTGGAATTAGAGATAGTACCAATGACGCGGAAACGGGATGGGCTGTGGGGATCGGTGATGAGTCCTTCGTGGGAGCTCTCGGGGGTGCGAACAGAACACCAGACCTACAAACGCAAGGCTAAGAGAGTTAGGCCAAGGTCTTCTTTATGGCTGGAAACGCGCTCCCTGTGCCAGCCCCCCGGGCATATGAAAATACAGATATTTGCAGACGAGTTGTTGATCACAAAAAACTATCACAGTGGACACAAACACGGGTGGAGTCCCAGCTTTGTCTCCCTCGTTTACCAGTGCCCGTACCCTGCTCGATACTGTGCAGAGAACATGTGTCCAGAAGCAGAGTAAGGCGCTAGTTCACAAGGAGACCCCCCGGGCATTTCTTTAACGGAAGAGGCCCTATCAGGAGGGCTGGGTGCCTTGCTTTACTGTGAGCAAACATCAGACCCACTACACCGAGGCTCAAAAGTGGGCAGCGTTATCTTGCAAGTCACACAGTGTCCCCAGAAACAGAGGGACAAGGATCGTACCCACGCGAGGCAGGGAGAGGGCAGAGACGTACCTGGGCAAACCCCACAAAGAAGAGCTGGTGATTGGTGAGCCCCAGGGTCGGCAGCATGTCCTCGTTCCCATTCTTCTTCAGCCAATTTAGGTAGGCCTGCGGGCAGGAGACAACCGTGGGTAACTGCATCCTCTGGTGAGCTAGCGGCTGTACTTACAGCACCAGAAATGTCTCCCTGCCCTGGGAACCCAATATGCTGGACCAGTTGGAGATAGAGAAATTAGCCCCTAAGGGACTATACCTCTTTAGTCTCCACAGCATTTGCTGGCGGTTACAAAAGTCTTCCCCTCTGCCTGTTCTGAAAGAAACTCTGAAAAGGCCCCAAGGCAGTGGCTCTCAACCTTTTGAGACTCCAGACACCCCTCATTGGACTCAGAGCTGCACTCAGAAAATGCCAGCTCTGAGCTTTCATTTATTTCTTGACTGTGGAAAAACACTAGAGCAATTCTACTGTTGCAAAGAGCTCAGAAAGACCCCAGAGGAGCAGAATGGTTGTGACACCATGGATTCCTCACTGAAATCTCCGGTAGGCATTTGCACATCTCAGGGCTAATACCCTGCGGCACCCTCAGATGGATCCCGCTGCATCCTAGTTGAGAACCCTTGCCCTCGGGACTGGGATGGGAAGCACAAAATAAACTCGGGATGCCCAGCAAGAGGCGTGCTCCTTCCAGGGGCTGTGGATTCTCAGACCTACCATCTCCTGCTTCAGGACAGCAGATCCCAAGCTCAGGAGTCACCTGAAAAATCTGTTTTTAGCTGTGGCCCACTGTGGTGGTCCATGCCCTCACTCAGAAATGACACCAAGAACCGACGCTTGGTACCTTATCCTTTATGAGAACAGCGTAGCCTAGTGGGCAGAGCTCTGGATGGGGGGCTCAGGAGATCTGCATGCTATTCCTGGCACTACTACTGACCGGGGCATGGCTTTTCTGTCTGTGTGTTAAATGGGGAAGATGTTACCAACTCCTCTGCAGAGCACTTTGGGATCCACTCAGGAAAAGTGCTCTGTAAGAGCTAGGAAGTGTCCGTGCGGTGTTATGTTCATTGCTAGGTAACCAGGAATGTCTCTCCAGCTGCTGCATTCGATAAAACAGGAGGAGCACTCTGCAGTCCGCGAGTACAGGATACAACAACAGCGAACAGGCGGGGGCCTGGACCCCGTGCTGGGCTCTTACCCGATAGGCAGCTTTGAGGCCTCCGTTGTCGGCGATGTTCTCCCCTAAGGTGTGTCTACCATTCACCGCCTCGCCGTTCACGGTGTAGTTGCCGTACTGTTCCACCATGCACTCCGTCTTCTGCTTGAAGGCCTCTACCGAGGAGTTCTTCCACCACGGACGCAGGTTCCCATCTTTATCATATTCTCGACCTGGAAAAGAGCAGCCCGAGTGAGATGCGGGAACGGGAGCACACGCCACTGGGAACTCCTCCCAGCACAGTGACGCTGAAGGGCACCGGGTGGTTGTTTCAAGCTCACCAGCTTTCGTCAGTCACCAAGGCCACTGGAAGGCAGAGAGCACATTTGCAACAGCCAGGACTTTTCAGAAGGAACAGATACACCGTCCCTCTATTTTATGGGATCAGTGCAATTCCTACTGGAAGAGACTGCAGACACCTGTCTCTCCCATGCAACAGATCGTCACGGTTGCTTCTGAAGGTAACGTGCTCCCCTCCACTGTTTGTCTTTAAGACGCAAGGTGTTAACGAGCCCCAAGAGCATGTCCTTATTTTGCTGCAAAAGCAGCTCAGTGCACTTGCTCTTGCACCTCAGAGACTAGGCAGAGCCTTAGCTGCCAAACAGATGAACCTACTAGGAAAGACACAGCCCTGACATAACTTCCTTCAGGTCCCTGGAGCTAGGTCAGACCTATGGCCAGGAGATCCCCATTCACACGGCCTCTTTCATCTGGAAGAGTGCCATCGACTGTCGGTACTATGTCCTGGCACGAGAAGCCTTTCAAGGCCATGTAGAAATGAGCCCCGTTGGGAGACTCCAGACTGCCCACCTTGATCATCAAAGGCGTGAGTCAGCTCATGGCCTACGACAACGCCAATCCCACCGAAGTTCAGCGACCTGTGGGAGAAAGACATGGACCTTTAGGACACCTGGGCTGGACCCACTGTCTGTTCAAATGCTGGTCTTGCATGGCAGGAATGGGAATGGGCTAAGGGAGGTGGATGCTGGATTCAGCAATGGACGTGTGCTCCTCCAGCAGCCCCTCACACATGCCGACAGCACTCGCTGCCATGAAGACCTCTGGCATCTCCTCATGCAAGTCTGGCAGAGCTGGGAACCCCTCTGGACCCAACCGTTTCCCACCCCCCCGATGCTATTCTAGCCCATGGCTCAACCTTTCATACTGAAAGCTGCAGCTGGTCATACAGAGCAGCAAGAGACGTCTACCAACCTCCTACCAAGCGTTTACCATGGGACCTTCTCCCCACCCACTCTGCTGGATAGCCACATCGAGGAAAAGCCAGGTCTTGTCCATTGTATTGATCCTCTCTCCCCTGCTCTGCTGGAGAGGGAGAGAAGACCAGCAAGCGGGGGCTCCTACTTGGGTGAGGTACGGGTGTAGAAAGGAGCCTGCAGGATCCCGGCCGGGAATACGATCTCGTTCTTGGTTGGAGAGTAGTAGGCATTCGCTGCCGGAGGGGTCATGCTCCATCTGCAGGAAACAAGGGAAGGGTCATATCAGCAGTGAACACACACATCTTCATCTCCCCCACAAACCCTGAGCCTTCAAAAATACTCGTGACTACAAGGGTGTGTAGGGTGACCACAGCCATGAGGAAGGACTTCAGGATTCATTGCCACAGCACCGGGGGACAGCCCAGAGACAAAGAGCCCCAAAGCTGTCAGTCATTAGAACTGAAGACGGGTGACAAAGATGCAAAAAGCCGCAGGAACAAGACTACGATAGGACTCCATGTGATACTTCCACTGCCCACGAGAGGGAACCAGAGCCCTAAAGTAATCCCACTGGCTGGGGACAGTGAGGCTGGAGGACCACACTGGCGGTCTCTAAACAACACACAAACAAAACAACACCCCGTCCTGCTGTGGTTGTAGCACTCCTAGGTGGGAAACCCTTTGTGCAAGGTTTCTTGCTGAGCAAACATGTTGCACCACCTCTCTAATTTCCCACTCACTTCTTCTAAGCAAGACGGGCAGGAGGATTGAAGACGGGCAGGGGGATTGAAGATGGGCAGGGGGATTGGCAAGACTGAAGCTGTCTGGGCTGGGACCGGTGCCTCACTCTGCAATCTGTACAGCACCAAGCACAGCAGGGCCACAGGCCTCGACTTGGACTCCCAGACACTTCCCACAGTCATAATCCCACCTTTTCCCAATGCCAGACCAAGCAAACATAGAAGGGAGCTGTGTGCGTGTGCATATAGTTTAGCCTGCCTAGAGCCTTGCTCAGGTGACAGGCAGTTAGGTGGACACAGTTCTTTGAGTAGATGTGATATCTTTTATTAGACCAACTAAACAGTTGGAAAAAGTTGTTCACTGCAAGCTTTCAGGCACAAACACCCTTCTGCAGGTATAGGGAAAATCTGTTCTTTGGTGGAGGAAATAGAGACCTGTGCATGCTACAGCCTGGAGATTCCAGGAATGGGCAAAGACCATGGTTGAGGAGGGGCTGTATCTGAACTGCCGAGGCCCTAAAGGATGCGAATCAGACCTCAGTATTGCCCTATTTGCTGCGGGGAGAAGGGAAGTGTTCGAAGTGCTCCTTGGAGACTGTTGGCTGTTGGAGGTGGGGGCAATTTTGCTGCTAGTAGCAGTAGCAAAGGGGCTGGGCAGCAGAACAGTTCAGGTGTCTTATCACCCTTCCAGAGGTACGAGCTGGAGCCCTGCTCCAGACCTGTCAAAGGCTGCTAGACCCACTTGCGAATGGCACCTGGCCATTCAGGCTGTGGAGTCGATGGCGGCTGGATGATGCTGACTGCATTGCTCCCTTGTGTGTCGGCTGTAGAAACTGGGGTGTTGTAGCCACACCCGCAGTATGAGCCACTGGGCTTGGAAGGAGCTTTGGACAGTAGCAACCCCTGAAGCACCAGAAGTGGTCTTAGGTGTCCTCACTGTACAGTGTTAATGGACCATCCATTCAGGTGTCCTGAGAACAGGTAATGAAAATGAGGAAGGAGACTAGAGTGGGTCCAGAACTGGACTCCAGAGACATTTCCATCCCTAAATCAATGTCATTATGGAAGAAGTCAAACCTGTTTACTGGTCAGACCTGGAGCTACCCAGATTGTAGTCTCAGGTCTCCTGGCTGTTGTGCCAGCTTGCTCAAACTGTATAACCTATGGTTGCTCAGGTATCACCGGGCACCAGAGGAAAAACTTCCACCCCACTCACTCAGTAGAAAAAGCAAGGCAGGGAGGACTTACTGGTCTTGACTGGGAGGTTTCCGGAGCTGGTCAGCAGTCACTCTGGCTGAGAAGTTATAAAACTGCATGACGTTCTCGAAGTACAGGTCAGACATGGCTTCATACTGCAAAAACCAAACCGCAACTCAGCACAGGAGAGGAAGCCAGGGAGCTGCGTCCTTCCTGGTGTCATGTAGTGGTCTCCTGAGGTCCTCACAGGATGTCCACCTTGCATCGTGGATCTGCATCTATCCCTTGTACCCAGGCCCCAAAAGTTGACAGGCAACTATTCTTCTGTCTCTAAACAAGTAATTTTGGGCCCTTCATATTAAATCCTGCTATTCAACCACATGGGGAGGCTACAGTGAACTACTACAGACTTGAGTGCTGTCCACATGCACTTCCTCTTCTTCCCCTTAGGCCCCGACCAAGAGTTCACTTATCTGACTGCAGGGACATGGAAAGATTAGCCCACAAGTGGCCTAATTCAATGCAAGACAGAGATGCTGCTGCTTAGGGAATGCCAGAAGCCTCTACTGAAGGCATCAAATTGACTGCAGTCAAAGCATCTCAATCTCTCAGATAGTTACTTCTCCAGACAGCTCAGTCTGGCACAAGAGACGAACACACCTCCGCCCAACTACGTGGTACCTTAGACCAGGGCAAACAGATTGAGAGCGCAGCAATGATCCTCGGGCTGGTCACCTCCAGACAGGGCTGCTGCCGCACACTCCCGGCTGCCAGGACTGCACTGGGTCTATTTCTGGCTCCCAGTCTTACCCTACATAGCCCTAAACAGACACAGGCCCAGCTCCTCTCAGCAACACTGCTCCCACAGAAGATAGAGGCGTCCCAGTAAGAATCAGGCTGATGGAGCACGTTACTAGCAGAGGCAATAATCAAGAAGCCTTCATTCTGCAGCTGGTCTATACGTCAGGGCTCCTACCTGTGGGCACCCCGGGAGTTTTCTGTAGCCCAGGGTGAGAGAAGCAGAAGACGAAACATCCAACTTACATCATTGAACACCTTGTCCAGCTCCTTGGGGTCCATGATGAACTTGGGATAGCCGATCATATCATAGATCGCATCCACCTGGGTGAGGTCAGGGAAAGGAGAAGAGGAAATGGTGAGTTTAGTATCGCACCCTGCAGGGGTGTAAAAGCACTGATGCAACGTGCCTCCCCCATGCTCACTCTTCCTGCAGAAAGTGTTCAGAGTAGAAAAGCAGAACAGTGGAACCAAGAAGGGACTTGCATCACGGCTCTGGGCTTTTTGCACAGCCACTCCACGTCCCCCATCTTTTCCATGCACTGGGTCCTATCTGTCACCCACTGGGAAGCAGGC
Source organism: Crocodylus porosus (assembly GCF_001723895.1). NCBI lineage: Eukaryota > Metazoa > Chordata > Crocodylia > Crocodylidae > Crocodylus > Crocodylus porosus. The sequence continues at coordinate 9,804,574 of NW_017728926.1, read as the reverse complement.
TTAATAGGCTGAGAGGTAGAAGCCCACTTATGGGATCATGCACCTTTGGTCATGGGGAGCTATCAAGTGAACTGGCAGAGACTGAAAGATGGTACCATCAGAAAATGCAGCTGTTGAGAGGCTATCCCATGGCACAGGCCTATGAAGTTTACATTTAAGTGATTAAGCAATGGCCTGTTGTGCTAGTTTCTAATAAGATGCACCAGGGAAATCCCTAGATCTATTTAAAACCCACTGGAGTCTCAGGATGTGAATGCAGGGGCTGGGATGAGGCCCCCGACAACTGGGACCCAGCGCCCCCCATGCTTTGCTCTTGCCTTCTCCTTGGCAGATTTCCTCGTGTCTTCATCCATCCAAGACAGGTTTGCCAGGCTTTCCTTGAAGGCCATCTTAATCTCTGTAATCATTTCCTCTGCCTAGAGGAAATAAGAGGCCATGGAGTCAGCCAGAAGCCCAAAAACTGAACCCTGCTCTGCAAGTTTGGAGACATAAGTAAAAGTCTCTTGAAACATCTGGAGGAGCCCACGCCTCTCGGCTCCAGGCTGCAGACAGGGCTCAGGCGCTGGCGGTGCTGTCCAGCAGCTCCCTGATAAGACCCATGACCTATCCAGGGAGATGGCAACAACAAACAATGGCTCGTTGTTGCAGACAGCTGTGCTCCCTGCGAAAGCACGCGCCCATCCCAGAAGGAGCGCTGCGGCCCACGAGAAAGTCTCACTGGCTGCAGGGCCCTGGCGTGGGCGCGGAAGTTGGGCTTTGCCAAGTGGAAGTGGGCAAAGAGAGTAAAGCACTGCTCTTCGTATCCATCCGGGGTAGCGTCATCCAACCGGGCACGGGCCGGAGACGCAGCAGCCCCCCACGTCAAGCAGAACAGCCAGCCCCTCGTTATGGGTAGGAGCCTGGATGGCGACCCACCAGGTCTGGGCGCTATTCCCAGCTCGGCTGCTGTCAGAGTGACCCTGGGCAAGTCTTGTGCCTCAGTTTCCCCTTGGAGAAAATAGCCTGAATTCCTGCAGAGGGGCTGAGAGAAACCACAGGGCTCTGCGTCTCCCCCATGACGGAGCAGCTTGTGTTGTGCCAGGGCAGAGGCAGCTGCTACTTATTAGAGCTGCAGCTGGTTTGGGGTGCGGCACCCCCCCCCCCCCGAGTTTCCCAGAGGACTCTCTGCCCCGCCACGGGGACGAGCCCTTGACCCTGTAAACACCGCGGTTTGGGGAGCTTTGCTTTCACATGCAACGTTGCTCTTTGCAAGACAGAGACTTAAACTGGCTCCAGATTTGCTCCTGGCCAGCCTTCCCCAGCCAGTGGAGCCCAGCCAGGAGGCCACGGGGGAGGCTGCGGAGAGCGCGGCAGGGACATACGATTTTCTTGCTGTCCTCAGCGAAAGTGGCTTTGACAAACATGGCTCCCAGCGCAAAGCCCAGGTTGCTGTCGGTGTCGCTGACGCAGAACTTCCAGCGGGGCTGGCACGTCTGGAGGGAGAGGGAGAGTCAGCGACCGGACCCGTGCGGGCTCCGACGGGCCCTTTCCCCCCCTTAGCTGGGAGAGTGTCGGAGCCACGCTTCGCACTCAAGGCAGCGATGCCCCCCTGCCCAGGTGCCAGCCAGAATCAAGAAGCCTTAATTTTGCAGCTGGTCTATATGTTGGGGCTCCTGCAGTGCTGCTTCTGGTGGGCACCCCTGGAGGTTTCCTCCGGGCAATACCCGAGCCTCACCCCATGGACCAGCTCCTCGCACCCATGAGTGACAGCACCAAGGGCAAAGGGGAAAAGCAACCCCAGCGCCTGCAGGCAGAGCTGGCTTCCTGCGATTCATGGGCTGCTCTTATCTCGCCCTGATAACCGGCAAGTTGGGATGGCTCAGTGGGGGTGAGGAGACGACAGGGATTCGACTGAGAAAGAATGGCTTCCCTTTCCAGGCGTCTGCTGGGGAAGAGCTGCCTGGGAAGGGGATGGGGTTTGGGCTGGGTCATTCCTGGAAGCCGTTTCACTGGCTGGTCAGAGGAGGAGGTGACCTTTCTTCCCAGCTTGTCTGCAGCAGCCACTGGAGCCGCGAGTCCCGGGTGCGGGGTTCAACCGTCAGGTGCAGACTCCATTAGCTGTGGCCAGGTGGGGTGTTTCTGGTGGCTTCAGCTGGGCTCAGGACAGCCTTCGGCAGAGGCGAAGCAAGCAGCCGCTCGGACTTGGCCGACCCACTCGGTCTCTGCAATGCCCGCAGCAGAGCTCCTGAGAGCTGGGCCCTCTGCGGGGGAGCTTCTGCCTGCCTACCTCCAGGCTGGCAGCGTGGGATGCTGCCAGATCACAGAGGCAGCCCTCGGTGAAGGCGAGGCCAAGGAGGAGCGTTAGCTCAGCCTATGTTTCTTCTCACCCTTTGGGGAATGCCAGTACTTTGCAGGGACAAGCTGGACTGGAGAGTAACCAGGGGGATTTTAAATAGGATTTAGAGACTGCCCTAGCTAGAGACATGCACTTTGCCAGGTCATCAGCCCCCGTTCTGTCCCGCACACTCACCTTCTTCATCCCATACATGGCTTCCATAAACTTCTCCTCTGCATCCTGGAAACGCTGGTCCAGGAAGGAGCTTGTTTTCCTCACCAGGTTCCAGATCATGTAGTTGTTCAAGAGGCTGCAACAGAAGAAGGAAAAAAAAAATGCTTTTCCACTAAATATTGAAGTTCTCAGCCCTGCTTTCTGGTGGAGCTCCCACCTCTGACACGACGGCCCATGGCAGGGACCTTTTGTTTGGTATCTTACAGCCTAAGGTAGAAACTCAGCTCCTGCTGAGACCAGGTGATATTGTACTCGAGGCAGTGCAGGAGCAAGGGGAGGGTGGGGTGCAGAAGAGAGAAAATCCACAGCAGTAACCACAGTGGAGGCTGAGGCAAAACTGGTGTGGTGGGGCTGAGACTAGGCCCCATCCTATTCTACCTGTTAGACATCTAAGTGGCCCTTAGAAATGTCAGTGTCTACGTGTGAGCCTATTCCCCTTTGCTTGAGCTCCTGAAAAACAGTAACATATCTGCTCCTATTAGCGCTCTCATCTTAGCCTGCAGACTGTAACAAAAAGCTAGGAGGAAAAGGCGTTTTGCAGGGCCTCACGCAGGGTGGAAGAGGCTCACACTTAGACACCTCGATAACTAAATGCCTAAACGATGAACAGGATCCAGCCCCTGGAGTCTTTGCAGTCTTTCGAAACGGGAACTCCTGGAACCGGCCTTCCCCATCCCACACCCGATCTCCCACGCACGCGGCGGCCAGGTGCCCTAGCGCCTCTGCAAACAGCCGTGCAGGACAGCTGCGAGATGCCACCGGCAGAAAGGTTGCGCCCGTCTCCTGGGAGTCACGAGAGTGTCGTGCCCCAAGTGTCTCTTGGTACGTGGACCAGAACCGTTTTAGGTGCTAGCTGCTCTCACCATTTGTCCGTGTTGAGGATGAGGGTGGAGACTTGCTCCAAGTACTCTTTGGCGTAGACCACGACTGGCTCGGACTCGTTGAGCTCCACCGGGTAGAACACGGTGGTGAGGAAGGGCATCCAGTCCACAGCCGGCGCCAGGCTCTGGAAGAAAGGCAGAGCTTAAAACACCATGCGTTGCCCATCCGGCAAGTCCCAGGGCACAGAAGACAGGGCCAAGTTACAAGATGAGCCTACGAGCCGATCTGTAGGACAGCTGCAGGTCTAAGGCTCCCCGCTACCCTTCCCAGCACGACTTCATTACAAAAGCCTGTCTACCTGCCTCATGCCTATTGATCCCCATCACCTTTGATCTTCACTGCCATGCATTTGCATGCTCACAGACCTGCCTTTTGTGTACTGGCTTCTGTTCCACCCATGAGAGCACGCAAAACACCAGCAGATTATGCCTGAAGAAAGGTGTTTGTGCCCAAAAGCTTGCAAAGAACAATTTTTCCAACTATTTAGTTGGTCTAAGAAAAGACATCACATCGACCCAGAGAACCTCGTCTGGGCTAAGACCCGCGCTGTAGGTTCAGCACCACCAAGGTGCATCTGAGGCCTGGGTGGATGGTGGGGGAAGGAGGGGCCGTATCAATTCAGCGAGGTGAGATATCATCAGGAACACGATGTCCTGCAGGCTGGGCCATATGGACAAGCTTCTCCACTGTTGTCCTCCAAGAAGACCCTGACTCGCAGGGCAGGTTCAGCAAGAGGTGGGAAGACCCCTGGTCCTCGCGAGCGGGCCTTGCTGGCACGATTGCTGTTTTATCGCCAGCAGCTACTGCCGTACGTTCCTTAAGCGGGCCTGTGCGTTCAGCCTTGGCCAGCCGCCCATCCTCTTTGGGAGCCATTTCCTTCCCAGAGGGAGGCAACTGCATCCCTGAGGGTCTAGCGAGTTAATCGGACTTTGCCGACTCAGGTTCCCATGACAACTCCTGCCTCTGGAGGTCAAAGGGGAAAGAATGATTTCCTCCCTTGATCCCTGGCGAAAATGAAGAGTGAATAAATCCAGGATTGCATAAGGGGAATGAGCAAGGTGATAAATGGGGTGAGCTGCTGTCAGTCCTTGGAGGAGAGAAATGACGGTACGGATATCGCCAGCTGGGCTGTCTGAAGGGGCTCGGCCTGGAGCCTCTGCATCATGACGCACCGGCCTCAGAGGCCCGAGTTCAAGGACGAGTTGTGCCGGCTGTAAACCCCTACAGGGGCATGAGGCCCTTGAGGGGCAGCACCGAGTGACAGGGGCAAGAGGGTGAGCATCACAGCCCTTGGCACCTACCAATTTTAGCTTTTTATGCGCGGTCAGTGATCATTACTCCCCTTCTTGAGATGGGGAAACTGAGGCAGGGAGCTTGGCATGAGGTCACACAGTGGGTCAGGGGCCTGGCTGGGTAGAGAGCCCAGGTCTCCTCGGTCCCTGGTCCCCTGGGGGAAGCGATTCCTTTTTCCCAACTTAGCCCGTCTACAGCTACAACTGCCCAGGACCAGACCTGTCCTAGCGGGTACGGGAGCCATCGCTGTCCTTACCTTGAGATCCCTGGCTGTCATTTTGTGGTAGATCACCTCCTCGTCTCTGCGCTTCTCCTGCGGGATGGTGATGTTGGCCAGGGCTGTCTCGAAGTCCAGGATCTGCTGCATCTGCTGCCGGGTGGACTCCTCGTCTCGTCCCCCCAGGAGCATGCCCAGCTGCACCATGTAATTTAGATACCCTGCGAGCACCTGGACATCAGAGCCAAAAGAATAAGGCGAGGGCTCAAGCTGGCAGGGAAAGGCCTGACTTCTCTCAGTCACCGGTAGTGTAGGGACTATAGATCAGTTGAACACTTAGCAATAAAAAGACTCCCTGGCCAGCCCGTTTTCCCCAGCAGACTGCAAACAAATCCTCCTCCTCACGTCTTTGCAGCGTTCCTCCCTGCTCCTCCTCTGGCCACCCCCGTTCCCTCTCACGGCATCTATGGTATTATTTTCAATGTGCTTTATATGCCGCCCTTCCCTGCAGAGGTGTAGTAGCGTGCTGCCTGCTTCTCCCCTGCAGCCACAAGTTCTCCCCCTGCGAGAGCTCGGGAAGGCAGGGAAGCGACTCAAGCCTCTGCCCCAGAGTCAAGGGGGATCGTTTGCTCTCCCCAGCGAGAGGAGCTGGATCAGTCAGACCTGATCAGAGAGGTGGAATTAGCTCCTGAGGCCGCCCTGCGGGAAGCTGGCCTGCGTGCAAAATGGGAATGCCTCCCAGATGCTTGCTTCATGGCCGTTTTAGCCACAGAAATACACAGCTCCCCGTGCAGCAGAAAATCACTGCAAGAGCTCTCAGAATCGCAGGCGTGGCTCCGTGAGCTTGTATCCTCTCCCTTTTCATCACTGGCAGATGCGGCGTGGTGTCATGCATGTGTCTGCTGGAAGAAGGCTGAGCACCTGCTCTGGCTACGACTGCTCTGTGGCTGAGCACCTCCAGCCCCACCTCCAGCGCTGTGTCCCTTTGCGAGCCGGGGAGCGACTGACCCGTGTTTCTGTGCTCAGCAAAGATTCCCAAGTGCCACGAAGGGAGATCCCAGGGGCAAGCTCGAGTTTAAGCAGCCCAGGTCTTGCACTGAGCCCACCCTGCAGACGGACATCAGGGGAGGGACACCTACCTTTTCATTCTCCGTTTTGTTCAGGTAGTAATCCCTGGAGGGCAGTGCCAGCCCTGACTGATCAACCTGCAAAGCGAGCAAGAGCAGGAGTGAACCCAGTGCACAGCACTGGTAAAGCAGAGAGCTTGGCTACTGCAGAAGCCAAACCCATCCAGGAGGGTGCCCTGGGTCCGGCGTACTGCTGAGCCGTCACCCCAGCCGGAGCCACCCCCAGAAAGCTGAGGGGTCTGCTAGGGCCATTAGGCAACAGTGGCTGCGCTGGGTGAGACGGGCGCGTTTCGCTGCGGTGCTCACCTGGATGACGTTGCTGTTGGAGTTCTTGGAGTCGGCGCTCACGTAAACGGAGAAGAAGGGCGAGACGTGGTAGTGGGCCGTGACCTCCCGCAGGGTCTGGTTGAAGTTATCTTTGTCCCAGGGGTCTGTGATATTCCAGCCGCCAAGCTGGGGAAGGAGAACCCAGGGAGATGCATAAGACAGGACAGGTGAGCAATGGGAAACTCCTTGGAGCCTGGGTCAAAACCGGGCAGTGAAACAGGTTTTTAGTGGGGGCAGGTGGGTGCTCTGTGGTTTGTGGCTCTCGTCCTCCCCTGATCCTTCTACCCAAGATAGCTGGACAGCAGCAGATCATGGTGAATGACCCATCCCTGGTGTTTGCTGAGCTGTCTTAGTGCCTTGGCCACAGCAACCTGGCATTGTGCCTTCATTGCATCTGGACACTGCAGATTTAACAGATTGGATCTCGCAATATTTCCATTCCTTAACTGGCACGGTGGAAAAACCACTGCAGTCACCCATGGTGCCCATACCCATGCCCATGCCTAGGCCCAGGCTTTTCAGCACTGCTTGTACCCGTGGCCTTGGGGGAGATGCTGGCAGCAGGAGAGACTGGACAATTGAGAAGGCAAGACCAGCTTTCTTTAATTCATGCACTTTTGCTGCAATGGTAAGAGCCACTTTACTACACCACCTCTGTGGATTGGTGGCACCCACAGACCCTGCAGTACAGCATCCACACGGGTAAGACCAGGAAAAATCCTGGCTTTTGGTTAGCTAAATGTCCTGTTAGGGAGCAAGGCAGGGATGTAGGCATTTAGGAGGCAGATGCTCGGTCCACCCACTGGCTCCCAGTGTTGCATCCCAGAGACTTGGACAGGATGGGGTATGATTTGCAGAGGCACAAGTGCAGCCAGGCACTCAACTCTCCCTGACACTCCCCGAGACCCTGATGCCCAAATGCCATCTGTGCATTTACTATAAATCCTCCAGAAAAATAACGTTCAGCCGAGGTGAATGGATCCGCAGGGACCCCAGGCTGGAGCTCTGGTTGGGTAGCCTTGAAAAGTGACCTCAAGCTGGGCAGATCACCCACGTGGCCCAAGGACTCCACTGGACACAGCGGATATCACTTTCTCTCCGTGTCCGTGATACAGAGGAAAGACAGACAGGCCCATGCCAGGGCACTAGCCTTGCACAGCAAAGCGGCTGCCTCTGATTTCACATCCCAAATGGGACTGAGGAGGCAGGGTCTGGTAAGGGTCACTCTAAGGGAACCAGTAGGTATGCCATCCCCAGCCAGCCGGTGGGAGCTATGCCCGCCCATCCCCGCCACCAGTGCAGTGCTGGTGCGAACGGGAGCAGACCTTAAGCTCTGTGGGCGCTCCGGGCAGACAGGCCTTACCTTCTTTATCAGCTCCATCAGTGGCTTGGCGTTCAGCTCCTCGATCTTGGTCTCGTTCATGCAGGACTGGTAGTAACGCTGGGCCTTGCGCTCAGCCTCGCTCGACACGTTGGCGGTGGTGTTTTCTGCAAGACAGACCGGGCGCTGCGTGAGGGGCTCCGTCCGGGCCAGGAGAGGGACGTCGATGCTTCAACCTCACCCCAATTGGCGCTAGGCGGGAGGGATGAGGCTGGCTCTGCTTGGCCTGCAAATCAGTCCCCTCCACACCAACTCCCTCTGAGGGGCTCTTCCAGCCCCAAGCATTTCAGTGGTATTTCAACTGCTCCCAGGACCTCTCCATGCATAGGTCTCTAGTGCCGGCGTGTCTTCCCCTTCCACCTCCAGAGATCCATCTCGGGGGAAAGCCATCCCCAAACTCCTCCCAGAGGCCTCGCTGACAGCTAAGGTTTTCAGACACCCCGCCTTCTCCCCACCCCACTTACCCTGGGAACCAAATCCCTTAACCTCTGCAGCCCTGGTGCTACCATACACACCCATTTTCAGGCTGTAGACATCAAAGACTTTGGGGGTAAGTAACTGGGTCCCCTGCAGTCAGCAGGCTTATATGCGGCTCCCAGCACTCCCTCCTGCTGAAAGGCTGGTGCTGGTGTAGCCAGATTAAAAGCGCAGGCTATTCTAACCAGCAAGGCTGCTGCAAAAGCTGCCTCTGGGACTGTGTTGTCAAGTCTGTCTGCAGACCGCCGGACAACTGGCTAGGAGAGCATGAAGCTGCGGCAGGCCGCCTACCGGACCGGCAGATGCTCGGTGCATGCCCGCGGGAACAGCATGGTGGAAAGCAGCTTGCTGTACAGAGAGGCTGGGGCGACTCCCAGGCCTCCAGTTACTGACAGACACACCGAGCCCTCCTAACCCTGGCACGACAGGCCATTCTTGCCTGCTCTGCCACGATGCAGCTGTGCTGAGGATGTGATGTCCCTCAGGAGACTCCCCCTCCAGGGTCAGAGGCAGGAGCCAGTGCACCGTGATGGAAATCCCAAATGCAGCAGATGGTATGGACTGCAGGGCTCCGAGTGATGCAAGAGCTGCTTTGGAGGTGCCCCTTGGGGGGGAAGGAATGAAGAAACAGCAGAAAACTGAAGAGGCTGGACACCGAGGTCTGCCGACTTCTGGACCGGTGCAGTGGTCGCCCCAAGCGGGGAGGGCATGCGCTGTGGCATCGGTCCTATGAAGTGCTGCACATGCATGTGGGAGTGGAGGGCTTGGGCTGTGATCCTAGCCTATGTCCCACTCCTGGCTGTGGTTGCCTCCTCCTTTGGCTCTGGCCATGAACCAAGGTCCTAGTATTTGTATTAGAGCAAGCCAGACATGGCAGCTGCTCAAGAGGTTTCTTTTGGGACTGCATATCCTGAGTAGAAAGCAGGGTAGATATGCCTCTCACGGACTAACCAGAGTAGGTATGTATGTATATATCTGGCTTCAGATGCTGTGAAAGTACATGCACAAAGCAGTGCATAAGAAAGGATATATCCTGAGACCTTGGAATCCCGTTTTTGGAGATAATCTGGTCCCAGAGCCAGAGGGCATCTCAGAAAGCACTGCGTGAAAGCTGCCCATAGACTGGCTCTCACCGTCGCAGCAGCTGAAGTCCCTGTGTGCCAGCACAGCGGGCCAACTCACGGCTGGAGCAATGGCAGAGGGGAAAGGCACGGGGGAGGTTGTGCCAATACGCGCAGCCTCCTTACGCTGCACGTGGGCCCGAGCAAGGTCTCAGCTCTCCTGAGCGGGAAGAAGCCAGGCGAGGAGCAGGTCCCCAAGGACCGGGCAAGCAGATAGGAGAGGCAGAGAGGGAGTTATCAGGGCTCCAGCAGGGACGAAGCTCTCCCGGGGGAGGAGGAAGCACGAGAGATATTAGCTAATAAACAGCTGCACATCTGTTGAGTGTAAAACCCAAACACAGCCCACTTGGCCGAGCCAGATGCAGGAAGCAGTCTCTGAGCCCAGGGAACAGAGCCTCTGTTGCTATGGGAATCTCTCCCGCTCTCAGGCTTCATTGCCCTGGGAAGTGGCAATCCAGAGAGAAGAACCTGCAGGAGGGAGCTCCGGCTGTATCGTTCCACCTACCGCTGCTCTGGGGCTGGCTGCCCGGAGGAGAGCGACAAGGGAAGAAAAACAGAAGCCATTTTTCAGGAGCCCCTCAAAGGTCTGCAAGTCTCCTGGCTCCACTTGCTGCCCTGCCCTCCGTGCTCCCGGGGGTGGGCTTCTTCTTCAATCATATTTATTTGCATATCAAGAACTGCAGTGCCTTGGAAGAGAAATGATAAACGCTCCCACGGCCAGGGTGAGAGGCCTAGGGCAGGCAGCTGTACAAAGGACGGCCTTTCTCATTGAAGGTACATCTGCTCTTCCCCTGCGGAAGGCAATCCCACACGCTCCCCTAAGGTCTTTTAATAACCCCAGCATCTAAATACTCAAGGCTTTAAAGCAAGACCACACTCTGTAGGGGCCGGCTTGCATCCATCCCCCCAGCCAGGCAGGAGAGCACGACCCAGTAGATCATGGCCGTGCTGGGATCCGATGGGGTTTCCCTTCCTAAAATGCCACCGTTCTGTCATCTCAAACCCTCCAGTTAGGAGAAGAGGCTGCTTGAACTTGCAAGCCAGGATCTGCCTGCTGTTGACCCTAAATCCCCTAGCTAGCAAAGACGCACAAGCTCTTGGAAGTACAGACGGGGCGAGCAGGAGGGAGATCATTTCATCTTTGCAGGGCAAGGTGGGACCACTCCAGGAACAATGAAGCCACGTGGGGTGCCCGTGTTTAAACAGAGATTTGATGGATTGAAAAGCGTGCAGAAAGGAGCCACAAAGAGGACCAGACAAATGCCTTTCGTCAAGAACCTGAAGGCCCTCGATCAGTTAGTTAGAAATTCCAGGAGTAACTTCATCGAAGTGTGGCAGTACTTTCAGGGACAGAAAATACCAAGCACTGGTGAGCTCTTCATTTCCACGGAGAAAGGCAGAACAAGAACCACCGCCGGGAAGTTAAAGCCAGACTAAATCCAACCCGCAATACGGTGCGATTCTCCAAACAGGGGGGCGACAGACGGCTGGAACGGACTACCAGGGGAAGTGGCTTGAAGCCTGCAGATGCAGACTGGCAGCCTTTCTGGAAGCGAAACTTTAGCAAAACTCAGGCTTTAACCTCACTACAGAGCATAATTATTTGACCTGTGCTACACGGACTAGATGAACTGCTGACCCCAATCTGGCTTCAAATTTCATGCAGATAAGCGTGTTGGCCAGCTTGGGAACCATACTAATAGCAGTAGCACACACAAAAGTGAGAAGCTAACACTGTTTTGGTTGCCAGACCTTTAGAAATCATTTCCTGCTGTAGTCCCAATAGACAATATGGAGAACAGTTAAAAGCGTGTGCTAGAAAGGTGTCTCACAGGGGGTGTGGAGCCTGCAAGTGCCAGCCAGTGCTCCTGGCAGCTGAGGAGATTGCGTGTGCCGTACCTGAGAATCAACCTAGGAAAGCAATGCAACGAGAACAAGGAGGCTGAGGAATCGGGGGCCCTCCAAGGCACTGTTTACTGCTCGTATAGTCCCGAGCTGCCAGCTCACAGGGGTCCAGCCTGGAGAGATCAAGCTGGGTGGATCCCAGGGCGCTTCCACTTCGGATGGGTCTGCTAGATCCCATCGACCCTCAGGGGCTGCATCCAGCACAGAGGCTCTCGCGTGGCTCTGCCCATGCCGCAGCCGCGCAGTCATGGGGAAGGCAGGACCACGTGCATGGCTACAGCAAGACAAAAATGCTGGGGCTCAGCAGGAGCTGCCTTCTGCAGCCTAGCTAACTCTTGCACGCGAAAACCACCCGCTACCCGGGCGCAGGGACGGGTTCCTTAGCATCTCCTCGGAGCTGCAGAATAGGTCGCCAGGTTCCCTGCTGCCCACTACGAACGCGTTTTACTGCTGCACACATTTCCCCTTCACAGCCGGTAGCTAAAGCCCAACGTTTTCTTCCCCAAAGACCCCAGAAGCGCGGACCACCACGAAATGCCCTGCAAGTCGGGAGCGGCCGTGCGGGGACAGTCTCGTCTCCAGCACATGTGTTTGTCATCAGCACTGCCAGTTCGGTGCAACATGAGCAGGTCGGGTTTCTCTGCCGGCTGCAACCGCCGTGTAACATTAGACTCAACGTTTTGCTCTGTTGTGTAATTCAATTTTGATTTAGATTAAAGATCTGCAGAGATCACACAAACCCTGGAACGAGGCAGCTGGAACCCGCCTGCGTGTTTTGACTGTCCCTTGGCAATAACCAATTTACAAGATTAAAATCCTGCGCAGAGGCGCTCTCCTGAAGTTAGACAGACACTTGGCTGGGATGGCCCCATCAGGGACGATCCTGCCTCGAGCAGGGGGCTGGACTACTTGACCTTGTGAGGTCCCTTCCAGACCTACTTTCCCATGTGCTCTATTATTTGCAGTCAACTTTGGATGCACCGCTTCCATTTGGACCCTGACATCAAGCGCAAGGAAATGGCAGGGACACCCCTCTCCTACCAAACAAAGGCCCTCTTCCCAGTCTCCTGCTTCAGATAATTACACCCAGAGCCTAGCGCGGTCTTTTGCGTCAGGAGCGCTGATAAGGAACCCCTTTGTTTGCTCCAGGGCTGCACAAAAAGGCCCCAGGGCTGCTGCAGCTGTGCAGACAGCGCTGACCCACTTCTCCTTTGGCAGGCAGACGTTTGTGCGGGCCCGTGATCAACGCCCTGCCGACAGCGGCAGGCGGCTGCAAGGAGCTCTCTGCTGTTTGCTTGAAAGTTATTTCCCCTTCTCGCCCGGACAGCCCTGCTCTCACTGCTCAGAAAGCTGCAGCTGGCTTGTATCAACAGCCAATTCGCAGGCAGTCCCGAGCTTGGCTTTCTGGGTGGCTGCTGCGAGCCAGCCAGGCCCATCCCATCCCTTGCAGAGCTTAAGACGCACGCCACCTTCCCCGAGAGATCGCCCGCCCTGCACAACTGCTCCCACCCATGCACCAGGAGCATCCTGCTGAGGTGCAACCTGGAGGGGGGTGTCTTTCCATGCCAGGGCACGGCATGTCCACCTCCCCGAGCCAGCGGTGCTACCGCTGCACAGACACGTGCTCCTTGCCTGCGGGGCTGGCTGTGCTCCTTAGACCACAAAGGTGGCTCGGTTACAGTCGGCTAGCCCACTGCAAAGTTTCTGCCCTTGCTTAGGGCCTGACGTTTCCTGCTCTCCATGCACAGCAGACGGCAGAGGGGGGGTCTGCTCCCGCTGTGGCTTAGAACTGCAGTTTCTTCATCCCCTGCAAAAATAACTGGGGTTTGGGGCTGGTCAGCTGGGGCAGAGCCACAGAAATCTGGCCAGGAGTGACCAGGAATAACGGTCACAAGCTGGCGGAGGGTAGGTTTAGATTAGATATTAGGAGGCGCTACTTCACAGTCAGGGCGGCTAGGGCCTGGAACCGGCTTCCAGGGGAAGTGGTGCAGGCTCCTAG
>NW_017728926.1:9778326-9791197 GCF_001723895.1 Crocodylus porosus | reverse complement strand
TAGATGAGCACCTTGCCGGGGTCATCTGACCCCGGTGCTCTTTCCTGCCAAGGCAGGGGGTCGGACTAGATGATCTACCTAGGTCCCTTCTGACTCTAGCTACTATGAAACTATGCTTCCCATAAGCGTGAGAGGAAGCAAGGCCTGGGCATTCAGGGAAGGACCAAGACCATCCAGCGATGGGAGCCACAGGAAAGGGGCACAGACCCCTTGGTCTCTCCGCTGGCTTTCAACCCTCCCCGGCCATACACTGGGGAGGCTTCCTTAGCCTACAGCCTTCAACAAGGCCTGGCAATCCTCGCCCGCGCTGGTAAGTCCCTCCCAACAAACCGGCCGTGTCCCCAGCTGGCTCCCTCTGCGACCGGGAGAACAAAGAGGCTTTCTCCGCGGCAAGCGGGAGCGGGAGACGCGCCCGCCGACTCGCTCTGTAAACTCCGAGTTCCTAGACAAAGCGACGAACACAAAGGTCAAGAATCCTGGGGGCATAAAGAAAAATAAATAGCAGAGAGATCTGGTTTCCTGGTCGAGCCCGTGGCTGCCGCCTGGGAACGGTCGGCTCACATCCTGCCCTGGCTGCAGCTGGCACCGAGGACCGGCCAAGTCCTCTGGGGCCGCAGCACGCGGCGTGTCCCTGGCACACCCCAGGCGGGGATGTGTCTGTATCCCGGGAGGCCACAAGCCTAGCAGAGCAGCCCCAAATCACTTGGGGTTGAGCTCACCCCAGGCCCCTTCCACCCAGGCAAAGGGTGATGCCTCCAGAAATGCCTGCCTTTCTTTGGGCAGCTTATCTCCCTTGCCTATGCCATCTCTTTGCCTTCTGCCACCCCAGGGTGTGCTGCAAGCTGCTGTGCGAGGGTGGGGGAAGATTAGAGGTAGGAAGAGCCCTGTGTACTGGATCTGGCCCATGGGCTGCAGGGTGCTGATGCCTATCTTAGGGCATTTCTCCAGGGCCTGGGCATTCGCTCGTCTTTCCCAGCGCCTAGCACGCATCTGCTTTGTCTCTAAAATGGCTCTGTGAGAGGATGCTCACCCAAAAGGTGCTTCATGATGGCCTGATTGTGCTCCCAGAGCTTGTTGAAGGTGCCCCAGCGCGAATGCCCGTCAGGCACAGGGTTCGCCTTGATCCAGCCTCCGCAGGCATAGCTGAAGAAGTCGTCGCAGGGGTTCACCGATCGGTCCAGCGAGCTCAGGATGGAACTGGTGACGGAGATGCAGGTTTCGGTCAAACACACCTGGGGTGGCTCTGGAAGGAGAGGGAAGAATATCAGGCCCCATGTCCCGGCGGAGGGAAAATCCCAGCAGGAGAAGAATCAGCACCGCTGAGACAGGAGAATAGCTTGGCTTCTGGTGCAGCACACGGTTTCCTAGGACAGGCCGTGGGACAACCCCAGTGACCCCCAGGCCCCGCGAATGGGCCTGCTCCACAGGCAATGTGTGTCGATGCAAAGGAAGGACTTACTGGCTTTGTACTGGAGCACCAGGGCCAAGACGCAGGCCAAGACGCTGACTGCCAGAACCACGACCAGTGCCAGGAGCCGCTTCTCAATGTGCGTGCGCTCTGCCCAGCAGCTCTTGCCGTTCCCAGAGCCACGGAAATTCACCTGGAGAGGAAAGAGGAAGAATCCATCCAGCTGGCGAGAAAGTCTGCACCTTCCCACCAGGCCGCTATGGCTCTGACTGTGTCAAGAAAGAGGTCGTTCCCACCGCCCCAGCCTCCTGCCCCTTACAGCCCAGCCTTTTCAGTAAAGATTTTCCCTGCAGATAGCACAGGTGCCAACGACGAGGTGTAACTGGGAGAGTTTGTTTAAAGCGTCACCCAATCGGGTCTGAAAACTCTTTGCTTATTTCTCATGCAACGGGAGATGCGAGCTTTGCCGTCGGCAGGCACGGCTTCACAAGAGTTTGCGGTCAGCCCGTCACGCCCAGGTCAGCAGAGCGCGGGGACTTCGGGGAGGAACCCATTTGAAGCTTGCGAGCTGGAAAGGACTCCGCGCTCACCAGAAATCCTAACAGGAAGGGAGGTACAATGAGAGGAAATGCATGCAAAACACTGCAATCGGAATAATATTTCATATTCCTGCTATCCCACAGCCATCACCTGTTCCCAATTAGTTCTTGGAAATGTTTTCGTGGAGGAGAGGTCTTCCACGAGCTTGGCTGGTGGACAAGGCTCTTGGAAAGGTCAGGCCTATGGCTTTGGCCAAGCAGGTGCTACAAGCTAGCCGTGGAAGCACTGGCGTGTTGCGCGTCCTCCCTGCCGCTACCTAAATGTTTCCGGGTGGCTGGAAGCGGCAGGACACATGTGCAAATGGATGCATGTGATGCCTTCACAGGTGCTTGCTCATGAACAGACCTCAGCAGGAGCCGTTTTTACTTCTATTACCTAAAACTGTGGAGGAACTGGACATTAGGGCCCCAGGACTGCACCTAACTCCCACCGATTGCAATGGATTTAGGCACTGTGTTATCAGCTAGGCACTGGGCCTAGTGACTGAGCTTCTTTTTAAGTTCCTTCCGTGTATAAACCCCCCAGAGCTTTGCAAAGGCACGACAGGGTCATTATCACCCTTCTTAAAAGTACTTATAATAATTTTGAATAATAATACCTAGAACTAAAGAAAAATTTCACAGATTGAGCAAACTGCCCCACGCCCATGTGACGACAGCATGAAGGCAGGGTGCGCGTGGAGCGCACAGTGCGCTGGGTGGGCAGCGAGCTCTGTCAGGCACATCATCCAGTCTGGGTTTATACAGAGCCTGGTGCTCACTAGCAACCTTTTGTATCCATCACCTAATGGTAATCCAGGCCAGGAGGATGCTGTGGTTACCCCAGACTCAAGCACAAAACTAAGGAACCCACGGAGTTAAAGTTACATTTGCATTTCTGGTTTGCGGACCTTATCCGAGTTTCCTGTGTGTTGTTGCCAGGATGATGCCAACCCCGTGTTACATGTGTTACCCTCAGTGGAGGCACCTGACTTTACCTGTACTGCAGGGGAACACACTGCACGCAGCAGTGGAGGTACGCGCTGTACGGGGCAGGGGCAGCACGCGAGACCTGCTGTACCGGAACAGCCTGGCGACCAGGCCAAACCAGCATCCAGCCCCCGTCAGTGGCTGAGGTTACTGATTACCTTCGTCCTGTGTACACATTGCATGCCAGTGCCATGCCCGCGTCCCTGCTGGAGGCCCTTTCCCCAGTTAGACTTTGATCATCAAAAAAAAAAGACCAGCAAAACTAAAACAAGTGCACGGCGCACAGCTCCTGCACCCACATGGAGCCAGCATGTGAATATACGGCTGTAGTGCCTGCCCTCCTTCTCTCCCCCGTGCCCAGGGTGGGGCCACTCCGAAGACACCATGCATGCTCGAGGTCAGGCTGTGTTTATGCCAAGCCTAGACTCAGCCAGTCCTCATTATTTCTGGAAGAGTATATTGCAGCTTTCCTGGTGTTCAGCTTGGGGCTGGGAGAGAGCAGAGCAGGAAGCTGGCGAGAGGCAGCCAAGTCTACCCTGGAAGGCTGGCCTTTCGGAGCTGCAGACACCCACTCAACCACATGAAGTTGAGATTGTATCACCGAGAGCCACAGCCCAGCTACCTTTAACCCACCAGCAAGGGGAGCAGCAAAGACACGGCAGCCCTGGCTTCACTGCTAGGTTAAAACCAGCGCACCTATGGCTGCCCACGTGAGCACGCACCTCCACGGGCTGGGTGGACACCCCCATGCCGGAGCAGAGCGTTACGTGACGCGTGCCTCTCTGTCTCCTCAGTCTGATGCTCCCGTCTCTGCTCCAGCCAGCCAGGATTTGGCCACAGGTCCCTAGAGCTGAGAGGTCTGGACAGTGGCTGGCTGCGCCATTAAACTCCTGCCGCCATGCACTGGCATGTGCATGCCTCCACGAGCAGCTAGAAGCAGTACGCTCAATAATTATGTCCCTTTGATTCAGAAGGATGAATCGACCAGCTGCAAGGCTGTGCTCTGCCTTGCCATGGAGCAGCGATTCTCAGCCTTTCTAGACTCAAGGCACCTTTCCGTAGACTCAGGGCAGCCCTGCTTAAGACCCTGTGGCAACCCGGTCAAGAAGCACTGTCACAGAGCATAGCAGGATGTGGCATTACAGCTCCCGGAGGCAGAGAGCTCTCCGTCCCGTAGCCTGGCAGAGGCAGTGATTCACTGGCACGGGGAAATGTCCAACCTCTGACCACAGTCCATTTTGGGGAGTAATTAGAGTGAGATTAGCATAATCCCCCCTGCTTTTGAAGGCAAGGGTGGGTAGATGGGGCATGAGAACAGGAGAGCTGCATGCAGAGGGATGGGCAGGAGAGAAGGCAACGCAGTAGTGCCTGCAGCGAAGAGAAAGCCAGGTGCCAGAGTACTGTGGGGTCAGCAGAAGCCCCCCAGGTCATCCAGCCTAGCCCTTTGCTTTTGCATGCCCTAATTTGCCACGTCAAATCCTCGTTTGCAGCTACAAGCTACAAAGCCAGGGACACAAGAACACCCTGCAGACACCACAGGTAAAAGCAGCCAGGAAGGCCCCGTTCACGCAGGACATGGAGGATAAAAAGGAGTAACAGGAGCAACCACACGCAAGGCACTGACAGCGATAGCAGGAAACGCTGCCATGCCATTTGGGGCTGCAGTGCAGGGAGACAGCAATGCAAGCACAGGCCTGAGTAACCCTTGGTGGGAGGCCTAAAGACCAAAATGCTGCAGAGGTGGCACTGGGTTAATAGTCAGCAGACAGCTGGAACTGAAACAGGATGCTCCAGAGCTAGAAGCACAAGTGTGCGGAGCTGGAGCTAATGAGCCAGGGTTGTAGGGGCCAGAACAGACTCACATCCGCCGGGGTCAGGCACAGGAGGATGGAGACATGTAGCGCAGCGGTGAGAGACAGTAAGGGTGGGAAGGGGACCAGGAGGTCACACCGGTCCACCCCCCTGCTCCAAGTAGGACCAGCCCCAACTCCATCATCCCAGGCAAGACCCCACTGGGTGTGAGGAACCACTCAACCCGCCATCAGTTGGTCGAGGGCTAATGTAAATGGTAAATTTATGACTAGGGAAGGAAGCAGGGAGAAATCCAGGACAGCAGCATGGAGCCCCTCGTGCCAATGGATCGGAGAGTCTCTGTGAGCCTCTGGCTGTCTCAGTCACTCTTCAAGCAGCCCTACAAGTGTGAAGACAAGCTATCATCAGAGAGCCGGCTTTTCCGATGGGTCCAGGCTAGCTTACACCCACTGAGACTCTGGCCCGTGCTATTGTTTGAAAAACATTCAGGTTTTCACTGCATTTGCCCAGCCCTGGTAGCTTTCCGCTGGTCAAAGCTCCCCGGGCAAGGGTCTGTGGGCTGCTGTCTGTCTTGCCCACCGTAGCACAGAGAACCTGGCAGCTCCCCTATGCAGTGTTTAAGGCCTCTGGTGTTCCTCCCCAGAAGTGGCCACACTGCAGGATGGAGGGATTTCTGCAATGTTCATGTCAAAACAAACAAAACTGAGCAAAACAGGACTTTGCCATGGGCTTGATTAAGTTTCACAGGCTGCTTGCGGGGGGGGGGAAAGGAGAGACTTTTCCAAGTTCAACTACCAAAGCCAGCAGTAGCTGTCTTTGCATTTGAGCAAGCCCACAGCTGTTCTCGGCCTGAAGATTAACTGTTAGGTTCCTCAAAGCAGGCGACTGGATGCATCTGCCTCTTTCTACACAGTCCTGCTGCGCAGGTCCACGACGCTGCATGCTTAATTGCACCTGACTGACAGCGATTAGCGCTCTACATTGGCAGGGGAGGAACCATATCTCCGTGAACTGGAAACCATCGGTCCATAAACATGCCCTGGCCCTAACACCGTCTGCCGGCCCTCCCGAGGCACTGCACAGGAGCCAAAACATGGTGTCGGGCACACCTGAGTCATATTGTAATGCAACGTAAACCTTCTCAGGAGGTTTTAATAAAGCTGTTTCTGGCAGAGCTGCCTTCAGAAGGCTCCTAAACGCCCGGCTAATAGTGGCTAGGCTAAAGCAGATCGCACAAGCTGGCAGGCTTTGGACAGTTACGGACACTGCTGGGAATATGTCCCCCCTGGGCCTACAAGTGCTTGGCCAAGCACTACTCTAAGCAGCCAGTGGCTTCTCGCTGGGTCCCCAGGGCATCATCCTTGTAGAGGTGAGTGGCTCTGGCTCTTCCAAGGACTTGAAAAGGTTCTCATTGCTCAAAACTCACAGGCTACCTCTGTGAGCGAGAGGCAGGCCCCTTGGAGGCTGCTCAGCAGCCCATCATGCCAGCTGGATGGAGACAAATGTCGTCTCCCAACAGCCTGGGACTTTAGCTTGGTAGGTGCTGCTGCTAGAGTTGGGAACTGGGGTGCTTTGTCCCTCTGTGCCTCAGTTTACCACCTGGGGGACCAGTGCTGCCTGGCGAAGTGCTCAGATATGGCAGCGATGGGGCCATATGAACACCTTGGGTGGGCAGGACGAGCTCCGTGACCCCTGTGAGGAGGATCAGGGGCTGACCTGCTGCACGGCAGCTCCTGGCTTCTGCTGCGGTCTGTTCAGAGCTGTCCTCGAGTGTGCTCTGTAGCCCCAAAACCGCTCACACACCTCCTGGTGTGTGCCTGGGTGCTCCGCCAGCTCCCCCTCACAGCTTTACTAGTGCAGCTTGGCTTAGACCTGCACTGGCTCGCCTGTTCTCTACTGGAAGAAACAGTGGGGCACGGGATGAGAAGCTGGGCAGAGAGCTGCTCGACTCCATCTAGACCAGCCTTGAGGATCCAGAGCAGGTCCGAGCTTGCTGGGTCCTCCAGACATTGCACTCGCCCCCTCTACTGAGATAAGGTAGCACCCTGCCTTGCCTCCTGCCTCCCTTATTGAAATGAAGGGACCAGGGATGTCAGACTGGACCAGTGAGAAGGCAACACTCACGCAAGATGCTGTCTGGTGGGACAGGACAAGCTAAGAGAGACCTTGAGAGAGTCACGCAGGGCTGGTCTGCCCCTGGAGTTACAGCCGAATGGATGCCTCACTTCAAACACACACCCTCTTGGTCCAAACCAATCTGCAAGTGTAGAGAAGCCCCTGGGCCTCTTGGAGAGGATCTCTAGCACGTTCAGGGGCAGAGGGGCTGCAACTCCCTCCTTAAAGCTCCCCTTTGCCAGCGGCAAGCTTTGCAACAGTGGTCCCAGCATACTGACAACCTACTGTATGGACCAGCGACGTTTCCTTATTTCCCCAGACTGCCCCACGGATCCACATCTATCCATTGCCTTTAATTGGTAAGACTGTAAGCTCCCTGGGATACCACTGTGTGTCCAGACAGTGCTTTGCACAGTGCTGCAACAGGGCTCCTATGGGCTCTGGTAATTCAAATGAACAAAAAATGCTGTTTTCATCAGGTTTTCTTTTCCACCCCCAGGCCACAAGGCCCGATATAACATGACACGGCCACCTGCATCACACGGGCAGTAAAATCCCACCTAGCAATTCCTGCTACAAGCCCAGTCATTTGTGGCTGAACTAGAACATCTCTTTTATAACATCTGGGCTCAAAGGCACCAAGTGGCAGAGAATTAACCACATCCCTTGGCAGGCCATCCCAATCATCCTCGCTGCAGAGGAGAAAAAAATCCGTGCTGGCTTCAGCTGCTAGCCACTGGGTCTTGTTTGTCTAGGAGATTAGAGGGCTCGGCAGTATCAAGTGTCTTCCGCCTGCTTACGTAACTCCAGACAGTGGTCAAACAGGATGAGACAAGGTTTACCTCCCAGGCTAATCCACACTTGGCCTGTGGTCAAGTTGAAATTCAGGGCTGGTGGGATAGCTCTCGAGGGCACACACCCAAAATATACCCTGGTGTTTCTGCTGCCAGCCAAGGCCCGCTGTGCTCTTCGCAGCCTGTTGGCTGGGGTGCCCAAGGTGCACGTCACCCCTAGGAGCTGTGAGTGGTGACGAAAGGAGCAATGGGGGGAGGGATTGGCGGGGAACCCAGCGGTGTTACAGCAGGGGTAGTCGGCCTGCAAAGGGTGTTGCTTTGAGGCCGCTGTATCCAAGGCTATGGACCAACAAGAACCAGAGCTCTGGGCTAATGGGGACAGGCGAGAGGCATTGGCTTGGTCAAGAGAGCTCGTGAGACTGTTTGTTAGGAAACCTGGGAAGCCCAGGTGGCTTGCTGGAAGCGGTCCTAGCTCTGTCTGCCGCTGCAGCCGTTGCTCAAGTTCAGGGATACCCGCATGTGTCCAGCCTTGTGAGTGGGGAGACTGACCCTGCACCCATACCAGAGGCCACTGAGACCTGCAGGGACTTCCGCCAGCTGCACGCACAGACCTGCAGAAGGGTGTTTGTGTCCGAAAGCTTGCAAAGAACAATTTTTCCAACTATTTAGTGGGTCTAATAAAAGAGAGCACATCGACCCAAAGAACCTTGTCCACCAAAGAAGCACATTTACGACCTGTCACTCGAGCCAGAGCACCCGACCTGCTTTGGGGGTGGAAGCTGCCTTTAGGGGCACGGGGCTCACTCGCCTCCCCCAGCTCAAAGTGCAGAGGGGGACTGGCAGCAGCCGGCCCACCCTGACCACAGGCAGCACTGGAGCAGGGCAGCTCCTTCCTACCTACCAGGGCTCCATCCTCCACCTTCCCAGGGTGGTGGCAGGGAAATCATACAGGGCGACCCCACTGTGAGTCATGCCCCCCTTTGCCTCTGGCTGGCAGCTGCATCACATGCAAAGGAGAAGGCCTTGCAGGCGCGAGCACCTACCTGGATCCCATTAGGGTAAACTTCTCCCTCCCCGATGGAGTCCACCAGGTCTTCCTCGTCCAGCGTCGCCCGCTTGTAGGTCGACATCTGGAATGTCAAATGGAGAACAGATTCCCTTAGCACCTCCATCGTCCGGGGCACCGGCAGGCGCCTGCCCCCCCAGCCAGGCACTGCTCTGCGAGCCGGGAAGCTGGTGCATCAGCTCAGGGCCTGCTGGCTGGAGCCCCATCGTGCGGGACCTCTGCTCATGGTACCGAGCCGGTGGCCCCAGCGCCGGCAGTCCCAACTGCTACCAACGGAGCGGCTGAGCAAAGGTAACTGGGGGCAACTTCTCCTGCTCGGACTCGCGGCGCCTTCCCGGAGAGTCCAAGTGAACCAGCGCCCGGGAGTGTGAGACGGGCTGGCACGGGGACACCCGCCCAGCCACGTTAGAGATCCTCCACGAGGCTTTGCGCTAATGCTACCCAACACGCCTGAGCTGGAGGAACTCGGAGAGGCACGAGAGCAGTCAGCCCGGCCTCTGCCAAGAAAACTTTCCCCGTCTCCGCATCTCTCATGCAACCCTCCTGTTAGCCCGAAGGAAACTTTCCCTTTCAGCGGGGAGGTCTCCTGCGCAGCGAGGGGCCGCGGCAGCCCGGCCCGAGAACATCAGACGGTCACGTTTCAAAACACAGGATCGGGGACGGAGCCAGGGAACAGGAAGTAAAATAAAGGCTGCCTGCGTTTGTAAAGCTACATTCCACAGCAGGAGCCAGAGGATCGTTGCACAGCTTCAGACGCCACCCCTCTTCCCTCGGGCTGGCTCCACCCCTGCTCCAACCCCATCTCCCACTTATCGCCCAGGAAGGATGGCGAGGAAGGTAGCGAGGGACACGCTCGAGGAGCCGTCATGGCCCGAGCGCCAACGTTATCCTTGCGTGACCTTTCCCCCGCGCGCCAAGGGTGCCGGGGTCTGCGCGTGGGGCGGCTGGGCTCTCCCACCCAGTGGGTCCGACATCTGGGGAGCGTCTGGTTTCTGTGACATGTCCTACCCCTCTGCCCATCGCAACTACCACCGCCTACCTCACTGCCGCTAACGAATACCAAACCCGGGGGCTGCTCCAGCATCCTGGCCTCTCTTGCCCTGCTGCCTGCCCTGGCCCCGAGCAGAAGCTCAGCGTGAGGCCTCTGGGACTTGCTCTTGCTCCCGATAAGAGGGTCTCCCTCTGCCCACCCCACTCACCCCCAAGCCCTGGACTGGGGCTGGGGCTGGGAGAGAGCAGTTTGCCCAGGACAGGGCAGACCTGGACTCTCCGCTGCCTCCCCTCCTACCCCGGCATCGCTTCCCCCTGGGCCAGGCAGTGCAAGGGACTCCTGTTCCAGTAAGCCAGGGCCAGACTCCCAAGCCAGCCCGCTGCTTGCAGCCGTGTCAAGCCCAGCTCCAGGCCTCTCCCAGTCTGTACAAGCTTGACCGCCCGGCCCTCAGGAGACCCGACAGCAGCGCAAGGACTAGCTGGTGCAGGTCCCCGTGGCAGCGGAGCTAATGGCACAGGCTACACCGCAGCTGCATCGAGGGCCCGCTCACGCACATCCCCGGCACGATAAAGATCCTGCCATTGGTCTGGGAGCTAGCTCATTTAAAGCTGGTGTGGCTGTATCTACCCCTGCTGCAGTCGCACCTCTGTCTGCAATGTGGACATAGCCTGGAGCCACGTTAACTCCCAGCTGTGGGCTTGAAACGCACTTCCCAGCACACAGGGATTTGAACAAGCCGGATGCCAGGATGCACCCATTCCAGCCCTACTAATAAAGCGTTAACCTGGATCTCTGCCTTTAGTAGGCTGTATTTATTGGGTGTTTGGGGCACTTCATCCCCCCTACTCCACACGCCCCATAAACACTCCCTTGCCAGCTTAAACGGAGCAGAGAGATGCAGAGACACATGTTTGATATTGCATAACACCTGCCTCTGCTCTAACAAGCAGTTGCCTTTGCTCAGCCTCTTTAAATGTCCTGCAGGATGTTGCAGCTGGAGTTAACTCCTCACCCAGTGACTTGGGCTATTACTTGTCCAATTTCTCCCCCAGCAACAGCACCTATCATTCCCCTTTTACAAGACTAATAACCAGGCACCCCACCAAGGTGTTCCCTCCTGGCTCTCACACTTCTGGAGCGTGTTTAATATGCTGCTTCTTTTAATCAGAGGGTTGTCTACATCCATGCAGTTCACTTAATCCACCTCTTTGAAAGTTGATAAATATTAAGACCAGGGTGTAAATGGGAAATAGTTGGAGATCAAAGGAAAAGCTCTGCTGGAAATAAGCAGTAGATTGTCCAGGTCTCTGATTTATGATACAGGAACAGGCATGCCGCCCAAAACCAACCACTCGTGGAGGCAGTATCATCCGATCTGTGAATGCCTGTTGCTGCCATAAATCCCACAAGCTGGGCCATGCAGGTGGAGCTAGTCAAACTGTCCGCTGAGGCACGGGATGCCCTGCAGCAGCACGCAGGATTGGGGCTATAGAGGGAAATCCTGAGCACAATCCGCTGGATGGAGCGAATGGCAGGATTCAATCCGAAAGCATAAGTCACGGACTCCACATGCTGTAACCTGTTTTCACCCCCCGTCTTGCCATTCAAATGCTGCACCAAAACTGTAAGATGCTTATACTTTAACAAACAGGACTTCTCTTCTAGATCCCCGGTCCTCCAAGAAGCTCACTGCATTTCCCAGCTTCATGCACAAATCCCCAGCCTGGAGTTGTACCCCCTGGGGAAGCGTTGGCACGAAAGCCTAAGCGATGCTCCCAGGGTGAGAGACCGAGGATTACAATCAATGACAAAAGCCAGTTAGTTTTTAATAGCAACAATTTTGAGCCTGGATCTGTGTGAGGCGGGTGCAGGATGTGGGTGTTCCCTACCCAATGTGCTAAAAGCCACAGAAAACTGCCTCCACTTTATGTTTTTCAGTATTGAAAGCTCCATTTGGATGTTGTCTCTGCCCAAGTTACGGCATCGCTTTGAATTCAGGGAGGAGCAGGAGGGCCAGCTCTGTGCGACCCGGGGGCAAGCAGGGGTGGTCTCAGCGCTGATCCAGGTGCCCAGGACCCCGAGTCCTGTGCCTACAGCCCCTGGGCACTGCTGCAATGGAAATCACACTTCCACACATGCACGGTCTCAGCTGGTGCTTCTTCAGGGCTGCCACTAAATAACCATCTAACGAGTGGCTAATGCTATTAGGATTTAGTTCCCAGCAACATTTCCTGCCTGCCGCAGAGCAAGTGCCGACGTGGAGAAGGGCCTGGCCTGGTAGCACACAGACCTGCCAGATGCCGGCGGAGCAGCCAGCACCCAGGTGCAGCAGATGCCTGCTGCCTGCAGCCATTAACCAAGCTCGAGCGGAGCCAGCTGCAAGGAGAGAGGTCAGAGGCGTGTGCAGAATGACTCAGGGTTGGGGAGGCTGCCGGGGTGTATTTATAGCCCCGCAGCTCTGCCAGTCAAATGCCCGGTGCAGACACCCTAGTCTGAAATATAAGCGACCGGAGCAGGGCCATTTTGTGAAAAGAAAGTCTCTTTTATTGGAGATGATGGGATGCAGGCAGGTAGCTCCGCTGGCCCAGCTACAGAGGGATAATTATAGCGCTACAGCTCTGCCCCTCAGTTTCCCCAGGCAGACAAACCGTGATTCTGAATTAAGATGCTGGGGTTTGTTTGTTTTTTTTAAAGCCTAAAAGGCCTTTTCTTTCACAGAAGGGAAGCCTTGTGCTTCGGGGAGGGCTTGGGGCAGAATATCAGCCAGGACCTCTCTCTCTATATATATATAGAGAGAGAGAGAGCTGTCTAGAAAGTGGCTTTGCCTCTGGCGGCCATGCCAAACTGAGAAGGACCTGCTGACAGCCGGAAATAGATATATTAGCTCCTATATGCATGAAGTGAACTAAGGTGCACCGTCGTAGCCCGTGCAGGCATGTCCCGCTCCCGTGGGCTGCATGCAGCCTCCTGGTCCACGGGGGCTTCCACCTGGCTGCTCCACTCCTGGGCCATATGAGCAGGCCTAGTGGGCTGATGTCAGCCCTACTGCGCTCTCCGGCCACTGCCCTCGTCCAGGTCTTCCTTGCAGGCAGGAGCTGCACTGGGCCTACTGATTTG